>NC_084842.1:13224548-13897048 GCF_033115175.1 Lepus europaeus
AGAGGAGTGATGGAACTCACTCTGCTAGGGGTTGGAGGATGAAGCTGGCCTGAGGCCATGAGATGGAGAGAGGGGGCAGCTTCAGGAGCTGCCTAGGGGGCAGCACCGAGCCGAGCAGGGTATGAAGAGGTAGTAAAAGCATCATCATGCCTGAGGGTTGGAGCCCACTGTGCACTGTGCTGGGACGCTGAAGAAGCAACTCCGCATCGGCCGCCATCTGAAGGGAACCAAAGAATGGCGTTGGCTAAGGAGGCAAAGGAAGAACTGAGGCAGGCGTAGGAAGAGAGGCCTGGCCTTCTTGGCCCAGGGGACCCTGCTGGCTTTCCCTAGGGTCCGCGGGGACGCCACGGATGCCACCAGTGTCTGCTGTGGGAAGTGGGGCTCTCGCTCCAGACCCCCACACTTGGAAGACTTGAGGAAGTTGAACCAGAAGCCAGGAGGACATTAAGGCAGACCGTGGGAGAGACGGGCTCAGAGGTCAGGAGACAGCTGGGTTGGAAATCCAGGGTGCAAATCACCAGTGTCCTGAAGGCATGTAAAACTGAGGGCGTGGGTGCGATCACCCAAGGAAGACCCAGGACAGAAACCCACGGAAGGAGCCAGTGAGGAGTGGGAGCAGTAGAAGCTGAGACATGAGAACAGAGAGGGCAGGGCCTGGGAAATTGCCCAGGGGGTCATCAGACTGGTTAGGAGCGCAGAGAGCGCCTAGGGAAGTCCCCAGAGGGACAGTGGGCCCAGTGGGAGCAGAGGACCTCGGGAGGGAGGGGGCGGTGTGCTGGCAGCAGCTGTGCTGGACACAGCGTGCGCGAGTCACTCACATAGGTCCCCTTCCGTCTCCCTGGACCAACTTCTTTCAGTCCAGGCCCAGCTGAGTTTGCTGTTGGCCCATAATGCACAGCTCAAAGGGAGGCCCCCGCCTTGACCTTTCGGGGTCCGGCCTCTGGGATCAGAATGCAAGAGGGTGAAACCTCCCTTCACTGGGCTCTGAGAGCCCCTGGAGCCCCAGCCAGTGCCACGTTCTTGCTTTGTACTGAGAAAAAAACATCAGTGGAGATTTTTCTGAGCTTGGCTTTGATCTTGCGGCAGGAACATTCCAGGAGGAAAAAAAAAAATAAGAAAAAAAGCTTCTTAAGGCTCTGCTGCTTCCTGGTGCAGAGTGGGTGTTGGGCTGACAAATGAAGTCGTGGCGCAGTGATTAGGGAGGGAGGGCAGCAGGCTCCTTTCGAGTCGGGAGGAAGCCCATGGTGTGTGCAAGACCACTTACTTCCCAGCTGCCTGCGTGGTTAAACACCTCTAAACACGACCATGTATCCACTGGAAATTTTACAATAGCAACCGTGCGTGCCATGAACAGTTCGTGTACCTCTCTGCTCACATCATTCACAGAATCACGTCTATTACAGCTCTTTCTTGTGTGCAAGCAGACTTCAGATGTTTGAAAAGATTTATTTCTTTGAAAGGCAGAGGGACAGAGATGAAAAGACAGAGAGGGAAAGACATCTTCCATCTGCTCGTTCGCTCCTCAAACGGCCACAATGACCAGGGCTAGGCCAGGCTGAAGCCAGCAGCCTGGAACTCCATCCAGGTCTCCCACATGGGTGGCAGGGCCCCAGGAACTTAGGTCATCATTCACTGCTTACTGAGGTGCATTAGCAGGGAGCTGGAGCAGAAGTGGAGCAGGGGCTGGCATGTGGCGTAGCAGTGCTGGCATCCCACATGGGCGCTGGTAGGAGTCCCGCCTCTCCACTTCCGATCCAGCTCCCTGCTGGTGGGCCAGGAACAGCAGTAGAAGATGACCCAAGTCCTTGGGCCCCTGCACCCATGTGGAAGACCTGGAAGAAGCTCCTGGCTCCTGGCTTCAGATCGGCACAGCTCCTGCCATTGCGACCAATTGGCGAGTGAACCAGCGGATGGAAGACCTCTCTGCCTCTCCTTCTCTCTCTATGTAACTCTGACTTTCAAATAAATAGATAAATCTTAACATAAATAAATATTTAAAAATAGCATTTTTATCTGATTAATGATAGAAATTGATCTCTTCTTATCAGTTCATAAAATTGAATATATTCCACCTGCTATTCTCCCTTCACCCTAAATCTTTTTATTCTCATGAAGGCAGGATTGCTAAATGTAATATTTGATGGCATTTTCTGATAGGTCAAAGAGAATTGAACCACCACAGAAACTGAAGGGAAGGGCAGAGTTGAAGGATGAAATCACTTACACGTGGAAAATCTGTGAGGTCCTGTTTAGACAATTTTAACAACTCATTCTCCATTTTACAAAATTCTTAATATTTGCTAAAATCACTAAGGTGATTTTTGTTCTGAATGCTTTTCAGTTCCAGTGCATTTTTATCAGTGCCACCCAGCACTGAGCCAGGACACCCCAGGGGAGGTTGCCTTCTGTTATTGTCTCGGGTGAACCAAAGAAGGGAATTGCCTAAGGACCTGGCAGAAGGTGAACAGGAAGTGCTCCGGGGGGACTGGGAGAGACGCTTGGCCCTTGTGCCAGCTGGCATCCTGCAGGGCTGCCATGGATGCCACCACTGTGTGCTGTGGAAAGTGGGGAATCTCACTCCTGACGCGCACATTGTGGCATTCCTGGGAGATCCTGGGACCCCACTGGTGCCTTTGGTTTCTGAAGGCAGTGACTCCGGATCCAGATGAGGAATACAAGGAAGATCCTGTTGGGTTAGTCTGCGCCCCTTGGCCTGCACCTTGCTTTGTGAGTGCTCTTTCTTCTTGTGTGTCACAGCTCCCAGAAGCTCCGAGATGTTCTTCAGGCCAGTGGACTGGGACCTTATTGCCTCTACATTTTCCAGGCAGTAATGAACGAGAGAGCTACATTAGGGCAAAAGGCTGTTGCAAGTATGTTCTTCCTTCATTTCCTGCATCCCAGGGCTTGAGGGACCCTGGTTGGCAGAGTGGGCTTCCTACAGCCCAGTAGAGCGTGGCACTGGGCTGCCCTGGAGGACTCCTCCCAACAGTGCCTTGCTCCACAGCCATTTCAAAGCCTGCAGAAGGAAGGTTGCTTCAACCTCATTTGGGGAAACAGCATGTGTATTTGGGAAGAGAAATATATACTGATTAAGAATTATAATAACGTTGATAGAGATAGGAGACAGTTGAGGTCTGAGGTAGGAAGCCAGGAATGAGGGGCTCCAGCGACTCGACGCTGAAAATACACCTGGAAAAAATGTCCCCGCTATCCAAAACAAGATAGAGAAACTGAAAACAAAACAAGCTGCAGTTACAGATGGACCCGCTTAGCTGGACACCGACCTCCCCAGAAAGGAGACGGTCATGGGTGACACACTGACATGGCTGCAAAACCTTGTACACACCTCCCCTAGCCCAGAGAATATAAACCTGGAGCAACTTCCTCTAACGAATTCCTGCTCAGGGCCCCTCCCGCTGTGGGAGCTCTCCTTTGCTTCAATGAAAGTTTACTTTCTCTTTTTGCTTAATACGCCTTCTTTCCTGCTCACTCTTCCTAGTTCTTCTTGGTCACGAGACGTAAGCTCCAACGGCTAGAACTACAGGCTCCCGCAAGAGCATTTCTGCCATTCACTAGCGCCTAATACGGTCCTGGATTTTTGCTTAACGCTCTTGTATACCTGTTCTCAAAGCCAAACCAGTCTGATGATCAATCACAGGAGTAAGTCTTCGGGACTGGCACATCTGACATTTCCCTGCTTCCTATGTTCATTTCAACTTTATTGATCATTTTGTAAAAAATTTGATTGATTGGTTGACTGAGATGGTGGAGGAGGGACATCTCCCATCTGCTGGTTTCACTCCTCAAATGTCTGCAACACCCAGGGCTGAGTCAGGCCAAATCCAGAGCCAGGAACTCAGTCAAGGTCTCCCACCTGGGTAGTGGGAACCTCAACTACTTGAACCACCATCTGCTGCCTCCCAGGGTCTGCATTGGCAGGAAGGAATGTAAGGCAGAACTGGAACTCAATCCCAGGCAACTCTGATATGGGTTGTGAGGAGTCTAGGCAATCGCTGAACCACTGTGCCAAAACACCTACCCCTCTACTTCATTAATCATTTTTAAGAAGGTTTATTTATTTATTTATTTATTTGAAAAGCAGACAGAGAGAGAGAGAGAGAGAGAGAGAGATCTTTCATCTAAAGGTGTACTCCCTTAATGGCAAGGGCTGGGCCAGGCTGAAGATGAGAGCTTGGAACTCCATCCTAGTCTCCCACGTGGGTGGCAGGGGATCCAAGTACCTGGGCCATCTTCAGCTGCTTTTTCAGGTACATTAGTAGGGAGCTGGATCAGAAGCGGACCAGCTAGGATTCGAATGGGCTCTCATATGGGATGCTGGTGTCACATGTGGCAGGTTGACCCACTGTGCCACAAAGCAAGCCCATACTTTATTTTTTTAAAAGATTTATTTATTTACTTAAGAGTCAGAGCTACACACAGAGAAGAAAAGGAGAGAGAGAGAGAGAGAGAGAGAGAGAGAGAGAAAGAAAGTCTTCCATCCGCTGGTCCACTCCCCAATTGGCTGCAATGGCCGGAGCTGTGCTGATCCAAAGCCAGGAGCCAGGAGCTTCTTCCAGGTCTCCCACGTGGGTAAGGGGCCCAAGGAATTGGGCCATTTTCCACTGCTTTCCCTGGGCCATAGCAGAAAGCTGGATTGGAAGTGGAGCAGCCGGGTCTCGAACTGGTGCCCATACGGGAAGGCGGCACCGCAGGCAGCAGCTTTACCTGCTATGCCCCGGCCCCGGCCCCACGCCCATACTGTATTAATCTTGATGCGTATACATTCTTTCACTTCACTCACTTGAAGTCACTTTTAGAAAGAGAAGTATACAGATAAATGAAATAAATTTTTAGAATGAAGTGATCATTGTGAAAGGTTTCTTTTAAATTCTAAAGAAAGTAGTTTCTTTGTACTTTTTACTGGGAAGGAAGATAACAACTGTTCTTTGCTGAATTTTCCTGCTGATGTTTACTTTGGAAAACTATGGTATTTTATGCAAACCAAACTGAAAAGTCTTGATTTGGGCCCTGCAGGCAACAAAGATCTTTCCTCTTTACCTAGCTTTAGGGAGGGAAGCTTTGCCATTTATTTGCACACCCATGGCTCTGTCAAAGGACATTACAATTCCATTGAAACATCTTACTTGGCTTCATTTCATGACTCTAGATTGTAACACTTCACTCCACAAAACAGAGTAAGTCTCTGATGGTCTGAACAAAGGAGCGTGGCTTTACAGAGAAGGGTTTGAAGAAAACAGAAACCAAGAACAAAAGGCAAATCTACCGACGTACCTTTCCTTGTAAGGCTGGCACAGGGAGACTGAGCCATAGAAAAATAACTGATTGGTTAGCATCAGGCTTCTCCAGGTTACTTCTGCGGAAGGATGGAGGCAGAGGGAACTTCCTCTTCAAGAACTTTTCATTATCATGCACTTCCGGTGACCTTCACTGAAACTGATCTGTTCAGGAACTTGGCTGTTCTCTTTCTCCTGATTTCTTGGAAAGTCAAATAACGACTTGGTTTGTGTTGTGGAATTTTAGCCTGGGTGACTCCACTTTGATTTTAAGTCTGGTCTGTCGGAGCCCAGTGCAGGAGACTAGTCCAAAACAATGGCTTCTTAGAATTTTTATTTCACAGATCCCCAGGGGACGGGTGGGGCATGTCTTCTAAAATGAAGTCTCACTCCCTCTCCTTTTCAATATATAAAAAATGCAGCCACAGACACATAATCTTTACGGCTGTGGTCATGAACACGTAACGCACGTCCGTGCACATATAGTATCTGTGTGATCATTTCTTCGAGCTGTTTCCGTTGTCCCTGAGTGGCTCTCCATAATGATGCCACATAATCACGTGCCATGACTTGACTGAGATACAAATGGTTCAAAGAGAATTTCAGTCTCTAGAGAGGATGGCTGCTCACCGCCCAGGACTCCCACCCTCGGCAAGCTGATTTGGAAGGGCTGTCAGAAATCTGGCTGTGAGGGAGACGGCCAACACCTTCCCTGGAGCGCAGGCAGAGCCACCGGCAGCTGGCAGCTGGCTCCTGTCACATGGCTGGTGTTAAGTCGGGATGGGCACTCCCTCTGGGCTGGGCTCCCACATGCTATCCAGTTCCAACACTTTTGGGAAAGGCTTTGGGAAGGCAAGGAGGGGACATGCTGCCGGGTTGTTCCCCTCAAATCAGCATGCTCTCCGGAATTTCTGGGGGCCTCCAGCTAGGTTTGGAAGGAACCACACTGCAAAGAAGGGAGCCTCTGAATGGAAGCTTCCTTACAAAGAGCCCTTATCTGATAAGGCTCTGGGGTAAGACAAGGAAGGCTGGACTTGCTGTTTTTGCATTTCCATGCCAGCTTTGCTGACCCAGTGGGTGAGACTGGGTGGGCGACAGAGAAAGGAGAGGAAATGATTTTTTTTAAAGATCTATTTGAAGGGCTGGTGTTGTGGGGTAGTGGGTTAAGCTGCTGCCTGCAGCACCAGCTGGCTGCTTTGCTTCCAGTCCAGTTCCCTGCTAATGCTCCCGGGAAAGCAGTGGGAGATGGCTCAAGTGCTTGGGTCCCTGCCACCTATGTGGGGAGACCTGGGAGAAGGGTCTGGTATATCTCTCACTGTAACTCTGCCTTTCAATAAATAAATACCCAACAACAACGAGAAAGAAAGAAGGAAGGAAGAGAGAGAGAGAGAGGAAAGAAAGCAACAGAGAAAGCAAGCAAGTGAGCAACGGAAGATGGCCCAAATGCTTGTGCCCCTGCCACCCACATGGGAGACCAGGATAGAATTCCACGCTCCTGGCTTTGGCCTGGTCCAGCCCTGCTTGTTTCAGCTATTTGGGAAATGAACCAGCAGACTGAAGATCAATCGATCTCTCTCTCTCTTGGCCTCTCCCTATCTCTCGGTCACTCTGCCTTTCAAATAAATAAATAAATAAATCTTTTTAAGAAAGAATAAGATAATTGTTTAAGTAAAGTCTTTCTTAACTGCCAGCTCCCTAAGAAAGGAGAATAGTTCAGATGCCAGAGACTCTGGTATAAATTAAAATTATCGGAAACTCAGGCAAACTTGAACAAATTCCTTTTCAAATGGGTGGGGAAGGCGAGGCAGATGGCGTCCCTCAGCCCCGGCCCTCTGTGCCGAGAGCCGCCCCATGCCTTCCCAGGAGCTGCAGGCATGCTGTGGTACAGATCTCGCTCCCTGGCTGGAGTCGAGGGGACTCAGGATTGCGCGTCCTGAGAGTTTGGAACTGGGACTGGGAGATGCTGTTTAGTCATTCCTGCGGGTCAGTGAGCAGCGGCCATGTGATCCAGGGAGCGGAGAGTGCTCGTGTTGCGGATTGTGCCTGCATACGCAGTGGCCAGCGCTGTGCTTTTTTTGCTGAGAGCCCAGTGGAGCAGACAAATTCAAGAGTGGAGCCGGCTGCTGGCTCTGGGTCCAGTCCTCCGTGGGGCCCTGCTGTACACGATGCCCTGCCATTCCATTAACTATCTCAGGGGCCTCCCAGGAAAGGCTTTTTTGCCTAAACCTCTTTGAAGCAGTGTTTTTACTTGTTGACCCAAAAAGCCTTGTCTACGAAAAATGGTAACCAAGGCGAAATGCATAACTTAACCAGTAATTAACACGGAGAAAGAAATGCAAGTGGAAGCGAACATTAAAAATGCATTAGCTGTTTCTCCCTGTTGACAATTTTGGGGCTGTCACTTTCCGCTTTTTGTGGTGGAAGTGGTTAGAATTCTTTGACGGGAAGTTGTGGACCCTCTTTTTCAGTAAAAAATATGTTGTGTATAATCCATAGACTACAGGATAAGTCCTTAAGTATTAGTATTTTGATTTGAGCCTTAATATATGTACATATCTACCTATTATTTTATTAGGGTCCCTCTGTAGATTATGAACTTCTTTCTAAGGGATAAGATTATTGTTACTCTGTAAATATACTCTAATTCCTTTACTTAATGGCTCCATTAGAATTATTCAAGAAAGTTATTACGATCTGTTAACTTATAAGATGCATATTTTTTATATTTCTAGCATTATGGTATAGAATTTGTTGGCAATATGATATAGAATTAGTTGATATTTTATTACTATATTGTTTATAATTCTTTCATCACAATGAAGAAATTGAACTTTGTGGATACGATTAGAATACTTTTTGAGGGGTTGGTGTGTGACATAGCAGGTTAAGCCACTGCCTACAATGCCTGCATCCCTTATGGACACTGGTTCGAGTCCCTGAAGCTCCACTTCTGATCCAGCTCTCTGCTAATGGCCTGGGAAAAGCAGTGGAAGATGGCCCAAATGCTTGGGCCCCTGTCACCCATGTGGGAGATCCTGATGAAGCTCCTAGCTCCTGGCTTCAGCTCTGGCAATTGTGGCCATCTGAGGAGTGATCAATCTCTCTCTCTCTCTCTTTCTCTGCCTCTCCTTCTCTCTCTGTAACTCTGCCTTTCAAATAAATAAATAAATCTTTTTAAAAAAATCTTTTTGAATGCAAATCATGGTCTGTGCCCCAAATTTTATAGATGTCCTGTTAAGATGGACTAAGGGTATTTCATATTGAAATTGGATAACCTCTTCTGCAGGCAACACTTTCCTTACCTCTATTGAACTTGTAATTTATCAAAGAAGGGCCCAGATAGGTATAAAGTCAGACTATTTGAATGCAGGCTCTACTACTTACTAGATAACCCTGGACAAGCTATTCAATCCTCTGATGAAACTTCTTCATTGATAAATGAGGTTAATAGTGGTATCTACTCATAAGGGGTTTTTTTTTATGTTGTTGTTGTTTTTTGTTTTTTGTTTTTTTTTTTTGACAGGCAGAGTGGATAGTGAGAGAGAGAGACAGAGAGAAAGGTCTTCCTTTTTGCCGTTGGTTCACCCTCCAATGGCTGCTGCGGCCGGCTCATCACGCTGATCCGAAGCCAGCAGCCAGGTGCTTCTCCTGCTCTCCCATGCGGGTGCAGGGCCCAAGAACTTGGGCCATCCTCCACTGCACTCCCTGGCCACAGCAGAGAGATGGACTGGAAGAGGGGCAACCGGGATAGAATCCGGCGCCCCAACTGGGACTGGAACCTGGTATGCCGGCGCCGCAAGGCGGAGGATTAGCCTGTTGAGCCACGGCGCCGGCCATACTCATAAGGTTTTAATAAGATAATTCATTGAAAGCATTTGAGGAAAATACTCAGCAGCCAGGAAGAAACCAGCAACCAGGGTCAGCGCTGTGGCTCACTTGGTTAATCCTCCGCCTGCGACGCTGGCATCCCATATGGGCGCCGGGTTCTAGTCCCGGTTGCTCCTCTTCCAGTCCAGCTCTCTGCTGTGGCCCGGGAGGGCAGTGGAGGATGGTCCAGGTGCTTGGGCCCCTGCACCCACATGGGAGACCAGAAAGAAGCACCTGGCTCCTGGCTTCGGATCAGCGCAGTGCCGGCCGTAGCGGCCATTTGGGGGGTGAGCCAACGGAAGGAAGACCTTTTTCTTCTCTCTCTCACTGGTTATAAGTCTACCTGTCCAAAAAATTAAAAAAAAAAAAAAAAAAAAGAAACCAGCAACCACTGATCTATCATCTATATGAACTGATACAGGAAATTAATCAAAATACACTATGAAGTTGCTTGTGTTGAAAAAGTCCTTTCTCCTGACTTGTCCTGCACTCTTGTGCTCAGAGAATAAAGGCCAGGCTTGGGTCAAGGTCTACTCAGAGCTTTCTTCTCTCTCCCAGACAGAGTGAGGGGCCCTTTCAGGATGCTCTGGGCACTTCTCCATGCTGCACTGGAATCAGCTGTGCAGCTGGCTTCCCTCTCTGGACCACAGAGACTGGAGACAGGGACTGTGTCACTGCTCTATCCCCCAAGCTTGTTGACTAAAGAACAGCAGAGCCTGAAACTCCTTCCCTTTTCTCCAGCTGATCAGATCCTCCAAGAGAACACGGAAGAGGCAGAAGGTGGGGAAGAGATGTGGCGCGGCAAGTTAAGCCACTGCCTGTGATGCCGGCGTCCTATGTGAGTGCCAGCTCAAGTCCCAGCTGCTCTACTTCTGATCCAACTCCCTGCTAGTGTGCCTGGGAAAGCAGCAGATTAACCAAGGACTTGGACTCCTGTCACCCACATCAGAAAGCCTGCTGAAGCTCCTTGCTCCTGGCTTTTGCCTGGCCCAGCCCTGACCACTGTGGCCATTTGGGAAGTGAATCAGCAGATGGAAGATCTGTCTCTCTCCCTATCTCTATAACTGTCCTTTTAAATAAATAAATAAATCTTAAAATTAAAAAAAAAAAAGACACAGGAGATGCTGTTAGAAGAATAAAAAGATCCTACAAACTTAGGGAAAGACTGCTCTGTAGCCAGATAATAAGGAGCTATCAGAACTGTTTATTTTTAAAATACTTCAATGCATTTGTCATTTATTTAAAAGGCAGATAGACAGAGAAATGGACAGACACAGTCAGATCTTCCATCTGCTGGCTGGCTCTTCAGATGCCTACCACAGGTAGGCTGGCCAGGCCACAGCCAGGAGCCAGGAACTCAATCTGGGTCTCCGACATGGGTAGCAAGAGCTGAAGTAGTTGTGCCATCACAGCGCCTCCCAAGGTGTGCATTGACAGTAAACTGAAATCAGAAGCAGAGCTGGGAACAGGCCCAGGCGCTCGTGTGATATGGGATGTGGGTATCTCAAACATCTTAACTCCAAATGCCCGCCCCTGCCCCTGAACTGTGTTTAAATCTGTTTAATCAGTCACTGACAATTAGCTGCAACAAACATGCTTTTGCAGGCCACGGTCTTTGCTTATGAAAACCAGCCACAAAGAATAGGCTTGATTCAATAAAAATGCTTCCAAGTGCCAGCAAATGACTAAGTCTCACCCAAGCAATCACATGTCTACAGATGATGTCAACGCGCTTACATCTTTGAAAATCCACCAAGCCCGGAATTCCACACTTCTCAACAATCCTACATGAGGTCAGAAGTCTGCTGTGCCCAAGGAGACTAAACCTGACCAGCTTAATTCTCCTTTGCTACAATAAGCAATGAATTCAGTTTTGAACTTATTTCAGATATTGTGTGGTAATCTCATTAATCTTTGATAATTCTGATACCTTTTTATTGTATTGGGAACAAAATGTACATAACAAATGCCTTAGTCCTTTCAGGCTGCTATAACAAAATACTTTAGACTGGGTCAGTTATAAAGAGCATGGATTTCTTACCGCTCTGGCAGCTGGGAAGTCCAAGATCAAGGGGACGGTAGCTCTGACACCCGGTGAGGAGGGCTCCCTCTCTGCTTCGTGGATGACACCTCGGTGTCCTTACTCTGTGGGAGAGGCAAACAGGCTCCCGACCTAATCATGTCCCACAGGCCCCATCCCCATCTGGTGGGGATTAAGTGTCAACATATGGATTTGGGAAGTACACACAGATTCAGACCATAGTGACAAAATGCACCATTTTAAACACTCTACAGTGTACAATTCAATGATTTTAAAAATATATTACAATGGTGGGCACCCACCAGCCCTATCTAATTCTAGGACATTTCCTTCACCCAAAAGGAATTGTTCTCCCCAACTTCCCATTCCCTTTCTTTCTTTTTTCTTTTTTTTAATTTTTTTTTTTTTTTTTTTTTTTTTTTTACAGTCAGAGTTAGACAGTGAGAGAGAGAGAGAGACAGAGAGAAAGGTCTTCCTTTTTGCCGTTGGTTCACCCTCCAATGGCCGCCGGCGCACCGCGCTGATCCGATGGCAGGAGCCAGGTGCTTCTCCTGGTCTCCCATGGGGTGCAGGGCCCAAGCACTTGGGCCATCCTCCGCTGCACTCCCTGGCCACAGCAGAGAGCTGGCCTGGAAGAGGGGCAACCGAGACAGAATCCGGCGCCCCGACCGGGACTAGAACCTGGTGTGCCGGCGCCGCAAGGCGGAGGATTAGCCTATTGAGCCGCGGCGCCGGCCACTTTTTTTTTTTTTTTTTTTTTTTTTTTTTACAGTCAGAGTTAGACAGTGAGAGAGAGTCAGAGAGAAAGGTCTTCCTTTTTCCGTTGGTTCACCCCCCCAAGTGGCTGCTACATATGGCATGTTGCAGCTGGTGTACTGCACCGATCTGAAGCCAGGAGCCAGGTGCTTTTCCTGGTCTCCCACGCGGGTGCAGGGCCCAAGGACCTGGGCCATCCTCCACTGCACTCCCAGGCCATAGCAGAGAGCTGGACTGGAATAGGGGCAACTGGGACAGAATCCGGCACCCCGACTGGGACTAGAACCCAGGGTGCCGGCGCCGCAGGCAGAGGATTAGCCTAGTGAGCCGGGGTGCTGGCCTCCCATTCCCTTTTATCCCTGTGAAACACTAACTACTTTCTGTCCCTGCAGATTCTCCTGTTCTGAAACTTCTTATCAATATCAAATGCCTTTGGCTCTTGTAATCTTTTTTTTTTTTTTTTTTTTTTTTACTTCTCAAAGATTTATTTGAGAGGTAGAGTTACAGTGAGACGGAGAGAGAGAGAGAGAAAGGTCTTCCATCTGCTGGTTCACTCCCCAAATGGCTGCAACAGCTGGAGCTGAGCCAGGAGGCAGGAGCTTCTTCCGGGTCTCCCATGTGGGTGCAGGGGCCCAAGGACTAGGGCCATCTTCTACTGCTTTCCATCTTCTACTGCTTTCCCAGGCGCATTAGCAGAGAGTGGATCAGAAGAGGAGCAGTCGGGTCTAGAACTGGCGCCCATATGGGATGCTAGCGCCACAAGCAGAGGATTAAGCTATTGCATCACAGTGCCGGCTCCTGCTTTTCTCTTTTTTTTTTTTTTTTTTTTTGACAGGCAGAGTGGATAGTGAGAGAGACAGAGAGACAGGTCTTCCTTTTTGCCATTGGTTCACCCTCCAATGGCCGCTGCGGCCGGCGGAGCCAGGTGCTTCTCCTGGTCTCCCATGCGGGTGCAGGGCCCAAAGACTTGGGCCATCCTCCACTGCACTCCCTGGCCATAGCAGAGAGCTGGCCTGGAAGAGGGGCAACCGGGATAGAATCCGGCGCCCCGACCGGGACTAGAACCCGGTGTGCCGGCGCTGCAAGGCGGAGGATTAGCCTGTTAAGCCATGGCGCCGGCCCTACTTTTCTCTTAAATAAAGATATATTTGAAGGCAGAGTGCTAGAGAGAGGTAGAGAGAGAGAGAGAATCTTCCATCCACTAGTTTACTCTCTAAATGGCTGCAATATCAAGGGCTGGGCCAGGCTGAGGCCAGAAGCCTGGAATGCATCTGGGTCTCTCACGTGGGTGGCAGGAGCCCAAGCCCTCAGGCCATCTTCTGCTGCCTCCTCAGGCACATTAGCAGGGAGCTGGATTGGAACAGGAGCAGCCGGAACTTAACCAGTTCTCTGACATGAGACGCAGGTGTCACAGCAAAGGCTTTATATATTTAGGGGCACAGTAAGACATTTCAATCCATGTATACAGTGTGTGAGTGAACTTCAAAAATTGTGTAGAGAAATGGAATTAAAAGGTAAATTAAATTTTTGGTGCAATAACTTTTAGCAATGCATGCACAGTTTTTTTTATAATATGCATTTTCATCAACGGTTTCAAGGCTTATGGTATAATAATCAGATAAGGATCTTTGATGTATCTGTTACTTCATTGCTTCATGCTAAGAATCTTCAAAATCCTCTTGAATATTTTGAAATATTCAACAAATTGTCCGCCACAATTATCCTAATGCGCTATAGAACATTAGAAGTTATTCCACCCACCCAGCTACACCCTCGTACCTGTTGACCATCCTCCCTCCTCTCTCTTCCCTTACCAACTAACTGCCCAAGCTCTGGTAACCACTCTTCTGTTCTCCACTTAGTGGGATGACCTTCCAGCTCCCATAGATAAGGGAAAACACATGATATTTGTGTTTCTGAACTTGACTTCTGATGCTTAACATAATATTCTCCAAGTCTATCCATGCTGCTGCAAATGACAGAGTTTCATTTTTTCTTTTTTTTTCTTTTTTTTTATTTTTGACAGGCAGAGTGGACAGTGAGAGAGAGACAGAGAGAAAGGTCTTCCTTTTGCCGTTGGTTCACCCTCCAATGGCCGCCGCGGTAGCGCGCTGCAGCCAGCGCACCGCGCTGTTCCGATGGCAGGAGCCAGGTGCTTCTCCTGGTCTCCCATGGGGTGCAGGGCCCAAGCACTTGGGCCATCCTCCACTGCACTCCCTGGCCACAGCAGAGAGCTGGCCTGGAAGAGGGGCTACCGGGACAGGATCGGTGCCCCGACCGGGACTAGAACCCGGTGTGCCAGCGCCGCAAGGCGGAGGATTAGCCTGTTGAGCCATGGCGCCGGCCCATTTTTTCTTATGGTTGAATAATATTCCACTGTGGATATATCTCTCCACATTTTGAGAAAACCACTCATCCACCAAGGGATGTCTTGGTTGATGTTGTGTTTTGGCTGTGGTGAGTAGTGCTGCAGTACACATGTAAGTGTGGTTGACTCTAGAGTACCCTATTCCAATTCCTTGGCTATATACCCAGTAGTGGGATTGCTGGATCACATGGTGGTTCTATTTTTAGCTTTTTGAGGAATCTTCATTGTTTTCCATAATAGCTGTACTAATTAAAATTCCCACCAACAGTGTGTTTTTCATCTTCTTGGTAATAGCCACTTTAATCAGAATGAGATGAGCTCTCAAGGTGGCTTGGATTTGCATTTCTCTGATGACTAGTGATGCTGAGCAATTTTTCATGTGCCTGTTGGCCATTTGTCTTCCTTTGAGAAATGTCTATTCAGATCACTTGCCCATTTTAAAATCAGATTGTTTCTTTGCTGTTGAGTTCCTTAGATAATCTGAATATCAACCTTATATATTCTGAATATCAACCCCTTGTCAGATGCAAATATTTCTTCCCACTCTGTAGGTTGTTTCTTCACCCTGTCGATCATTGCCTTTCATGTGCAGAGGTTCTTAGTTTGATATAATTTCATTTGCCAATTTTTACAAGTCTTTGCTCAGACCAATGTCCTAAAGCATATCCCTTACGTATTTTCCTGGTACTTTCACTGTTTGGGCCTTGCATTGAGATCTTTGATCCATTCTGAGTTGATTTTTTATATAGTGAGAAATAGGGGTCTAGTTTCATTCTTCTGTGTATGGATTTCCAGTTTTATGACGATTATTAGAGAAACTGTCCTTTACCCAGTGATGTTTAAAAAAAAGATTTACTCATTTGAAAGTCAGGGTTACACAGAGAGAGGAGAAGCAAAGAGAGAGAGCGAGGTCTTCCTTCCACTGGTTCACTCCCCAACTGACGGCAGCAGCCAGAGCTGCACTAATCCAAAGCCAGGAGCCAGGAGGTTCTTCTGGGTCTTCCCATGTGGGTGCAGGGGCCCAAGGACTTGGGCCATCTTCTATTGATTTTCTAGGCCATAGCAGAG
This sequence comes from Lepus europaeus, assembly GCF_033115175.1. Classification (NCBI taxonomy): domain Eukaryota; kingdom Metazoa; phylum Chordata; class Mammalia; order Lagomorpha; family Leporidae; genus Lepus; species Lepus europaeus. The sequence continues at coordinate 13,239,943 of NC_084842.1, forward strand.
AGCTGGATTGGAAGTGGAGCAGCCAGGACTTGAACCAGTGCCCATATGGAAAGTTGGCACTGCAGGTGGTGGTTTTACCCACTATGCCACAATGTTAGCCCCCAGTGTATGCTTTGACAACTATGTCAAAGATTAGTTGTCTGTAGATGCATGAATTTATTTCTGAGTTCTCTGTTTTGTCTCATTGTTCTCTGTGTCAGTTTTGCTTTTTTTTTTTTTTTTTTAAATGTGTTTCTTTAAAAGGCAGAGAGAAAGAGGATAAACAGTGAGAAAGAGATCTTCCATCTGGTGGTTCACTCCTTAAATGGCCACAAAGGCCAGGAGGCCAGGCCTCAGCTAAGAGCCAGGAGCTTCTTTGGGATCTCCTAACTGGGGGCGGGGGCCCAAGTACTTGGACCATCCTCTACTGCTTTCCCAGACACATTAATAGGGTGCTGATTCAGAAGTGGAGCAGCCAGGACTTGAACTGGCACCCATATAGATGCCAGCACTGTAGGTGGTAGCTTAACCTGCTGTACCACAGCACAAGCCCCTATGTGTCAGCTTTTATGCCAATACTATACTGTTTTTGTTACTATAGGTTCATAATATGTTTTTGAGTCAGGTATTACAATACTTCCAATCAGTTTTTTTTAATGTCGTATTTATTATTTTTATTTTAAATGTATGGAGAGAGAGAGAGACAGAGACAGAGTTATCTCCCAATCTCTGGTTCATTCCCTCAGTGCCCACAACAGCTGGGGTTGGACCAGACCAGATGTGGGGAGCTGGGAACTCAATCTGAGTCTTCTGTGTGGGTGGAAGGACCCAAATACTTGAGCCATCCAGCCCCTGCTGCCTCTCAGGGTGCACACTAGCAGGAGGCTGGAGTTAGCAACAAAGCCAGGGCCTAATCCCAGGTACCGCAATATGGGATACAGACATGCAAAACTGTCTCTTAACTACTACATCAAATGCTTGCTCCCCAGTTTTGTTCTTTTTGCTTAAGATTGCTTTGGCTATTTGGGATCTTGTGTGGTTCTATATGAGTTTTAGGATTGTTTTTCTACTTATATGAAGGATGTTACTGTAATTCGATAAGGATTGCATTGAATCTGTTCATGACTTTGGGAATAATGGACATTCTTCCAATTCATGGACACAGGCTGTCTTTCCGTTTTTGGTATTCTTTTTATTTCATCACTGTTTTGTAATTTTCATGGTAAATGTCATTTACTTCATTGGTTAAATTTATTCCTAGGTAGTTTGTGTATCTTTGTAGCTGCTATGAATGGGATTAATTTCTTTTTTTTTTTTCCTCAGCAAATTCATTATTGATAAAGGAAAATGGAACTGGGGGCCGGCGCCATGGCTCACTTGGTTAATCCTCTGCCTGCGGCGCCGGCACCCCATATGGGTGCCAGGTTCTAGTCCCGGTTGCTCCTCTTCCAGTCCAGCTCTCTGCTGTGGCCCAGGAGTGCAGTGGAGGATGGCCCAGGTGCTTGAGCCTCTGCACCTGCATGGGAGATCAGGAGGAAGCACCTGGCTCCTGGCTTCAGATCGGTGCAGTGCCGGCCGTGGTGTCCATTTGGGGAGTAAACCAACAGAAGGAAGACCTTTCTGTCTCTCTCACTGTCTATAACTCTGCCAAATTAAAAAAAAGAAAGAAAGAAAATGGTACTGGCTTTTTAAATGTTGATTTTGTATTCCAATATTATGTTGAATAAGATGGTGAAAGTGGACATTCTTGGAGAAAGGAAAAATCTCTTCCTCAACTATGAAATTTGGTTTCCCTTAGCTTGTGTTGGACAAACTGTAGTTACATGTGCACCTGTGGACCAACAAAAGGCTAAATTCATTGGAAATGAAGGTTAACCCATGGATTGGTAGATGGTTGAGCAAAACTAAAGATCTGTTAGGAAGGAGGAAGTCGGGTGTTATGGTCTCAATGTTTGTGCCTCTCCCAGATTCACATGTTGAAATTCTATCCTCTAACGGGTTGGCATTAGGAGGTGGGCCTTTGGGAGGTGATCAGCTGATGAGGGCCGAGCCCTCAGGAAGGAGATTACCCCAGGGAGCTTGTACACTCCTCCCGTCATATAAAGTCACAGTGAGAAGGTGACTTTATGACCAAGAAGTAGGCCCTTACCAGACACTGAATCTCCTGGCACCTTGACATTGGACTTCCCTCTCTCCAGAACTGAGAAATAAATTTCTATTGTTCATAAGCTGTCCAATCTTCCATCTGCTGCTTCACTCCCCAGATACCCACAGCAGCCAGGCTCGGGCCAGTCCAAAGCCAGAGACTGGAGCTCCAGCTGGGTTTCCCACGTGAATGGCAGGAACCCACTCCTTGAGCCATCATCCACTGCCTTCTTAGGCATATTAACAGTAAGCTGGGTCAGAAATGGAGTAGCTGGAACTCAAACTGGTGCACTGATATGGGATGTGGGCTTTCTAAGCAGTGGCTTAACCTGCTGCACCACAACACCCATCCCCGAAACCATTCTGTCAACTAATAGCCACAGACACCTAAAAGGTGATTAAGTTCTAAAGCTCTGTTCTATTAAAATCAAGCACATCTAGTTCAGAGATAAGAAACTCTAAAAGTGCAATCTTCATGAAAATGAGATTGTTCACTTGAAAGTTCCTGAACTTTCCATGAAAGCCCTGCTCCCCTATGCAGTGAGAATCTGTAGTTGATCAGCTAAAAATGTCAACTAAAAGGGAGATTAATACAATTATCATTTATAGCATCAAAGTTTTATTTTTAATCTAAAGCACATATAAGTTCACTCATCCCTCATTCTTTTCATATCAGGCTAAAACTTTTCCTTTGAGTGTGGGCCTGCCGACTGGGGCAGCATGAAGACACCCACCAAGACAGCAAGCAGCATTATCAACTTCAGTCTCAGTGCAATGAGGACTCAAGACATGTGGAAGTAAACAAGGGCAAAATTCTTCATATTTTGAAGGTCTCTTCCCCCATCCAAACTGTCAGTTGTTTTGCCCACACCTAATTCCACAGCATTTTTTTTCCTTTAATAACATGTCTTTATCATGTCTTTCCCAAGCATCCAACTTATTTTTGTAGAGATTACAACTCTCTTCACACTCATAATGTTTGATTTTTAGTAATATTGAATTAAGTTATGTACTTAATATGCATACCTTGCATAAACAAGTTTGGGAACAGATACGATTAAGTTTTGAAAAGGGTGAGAAGTGATTAGCCCACCAGAGAGTAGGCTACTTAGCAACTGTGGAAACTGGGTGGGCCTTGAGCATCAGAGATTATCTTCCACAGAGGGCAGAGCTGGGTTCAGAGGTTTGCACCATGCAGGTAGCCAAGCAAGGCTGAGTTGGTTCAAGCAATGGAAAATCTAAATTCAGGGAGTTTAGCACCACTCAAACTTACACGAAGGAAAGAGGTGCCGCCACGCCTTGGAGAGGAATGACGACAATGATGGTTTGACCAAACCATTCCTCTCTAGTGGGACCAGCATGCAGCTCATGGAAGGCAAAGTGCCCAAGCCTCCCTGTGGATGTGTTCAGTATCATGAACCCAGTCCCAGCTAATGTTCTAAAATATTAACATAGATCCAAGCAGGAGGGAAGAAAATCCCCCTTTGAGAGGGGCAGGAAAGGAACTTTTCCGAATCTGCATTTACTCAAATACTGAAGTTTAAAGTGTCCTTAAATGGGTCCCATGTGCTAGCCAATGAGGAGAACAATGCTGTCGGCTGGTGCCCTCTTGTGATAAAACAGCAGAGTGGGGATTACAAGGCGTTACGGTGAGAAAGCTCTTCATCTGCCTCGACCAGTGGTTAGACTGCACGCTGCGAATTAGCCGCCAAACTGATCAGAGGGCCGAGGGTGGCCCATGGAATTAGAAGTTTCTCCTCTCCACTTCCTAAACTGCTTAAATGAAATGATACTGCTTTTACCAGTAAAAAACAAAAACCAAAACCTGAACCACCACCACAAATTACCAGCACAGCTAATCAGCAGTAACAAGAGGACCCAGTTGAAAGTTTTGTACAGAATGACCTGAAACCTTAGCCTGAGTTCCTTTTTGGGGTAATTCTGATTGAATTCAATATGAAGCCCAAGCGATTCTGTTTAAACTTCCCTGTTTTGGCTCATACAGACTGAGACCTTTCAGAAAAGCAGACTTTAGAACAGCCAAATCCACACATTTTCATAATTAGCATTTTTTTTTTTTTTTGGACAGGCAGAGTTAGACAGTGAGAGAGAGACAGAGAGAAAGGTATTCCTTCCGTTGGTTCACCCCCCAAGTGGCCGCCGTGGCCGGCGAAGCCAGGAGCCAGGTGCTTCCTCCTGGTCTCCCCTGCAGGTGCAGGGCCCAAGGACTTGGGCCATCCTCCACTGCACTCCCAGGCCACAGCAAAGAGCTGGACTGGAAGAGGAGTAACTGGGACAGAACCGGCGCCCCAGTCGGGACTAGAACCCAGGGTGTCGGCACCACAGGTGGAGGATTAGCCTAGTGAGCCACAGCGCGGGCCGATAATTAGCATTTAAGAAGACCACTAAAGGAGCCAGCGCTATGGCAATGAAGGTTAAGACTCCGCCTGCAGTGCCGGCATGCCATATGGGCACCAGTTTGAGTCCTGGCTGCTCCACTTCCGATCCAGCTCCCTGCTAATGTGCCTGGGAAAGCAGAAAAAGGTAACCCAAGTGTTTAGGCCCGTGCACCCATGTGGGAGACCCAGATGGAGTTCCTGGCTCCTGGCTTCAGCCTGGCCCAGCTCCAACTGTTGCAGTCATTTGGGGAGTAAACCAGCGGATGGAAGATCTTGATCTCTCTGTCTCTCCCTCTCTTTCTGTAACTCTACCTTTTAAATAAATAAATAAACAATTCTTTCTTTAAAAAAAAAAAAAAAGTGTTCCAAAAGATAGCATAGAGGGGCCAGCGCTGTGGCATAGCAGGTAAAGCCACCGCCTGCAGTGCCAGCATCCCATGTGGGCACCTGTTCGAGTCCCGGCTGCTCCACTTCTGATCCAACTCTCTGCTATGGCCTGGAAAAGCAGAAGATGGCCCAAGTCCCATGCACTTGTGTGGTGGACCCAGCAGCTCCTGGCTCCTGGCTTCGGATCAGCTCAGCTCCAGCCACTATGGCCATATGGGGAGTGAACCAGTGGATGGAAGACTTCTTTCTCTGCCTCTGTCTCTCTGTAACTCTTTCAAGTAAATAAATAAAATCTTAAAAAAAAAAAAAAGGCATAGAATATGGTCAAGATTATGAACTCTGGAACCAAAATGCCACTTACTAGCTGAGTGACTTTGGGAATTTATTTTCTCTCTCCCAGTCCCTCAATTTCCACATCTGCCAAATAGGAATAATACTAATACCCACCTGAGTAACAGAAGTAAAGCAGCTAATGTATATCTAATAAGTTATGTATAAACTGCTTTTAATAATGACTGGCGTGTAGTAAGCTTTATGGAAGTTTAATAAATAAATCCAATTTTTTAAAAAAGAGTTGACTTATAGAGTAAGATAGTTCTGATATTATCTTCAATATTCTCCCACTTAATATGCTTTTTAAAAATTTGTTTGTTGGAAAGAGACACAGAGTAGGCCGATGCCGTGGCTCACTAGGCTAATCCTCCACCTGCGGCACCGGCACCCTGGGTTCTAGTCCCGGTCGGGGTGCCGGATTCTGTCCCAGTTGTTCCTCTTCCAGTCCAGCTCTCTGCTGTGACCCGGGAGTGCAGTGGAGGATGGCCCAAGTGCTTGGGCCCTGCACCCGCATGGGAGACCAGGAGAAGCACCTGGCTCCTGGCTTCAGATCAGCACGGTGCGCCGGCCGCAGCATGCGGGCCACAGCAGCCATTGGAGGGTGAACCAATGGAAAAGGAAGACCTTTCTCTCTGTCTCTCTCTCTCACTGTCCACTCTGCCTGTCAAAAAAAAACCCAAAAACCAAAAAACAACCAAAAAACGAAAGAGACACAGAGAGAAATCTTCCACCTACTGGTTCACTCCCCAGATACCTTCGAGATTCCGGGCTGGGCCAAGACAAAGTCAGGACCATGGAAATCAATCCAGGTCTCCCATGTGGGTGACAGGGACCAAGTACCCAACATCACCTGTTGCTTCCCAGGGTGCTCATTAACAGGAAGCTAGAATGGGAATTGTCGGGACTCATATCCAGGTGCTCCGATATGGTAACCAAGTGTCCCAACCACCATCTTAACCGGCTGGCCAAATGCCTGCTCCCACTCAATATTTTTATCCTTCAAGGCTTTTGTTAATGATCGCTCCTATTATTCCTAGATACTTGTAAACTGATGCTTAATGATGTTTGTTATATTAAGATACTTCAAAAAGTTCACAGAAAATGTGTACTGTGAAAAAACTATGAATGGATTTCAGAATGTTTTCCTACCAAAATAAATATTTTTCTACCAAAATAAACTTATGTTTTAATTGCATTTTTCCATGAACTTTTTGAAGTATCCTAATATTTAGGGGTAAGTAATCTAAATTTTTACAAAGATCAGCATGGTTTAAAGATGTAAGTGGTCTTTGTTCCTGATTCCTGGAACACAGCTCCTCAAATCCCCAGGGTTTACTGTCATGTGAATGCTAATGAAACTGAGGAGGGGTTGGAACTTTCAGCCCTGCCCCATAGACTCCTGGGAGAGTAGAAGAGATGCACATTCATCAGAAATGCTGAGCAGGAGCTGGCACTGTAGCATAGTGGGTAAAGTTGCCATCTGTGATGCCAGCATCCCCTATGGGCACCATTTCGTGCCCCACCTGCTCTTTCTGTCCTTCTGTTAACTCTTTCAAGTAAATAAATAAATAAATCTCTAAAAAAACAAAAAGCCCCTGAACTCGGAGACTCAAGAGTTCTCTGGTTTAGGGAACAGGCTGACGTGCTGGCAGGATGGTGGGCTCCAACAAGGAGGGCCAGGTCCACACCAGTACCAGTCCTCGCCCTGTGTTCTCCCACCTGGCTGTTCAGGAGTTGTGGCTTTAACGCAACTGTGAGAATCGGTACACCCCCTCCAGAGTTCTGTGAATCATCCCAAAGAATTCAAACTGGGGGGCAGTATCACGTAGCTGGCTGGCAGATGTGTGTAGCTAGGGTACCCCATGTTCTGGTAGCAAATGAAGTGGGGGAAGTCTTGGGGGAATGAGCCTTTAAGCTGTGGGTTTGGGCTAATAGTACTTAGTGTCAGAACTGTACTGACTGCTGGACACCAGTGAGAATGGACTGTTGGGTGTTGGGAAAAAGCCACACATTCAGAATCAAAAAACATCACACAACAGGGCTTAGAAGTCAGATGAAGATCTCTGATGATGTCATGTGCCACGCCAATGAATGAGCAGCAGCCTTGACCAAAGTGGTCTTCCTTGGCGTGAAGACCCCTAGGAGATTCTGACAACACACTGGGAGGCACCCAGCTGGAAGTGCAAGTGTGTATGCTGGTGTTCCTCAGACTGAACGTGAACTCCTCGGTGCCCCTTTCTTCAAATGGTCAAGCCCAATCCCCTCACCTCGAGTGTGACACGGGCTTAGTGACTTACGTCTAACAAGTCGATTAAGTGGAAGGGGCGGTGTCCACCTTTAAAAAGGAGATTGTCAAAGGTCTGTGGCTGCTGTCCTTTCCTGGCTCACTGCTCCTGGAGGAAGCCAGTTGCTGTGTCATGAGGACACCTGGGTAACTTTCTAGAGGTCCCTGTGGTGGGGAACGGAGGCCTCCTGCCAACAACCATGTTCCACATCCCCCTTGGAAGCAGGTCCTACAGCCCCGAGCCTGCCGACAGCGGCGGCTCCTGCTGACGGCACAAGCACCATCTCGTGGGAGCCACTCAGTCTCCAGCTTCGGAAACTGAGACAGAAAAGGCTTCAAGCTGCTGTGTTTGAAGTTACCTGCTGCACGTACAGATGACTAGTGCAGTGTGTTTACGGATGTTGATTTAGTAAGTTTCACTTTCTGTGGGTTTCTTATCAGCAAGTCCGTGGGCAGCATCTCACGGCTGTCTCTGGATACTATCTGTAGAGTGTGGAGATGTTATTTACTGAGTGTATCAGAGCTTATCCAGACAAAACATTTTAGAAACTGTAGAATGTTGCAGGTGGTTTGAGTTTCTAACCTTTCATTTAGAAATTTTCCATGATCAACAAAATTCTGAATGGATCATCAGAATTTGAAAAACAAACAAACAGAAAAAGGAGGGAGGGCATTTATAGGATATTCTCCTTTGATACAGCTCTATGCTGGGGCCAGCACTGTGGCATAGTAGATTAAGCCTCTGCCTGCAGTGCCAGCATCCCAGATGGGCGCCAGTTTGTGTCCTGGCTGCTCCCCTTCTGATCCAGCTCTCCGTTTGTGGCCTGGGAAAGCAGTAGAAGACGGCCCAACTGCTTGGGCCCTGGCACCCATGTGGGAGACCCAGAAGCTCCTGGTTCCTGGCTTTGGATCAGAGCAGCTCTGGTCATTTGTGGCCATTTGGTCATTTGAGGAGTGAACCAGTGGATAGATCGTTCTCTCTGTCTCTCCCTCTCTCTGTAACTCTACTTTTCAAATAAATAAATAAAAATCTTTAAAAAAACCCACAAAAACCTTCGTGCCTAGTCTACAACAGTACAGTTTTCCAACTTGAGACATGAATATTCTTATCAAAATAAAGTAATTCCAGTTTGGAAAAATTAGGCTAATCTGAACTATCAGTTTCAGAAATTCAATAATACACTTTCCTCTGCCCACAATTAAAATTTCAATTCTGAGAAATACCTGTGCATTTTATATCTTAGTATTTATCTTATTACTTAGTATTAATATCTCCTAATTCAAAAGTTGAAGTATGCCATTAAATGTATACATTTGACTTTTTAAAAAATATTTTAATTAAATAAAATTACCAGTATTCTACCCACTGTGCAATTAGATCAACAGAATTATAACAAGTTTAATAATTAGGGATTAGTACTATACCAAATAATCTCATAAATTTACAAATATTTTGGGGCTGGCACTGTGGCGTAATGGGTTAAGTTGCCGCCTGCAGTACCAGCATCCAATATCATTACCAGTTTGAGTCCCAGCTGCTCTACTTCCAATCCAGCTCTCTGCTGTGGGTTGGGAAAGCTGTAGAAGGTGGCCCAAGTCCTTGGGCCCCTATACCTGCATGGGAGACCCGGAAGACGCTCCTGGCTCCTGGCTTTGGACTGGCCCCGCTCTGGCTATTGAGGTGATTTGGGGAGTGAACTAGCAGATGGAAGACCTCTCTTTCTCTCTCTCTCTGCCTGTGCCTCTCTATAACTCTGCCTTTCAAATAAGTAAATAAATCTTTTAAAGCAAATTTGCCAATATTTCAAAGTATCTCAGTTTCATTGTCCTCAGAAACCTCAGAAAACCACTAAAATAAATGATTACTTACTTGTCACTTTGGACAGAAATCATCCTTTTCGAATTTTTATTCAAAAGAAGATAGCTTTCCTTGATTACTTTTGTTTTACTACGAAGAAAAAAAAATATTTTTCTTAAAAACAAAGTGAAGTTTAAATTATAATACAGCTGCTGAAATTTCACGTGAAATATTTACAAGTCCACAAGAGGAAAAAGGTAAACACAGAAATTTTAATACAGCTAGTACACAATAAAAATGAAGACAGCAATTTTTGGTTAGAGTAATGAAAGTAAAAAAACTAATTAAAGTATTCCCACTATAAGTCCTGCCATCAGCATTTTTTGTTTGGTTTAGTATATGCTAGCATAGAAACAAAAACAACGTGACCCCCTACTTTTTTATCATGGGTAGTCTTTTACATAACCAAAATTTGTGGTCAACATTGTGTATAGCAAAAGAAAAGCTAAGTGTGTGAATTTTCTGAAAAGGAGCAAGGATATAGGAAAATAAAGCACTTTATATAAATTATAGACAACAGTTAAAACAAAAATCCATTACTTTTCGAACTCAATTTTACAAAATAAAGTCAACAGGTATTATTCTGTGAGCCACTAAGAGTGTACAAACACTGTGGCCCTTTCAAAAGACAGTTGTCAAAGACAAAAACGTTGATGATGCACACTGTCTTAGTTCTTAACTGGCGTTGAGCTTCCTTTCATAGTCTTCTTTAGGTGGTGGTAATTTGGCAAGATTTTCATCAAGAAATCCAGCTGTAGTGTCTGGGGCTAAAAAGATAAGATAATTAGGGGCTGGCACTGTGGTGTAGCAGGTAAAGCTGCTGCCTGCAAAGCCTACATCTCATATGGGCACCAGTTCCATTTCCAGTTGCTCTACTTCTGATATAGCTCCTTGCTAATGCGCCTGAGAAAGCAGCAGAAGACAGCCCAAGTGCTTGGGTTTCTGCACCCATGTAGGAGACCCACATAAAAACTCCTGGCTTCGGCCTTGATCTGTCCTGGCCATTGTGGCCATCTGGGGAGTGAATCAGTGGATGGAAGATTTCTTTCTCTGTCTCCCACCCCCCCCCCCCCACCAATAACTCTTTCAAGATAAAGTAAATCTTTAAAAAAATTAAAAATTTTAAAAAATAAAAAATACGCTGTGGCATAGAGGGTAAAGCCACTGCCTACAGTGCCGGCATCCCATATGGGTGGCACTTCAAGTCCCAGCTGCTCCACTACTGATCCAGCTCTCTGCTATGGCCTGGGAAAGCAGTGGAAGATGGCCCAAATCCTTGGGCCCCTGCACTCATGTGGGAGAGCCACAGAAGCTCCTGGCTTCAGATCAGTGCAGCTCCGGCAGTTGTGGCCAATTGAGGAGTGAACCAGTGGATGGAAGACCTCTCTTTCTCTCTCTCTCTGCCTCTCTATGTAACTCCGAGTTTCAAATAAATAAATAAATCTTTAAAAAAATTAATTAAAAGTAAGATAATTAAGACTGACCGGCAGAAAGCAAAAAGTCAAGAGTACCAGGGAGAAATAGTTATTACTATGCTGTGGAATTATACATGATTTTCATTGACTTATTTTTGCTTACTTTTTAACTTTGATAATAAGAAAAAGCCAAAATGTTTTGCTTATAAAATCTATACAGAAATCAGCTTTCAAACTTGCTTTTGTAGATTTCATCTTGGCTTCTAAAATGTTAAAAGACCCCAATTACAGAAGACCACAAAAGTAAAATACCCACAGTATATTCCACACAACCGCCAGAGCCATGCAGCTGAGATATAACATCTGATCTTCACTCTGCAAATACCAGCTTTACTGGACTTTCCTGATTGCAAAACTCACTTGGGGAATTTGTGAAATATATGCTTTTTTTTTTTTTTTAGACCACTGCCCTAGCCACTGTGATTCTGTAAGTCTGGACAATCTCTGTTTTTAATAAAGACCTCTGCATAATCCTTGTGCAGAACCAGGACTTGAATCCAGGTACTCTGATACGGGATGCAGGCATGCCTACTAGCGGCTCACCTGCTAGGCCAAACTCCTGCCCCCTGGGAACCCTTTGGGAAGAGTGGTTCTGATACCTGCGGCCGCTCGGTCTGCACCCTCCGGAGGCAGTCTGCACCGTAGATCACTGTGTTCTCCGGGATGACTTCAAAAGTGTTGAGGTTGCAACAAGCCCCAATGATGCAACCACTTGTCAGTATGACATTTCTGCCGACATATGCTGCAGGAAAACACAGAATTGCAATTAAAGACAACAAATGGTCACCCCTTTGTTCTTCCAAGATGACTCACGAATAAAACCACAAACTGGCCTTAAGGAACAGACTAAAGCAATACTTCAGCTCAGAGTCTGTGTAGACAGTACAGACCAGAGCCCAACGGATTCAGAGCAGAGCTCTGCTGCCACCTTGCATGGCCCTGGACAAGTCCCCATGAGGTCTCTAACCAAGTTATCAATAAAACAGAAACCACCACACTTCAGATTTTCAAGAATGAATGGGATAACGAATGTGAAATACTGAACACGGGTTTGATACACGATAATCACACAATAGATTAAAAACATCAGTGATGATAACTGGGAATTCAAATCAAGATAAAAGCCATTAAGTATTAACTTCTGTTATTTTAAAAAAAGAAACTCTTTCATGCCAACCAGGCTGAAGAAAGATAAACCATTATTCTTTAAGAAGTGCCATCATTCAGGTTCTTTCAGGAGTTCAGTACAACAAGCTCTTAGAGTCAATCTGCAAGAGTGGTGGTGACTTCACAAGACTCATGCCTGGCCCTGTTTGGGACGCACAGATAGTATTTGTTTCTTTTCAAAATTTTTTCACTTCGCCTATGTCCCCAATAGCAGGACTGGGACAGGCAAAGCCAGAAGCCTGGAACTCAGTCCAAGTTCCCCATGTGGGCAGCAGGGACCCAAATACTGGCCTTTAAAGGCGTGCATTAGCAGGAAGCTGAATCAGATATGGAGCTGGGATTCAGACCGGGCACTCCAATTAGGGATGCAGGCGTCCCCAGTGGCATCTCAACTGCTGTGCCAAGTGCCCGCCCCGATTACATTTGCTTCTGATCAGCTAGGGCGGATTGGGCCTGAGATGAAAGAAAGCTAGAGAGACTGTGCTTTTTAGAATTTTATAATACCAACCCACTAAAATATCATGGAAACTAGTATTTAGTGGGGTTTGTTTTCGAATATTTCATTTGAACATCACTGTTTAATTCAATTCTGACTTAAATGTACACCGCTGACTTTTTAATTTTAGTCACATGACCAGATTCGGTTTCTTAGAGGCAAAGAATTAGTCTGACATCTACTGTCGTCCACGGCCAAGTGTGCCACCTTGCCGGAGTCTACACGTGTGCTGTTTCCCAGTCACCACAAAGAGAAAGGAGCTGATCACTTTGACAGTACAATGTGACCACAGCTTACCTTTCGATTCAATGACGTTGTTATCTCCCATTTTCATAGCTTGCGAATCTGTAAGCTGGAGTTAAGCAAATACTGAAATCTGCTCCTCTGCTTTCCCTACTAATACAACACGTCCCTGTATTACACTGAGGCAGCGGACAAAGGCGCGGAAGGGCCAGAGATTGTCCTGATCAGATCTCCTTGCTTAGGGCAATCTGCAGGAAAATTTTCTCTTTAAACACAAATATCTCTAGGTATAAACAAAGGACTTTTCTACGTTTTTTAAAGAAATGGGTACCTGGCTAGTGCTGTGGCGCAGTATGCTAAAGCTTCCGGCTGTAGAACAAAGATCCCGTAAGGGCACCAGTTCGTATCCCAGCTGCTTCTCTCTCTCTCTTTTTTTTTTTTTTTTAAGATTTTATTTATTTAAGAGGTAGAGTTACAGACAGTGAGAGGAAGAGAGAGAGAGACAGAAAGGTCTTCCGTCTGCTGGTTCACTCCCCAAATGGCCACAACGGCTGGAACTGGGCCGATCCAAAGCCAGGAGCCAGGCGCTTCTTCCGGTCTCCCCATGGGTGCAGGGGCCCAAGGACTTGGGCCATCTTCTACTGCTTTCCCAGGCCATAGCAGAGAGCTGGATGGGAAGAGGAGCAGCCAGGACTAGAACAGGGGCCCATATGGGCGCCTGCGCCACAGGCAGAGGATTAACCTACTGTGCCACAGCGCCAGCCCCCAGCTGCTTCTCTTTGATCCAGCTTTGTGTTTGTCTCCCTCTCTAACTCTACCGCTCAAATAAACACACAAAATCTTAAAAAAAATAATAAATAGGCACCTTTTAACATGATTTTATGGGTAATGCATGTTTGCAACTTTTTGAAGAAAATTAAAACTATCTATCACTCAATCATTTAGATACTGTTAACAGTTTGACATATAATACAAATACATATTGAATTCCTTTTAGGTAAATGGGAATCAAACTGTATAAAACTATAAACTGTTATAGCTTACTCAGCTGACTTAAATTTGCAAGTATTATTCCAAGCCACTAAAATCTTAGAGAAAATTAATTTTTAAATATTTATTTATTTGAAAGTCAGAATTACACAGAGATCTTCCATCTGCTGGTTTATTCCCCAGCTGGCTGCAATGGCCAGGGCTGGGCCAGGCAGAAGACAGGAACCAGGAGCTTCTTCCAGGTCTCCCACATGGGTGGCAGGGGCCCAAACATTTGGGTCATCTTTCACTGCTTTTCCCAGGCCATTAGCAGGGAGCTGAATCAGAAGTAGAGCAGCTGGAACTCAAACCTGTACCCACATGGGATGCTAACATCGTAGACGGAGGCTTAACCTACTACCCCACAACGCCAGCCCCAAGAAAGTTAATTTTTAACGACTGTCTAAAAGTCCTAGTGATTTGCTTCAGGCTTGTAGACTGGCTTGTTAAAATATTTTGCTATTGTTGAACATTTGGATTTTTTTTTTCCCTCCAAGTATTTCCTATTATATGTCAAGGTTTTGCTGATGCCACAAAAAGATTTTTCTATTTTTTTAATTTTCTATTTTTTTTTCTATTTTTTATAGAACCGAGCAAAAGAATGAGAGGAACACTGGGTAGAAGGGATCCCAGCACATTACGTAGGAGGCAAACTGACACAAGTGTGGTTCTTAAATGAGGCCAGAAGCCAGGATCATAGCTCCTGTGTCTCCTGTCACCTTCTGGCAACACAATGTGGTTCAGCAACAGGAGCAGGAAGTCACGTTCCCAACGCTGAGCTAAAATCGCACACACTGCTGTCTAAAAAGGGCATGCAGGACTTACTGGAGTTTCTACAAACAAGTCTATTGAAAGGGTTGGATGGCCTGGTCTGTAAAACGTAATCATGATGTGCATTATAAATACAGCTGCTAAATCAATTATGACAAACTTGACATGGGGAGACTTGGGTACTAACGGACAGCAGGGTGATTCATCTCAGATTATTACACAGGATACAACAGCCAACTTCGAACACATTATTGGTGCCAATGACCATAGGCTTGGGCTCGGGGTCTTCCACATCTGGGGTTATGTTCTCTGGGTGGCTGTGAAAGAAAGGATAAACCATCAAACAGTCAGAAGCACAATAAACAACTTTCCTCCTGTTGAGAATTTGGGTCATTTCTCTCCATTGGACCTATATTGTAACTCTGTAAATTACTTCCTTAATTCCTTTATCCAAGTGCATCATTTAGCCTCCATGCTGGAGAAGGCTTGATTTTTGAGTTCAAGGGAGCTTTTGAAATGCAAGGAGGCCACAGGGCCTGGGAGGGGACAGCCTTCCTTTGTTTGTTTTCTAAATGCCAAGTCCACAGGGCCTTCTCCAGGACAAGGTGAACAACATGCTGGCTACAGTTTTCAGAATAAAATCTCACCTAACTTGGAAACTTTCCAACCTCAACAATGTAAATAGATACGCACATAAAATAATTACTGCCTTAGGCAGTAGCTGAAATATGTGGAAGAGTAAATGTTTGCGTTCTGAAAGCAGGAAGCCATTTTAAACGGCGCTCTACCTGACAGCTGAGTTAGTGCAGAATATAGCTGCTGTTAACTGACTTATATCCAAAGTACCAAATGTTCTTAGAAAAGAAACTGCTTTACAGTAAGAAACTCCCAAATCCTAGATAAGCATTAAAACAAGTCTGTCTTCTTATCACAGTTAAATATTTTTCCAAGGTCTTTCATACAAATTCCATACATTGCTGCTATAAATTAGGTATAACCTTGAATTTCTTGCCAAATTTTATCTAGAAAGACTCACAAATGCTTACAGAAATTTTAAAGGTATCACATTATATTTCCCTAATACCAGCTATGTGTTCTAATATTTTACTAATTTGTACATTTAAAGCCTAAAATTGTCATTATGATCTCCAATTTTTCAACTACAACTGTGGGTGTTACCCGTGCAAAACATGTGAAAACACATCAGGGTTAAGTTCACGTGTGTGGCATGAGCCATGACAATTCTGCCAGAACCAAGATCCAACCAAACATTCTCTTCACTTGGGGAGCTGCCAGGGAAAGGATGAGAAAGGGAGAGTAATGGAAGATCAGGCCCAGGGTTCAGAAGCTCGCGCACTTGGAGTGGGGCCTTCCCCTCATCTGGTTCTCAGGTTTCCAGACACCACACTGACAAAGATCCTTAGCCTTACTCTAGTACAACAGTGAGCCTGGCAGAGGGTGGCTGTAGAAGGGTCCCACAGACAGCCACAAACAGGGAAGCAGTGCCTGTGCTGGGAGCGCCCGAGAGCACCTCACTCACGCGTTTATGATGAGAGCCTGCTCTTCGATCAGGTTCCCTTCACCGATCACTATGGGCCCGGCCTCGGCAATGATTCGCGCTTTGGGGTGGATCACCGTCCTGGGCCCTGTTAGAAAGATTGTTTGAGAAGAGATTAGCACTGGAGGCCACGCTTCCCACTGGAGGGTAGAAGAGGCTGCTGGGAGGAACATTTTCTGCACACTGGTTCTTTCTCGGCTGATAGCAGCAGCAGTTGGGGCCAAACCTCCGGGGAGGTGAGGGGAACGGCCCCGGCGCTAGAGGCAGACAGCCTTGCTCTCTGACCCCTGAGATCCGAGGAGAGACAGGGGTGACAAGTGCGGGCCTGCGGGGCTGCTGCGCGGGTCAGACGAGACCACGCTGGAGACAAAGGCGACCACGCTGGAGACAAAGGCACTCACGGTGAACCCCCTTGCTCGCTTTCCCTCAGAAGGGGAAGGCTCTCCTCCTGGCTAGCGTAGGGGGAGTCCTTTTACTAATCCAGGTGGGCAGTGTGAGCAGACAGCAAGCTCATCAGCTCTGTCGTTCTGCTGCTGCCCCTGTTACAAGCATGCCCGCTGCACGGAGGCAGAGCTTCCGCTGGCTGGTCTAGGAGACGATGCTGACCAGATGAAGTCAAACAAGCTAAAGGAAGACGGAGGGGGAGCCCGAAGGCACCACTGGAGTCCTAAGGTCCGCTGTGGGGAGACCGAGGCAATACCCGCCATCTGCATCCCTCCATTCTGAGGCAGCAGGGAGGGGCCTCATCACACCACAGCACTGCAGGGCGGGTCCTGGAATGCGCACTCCCTCCCGACAGCTGTTATCTGCCCGCCGGCCTAGCATCTGGTGATAACAAAACCACTGGTGGAAAAAACACATCCTCCTCTTAGCCTCTCTCCAACACCCAGCCCACTCTCCCCCAACACCGAGGTTATTTTTGCTGGTCAGCAAGCGGACAGGAAGGAACAGTCTGAAGGCAAGGGAGGATGGACAGAAGTACTGACGGCAGGTGGGGGAGGTCAGGAAAGTGACACTGCCCATGAAATGCAGTATGTAATGGTATCAGTTATTCATTCAATAATCACTACTTGCTTGTGACAGGTAAGATGCAGTGCTATATGGTATGGGGAAAGAAAGATGGATACCGGCTATTTTTGTCCTTTTGAGTTTGTTATCTTGAAAACTAGCAGTGCTGCATACCCAGTCACAAATATATTAAAATAAATGAGGAGCCGGCGCTGCGGCTCACTAGGCTAATCCTCCACCTTGTGGCGCCGGCACACCGGGTTCTAGTCCCGGTCGGGGCACAGATCCTGTCCCCGTTGCCCCTCTTCCAGGCCAGCTCTCTGCTGTGGCCAGGGAGTGCAGTGGAGGATGGCCCAAGTGCTTGGGCCCTGCACCCCATGGGAAACCAGGAGAAGCACCTGGCTCCTGGCTTCGGATCAGCGCGGTGCGCCGGCCGCAGCGCGCCTACCACGGCGGCCATTGGAGGGTAAAAGGAAGACCTTTCTCTCTGTCTCTCTCTCACTGTCCACTCTGCCTGTCAAAAAATAAAAATAAAAATAAAAATAAAAATAAAAATAAAATAAATGAGGAGGTGCCTGGTACCCAGAGCATTTGGAAGCAACCTCAGTGCAGCTTATTCTTTGCCTTGACAATGAGGAGCCGGGAACTGATAACGGGGGTGGGGACCCAAAACAGATGCACAGGCCAGCGACACGGTCCGGGAAGAAACAGCAAGAGTAGCCTTGCTATTTCTCAGTCACCTCAGGGTCCCCAAATCGCAGCTGCTAACGTAAAATTTCCCAGGCAAATTCTACTTGGAAAAGAAGAACTCCGGAGCAATGGGATCTCTGAGATCCCTGGGAAGTTTCTTACATTGACCCTGAGTGTGAGCCTTGTGCATTTTTTATTTTTTTTTAGATTTTTAAAATTTATATATTATTTTGAGAGGTAGAGTTACAGAGAGAGAGAGAGACAGAAAGATCTTCTATCTGCTGGTTCACTCCCCAAATGGCCACAACAGCCAGAACTGAGCTGATTCAAAGCCAGGAGCCAGGGGCTTCTTCCTGTCTCCCAGGCGAGTGCAGGGGCCCAAACACTTGGGCCATCTTCCACTGCGTTCCCAGGCCATAAGCAGAGGGTTGAGGGAAGAGGAGCAGCTGGGATACAAACCAGAGCTCATATGGGATGCCAGTGCTGAAGGTGGCAGCTTAGTCTACTAAGCCACAGTGCCGGCCCCTCCTTTTAAGAAATATATATGCATGTATACAACATACACACAAGTACTTCAAAAAGTTCAGGGAGGGTGGAAACTGTTGTGTAGCGGATTAAACTATAGCTTGGAATGCCCACATCCCAAATGTAAGTGGCAGTTCAAGTCCTGGCTTTGCCACTTTCCGACCAGCTTCCTGCTAATGCATCCTGGGAAAGCAGAGAGGATGGCTCAAGCACCTGGCCTTTCTTCAACGTGGGAGACCCAGATGGGATTTCATGCTCCTGGTTTTTGCCAGGCTCAGCCCTGGTTGTTTACAGGCATTAAAGGAGTTGAACAGGTAGGTAGAAGATCTCTCTTTCTCTCTTTTTTTAAAGGTTTATTTATTTGTTTGAAAGGGGGAGTTACAGAGGCAGAGAGAGAGAAGTCTTCTATCCACTGGTTCACTCCCCAAATGGCCACAATGGCCGGAGCTAGGCTGATCTGAAGCCAGGAGCCAGGAGCTTCTTCTGGGTCTCCCATGTGGGTGCAGGGGCTCAAGGACTTGGGCCATCTTCTACTGCTTTCCCAGGCCATAGCAGAGAGCTGGGTAGGAAGTGGAACAGCCACGTCCTGAACCGGTACCCAAATGGGATGCAGACAGTGGCTTTACCTACTATGCCGCAGCGCCGGCCTCTCTCTCTCTCTCTCTTCTCTCTCTCTTTCTCTGCCACTCTGCCTTTCACATAGATGGATATCAACAATTTTTTAAAAACTCATGGAAAATGGAATTAAAGGATATATTGATTTTTGTAGAAAAAAGTGGAAACCCATGCAGTTTTCTCATTATATGCAATTCCATGAACTTTTTGAAGAGCCCTCATAGTACACTTATTTATGAACGGAATACATGGTCATTAGAAAAAATTCAAAGAAAGCAAAAAGTGAAGAATCTACTCCTACCAATCCCATTTCCAGAGTTAACTATCCTTGAAAGTTTGTGTTATGTGTTGCAGGCTTCAGTACTACTGAGCACTTAAGATCTATACATGTATCTCATTAAAGAGTTCAAAGGTAAATACAGCTTTGGAGTGAAAAGTTTGATTCCAAGCACATACTTTAAAACCAAGGAACAGTACTCATTTTGTAATTTTCTATTTTCATGATGCCTCCGTGTGAGTATATTCTACACAGATATTCTTTCTGATGGCTGAGAAGCATCTCATATCACATCAATATATTGTAATTTGCTTTACTGATCCCTTAATATTGATATGTCAGCACTTTTGGGGGAGAAGTAGAACATAATTCTGAAATGGACACTGAGTTCCTTTGAAATAAGAAATTGTTAAGTCTTCCAGCTGCATGAACCAACTGAAATCTGTAGCTCATAGAGTACAAGAGCAGATGTACATTGTATTTCAGAATGTCCTATGATAAACAGATGAAGCTCTTTACTTCGGGGTCTTTATAATGAAAACCTTGGCTGGCACCCAGACTAGACTGTGGGCTCTATCACACAAAGGTCTGTTTCTCACCTACAGAAAGATATGAGCTGGAACAACCTACCCCAGTGGGGTGAAATGGAGATTATGCAAAGTTAGGTCTGAATGGGAGAGAATGGGGCCTGGGCCACAGTCCTTAAAAAAGCGAGGTTCAGCACTATGTCACTAAGAGCTCATAAGTAACTTTTTTGTAAGACACTAAATCTGCTTTGAGAAACAGAAGAAAAGACTGCTTTCCTCCTCTACTCAGGGAGCAGGATAATTTCTGCTTTTAACCAAAAGTATCACAGACAATAAAAAGATTCATTAAAATACAAAAGTCCTAGACAGGAGGAAGGGATCACCAAGGCTGTGACAGAAAGCAGATTGGTTGCCAGTGCTAGATAAGCAGCAAAGGCCCTGGGTCCTCACTTTCTCTGGCCCTCACGCTGCAGCTTTTGACAATAAACAGGACAGCTAAGAAACTACCTGAGGGGCTGGCGCTGTGGCATAGTAGGTAAAGCCACCGCCTGCAGTGCCAGCATCCCATATGGGCGCCAGTTCGAGTCCCAGCTGCTCCACTTCTGATCCGGCTCTCTGCTATGGCCTGGGAAAGCAGCAGAAGATGGCCCAAGTTCTTGGGCCCCTGCACCCACGTTGGAGACCACGGAAGAACCTCCTAGCTCCTGGCTTTGGATTGATGCAGATCCGGCCATTGGGGCCAGTTGGGGAGTGAACCAGCAGATGGAAGACTTCTCTCTCTGTGTAACTCTTTCAAATTAAAAACAAAAAACAAAACAAAACAAAAAAAAAAAAAAAAAAAAAAAAACCTACCTGAGGATGGATTAGGAAGAGGAAGGGCAACTGGGACCTATGCTTTTACAGGTCCTCTAAAAGTGTACATTTGAAAACAGCTGCTATTTTAATTTTTCTCTTTCAAATATGATGTAAGTAATCCATATTTATTATATAAAAACCCAAACACATTATGTACAAAATTTTTAAAATTTAAATAACCATTAAGTCTCATAATGATATCCCACACAATATTGAAGAATAATGCCTTAGCTACTTTATCAAGGTATATTATTATTGTTATAATTATTAATAATTTATTTAATAATTAACTGGAAAAGTCCTGCTTATAAATGTGAGGGCCTTGTGCTGGGAGGTAAAACACAGTCGCTTAGGCCAAGACCTGTGATTTAGACACCAGCACCACCTGCTGGCAGCACTGCCAAACTACAATTCCTGGTATTTTGGGTCTAAAATAATTTAGATGGTCAAACTATCAACTTTGAGTTGCCAGGTGATCAGCAGATGTCACAGGCAGTAATAAACTGAATAGAAGCCTCCGGTAGGTGTTTTGGGGGCACGCACGAGAGAGGCTGCATACACGTACTTTAGGATATACGGCTGTAAAGATTTTGGTTGAGTGATCTTAAAGGAACATGTGACTTCAGTGAATGAGTGTTATTCAGCTTTGTCTCGGAACAGTTCTGGGACAGAGACAAGGAGAGGGCCAGGCGACTCAGGCTCTCTGAGTGACAGCACACTGTCACGTGGGCACGGCTTGCTCCACGCTTCTCTGCATGTCACAAGCACTTTAAGGAACCTGGGGTTAAAGTGCTTTAAAAATACAGATCACCATGGAAAGTTTTTGTGTGTGTTTTTTTTTTTTTTTTTTTAAAGCCCATTGTGAGCCTTCTTGGAGTTCTTTCTGAAAGTCTATATTTCCTTACCAAATGTGCCAAAACCCTAGTTGTCTTATCTCCTTGTTTGGCTAAGTGTGTGCAGAGCTAGAGCTGCCTGAACTGGCCGATGAGTTATTTTTTTTAAATGGTCGGCAGAGCTTGATGCGACATAGCCAGAAACACATTCCTTGCATCACATTTCCATCTTCCTCATTTGGTACAGGACATTTTTCCTGTCTGTCTTCGCCACAGAAAGCAATCCTGATGTACGTTTCCCTCCATTAAGAAATAATTTTAAAAAGCTGTGAACTCTCTCTCGAAAATGACACCCTGCCCCAGTGACCGGTACGCTAAAGCACTGAGCTGCTTGGTGTGCGATGCTTTCCCAGGTCAAAGCCACTGGTCTGTCTTCCTGAGAGATTTCCACATAGAGGGGAGCCTTTGGGCCTCCATTAAAACTCAGAGGAGAGAACCTGTGGGACAGAGTGCTCCTAGCACAAGGCTTCTCCACTGTGCCTCCACAGTACGATGTCCCAAGCAGGCCTCGTCCTGACACTAACACACAGAATGCCCTTCTGAAATGTTCTTCAGCTCTCAAAACAGATTTACAGGACACAACTCATGGCTCGTCGTAAATTAAGGGAGCCTACTGAAAAACAGGCTTGGTGAGGCCAGCACTGTGGCCTAATGGGTTAAGGTGCGTCTGCAGTGCCCACATTCCATATGGGTGCAGGTTCGAGTCCCAGCTGCTCTGCTTCTGATCCAGCTCTCTGCTGTGGCCTGGGAAAGCAGAAGATGGCCCAAGTCCTTGGGCCCTGCACCCGCGTGGGAGACCAGAAAGAAAATCTTTGTTCCTGGCTTCGGATCAGCGCAGCTGTTGCAGCCAACTGGGGAGTGAACCTCTCTTTCTCTCTCTGTGTAACTTTGACTTTCAAATAAATAAATAAATCCTAAAAAAAAAAAAAAAAAAGAAAACAGGCTTGGTGCTATGAAACCTTATTTATGCAAATTGGAGTGAACAACAGAGCTGTTACTTCCCCAAGATCTGCTGTCCAATGGCTCCCAATGAGGGAGGTGAGGCTCCAGCAGGGCTTCTACTTCACAGGGTTCCCGGTTAAGGATTATACTTCTATTCATATTTTTTAAGATTGATTCATTTATTTGAAAGGCAGAGTTAGAGAGAGAGGGAAAGAGAGGTCTTCCATCTGCTGGTTTACTCCCCAAATGACCACAATGACCAAAGCTGGGCCAATCTGAAGCCAGGAGCCAGGAGCTTCTTCTGGGTCTCCCATATGGGTACAGGGGCCCAAGGACTTGGGCCCTCTTCCACAGCTTTCCCAGGCCACAGCAGAGAGCTGGATTGGAAGTGGAGCTGCCGGGACTTCAATTGGCGCCCATATGGGATGCCAGTGTTGCAGATGGCGGCTTCACCTACTACACCACAGTGCCGGCCCCTGGCTTAAACTTCTAAGCTTCCAACTTCTCTGATAAACCAAATAAATGTTTGATTTTCTAGGAGATCAGAATACCAAGTTCAAAGTTCCACTAACTTGAAACATAGTAAAGGAAACATTTCTTTCCAAAATATTTCAGGATTGAATAGCCTGTAAAAGTATAATAAATGACTGGAGGAAGCAAGCAAACA
Organism: Lepus europaeus; assembly: GCF_033115175.1. Lineage (NCBI taxonomy): Eukaryota > Metazoa > Chordata > Mammalia > Lagomorpha > Leporidae > Lepus > Lepus europaeus. Next base: position 13,263,066 of record NC_084842.1, read on the forward strand.
AAATATGCTGAAAAAAAAAATCTATCAACTGGGGCCAGTGTTGTGGCACAGTAGGTTAAGCCATCATGGGTTAAGCCACTGCCTGTGACACCAGCATCCCATATGGGCATTGGTTCAAGTCTGGCTGCTCTACTTCAGATCCACCTCCTTGCTAACATGCCTAGGAAAGCAGTGGAAGATGGCCAAGTGCTTGGACCCCTGCACTCATGTGGGAGACCTGATGAAGCTCCTGGCTCCTGGTTTCAGCCCGGCCCAACCCTGGCTGTTGCTGCCATTTGGGAAGTGAACCACCGGATGGAAGACCTCTCTCTCTCTCTCTTCTCTCTTCGTAACTCTGCATTTCAAATAAATAAATCTTTTAAAAAAAATCTATCAACTAAATTGCACTTAAGTGTATTGTTACTTAATCTCCATTTCTATAACACAATAAAATAGACTTATATTAATTACCTTGGTAAATTAAGTAAACACAAAAAAAATTAAAACCCTGAAGTGAAAAATAAGATGTAGCAAAGAAAGCTGTAACCAGATTATTTATCTCCACCCTCAGCTTTAATTTTTTTAAGATTCATTTATCTGAAAGGCAGAGTGACAGAGAGTGAGAGATACAGAATCTTCTTTCAGTTGGTTCATTCCCCAAATGCCTGCTATAACCAGGGCTGGGCCAGGCCAAAGCCAGGAGCCTGGAACTCCATCCAGGTCTCCCACATGGACGGCAGGAGCCCAAGCACTTGGGTCATTTTTGCTGCCTTCCCAGGCATATGAGCAAGAAGCTGAATTGAAAGAAAGTGGAGGGGCCGGCACTGTGCCATCTTTTACTGCTTTCCCAGGCCATAGCAGAGAGCTAGATGGGAAGTGGAGCAGCCGGGACTTGAACTGATGCTCATATGGATGCTGACATGGCAGGCGGCGGCTTTACCCACTATGCCACAGTGCCAGCCCTGAAAGCTTTCATTTAATTTTATCCATCTCTCAGGAGATTTTTAGTCTGACATATTACTTCAGAAAAATGAATAGCAGCCAAAGATTAGAGATATTTTTTACTAAATATAACAATGACAGAGATGGTTATCTAAATATCTATTCTGGAAAATTCCTATATTTACATAGCAATTACAGATAAGAAACACATAACAAAAAGGGAATAAAAAAATGTGGAAAACAAAATACTCTTTTGATTAAAAAAAAAATTGAGCTGTTTCTGTGATTTAAGCAACTCTTAAGAAACTTGGTCTGGGGCCAGCGCTGTGTCGCAGCAGGTTAATGCCCTGGCCTGAAGCGCTGGCATCCCATATGGGCACTGGTTCTAGTCCTGGCTGCTCCACTTCCCATCCAGCTCTCTGCTGTGGCCTGGGAAAGCAGTAGAAGATGGCCCAAGTCCTTGGGCCCCTGTACCCGCGTGGGAGACCCGGAAGAAGCTCCTGGCTCCCGGCTTTGGATCAGCGCAGCTCCAGCCATTGCTGCCAATTGGGGAGTAAACCAGTGGATGGAAGACCTCTCTCTCTCTTCCTGTCTCTCTGTTTAACTCTGACTTTCGAATAAATAAATGAATTAAAAAAAAAAAAAAAAGAAACTGGGTCAAAAATAAATATAATGGGCTGGTGTTGTGGCACAGCAGGTTAAGCTACCACTTGAACTCCAGCATCCCGTATCAGAGCACCACATAGCATCCCAGTTGCTCTGTTGCCTATCCAACTTCCTACTAATGTGTCTGGGAAGGCAGTAGTACATGGTTCAAATATTTGGGCCCCTGACTCCCATGTGGGAGACCTGGATCAAGTTCTTGGATCCTGGCTTTGGTCTAGCCTAGACCTGGCTGTTATAGTCATTTGGAGAGTAAACCAGCAAATTGAAGATCTCTCTTTCTGTTTCTTGCCTTTCAAATAAATAAATATTTTTAAAAGACCATAAATAAATAAAAATATAACAAATGCTAACTTGGACCTTCCTGTGATAAATTTCAAGTAACTATAGATTTCTTTCTTAAGAAATTTACAATCACAGGGGCTGGCGTTGTGGTGCAGTAGATTAAGTCATCTCCCATATGGGTACCGGTTCGAATCCTGGCTACTCCACTTCTGATCCAGCTTCCTAACGAACCTGGGAAAATACCAAGAAGATGGGCCAAGTAGTTGCACCGCTGCCCCCTGTGTGGGAGACTCAGATGGAGTTGTAGGATCCAGACTTCAGCCTGGCCCAGTCATGGTTGTCATAGCCATATGAGGAGTTAATCAGTAAATGGAAGTTCTCTCTGTCTCTCCTCTCTCTGTAACTCTGCTTTTAAAATAAAATAAATACATCTTTTAAGAAAAAGAAATTTATAATCACTTCTTATGCTATAATTCATCACTGAAAATGTGTTGAAATGTCATTTTATTTGTTAAGTATTAGAATGGTGCACTATCAGCTAGTGGTCAAATACTGGACAAATAGCAAATTTAAACACTGTATGTCCAGATATAATGTCAACATTTAGGGAAAGTGAGGAGATACAGGGATAAAGAAAGGGGAGAAGAACAAATTGGTGAAAGCCAGAGGGAACAACAGGACAATGAGTGCTGACTCCCAACACCCCAAACCCCAGTCCTAGGCAGTGGTCCCATCACTAGCAGCTTTCTATCTAGGAAAACTGGATGTAACAGAAGTTATTTCAAATTGGAAACATACACACACACACACACGCCTACGTATGTATTTATGCCTCTAGACACATCTATTCCACCTACTTATCTACTATAAGCAGATATCACATACTTCCTGTCTAACATGGGAGGAAGCAGAAACATAGGGGACACTTTACACTAACCGCTAGACTCTTTTAGTCTTAGAGCACCTTGTGAGCTGAGGAGTTATTCCCTGAATTTTGATGAGAGCGTAAGTACACACACGACGCAGCAGAACAAGGGAAAAGAATCCAGAAGGGCATGTTGCTAAATGTGTGGGCTTCATGGTTTCTCCTCATGACAAGTGGGCAAGTGGTTTAGCTAACAGAAACGAGAGAGTGAACACAGCACTGAAAAGAAACGGGGCTATTTTCTAAACCTGTCAACTTAAAATAATAAATAAATCAACCGGGCAAATTCTTAACAGAGTTCCATATTCTTGGCACAATCTTTGCAAGTTATACAACACACAGTGCCTAAATTGGTTGGAAGTTTAGAATCAGAAAAAAAATGACATTAGTTTTTTTTTTCCTACTAAAGAAATTTCCTCTTTAAGATTTATCTATTTATTTTGAAAATAAGTATCACAGAAAAAGAGGTAGAGACAGAGAGGAAGATCTTCCATCCACTGGTTCACTACCCACATGGCCACATCAGCCAGGGCTGGGCCAGGCCAAAGCCAGGAGCTAGGAGCTTCATCCAGGTCTCCCATGTGGGTGGCAGGGGCCCAAACACATGGACCATCTTCCGCCGCTTTTCCCAGGTGCATTAGCAGGGAGCTGGATAGGAAGTGGAGCATCCAGGACAGGAACTAGTGCCCATATCAGACGCCGATGTCATAGGCAGCGGCTTAATCAGCTATGCTATGCCTGCTCTCTCAAGAAATTGGCTGGCGCCGCGGCTCAATAGGCTAATCCTCCGCCTGTGGCGCCGGCACACCCAGTTGGGGCGCCGAATTCTGTCCTGGTTGCTCCTCTTCCAGTCCAGCTCTCTGCTGTGGCCCGGGAGTGCAGTGGAGGATGGCCCAAGTGCTTGGGCCCTGCACCCACATGGGAGACTGGGAGGAAGCACCTGGCTCCTGGCTTCGGATCAGCGCGGTGTACTGGCTGCAGCGGCCATTTTGGGGGGTGAACCAACGGAAAAGGAAGACCTTTCTCTTTGTCTCTCTCTCTCACTGTTCACTCTGCCTGTCAAAAATTTAAAAAAAAAACAAAAAAAACAACTCTTTAATAGAAAAGATTCTCTTTCAGGAGAATGTGAAATATTTTGCATGTGACAAAAACTGGTAATTGCCACTCTCCTCTTTTTCCTTTAAACAGAACCCTGATTTTGTTCAAAGAAGCAATGCGGCCAAGCAGGACTACATCCCCCACATCCCTGTAGCCTGAGGTGCCATGACAGAAAGCCATGGCCTAGGACACACAGAGAAGGGCTGTGTGGAAATCAGCAAGGCCATCTGAAGGAAGGTGACTCACTTGGGCCACAGGTCCTTGGTCCCCACTATTCACCTTTCTCATCCACGATGACTCTTGGTGTTCTGACCACTACTTCCATGCCTACAAGGCCAGAGATCCATGCTGGACATGCAACTGATTGGCCCTGAATGGCTTACCTCTAAGTTTCTGATAGCAGAGAGCAAACTTGTCCATTTTAAAGCCACCACTCCCTGCGCTGAACCTACTCCTGACACAATGACATGGATGAGGAAAATGAAGGCTAGAGAGGTGACGGGGGACGTCCAAGGTGACCCAGCAGCTGAGGAGCAAGGAGCAAGCTAACTCGGGTCTGTGGACTCAGTGGACTAATAGCCGTACAAACGCAGTGCCTTTGTCCGCTGTGCTCAGTGCCGTGTGCCTGTTGCTAGCACAGTGCGTGGCACATCGCAGGAACACAACAGGCATCTCTCAGTCATTACGCCGCCTCACTAATATTCCACATGGAAGTTTAAACACGGCCTCCAACACACCATACTCTATTAGGAACATTAAACATTTGTAGGAGAAAATACTTCGGTGATAAAACTAGGATGTTAGTGAAACTGACCATTAAGGATGATACCTAATGATAACACACTACAATTGATCAGGTCACCTCAATTCTTGAGAAGCAATGCTAATGAACTATTTTCTTACCTATAGTCACATCTCCTCGGATTTCGCTTTCTACACATACAACTGCTCCGGGAGCAATCTTCACACTGAAGGCAGAAAAAGGTTACATTCACTGCGGGTAAGACTGAGCATGTTGTCATAGAAACTCCCCTGAAGAGGTTTTAAAAAATTGATGGAAAAAGGGGACGTTTTAATATAGAAAAACATTTTCGAGCACCATACTATCCAACAGGCCAAAATCATATACAACATACTATCACTTTTGGAGTTTTAATCTAGTATCTGCTTTTTTTTTTAAGCCGTTTCCTTATTTTTTCTTTTTCAAAGGCAGAGTGACAGGAAGAAGGAGAGAGATCTTCCATCCGCTGGTACAACTTCCCAATTGGTAACAAAAGCCAGGGCCTGCTCAGGCCAAAGCAAAGAACCACAAACTCCACTTGAGTGGCCAAGCACTTGAGCCATCACCCGCTGTTTCTCCAGCACATTAGCAGGGAGCTGAATCAGAAGCGGAGCAGCCAGTATTTGAATCAGTGCTGTAACGTGGGAGGCAGGTGTCCCAATGCCACAGCCTTGCATTGTCTCCTTTTCAGAAAACTTCTATGGGGCTGGCAAGGTGGTACAGCGCGTTAAGCTGCCGTCTGCAATGCCAGTTCCCAGAAGGGAGCTGGTTCTGTCTGGGTTTGAGTCCTGGCTCCGCCTTGGAATCCAACTTCCTGCCAGTGCCCCACCCTGGGAAGCAGCAGATGATGGCTCACGCAGCTGTGCCCCTGTCCCCTACGTGAGAGAGACGCAGCTTGAGTTCCTGGCTCCCAACTTTGACCTGGTCCTGTCCCAGCTGTTGTGGGCATTTGGAGAGCGAGCCAGTGGACAGAAGCTCTGTCTCCCTGCCTTTGAAATAAATCTCTTTAAAAAATTAAATAAAGGGTATGCGGGGGCAGCCCCTGCAGCTCAGCAGGGTAAGCTGCTCTTAGGGCCCCTGCATCCCTGATGAGCCAGCATGGATGACGTCTGCACTTCCAGTCCGGCTTCCTGCCGGTGCACCTGGCAGGCAGCAGATGACGGCTCAAGTATTCTGGGACCCTGCCACCCATGTGGGAGACCGGATGGAGTTCCTGCCTCCTAGCTTCAGCCTGGCCCAGCCTTAGCTGGTGCGGGCATTTGGAGGCATGGACCAGAAGGTAGGTCTGTCTGTCTCTCTCTCTCTAAAGCTACCTTTCAAATAAGTAAGCAGATCTTTTTAAAAAAGGAGAAAAAGTCAATGGAAATGGTTCTTCTATCCACGCATTTCTCTCGCCCAACCATCCTTCCCACCAAAATCGCTGGCACTGAAGATTGCTGGGTCAAGGGCCACAACTCCTGACACCCCTATGCTGACAGGGGAGTCCATTCAAGCCGGCCGGGACAGGTGCCGGGGCCCCCTCTTGACAAGCGACAGTGACTCAGTCTACACACAGCGTCCGCACCAGCCGCGGGGTGCAGCGGCCCGGCACCGCAGCGGGTACCCCCCAGGCCGGGTCGGGACGGAAGTCGCTGCCCCGGAAACACCGCCGAAGACCCCCCGCCGCGCTGGCGTGAGGCGGAGGAGGGACAGCAGGACAAACACCTGCCCGACACGGATGCCGCCTCCCTTCCCAGCCCTCCCTACCCCCACTGCGCCTCCAGGCCCCGCTTCCCGCACCACCAGCCCGGGCGCCCGGGAGAAGACACCATCTCAGTCCTCGCCATTGGCGAGGGGGCATAGGTGCCGCCCTCGCGGAGACTTGACAGCAAGCTTTCCTGAAGCGGCAGACCCACCTCTTTTGAGTCTTCTCCGCCATGGTACGGCCCGGGATTCCGCTTGCAGCCGAGGTCGACAGCTCCGCCTGGGTAGATCGATGATCTCTAGACGCGACTGGAGAGCCTGGCAGGCTTGGGGGCGGGGCGGAGCCCCGGGGCCGGGACGCCGAGGAAGGCCCCGCGGGGGCGGGGGCGGGGCCGGGAAGGGCGGGGCCAGACGCCGAGGATGGCCCTGCGTGGGCGGGGCTGTGGGCGGGGCCGGGAAGGCGGACTGGAGACACGTTTCCTCCTCTTTGCACGGTGCTTGGGTACGCAAGATTGGGCGTGACGGCGGTGCCAGGCGGCTTTGTTAGCTCTGTCCCAGGAGGTCCATAGGTTCGAAGTTAAATAGCTATTTATTCCAACCCAACTCATATTACTATGATCTGATCTCCTCTCCACTTTGATACTCCCGGCAGGTGATCCCCCAACCTCACTGGGTGCTCCTTTTCTCCGGGACCTTTTCCCGTTTTTTTTTTTTTTTTTTTTAAGATTTATTTATTTATTTGAAAAACATAAATACACACACACAGAGGGAGAAAGAGAGATCTTCCATCCTCTGATTCACTCCCTAGATGGCGGAAAGGCTGGGGCTTCTTGCTTCTTCCCGGTTTCCCATGAGGGTGCAGGGGCCCAAGTACTAGGGCCATCTTGTGCTGCTTTTCCAGGCCACAGCAGAGAGCTGGATCTGAATGGAGCAGCCGGACTCTTGGCACTGCAGGTGAAGGCTTAACCTTCTACGTATCTGCTAGCTGTGTCCTCTGGTGAGCGTCACACCTAGCACTCAGTCGGCTACTTGACTCAAAGTCTTACTAAACCCCAAACGCCCGGAATGGGGCTTTCGGTACAAGCCTCATCCTTCCTCCAGCCAGTCGTCCTTGGTCTCTATCTCCGTAAAAAAATCTGCCATTCACTCATTGCTGAAGCCAAACTTCTATGAACATTTTTATTTCTAATATTGTTTGAAAGGCAGCAAGGATAGACAAAATCAAGCCCCCTATCTTCCGCCTCCAGCTCCCCTCGAAGTCATTTTGTAGTCAAAATCACCGCTTAAAAATCAAATCTAGGGGTGCCCTACATCCCATATTGGAGTGCCTGGGTTCAGGTCCTCCTCTGCTTCCTGTGCCAGCTTCCCAGCTGGTATGCACCATGGGAGGCAGTGGCTCCAGTACTGGAGTCCCTGTCACCCATGTGGAAACCCAGATGGAGCTCCTAGCTCCTGGCTCCTGACTTTGGCCTGGCTTAGCAGGACTATTACAGGAACTTGAAGGGTGAATCAGCAGATGGGCTCTGTCTCTGTTGTTCCCTCTTTGACTTTCCGAATCGCTTGGCCTTTAAAATAAAAGGTTTAAAAAAAAAAATCCCAGGGGCCGTTGCTGTGGTGTAGAGGGTAAAGCCATTACCTGAAGTGTGAGCATCCCAAATGAGAGCCAGTTCGAGTCCTGGTTGCTCTACTTCCCATCCTGCTCTCTGCTATGGCCTGGGAGGGCAGTGGAGGATGGCCCAAGTCCTTGGGCCCCTGCACCCATGTGGGAGACCCAGAGGAAGATCCTGGCTCCTGGCTTTGGATCGGTGCAGCTCCAGCCATTTTGGCCATTTGGGGAGTGAACCAGCAGATGGAAGACCTCTCTCTCTCTTTCTGCCTCTGCCTCTCTGCAACTCTGCCTTTCAAATAAATAAGTAAATCTTTTTTAAAAAAATTCCAAATCATTATTTTTCTTCTTCTTCTGCTTTTTTTTTTTTTTTTTTTTTTTGACAGGCAGAGTGGACAGTGAGAGAGAGAGAGACAGAGAGAAAGGTCTTCCTTTTGCTGTTGGTTCACCCTCCAATGGCTGCCGTGGCCGGCGTGCTGCGGCCGGCGCATCGCGCTGATCCGAAGCCAGGAGCCAGGTGCTTCTCCTGGTCTCCCATGCGGGTGCAGGGCCCAAGTGCTTGGGCCATCCTCCACTGCCTTCCCGGGCCACAGCAGAGAGCTGGCCTGGAAGAGGAGCGACTGGGACAGAATCCGGCGCCCCGACCAGGACTAGAACCCGGTGTGCCGGCACCACAGGTGGAGGATTAGCCTATTGAGCCACGGCGCCTGCCTTTGCTTCTTTTTTTAAAAAGATTTATTTATTTATTTGAAAGACAGAGTTACAGAGAAAGAGAGGTAGGGACAGAGAGAAAGGTCTTCTATCTGCTGGTTCACTCCCCAAGGGTTGCAACAGCTGGAGCTGGGCCAATCCGAAGCCAGGAGCCTGGAGTTTCTTCCAGGTCTCCCAATGGGTGCAGGAACCTAAGGACTTGAGCCATCTTCCACTGCTTTCCCAGGCCATGACAGAGAGCTGGATCAGAAGTGGAGCAGCTGGGACTCAAACCAGTGCCCAAATGGATGCCAGCGCCTCAGGACAGGGCTTTAACCCGCTGCGCCACAGCGCCTGCCCCAGGACCATGTGTTTTGTTGTCATTCTGCTGAACACCAACCACCATGCCTGGTGCACAGTTGTTACTCCCCACAAAAACTTGTTGAATAGGTGTATGCATGAATTTAAGACATCCTGTTGGCACCAAGCATGTAAACACCCAAATATTTACAATGTCTATCTGAATTAACTTGAAAGACTTTCATGGCATGCATATAAGAAGGACCATTTTGGGCCAGCACTATGGCTTAGCCGATAAAGCTAAGTGCCGGTTCTAGTCCCGGGTGTTCCTGTTCTGATCTTGTCTCTGCTGTGCCCTGGGAAAGCACTAGAAGATGGCCCAAGGCCTTGGATCCCTGCACCTGCATGGGAGACCCAGAAGAAGCTCCTGGCTTCAAATTGGCCCAGCTCTTGCCATTGCAACCATTTGGAAGTGAACCAGTGGATTGAAGACTTCCCTCTCTGTCTTTGCCTCTGCCTCTCTGTAACTCTGCCTTTCAAGCAAATAAATAAATCTTAAAAAAAAGAAGAAGAAGAAGAAGAAGGGCCCTTTTATCAGCATTAGGTATGATGTCTAGGGGCTATAAGCTTTTCAGGGATGTAAAACATGTTTCAGACCTGAAAATAAAATGTACTAACTCCCAAAAAAATGAAGAAAAAATTTTAACAAAAGAAAGAAAAAACAAGGAAAATAAAGTACTGAATCCAGAAAACAAAAAGTACAAATAGGAATTAGTAAATATTTTAAGATATCTAAAACATCATTTTTCATAATGAATCAACTGCAATTTAACTCTTCTATACATAAAAATTATACTTACTGTGGGATGTGCTTGTATTTAACGTATTTAATAGGATGTCAACTTGTTCAGTTTACATCCCTGTGAACTGTTTTGTATTTGTCTAAGACTGTTCTTGCTTCTGTGACCTAGAATAAGCAACCCATCTCTTTGGAAGTGTCCTCTTATAGACAGCCATGTTTAATATCCCTGGTTCTCCAAAATCTTTTGAAATTTTCCCTCTCTGCAGGTGATTCTTTGTTTATCCACTACAGTATACACACCACAAAGCAGCATGTCCCAAGTGCATAGCCACTGACCAGGTAAGGCATAAGCTACCTTAACTGGTCAGGTCAACAATGTTTCTCAACAGTCACATCTCCCAGGTGGTTGACATGGTAACATTTGTTAACGGGTCAGGAACCATGACCGTTATGTGGGAGACATAGAAAAACACAAAGCAGGCCTCTGCCATATTGAAACTAAGTAGAAGCATTGATTAGTTGATCTGCATGCACTCCCTATATAAGCTCCCAATGCCCAGACCTGGATGGACCCCTCCTGGCAAGCAAGAGTCTCTGTTTGTCAACAAAATCTGTTTCACTTGCTTTGCTCACTCCCATTTATTATCCACATTGTAATTCTTCATTGTGGTGAAGCAAAGAACTGACTGCGAATTCCTGTACCAGTCTCTCCCCGTGTTGCCATCATGATTTAAATCTAGGGTTCCACCCCAGCAACCTCATCCAATGCAGTCACTTGTCAGGGCCCCACCTCAGTGACCTTGAATGGATCCAGCCTCTACCCTAATCCATCAGCCATCGGCATCAAACTCGGAGTTCAGCGTCTGCATGGGCTTGGGAGCCAATTCTGGTCCAACCGTAACAATAGCCCAATAATACTCAGGTATTTTATTACTCACTTGTTTTACCTTCAGCTACATTCAGCCAACCAGCTGTCCACTCTACGCTTTTACACGCTTTATGTAATTTTTGTTCCGTTGGAGCGGCATCGTTGTGTCGAATTGTAAGATGAAGCTCAGTGAATCCTCCACGTCCCCAGCGAATCAGAGGCTTCAAGGTTTTCTCCTCTGTGCAGAGCTGTCTCCAGTAAGAGGTGGTCCTTGCCCCTGTATCAGGATATATTTCCTCCTACTTTACCGAAGGATGCCTGTGGGGCCGGTGCTGTGGCGCAGTGGGTTAACGCCCTGGCCTGAAGCGCCAGCATCCCATATGGACGCCGGTTTGAGCCCAGCTGCTCCACTTCTTGGATATATAGAGAGAAGTCTTCTATTTGCTGGTTCACTTCCCAATAGCCGCAACAGCCGGGAACTGGCCAGGCTGAAACCAGGAACCTGCAACTCCATCCTGGTCTCACACATGGGTGGTAGAGGCCCAAGTACTTGGGCATCTTCTGCCTTCCCAGGTACATTAGCAGGAAGCCGAGTTGGAAGTGGAACAGCCAGGACTTGAACCGGCACTGATATGGGATGCTGTTGTCACTTAAGTGGCGGCTTAACCCGCTATACCACAACTCCCACCCCAAGCATCTTAAATTTTGCCCCAAGAGCCTACCTTCTCTCCTCTGCTCAACTTGTTCCTCCTGCCCATGCAGGGAGTTGTCCGTCCTCAACTGGAAAATGAGATTTTTCATTAACTTAGTGAAGAGAATATGGCAGTTTGACGTATGATGGCTGGAAAGGCAAACAGTGTCCTGTGTCAACCGAACAAAGCCACAACTTCTGAAAGCGGTGTCTTCAGTACATATTACTAAGTAATATGACCCCAAGATATGTTTTGGTCTCCATAGTGCAGTTCCCCTTATCAGCAAGCCAGCTTCCATACTGCTTGTCTGCAGTGCTTCTGTTTGGTTTTTGCTCAGCCAGGCCTTCCTGCAAAAAGACCGTATAAAAAGACCAGAGAGCGCCTGGCTGACACTGCTCCTTGAGGAAGCCGCCAGCTAAGCACTCTGGAAAGGACGGCGTCTTCGGTTCCAGTTCCGAATGGATTGGCTGCAGCTGTTCGTCCTCCACCCGGTCTCACTTTACCAAGGAGCTGCTTTTCCTGTTGCACTACTGTTTAATTATCTCTGCATCAGGGACTCATTTTCTGCTCGTGCCAGGTAGGCGAGAGGGTCACCTTTGCTCTTCCATCGAGGAGTACGCTAGCAGGCCAGGAAAGCAGGACAGACCTCAGGTGTGAAGACTGCCTATTAATTACACCTGGTGGTGACTGACTGCCACTGATTACTGGTTGTGAGATACTGAATACGAATGAGAGAGGAAAACCGGCCGGGAAATTGACATCATGTCTGCATTGACTCAAAGTGTGACAGGTTCACGGTAAGTGGGGAATGACTAACCTATGAGGACGATAGATGCTGAGATGGTACAGGAGTCCTCCGATGTGTACATCCATGCAGATTCTAGATTCCTTGAGCAATCCTAATTTCATGGAGTTTTACCATTTTCAGTAAAATTCTATCTAATATAATATTATAGAATAAATATTAATATATATGATATATTATAATAAGTTGTATCTATATCTCATATATATTATATATAATGTTATATGTTATATTTAAAACTGTAAAGTTATTTGCTATTTATTTGAGAAGTAGAGAGAGAGTACCTGTCTGCTGGTTCACCCTCCAAATTCCCATGACAGCTAGGACTGGGCCACGGCCAAACCTGGAATCCAGGTTTCCTGTGTGAGTGGCAAAAACCCAATTACTTGAGCCATCAGTACTGCCTCCCAGGGTATGCATTAACAGGAAGCTGGAGTCAGGAATAAGAGGCAGATATTGAATCCAGGTACTCTGATAGGCACAGGTATCTTTTTTATCTTAAGATTTATTTATTGATTTGAAATGTAGAGCTATAGTGACAGAAGGGGAGAGACCTTCTATCCACCGGCTCACTGCCAGATGGCTGCAACTGCCAGCACTGGGCCAGGATGAAGCTAGAAGCCTCACTGGGGTCTCCCATGTGGGTAGCAGGGGACCAAACATTTGGGCCATCCTCTGCTGCTTTTCCTAGGCCATTAGTAGGGAGCTGGATTGGAATACAGGCAGCCAGGACTAGATCCATGCGGTCCTAGGTGTGAGCACAGATCCCATAGCAATGACCTTCACCAGGGAATCAGGGAGTCCCGAGCATGTAGAGCCACCCACAGTGACTGCCCAAAGACCCAGCCACACCCTGTGCTCTCACATGCAGCCACAGAGTTTTCACAGTCCCAGCTCACAAGGCTCCCACAGTTATGGGCACCTGTTGTACCTGAGCAAGTGCAAACAGATGAGCACCACACATTTATAAAATTTCGGGCTTATCCCCTAAAAAACTCTTGACCTTGAAGCTCAAAGCAACAAGGTTTGTAAAGGCAAAAAACACAAGGCAGGGAGGGGGAATACATGGTTGGTAGGATTGGGGGAATACATGGTTGTTAAGATTGGGGCCGGTTGTGAGGAATACATGGCTACTAGGGTTAAGCTGACCTAAGGCCTATGTGAATCTAATATCAATTACAATCTTGACAATAGACAAATTACAATCTTGACATTAATCCAGGTGCAGCCTATCTGTTTCAGCTTGAGCGATCATGCTAGGAGTTTCTGTGCTCTGCCAAGGGGGATACAGTGTGCTGTTATTGTCTGATTTTTAGATAAAACTTTCAGACCAGAATCTCACGGTGGGGGGGGGGGGGTGCTTTCTCAAGATGGAGTCTTGGGTGCTCTAAAATCCCTACTATCAAAGTGTTACTTCACACCTAGCCCCCTGTCAATTCTCCCAAACTCAGGCATCTCCTGTTGGCTCGTTGCTGGGCACACAGACACAAGCTGGCACAGCAGTTACATATGTCCAAAATGGCACCTGCCTGCTCTGGGCTAGTTGCAGGACACCGGTGCTGGGTGGTCGGGAGAGAGAAATGTGCCTTACTTTTTTTTGCCTCTAGGTTGGGAGATATACCGTCCTCCACAGGGCTCCAAGCCAGGCTCACACCAACCAGGCTCTTCCCGCAGCTTTATTGCCAGTGTCTTGGGCTGCTGCAGTCTGGTCTCATCTCATTCTCCAAAGCTGGCGCTGGGGCTCTTGGCTGCTGGGGTCCTGAGTTGTGCACATTCCCACCCTCCACGTAGATCCTAATGTCTCTCTAATTTGAGTGGAGTTTCCTCTGCCATTTTCTCCCTAACTTTTCCCTGAGATTGCACTCTGTTCACATTTTTTAAAACTATCTTCCCCTAGACTATAGCAGTAAGCTCCCTCCCTATTCCGCCATCTTAGTGCCTCTCCCTGTAATTTTTTAATATCTAGGAACCTCAATGCATTAGAGACAGTCTCTAATTTTTAAAAAAAGTTTTGTGGAATACCCTTTTGTAAAGTGAAAATGCATGGCCAAGGGGCCACCTCCTAAGGATTCACTTATTTTAGAAACCAGGATTTTTATATATTGAGGTTTCTGACAATTCCTTGGATTTCACAAAGAAAAATGAACCCAATCACAGATTGGCAAGACACAGCCTGTATGAGAAGTAAAAGACTTCGAGGGCCAAAGAAACCCAAGGACAGAATGAAGAAAGGCAAAATAGAGGGCAGATGCTGCCATGATGCGACCTGCAGGGATTATGCAGGTTTTCCGTGAGAGCATTAACAAACAAAATAGCGTTTTAAAAGCCAGAACACTGGTTCATAAGATCTAAAGTGCAGTGCAAGGATGATGGGCGATACAAAGACTTTTTAGAAATTTTTATTTATTTATTTATTTAGACAGAGTGGACAGTGAGAGAAAAAGAGAGAGAGAGAGAGAGAGAGAGAGAGAGAGAGAAAGGTCTTCCTTTTCCGTTGGTTCACCCCCCCAATGGCCGCTGCGGCCGGTGTACTGCGGCCGGCGCATCGCGCTGATCCGAAGCCAGGAGCCAGGTGCTTCTCCTGGTCTCCCATGCGGGTGCAGGGCCCAAGCACTTGGGCCATCCTCCACTGCCTTCCTGGGCCACAGCAGAGAGCTGGCCTGGAAGAGGAGCAACTGGGACAGAATCCTGCGCCCTGACCGGGACTAGAACCTAGGGTGCTGGTGCTGCAGGCGGAGGATTAGCCTAGTGAGCTGCGGCGCCGGCCACAAACACTTTCTAAGTTAAGTTTCAAACACTTGCCAGAGGGAGGTATTGAACCCCCCTCCCCCACCACCCCTCCCCCCCCAAAAAAAAACCTTCAGGGAAGTGTTACCTTAAAAAGGAAAGACATTCATCTTCAGATAGTTCTTTTAGATCTTCAATGCTAGATTCACATCACTTTGGTCAGACTACAGGACAGTAGGTTTTGTCAGACTACAGGAAAGCAGGTTTTGTGTTGGTTTTTTTTTTTTTTAAAGATTTATTTAAAAGGCATAGTTAGAGAGAGAGAGATCTTCCATCTGCTGATTCACTCCCCAAATGGCTGCAACAGCCAGGGCTGAGCCAAACCAAAGCCAAAGCCAGACCAAAGCCAGGAACTCCATGTGGGTCTTCCATGTGGGTGCAGGGGCCCAAGGACTTGGGCCATCTTTCACTATTTCCCAGGCACATTAGCAGGGAGCTGAATGAGAAGTGGAGCATCTGGGACTAGAACCTGTGCTTATATGGGATGCTGTCATTGTAGATATGGCTTAACCCATTATGCCACAATGCCAGCCACAGCCATTAGGTTTTGATGGTGCCCTATGAGCATGGCTATTAGGACTGTTAATGGCAGCCTTCAGAGGGAATCACTGGCATGGTGGGCAGAAAAGAGAGGGCTTCCCAGGGTCACTGAGGCAGGAATCAAGCTTTGTCTCTTGAGGGAGCAAAACTGCCCCTGGCTTTTTCTCCCATGTTTAGTTGCATCAGAAGGCCATAAGGAAGGCGTCCATGGGACAATTACATGGATTCCTCCCTCCACCGAGTTCCGGGGAAAGACTTCAGAAGCCACGTATCTGCCACAGGGTCTCAGTCTCACAGACGTGTCCCTTTTCTTTCAGGTATCTCTTCCTGCTGGCCGGAGGGGGCGCCCTGGCCGTGGCTGCCATGGGGCCCTATGCCATGCTGGTCTTCACGCCCGCGGTCTGCGCCGTGGTTCTGGTCTCCTCACTCAGCCCACCGGAAGTTCACAGATGGACTTTCCTCTTCCAGATGGGCTGGCAGACCCTGTGCCACCTGGGGCTGCAGTACACGGAGCATTACCTGCAGGAGCCCCCTCCCATGAGGTAACACGACGCCTTGGTTTGCTTGTCCTGAGCTGCCCGGGGATGTGCTGGCCGCACAGTTCTCGCGGGGAGAACCTCGGTGTTGAATTGGAGTGCTCATTTCTTCTCTGTGGGTTTGACCTTGAATGGAAGTCATTTAACCTTTCAGACTCGACTTCTTTCCCTGGGGGGTGGCGGTGGTGAGAGTCTAGTTCTTGGCTCACAAGGCCTGTTCTAAGTCGGAGACAGTGAAGGTCAAAGTGATTCAACAATGATTCATAGGTGCGTGTTGCCCGGGTAGCACGGCATCTGGCATTTCTCTTAGTTCACTGTGCTGAGTGGGAGGCTGCGCCAGGAGTGCCCGGAATGGCTAAGCAGCACTTTGCTGCCCTCAGCGCGGGCGGTGACACGCGGCCAGCAGGTGCGACTCTCTGGAGACCCTCGCTGCCCGCTCATGGTGGCGGCCCCAGCAGCTGCGGAGTGGGGGTTTCTCTTGGTTCAGACTCAGCTGTCCCCTGTCCTCGGGAGGAAGGACGGTCACCCAACCTAGAAAAAGGAAGACAAGAGCTACCGACCACCTTGCCGGGCGTTTTTCACAAGTCAGTGTGGGCACCACGGTTGAGGGAAATGGCTCCCTCGTGATCCCGGCTCCCTCTGGTTAGCACACACTGGCCCCGCTGTGTGGTTTCAGAGAGCGGAGGCCGGTCCCTTCTCGAGTCCCGCCTGCCACTGGTTCACTTCTGCCACCGCTACTGCACCCAGAATCCTTTTCTGCTTCCAGAAAGCCTTCCGGCTTGCTTCTCTGAGGAAAAGGTCAGAGGGCAGGTGGGCGGGGACGTACTGAGTGACCCGGAAGTAGTGACTCGGGACTTCCGTGGGGGCTGGGAGGGCCGTAGAACAGGCTCTGGCTGGACAGGAGGAAAGCCGAGCCAGACCGAATGGGAAGGCGTGTCCGGCTGCTGTGGCTGTCTAACAACCAAGCAGAGATTTGTTTCCTCACAATTCCAGAGGAGAAAAGTTCAAGGTCACAGCGTCCAGAGGACAGGTTCTTCTAAGGCCTCTGTCCTTGGGCTGCAGATGGTCGTCTTCCTACTTGGGTGTGCAGGCGGCCTTCCCTCTGCGTCCATGGCGTGTAATGGACCAGAGTCATTACATACACCAGTCATGGAGTAGAGGCTCACCCGGGAAGCCATTTTATCCACCTGCTTATAGATCCGGTCTCCAAATAGGGTCACACTCGCCAGTCCTGGGGTTAAGGCCCTTACCACATGGATTTCGTGGGGGACCCCTCAGCCCAGAACTGAAGGTGACTGAGCAGGCGTGGATGGCACCTGGAGGCTGCCTGGCTCCCAGTTAAGGCAGGAAAGTGGCTCACTAACACCCTCCGTACATCGTCAGACACACAGGTGGAAACAGCAGCAGTTGTGTTTTCTCTACAGGCCCGTGGTGCCGATTGTAGAGTGTGGCCCTGTAGTTTTCACTCACTGTTCTCAATCTTTTTTTAAAAAAATTTTTTTAAAAATATTTATTTATTTATTTGAAAGTCAGAGTTACAGAGAGAGAAGGAGAGGCGGAGAGAGAGAGAGGAGAGGTAGAGAGAGAGAGAGGTCTTCCTTCCGCTGGTTCACTCCCCAGATGGCTGCAACGGCCAGAGCTGCGCTGATCTGAAGCCAGGAGCCAGCAGTTTCTTCCAGGTCTCCCCCGTGGGTGCAGGGGCCCAAGGACTTGGGCCATCTTCCACTGCTTTCCCAGGCCATAGCAGAGAGCTGGATCGGAAGTGGAGCAGCCGGGACTTGAACTGGCACCCATGTGGGATGCCGGCACTGCAGGCAGTGGCTTGATCTGCTATGCCAAAGCGCCCCAGCCCCAATCAGTAAATCTTTAAAGAGAGAAAGAGAGAGGGTGGCAGGGATCCAAGCACTTGGGCCATCTTCAGCTGCCTTCCCAGGCACACTAGCACGGATTAGAAGCAGAGCAGCTGGGACTTGAACCTGCACTCTCATATGGAATGCTGGTGTTGCAAGCAGTAGCCTAACCCACTGCTCCACAATGCTGGCCCAATAATTTTTTTAGAGTTTTATTTATTGGAAAGGGAGACAGAAAAGGAGAGAGAGAGACTTGCATCTGTTGGCTCATTCCTCAAATGCCTGCAACAGCTTATCTGGCTGTGGCAAAAAGCCCTCCCTTCCACAGTAATCTGTGCATCTTTGACAATGAAGTGGTACATGTTCACGAGATGGGTGAAGAACACACCTCAAACTGCCAGCCGCTCTCCACGCACTCTGACCCATGCCTCAGAACCAATCCCAAACCAGGCAGAATCTTGCAGGATTTGTAGCCTGCAGCTTCCTGTAATCTCATCACTCCTAAAGTTCAGTTTCTTTGGCAAACTTCTCCCAAGTCACTGATCCTAATCTTTGCAGGCCATTCTTAGAAATATTATAATCCACATTTGCATCCATGACTCGTGTTGAACGTCTTCACGTACCTGTTGATTCTGCCCAGGGTGGAGTGTGGCTCTGAATTCTTCCTGGAGTCTCAGCTGGGGCACTGCAGCCCAGGCACTTAACCTGAACTCTTCGGAGCTGCCTGTTTGCTGTGTGGTCATGTGTGACAGACTGGAATGGAAAAGAGAATAAATAGGGAGTGTTTTCACACTAAGAAAAATCTCTTTCAGGTTCTGCATCGCTCTTTCGTCCCTCATGCTCTTGACCCAGAGGGTCACGTCCCTCTCACTGGACATTTGTGAGGGGAAAGTGGAGGCGGCCTCAGGAGGTGTCGGCAGCAGGCGCTCTCTGTCTGAGCATCTGGGGAAAGCACTGCCCTATCTCAGCTACTTGCTGTTTTTCCCTGCTCTCCTCGGAGGCCCTCTGTGTTCCTTCCAGAGATTCCAGGCTCGTGTTCAAAGGCCCAGCTCTTTGGGTCCCAGGCAGTGTTTCTGGGTCCTGTCCTGGAGGGGGCTGCAGCTCCTCGGACTGGAGAGCCTAAAGGTGGCCATGAGGGGGCTGGTGAGTACAGGGGCAGGACTGAGCCACTGCCAGCAACTCGAGTGCGTCTATGTCATGTGGTCCACAGCCGGGCTCTTCAAACTCACTTACTACTCCCAGTGGATCCTGGATGAGTCCCTCCTCCATGCTGCAGGCTTTGGGACTGGGTTTGGCCAGAGCCCTGGTGAGGATGGATACATCCCCGACGCGGACATCTGGACACTCGAAACAACCCACAGGATAGCCCTGTTCACAAGGAAATGGAACCACAGCACAGCTCAGTGGCTCCGGCGGCTCATCTTCCAGCGCCGCAGGGTCTGGCCACTGTTCCAGACCTTCGTCTTCTCTGCCTGGTGGCACGGACTCCACCCCGGACAGGTGTTTGGTTTCCTTTGCTGGGCTGTGATGGTGGAAGCGGACTACCTGATTCACACCTTTGCCGATGTGTTTATCAGGTCCTGGCCCCTGAGGCTCCTCTATAGAACCATCACCTGGGTCCACACTCAGCTCATCATAGCCTACATAATGGTGGCCGTGGAGGTCAGGAGCCTCTCCTCACTCTGGTTGCTGGGTAATTCATACAGCAGTGTCTTTCCTGCAGTGTACTGTACTTTGCTTTTTCTATTAGCAAAGAGAAAGCACAAATTTAACTTCTTAAAAAAATATTTACTTGAAAGGTAGGGTTAGTAAGAGAGAGAAAAAGAGAGAGAGAGAGAGAGAGAGAGAGAGAGAGAGAAAGAGAGATTTCCCATCCACTGGTTCATTTCCTAGATGGCAACAACAGCTAGGACTTGGCAAGGCAGAAGCCAGGAGCATGGAAATCCTTTTAGATCTCCCATATGAGTGCAGGGGCCCAAGCACTTGGGTCATCTGCTGCTGCTTTCCTGGGTGCGTTAACAGGAAGCTGGATCAGAAGTGGAGCATCTAGGACTCAAACTGGTGCGCATATGGGATGCCGATGTTGAAGGCAGCTGCCCAACCCATTGTGCCACATGCCAGTCCCCAAATTTACCTGTCTTATTTCCTTGCTTTCTCTTATGCATCTGTGAGAGAGATTAGAAAGTACCAGATGATACACGGATGGTGTGCATGTTTGAACATTTCCATAACGTAAGGATGTTTTAGGAATTGGATGGATACACCTGATGGCCTGCCTTAGAAATTGGTGTGGCTACTTTAAGCAGCAATCCCTCTGACTGTCACTGGTGCATATAAAGACACTTCCTACTGTCACTACATACAAGCTCCTATTGTTGGTACTGAGAATACAAAACAGAAAAAGACATGGCTTCTTGCTTCAGGGCCTCCTTTTCTACAAGTGGAGGCAAAGTTTTAAGGAAAGCGATGCAAAGAGCACAAAGTACTGGGAACAAGAGAGCAAATGGAATATGCATGGACTCCCAGAAACCAAGCATCCAGTTGGCCCCCTTGATCCTGGAATGTGAACTTGAGTGACACAAAACCAAACCTCAGTTGTGCTATTATATTGGTATGTTACATGAACTTGAGACCAGCTTATAAGTTTGAACCCATCCTTTGATTTCAGAAATTTGAAATATCTGGTCAACATGTGGAAATTTGAAACATTTGGTCTAAAAATGGGAAGGCTGATATTATTCTTGGAAGTGTGTTGCTAGAGTGCAGATCCACCTAAGGCTTGATAACTACTTACGTACGCATTACATGCAAAACCGACTCAGGCAAATGTTACACACAGAGACCGAGAACGGGAAAGAGATGATCATTTACTAAGACTTGGACAATGGGTCTGATTCCTTTTCTTGGCATATGCTAAATAACTCCCTCAGTTTCTTCCTTGGTCTGGAGTTAAAATAGTAACAGCAACAAAAAGCTACCAGGACCTACAGGTTACATTGAAACAATGTCATATAACCAGCACCCTCACCACCTTGCCTCAGCTGTGGGCCACCTCTACTAAAATATAATTACTGTTTTTCTTTAAATCAACTTACTTTTAAGAACTTACCTTCTGGGGTCAGTGGTGTGGTACAGCAGGTTAAGCAGCTGCTTGGCAGGCCCACATCCCATATGAAAGTCCTGGCTGCTCCACTTCCAATCCAGCTCCCTGCTAATGCACCTGGGAAGCAGCAGATGCTGGGCCCAGTACTTGAGTTTCTGCCACCCGTGCAGGA
Source organism: Lepus europaeus (assembly GCF_033115175.1). Classification (NCBI taxonomy): domain Eukaryota; kingdom Metazoa; phylum Chordata; class Mammalia; order Lagomorpha; family Leporidae; genus Lepus; species Lepus europaeus. The sequence continues at coordinate 13,284,173 of NC_084842.1, forward strand.
GACTTAGATGGAGTTCTGGGCTCCCGGCTTTGGTCTAGCCAAGCCCTGGCTGTCGTGACCATTTGGGGATTGAACCAGCAGATGAAAGATCTTTCTCTATCATTCTGCCTTTCAAATAAATAATTTTTTTTTTTGATAGGCAGAGTGGACAGTAAGAGAGAGACAGAGAGAAAGGTCTTCCTTTTTGCCGTTGGCTCACCCTCCAATGGCCGCTGCGGCCGGTGCATCGCGCTGATCCTAAGGCAGGAGCCAGGTGCTTCTCCTGGTCTCCCATGAGGGTGCAGGGCCCAAGGATTTGGGCTATCCTCCACTGCCTTCCCGGGCCATAGCAGAGAGCTGGCCTGGAAGAGGGGCAACCGGGATAGAATCTGGTGCCCCAACCAGGACTAGAACCCAGTGAGCCGGCGCCGCAAGGCAGAGGATTAGCCTGTTGAGCCACGGCGCTGGCCTAAATAAATAATTTTTAAAAGTGTGAATGTAAAACAATGATACTTGTTTTAAAAAGTAAAAGTAAGTAAAACCTTCCTTCCAAGCAACAACACTGATGAAAATTGTATTTGGTGTACTAATTATATTTTTTGTGCTACTCACTAAAAGAAACACATGCTTGTTCAAAAGAAAAAAGTGTTTATTTGTGTACTGCTTACAACTGTCTTCTTATTAGGGTGATATCTATTCCATCATAAAAGTATTAAGCAACTATCTAAGCCTCCAAAACCAACACTTTTCATTCCTTTTCAACACATTCAATGGCAAATAAGCCTTTAATATTTAAAGCCTGACAAAAACAGTAGATGACTTGGAAAGTTACAGGTCAGCATCACCACTTAGTATTTTTTTTAACTTTTATTTAATGAATACAAATTTCCAAAGTACAGCTTATGGATTACAATGGCTTCCCGCCCCCATAACTTCCCTCCCCCCCGAAACCCTCCCCTCTCCCGCTCTCTCTCCCCTTCCATTCACATCAAGATTCATTTTCAATTCTCTTTATATACAGAAGATCAATTTAGTATAAAGATTTCAACAGTTTGCACCCACATAGAAACACAAAGTGAAACATACTGTTTGAGTACTAGTAGCATTAAATCACAATGTACAGCACATTAAGGACAGAGATCCCACATGAGGAGCAAGTGCACAGTGACTCCTGTTGTTGACCCAACAAATTGACACTCTAGTTTATGGCACCAGTAACCACCCTAGGCTCTCGTCATGAGTTGCCAAGGCTATGGAAGCCTTCCAAGTTTGCCGACTCTGATCATATTTAGACAAGGTCATAAAAGACAGGGTGAGGATAGTAACCAATGATCCTAAGAGTGGCATTAACCAGGTCTGAACAATTATACAGCATTAAGTGGGGAAGAGGACCATCAGTACACACAGGTTGGGAGTAGAGCCATTGGTGGTAGAATAGAGGTTATGATTACAAAGGAATGAGGCCCAAGCACCACTTAGTATTAAGGCAAACAAGCAGCAAGTGAACTCTTGGCACACAGAACCCACCCCTGATGCAGCAATGGTGGGAATCTGTCGTGGTCTCAGCCAGGGTGGGTCTGCATTTCCTCTCACATAAACAATAGCTCAGGGCAGGCAGGGGGTTCACAGAACTGAGAACTTGAATGGGGGGGAAAACAGTGCCTCGCCAAAGAGATGGTAAGGGACCCTGAGACCATTACAAACAGGTCACTGAAATGAGTCTTTACACTAACCAGAGAGACAAGTGGGACTGGGGTGGGGTGGTATTAGAAGTTGGGAGGAAATTTAGGCTAATTTTATTTTTATCTGATACATAAGATTGCACACATTGTGAGCACTATGTGATGTTTCCGTGTATGCATACATGGTAATCACCAGGATAAATGCATGAGGGTACTTCAAAAAGTCCATGGAAGCCGGTGCCGTGGCTCAACAGGCTAATCCTCCGCCTTGCGGCGCCGGCACACCGGGTTCTAGTCCCGGTCAGGGCACCGATCCTGTCCCGGTTGCCCCTCTTCCAGGCCAGCTCTCTGCTGTGGCCAGGGTGTGCAGTGGAGGATGGCCCAAGTGTTTGGGCTCTGCACCCCATGGGAGACCAGGATAAACACCTGGCTCCTGCCATCGGAACAGCGCGGTGCGCCGGCCGCAGCGCGCTACCGCGGCGGCCATTGGAGGGTGAACCAACGGCAAAAGGAAGACCTTTCTCTCTGTTTCTCTCTCACTGTCCACTCTGCCTGTCAAAAAAAAAAAAAAAAAAAAAGTCCATGGAAATGCATATTGGGAAAAATTATGTGTGAATTTCAAAATTATTTTGCACCAAAATGAACTTATTTTTAATTGCATTTTTCTATGAACTTTTCTTTTTAAAAAGATGTATTTGAAAGAGTTACAGAGAGAAGGAGGCTCACAGAGAGATCTTCTATCTGCTGGCTCACTCCCCAGATGGCTGTAGTGGCTGGGCTAGGGCTGAAGCCAGGAGCCAGGAGCTTCCTCCAGATCTCCCACATGGGTGCAGGGGCCTAAGCACTTGGGCCATCTTCCACAACTTTTCCCAGGTCATTAGTAGAGAGCTGGATCACAAGTGGAACAGCCGGGACACAAACTGGCGCCCGTGTGGGCTGCTGTTGCAGGTGTATTAGAAATGTATTTGTGGCACCAGCGTTGTGGTGCCGCTGTGACGCCAACAGTTCATTTGATTGCTGGTTCAGGTCCTGGCTGCTCCACTTCTCCTTTTTATTTATTTATTTTTTACTCCAGAAACCTTTTATTTAAGGAATACAAACTTCCTACATTTCATAAATATGACTTTAGGAACATAGTGATTCTTCCTATACCTGCCCTCCTATCCTTCTTTCTCTTCTATTCTCATTCTTATTTTTTACTAAGATCTATTTTCAATTAACTTTCTACACATACAATTAACACTATACTAAGTAAAGAGTTCAACAAATAGTATGAAAAAAAAAAAAAAAAAACTGTTCAGGAGGCAGTGTTACCCGCTATGCCTCACTGCTGGCCCTTAGTGAGAACTTTGAATGATTAGAGAAATGCTTCTACGGAAATGATAGTTTTCAAAAAGAAGTTGGTGAATTAAGCATTGTAAAATGTAATCTGGCCTCCAAATCTCTGTTGATGGCCAAGGATAATTTCTACTACTCTGGTTAAACCAGGACGTCCACTTCCTTCCGTTGCTAATTGCATCTTATAGGGAGTGTTTATTGAGCTGGACAGTATAAAGAGCAGTGTGATTTGAGGGACTTGGCCTAAGGAATACAGTCAGAGCCAGAGATGTAGACCATCTGCCTGCACAGGGCAAGGCTGGAATCCAAGATGGCGGAAAACAGAGAGCATGTGCCTTTTTCCATTCCCTCAGTCTTCCCTTGGGACCTGACCTGTTCAGTTCCTGGCTGCTGCCCAGCTCATCCAAAGAAATGGCAACTTTAGGGGCCGGCACTATGGCGCAGTGGGTTAACGCCCTGGCCTGAAGCGCCGGCATCCCATGTGGCGCTGGTTCTAGTCCCGGCTGCTCCTCTTCCGATCCAGCTCTCTGCTATGGCCTGGGAAAGCAGCAGAGGGTAGCCCAAGTCCTTGGGCCCCCACACCCGTGTGGGAGACCTGGAAGAAGCTCCTGGCTCCTGGCTTCGGATTGGTGCAGCTCTGGCTGTTGAGGCCAATTGGGAAGTGAACCATCGGATGGAAGACCTCTCTCTCTCTGTGCGTAACTCTTTCAAATAAAAAAAAAAAAAAGAAAAAGAAATGGCAACTTTAGTTCTCCTGTCTTTCTGTGTCCTACGAATTCACCCCCGAGACCCCACACACTTGCTGCCCAAATTCCCTTTGCCACTTGACCTATAGTAGCACCTGCTTATTAACCTCTCTTCTCAATTTGCTCTGACCTCACTGACAGAATCGGGCTCCCTGATTTCCTTCTCTTGCTTGATCTGGAAGTGGCTTCCAGGCTACGCCTGCTTTCTGTCTTCTTCTGGCCCATGTGTGGACTGAAGCAGAGTGGTTATGTTGACAAATGCTGTCAACCCTCGACAAATGCAGCCTCTGGCCTGCAGGCCATGAGCTCACGCTCTGGTCACTTGATGGGCCCTGGCAGGACCTGGGAGGGATCATACAAGAGGAGCGTGTTGATATGAAGCAGGTTTACTGGGTGTGAATGGACCCATCTGACCCTTGTTTTCATGGGTGTATCATTCATACCAACAGATCAAAGGCATTACAATGACCATTGCTATAAAGGAATAAATGACAAACAGCAGCGACTATCATGATTAAAACACCAACATGCCGGCGCCGCGGCTCACTAGGCTAATCTTCCGCCTGTGGCGCCGGCACCCCTGGTTCTAGTCCTGGTCGGGGCACCAGATTCTGTCCTGGTTGCTCCTCTTCCAGTCCAGCTCTCTGCTGTGGCCCGGGAAGGCAGTGGAGGATGGCCCAAGTGCTTGGGCCCTGCACTCTCATGGGAGACCAGGAGGAAGCACCTGGCTCCTGGCTTCGGATCTTTGCAGTGCGCCGGCAGCAACGTGCTGGCTGTAGCGACCACCATCCTAGCACCAACCAGCTGTGCAACTGGAGCAATTCCTTCTCCAGACCCAAGTTTCCTAGAGTGCCCCAGCCAGGTGGATAAGATATTCTCTTACTTAGCTTTCAAATGGAAGGTATTAGGACTGTGTCCATGCCTGGTCATTTTTCAACACATTCAGCAGGAAAAGTAAAGCACCTTGCTTCCTGCATCTGTTCATCCAGTAAGGATTTTTACAGGAGGAAGTAGAAGAAAATCTGCTGAGCACTTAAGATTTTTTTTTTTTTTAATAAAGAGCTGACATTTTCTATGATGCTTCTTCCACTTGTTTCTCGCTGTATAAAAAAAAATGAAGTGGTATTTTCATGGCTCATTAAAACAGAGTAAACAGTATTTCTCTGGTGGTAATAAAACACTATTGGTTGTTTGCTTTCTTTCCTGAATAATGGTTTTTAATTTCTCAGCAACTGATAGCATATATCAGTGTGCCGTGGGCCTCATTTCCAGGAACAATTCAGAATCACAGTTAGGGGCTGATGTTGTGGCACAGTGAGTGAAGTCACCCATTTGGGACATCCACATCCCATATCAGAGTGCTGGTCTGAGTTCTGGTTACTATGCTTCTGATCCAGCTCCCTGCTGATGCACCTGGGAAGCAGAGGATGATGGCTCAAGTACTTGAGTCCCTGCCACCTACTTGGGAGACCTGGATGGAGTTCCTGGCTCCTGGCTTCAGTTTGGCCCAGCCCTGACTGTTGTGGCCAACTTGGGAGACAACCAGCAGATGGAAGATCTCTCTGTCTCTATCTCTGTCTATCTCTCCCTCTCTCTGGCACTCTACCTTTTAAATAAACCTCTCCCTTTTTTTTTTTTAAACTACAGTGGCTAGAGATGCCAGATGATATCTTAAGAAGTGTGTTTGCTTACCTCACCTGTGTTTGTTGCATCTGTTTCTTCAGAAACATTTTTTAAGCAGCAGCAATTGAAATAATTACCTGTTTCGGTATGTGATCCTTGCAGGGAGTTCATGCGGTTCGTATGATCCAGGAGTTTCCTTGGCTTAATTGCATGGCCAGTCTGAGTATGTTAACCCCAGTGCCTTTGATGGACCCACTAGCCTGGAGCTATGGTAGGGTTCTCTGTCATCCTCAATTTATGAAAAGGCTGTTTCCCAGACTTCACTTCCATATTGTCTAGAACTTTGATTGCATTTCCCTGTAGAAGAGCGTGGCCTTGACCCCTGCTGCTGACACTCATTTACAATGACTGCAATTCAAGGGGGCGTGCTGTTCAGGATAGACAAGAAGAACAAAGAAAATTTCCTATCCACATATTTTAAAAATGATTTATTTACTTATTTGGAAGGCAGAGAGAGAGAGAATTCAAAAGAGAATAATCTTCCATTCCACTGGTTTACTCCCCAAATGCCCATAACAGCAGGGGGTGGGCCAGGCCAAAGGCAGGAGCCAGGAGCTTAATCCTGGTCCCCTACATGGGTGGCAGGGACCCAATTACTTGAGCCACCACAGATGCCTCCCAGGGTACACATTAGCAAAAAGGTTGAATCACAGGTGGAACCAACTTATTCCATCAACCAGGGTGGGGAATTTTTTTTTCTGCCAAGGGCCATACAGAATTATCAATTTATCAGACACAGGCTCTCCTGTGTGGGGTACAGACATCACAAGCTGCACATTAACTGCTGCCCCAAACTCTCTCCAGTCCCTTATTTTTTAAATATATAGCTGACCTCAAATGCATTTTATTCTTTACATATTTTTGTTTATATCATTTTGTGAGTGTGTAGATTTTGTGTAGCTCTTGATTCAAATCAACTAATGGTAAAAGTACATTTATAGGGGCCGGCACAGTGGCATAGCGGGTAAAGCCACCGCCTGCAGTGCCAGCATCCCACATGGACACTGCTTCCGATTCAGCTCTTTGCTATGGCCTGGGAAAGCAGTAGAAGATGGCCCAATAATTTTCAGTGACCCTAATGAACCTCTCTTCCCGATACTCACACCCTCCCACGATGAACCAGGCCTGGCCCCAGGGGATGAAAACAAGGGCCAGGCTGGCGCCACGGCTCATTAGGCTAATCCTCCACCTTGCGGTGCTGGCACACCGGATTCTAGTCCCGGTCGGGGCGCCGGATTCTGTCCTGGTTACCCCTCTCCCAGGCCAGCTCTCTGCTGTGGCCCGGGAGTGCAGTGGAGGATGGCCCAAGTGCTTGGGCCCTGCACCCCATGGGAGACCAGGAGAAGCACCTGGCTCCTGGCTTCGGATCAGCGCGGTGTGCCGGCCACAGCGGCTATTGGGGGGTGAACTAACGGCAAAAGGAAGACCTTTCTCTCTCTCTCTCTCTCTCTCTCTCTCTCTCTCTCTCTCTCACACACACACACACACACACACACTATCCATTCTGCTTGTCAAAAAAAAAAAAAAAAAAAAGGAAAAGAAAACAAGGGCCTGTGGCTTAGGATTCTGCATCCATGGTATGTATAACCAGGTGTGAAGTGTGCACTCTGTAATTAGGCCTACCATGTTACATCTGTACTGAATGTGTGTAGCCATTTTTTTCCTTGTTCTTATTCCATCAACCAGGGGTGGGAACTTTTTTTTTCTGCCAAGGGCTTGTTGGATATTTATAACATCATTCATGAGCCATACAGAATTATCAACTTAAAAATTAGCCTGCTCTTGGTTTATTGAATTTCAAGTCCTGCCTGTGTTTGCCTTGGCAAGGCCAGCCCAAATGATTCTGTGGGCCTTGTATAGCTCGTGGGCCCTACGTCCCACATCCCTGCACCTATACAGTACGTTAGAGTGGCTATTGACATTGTATGAGGTATTATATGTAATTTAGAGGTGATTTAAAGTACACAGTTATATATAGATTCCAGGCCATATTTATTTATTTAAAAAATTTTATTTGAATGGCAAAGAGCCAGACAGGGAGGGAGAGAGGGAAAGGGAGAGAGACAGTGCTCCCCATCCACTGGTTCACTCCCCAGATGCCTGGAATGGCCCAGGTTGGGCAGGGAAACAGGAATGTAATCCATTCCTCCCACGAGGGAGGCAGGGACCAAGGTCTGTGACAGCAGAAAGCCGAAGGCAGGAGCCAGAGGGGAGTGTGAAAGCCAGGCATTCTGACACAGGATGTGTGCAGCTCACCCAGAAGCCCGTCCCGAGTACCACGCCTCCTTGGTGAGGGATTTGGGCATCTGCAGGAGTCCTGGCGCCAGTTCACCTGGAAGCTGAGAGGCCACTGTAACTGGCGATGGACACTCTTGTGTCTATTCCCGTGAGTGGTATTTCCTAGTTACTCTAGACGTCTTCCCAACCACAGAAATGCTTAATTATGTTTGTGCACCTTCAGTTTTCCTGGCTGTTGACAAACATAGCTGTGTATGCTTCTGAGTGTTTGTACCACTAGACACTTAAACACCAGCGATTCAGAGGGTTCTATTTGCTCCATCTCCTTTCCAATTCTTTATATTGTCAACACTTACAGTTTTGTGAACTGATGGATGTAAGTGGTACTTTAATTTTTTTTTATTTTGAAATATGTTTTTAGGGAAGTTGCTAAGAAATAGTATAGAGTTCACATCTACCCTTCCATCCAGCTTCTTTTTTTAAAGATTTTATTTATTTATTTGAAAGTCAGAGTTACATAGAGAGAGGAGAGGCAGAGAGAGAGAGGTCTTCCATCCAATGGTTCACTCCCTACTTGGCCACAAAGGCCAGAGCTACGCTGATCTGAAGCCAGGAGCCAGGAGCCAGGAGCTTTTTCCAGGTCTCCCAGGCGGGTGCAGGGGCCCAAGGACTTGGGCTATCTTCTGCTGCTTTCTCAGGCCATAACAGAGTGCTGGATGGGAAGTGGAGCAGCCAGGTCTTGAACCAGCACCCATATGGGATGCCAATGCTTCAGGCCAGGGCATTAACCCACTGCGCCACAGTGCCAGCCCCTGTACCCAGCTTCTAATGTTAACAGTTCACAAAATGATAGTATAATTACAAAGCCAAAAATTAGCATACAGTGTAACTAACTACTAAACTACCAGCCTTATTCAAATCTCCTCCATTGTGGACTGATGTTTGTTCTCCCTCTCCAAATTCATGTGTTGAAATCCTAACTCCCTTTGGTGATTTTTAAATTGATGCCAGCAATATTTTTCTTCATTAAAAAGTAAGTTATTGGGGCAGTCATTTGGCCCAGCAGTGAAAGCACCACTTTAGAAACACACATGCAAGGCTGGCGCCGCGGCTCATTAGGCTAATCCTCCGCCTTGCGGCGCCTGCACCCCAGGTTCTAGTCCCGGTTGGGGCGGCGGATTCTGTCCCGGTTGCCCCTCTTCCAGGCCAGCTCTCTGCTGTGGCCCGGGAGTGCAGTGGAGGATGGCCCAAGTGCTTGGGCCCTGCACCCGCATGGGAGACCAGGAGAAGCACCTGGCTCCTGGCTTCGGATCAGCGCGGTGCGCCGGCTGCAGCGGCCATTGAAGGGTGAACCAACGGCAAAGGAAGACCTTTCTCTCTGTCTCTCTCTCTCTCTCTCACTGTCCACTCTGCCTGTCAAAACACACACACACACACACGTGTGATAAACTTTGGAGACTTTATTGCCAGCGATGGAGAGTGAGCTCAGGCCCCTAAGAACTCTCGACTCTGAAGCTCATAGCAACAGGGTTTTTTAAAGGCAGAAACCACAAGGAGGGGAGGGGGAATACATGGTTGCTAGGGTCGGGGGAATACTTGGTTGCTGGGGTCAGGGGAACAAAAGGTTACCAGGGTCAAGATGACCTGAAGCATATGCAAAGCTAGTATCAGTTACAATCTTGACAATACCAATGACAGTCTTGACGTTAGGCCAGGTACTGACCTATCCAACCTAACACATAGGCAGGACATAGATTACAATCTTTTTTTTTTTTTTGACAGGCAAAGTGGATAGTGAGAGAGAGAGAGAGACAGAGAGAAAGGTCTTCCTTTTGCCGTTGGTTCACCCTCCAATGGCCGCTATGGCCGGCGCATCTTGCTGATCTGAAGCCAGGAGCCAGGTGCTTCTCCTGGTCTCCCATGCGGGTGCAGGGCCCAAGCACTTGGGCCATCCTCCACTGCCTTCCCGGGCCATAGCAGAGAACTGGCCTGGAAGAGGGGCAACCGGGATAGAATCCGGCGCCCTAACCGGGACTAGAACCCGGTGTGCCGGCACTGCTAGGCGGAGGATTAGCCTGTTAAGCCACGGCGCTGGCCAGATTACAATCTTAACATTGATCCAGGTGCAGCCTATCTGTTTGAAGCTTGAGCAGTCATGCTGGTGGATGTCTGTGTTCCGCCAAGCAGGATGTAGTGTATTGTGACTGTCCGAGTTTTAGACCACAGTTAGTGGCAGACCACAGTCTCACGCTGAGGGGTGCTTTCTCAACATGCAGTCTTGGATGCTCTAAAGTGGAGTCCCTCCTGTCGGGTGTCACTTCAGTAATGTGTCTTACTACTCATGATGTGAAACTTAGTCACTTGATTAACGTGGTGCCTACTGGTTTTCTCCACTATAATATAAACTATTTTTATTTGTGTAGTTGATAACATATGGTAGAAGAGCTTGACTAAAAATTTGAACAGGACTGTTTACTATGAAAAATTAAGAGAAAACTGTTACAGAAGCTGCAAACAAACACTTGGAATGTTTAGTAGCTACAAAAATCTGATCATGCTTCTGACCTTTGCCTTTTCCCATGAATACTTTTTAAGCCTGTGTTCAATTACACTCAATTCTGAATTGGCTTGCCTCTGGGTTAGCCTTCTAAAGTCTCTGCACAGAGCAAAAACAATGAATCAAAGTGAAATTGTGTATTATAGCCTTAAAAAAGGAAGGAGACATATACACGTGGTCGTAGTAAAGCTTAATACTATGCAGAACTTGTAATCATTTTCAGTAATGGACCACAAAATTGCATAGCATGGGGGTGGGTGACTTGGCACAGCAGGTTAAGCCATCGCCTGCTGCCTGCATCCCATATCAGAGTGCTGGTTCAAGTCCCTGCTGCTCCACTTCCAATCCAGCTCCCTGCTACCATGCCTGGGAAAGCAGTAGATGGCCCAAGTAGTCAGGCCCCTCCTACCTATGTGGGTGGGACCCGGACAGAGTTCTAAGCTCCTGGCTTTGGCCTGGCCCCAGTCTCAGCCACTGTGAACATTTGGGGAGGGAACCAGTCAATGGAAGATCCTTTTATCTTTTTCTCCTTTTCTCTCTATAACTGTGCCTTTTGAATAAATCTTTAGAAAAAAATGCATAGCAGAGGATAAAATGGAAAAATTTGAGAAACACATAAAGTAGAGTCAACCCAAAGCCAGGAAAACACCTACTCTGGAGCTTATAAGCTTTGCCCACATTCCTTTTTTTTTTTTTTTTTTTTTTTTTGACAGGCAGAGTTAGACAGTGAGAGAGAGAGAGACAGGTATTCCTTCCGTTGGTTCACCCCCCCCAAATGGCTGCTACAGCTGGCTTTATCCAAAGCCAGGAGTCAGGTGCTTCTCCTGGTCTCCCACGCAGGTGCAGGGCCCAAGCACTTGGGCCATCCTCCACTGCCTTCCCGGGCCACAGCAGAGAGCTGGACTGGAAGAGGAGCGACTGGGACAGAATCCGGCGCCCCAACCGGGACTAGAACCTGGTGTACCAGCGCCACAGGCGGAGGATTAGCCTAGAGAGCCGCGGCGCTAAGGCCCACATTCTTTTAAAGCCACGTGTTCCAATAGGCTGGAGGCCACACTCCCCGGTGTGTGAACAACGAATGCACCAAGGATGCTGGAGGCCACGTCCTCCCCTCCCTGCGAAGCTCCCTGGGACCTGAGCACCCGACACACGCACTTCATGGCACAGCCGCCCTCCAGGGAAAGTTTTCAAGTGGAAGGTTTTCTTTCTTTCTGTGTGTCTATTTTTGATACAACTCAATGAGACCCTTTATATAAATTCAGGTTTCCAGCCAATCCTTCTCAATTTCCTTAGGAAGAATTGAGTAATGGAAGCAAACAAAACAGGGTTCTAACTGCGAATGGCTGCACTCTAACCAGATGATCAGTTTTAAGGAACACAGGCACTTGAATGTAATGCCAAAGTTATAAAAGAAGCTGCAATGCATTTACCTAACCTTTCTAAATGTTGGTGTTATTTCTGCCTAGACAGATAAATATATTAAATCAATCCAGGAGTCCAGAGATGGGCAAAGTTCTCTCATTCTTTTTTTTTTTAAAAAAAACAAACTTTTAAAAACAAACAAAAAAGGGGCTGGTGTTATGGTGCAGTGGGTTAAGCGGATGCTAGCATCCCATATCAGAGTACCGGCTTGAGTCCTGGCTACTCCACTTCTGATGCACATACCTGCTAATATGCTTGGGAAGGCAGCAGATTATGGCTCCATTTTTTGTTTGTTTGTTTTTCAGGGGCTCTTAGGTTGATTACATTTCTTGGCTATTGTGAATAATGCTGCAATGAACATGAAAGTGCAGATATCTCTTGGACAAATGGATTTCTTTGTTTTTGTTTTTGTTTTTGTTTTTTTTTTTGTTTGTTTTTGATAGGCAGAGTTAGACAGGGAGAGAGAGAGACAAAGAGAAAGGTCTTCCTTCCGTTGGTTCACCCCCCAAATGGCTGCTACGGCCGGTGCTGTGCCGATCCAAAGCCAGGAGCCAGGTGCTTCCTTCTGGTCTCCCATGCGGGTGCAGGGCCCAAGCACTTGGGCCATCCCCCACTGCCTTCCCGGGCCACAGCAGAGAGCTGGACTGGAAGAGGAGCAACCGGGACAGAATCCAGCACCCCAACCGGGACTAGAACCCGGGGTGCCGGCGCCGCAGGCGGAGGATTAGACTAGTGAGCCGCGGCGCTGGCCATGGATTTCTTTCTTTTGGCTATTTTATAACTCTTAACACCTGCCTAATGGGGATTCTGAATTTCTGATTTCTTCACAGGTCATTAATTGGAACTCTGGTAAAGAACAGTTGTCCTTTCATTTATATCAGTACATACTCATGAATATTTAACTAATAATTTTTTGAAGATTTATTTATTTGTTTGAAAAGCAGAGTGACAGAGAAAGAGAGGGTGAGAAAGGAATAAAACTTCCATCTGCTGGTTCACTCTCCAAATGGCTGCAACAGCTGAAGCCAGGAGCCAGGAATTTCATCCAGGTTTTCCATGAGGGTGGCAGAGGTGCAAGTAGTTGGGTCATCTTCCTCTGCTTTCCTAGGTACCTTAGCGGGGAGCTTCATTGAAAACTGAGCTGGGGCCAGTGCTGTGGCATTGTGGGTAAAGCTGCCGCCTGCAGTGCTGGCATCCCATATGGGCTCCAGTTTGAGTTCCAGCTGCTCCTCTTCTGATCCAGCTCTCTGCTATGGCCTGGGAAAGCAGTAGAAGATGGCCCAAGTCCTTGGGCCCCTGCACCCATGTGGGAGACCGGGAAGAAGCTCCTGACTCCTGGCTTCGGATCGGTGCAGCTCCAGCCATTGGGGAGTGAACCAGCGGATGGAAGACCTCTCTCTGTCTCTGCCTCTGCCTCTCTGCCTTTCAAATAAAATAAATAAATCTTAAAAAAAAAAAAAAAAAAGCTGAGCAGCTGGAACTCAAACCTCTGTTCATATGGGATGCCAGCATCACAGGCAGCGGCTTAATCCACTGTGCCACAAAGCCAGCCCATATTTATTTAACTGTGGCTTATATTTATTTCGTCACGCATACTTTTCTGGTTTAGCCCTTGGGAGCACCTTGTGACTGGCCCTTGTGTCCTTTCCACAAAAGCCCCGTCCTGTTTCAATCACACTCCTGCCTTCAGGCATCACAAGATGCTCAGGTTCATCTTTTTATTTTCCTAGCCCCAGCCTTGGAGTCAACCCCTTCCTTCTTTGGTGTTTAGAAACCAGGCTCTGGGTGCAGGGTGTGCTTACTGCTACTGAGCTGTCACTGTGCCACCCTCAGTGGACAGAGACAGGCAGTGCATATATTTGCATACAAACTCACACACCACTCAGATTTCTGTAACTACTTTGTATGTTTTTTTTTTCTTTTTTAAAATTAGGACAGACATTAACTAAAAACTGTTCCCAAAGATAAAGCTTGAAAGATAAAACCTCTAGGCTTACGTACTTTAAGAAGGGATTCAAAGGGCTGGCGCAGTAGGTTAATCCTCTGCCTGAAGTGCTGGCATCCCATATGGGAGCCTGTTCTAGTCCCAGCTGCTTCTCTTCTGATCCAGCTCTCTGTTATGGCCTGGGAAAGCAGTGAAAGATGGCCCAAGCCCTTGGGCCCCTGCACTCACATGGGAGACTCCAAGGAAACTCCAGGTTCCTGGCTTCGGATTGGCTCAGCTCCAGCTGTTGCAGCCATCTGGGGAGTGGACCAACAGATGGAAGACCTCTCTCTCTCTGTCTCTCCCTGTCTGTAATTCTACCTCTCAAATAAATAATAAATAAAATCTTAAAAAACAGAAGGGATTCCTATGAGCATAGCAAGTTCCTTAAAAGGAGAGTTCTGTTCAAGTACCTAATGTAAAAGATTAAGACAAACAAGTGATTGCTCAGAAGGACTCGGAGCAAAGTTCCCAGGCAGGATCCAGGCTAGGCCTCACTGTAAGACCTCAGAAAAGAGCTAGAGCAGCCTCCGTTTTATGCCTTGAGGAAGAGAATAGCAAATAGAACGACTTCAAGAAGTTGACATGACTTCTTAGGAAAACTTTTTCTGTCTGCACATGGAGGCCAGTTCACCTGTCTGTTCATCTTTAACTTCTACAATAAGCTAACCAAGGTTTTCCTCAAAATCTTCCGGAAGTGTGGTATTCCCCATCCACCACCCACTCTTAGCCATCTTAGGACGTCCTGGTAGACAGCATGCCTATAGCCCTGGGGACCATGCTCACACAGAGCAGCCAGCACCCACCCACAAAGCGGTCCTATTTTGTGTGGTAAAAGCATTTAAACTGATATGAAAGGCATGTTTTCAAATTGTGCGTGCATGTGGTGTGAGATTTAATTTTAATTTCTCTTATGACTAGGGCAGTTGAGTATTTTTCAGTAAGTTTACTGACAGATGGGGTTTCCTTTGCGACGATTCACTTATTTGTATCTTGTGACCACTCTTCTCTAAGCTTGTCTCACCTTTTTCTTATGGATTTATGGATGACTGACACATCTGATGGTCTCCGACTTACAATGGCTTGACTTACAGTGAGTTTTTTACTTTATAATGGTGCAAAAATGTGGCTGGGATTGTGGCAACGCTGGCATCCCATGTGAGCACTGGTTCAAGTCCTGGCTGCTCCACTTCCCATCCAGCTCCCTGCTAATGGCCTGGGAAAAGTGATGGAACATGGCCCAAGTGTTTGGGCCCCTGCCACCCACTTGGGAGGCCCAGATAGAGTTCCAGGCTCCTGGCTTCAGCCTGGCCCAGTCTTGGCTGTTGTAGTCATCTGGGGAGTGAACCAGCGGATGGCAATCTTGGTCTCTCCTGCTAACTCTGCCTTTCAAGTAAACACATACATCTTTTTTAAAAAAAATGTTAATGTTCTGTAAGTTTAATATCATCAGCTTGATGACATGCGGTATGGCCTTCCCAGGCTGGTGGATGGCTCCGACATTAAAACAGCGAACATGGAACTTCTTTCAATTTGCCGCATTAACTGTTTCCTCAGCAGTAAATGCTGTTTTCTCGCATCTGGTGCCCCTGAACGCTCTGTGTTCATCATCTGGGAGCTCGGCTTTGCACCAAGAGCCCTTGGTAGACCAAGTGCTGCCTGGTTTGTGCAGCCCGACTAAAGGGAGAGGCCCAGTGTTTCCCGGGCATCCGGGATGAAGAGGAAAGCTGGGGCTGGCCTGAACTTGATGTCCCCCCACCCTACACTGGAGGCAGCGAGATGGGGATAGGAATGAAGGTGCCAAGGAGCTGCTGGCTGGCTGCTCCCACGGCAGCACCCCAAGGTGCCTGGGTGTGGCCTCTGGAAGCCCCCTGCTGCTCCTGGAGTCCACCCTTCGCACTGAACACTGGCCACCTTGGCATGGCTCCTGCCTTTGGTAGTCGGATTCTCCCACGCTTGCATAAGCTTTTCAGTTAGATCCCATGGCTTAAATTTTCTCAGCGATTTTCAATCAGATCCACCCTCTCTTGTTTCCCTTCTTTAGTTCAGCAATGCATTTTCTATTTTTTTTTTATTTTAAAGATTTATGTATTTATTTGAAAGGCAGAAAGCAACAGCATTGGTTCATGCCACAAATGGCTGCAACAGCCAGGGCTGGGCCAGACTGAAGCCAGGAGCCTGGAACTCCATCTGGGACTCCCACAGGGCTGGCAGGGGCCCAGACACTTGGGTCATTTTCTGCTGCTTTCTCAGGCGCATTAGCAAGGAACTGGATCTCAAGTTGAGCTGCTGGGACTCGAACCAGCACTCTGATGAGGGATGCTGAAGTGGCAGCTTAACCTGTTGTGCCCTTGCCCTTCCTCCTCCCACCCCAAGTAAATAAAATTATAGGAAGGAAGGACATGTACACTGTCTGCTGGGAGCCCACGTCACAGCATCCTGGCAGAGTTTATTAAATAATCCACAGGCCTTCTTAATGAATTGGAAGTACTCCAACAATTGATGGAACAAGTGGTTACAGCATTTGCAAGAGATACATGCCTGCATGATATGCACTGGGTCCTTCAGATGTGAGTTTATGAAGATCTGGCCACTTGTAAGAGGAGAAACTGCCTAGCAGTCCAGGGAATTGGTGAGAAACACTGCTAGAAAGAGCAAATCGTTAATCAGTCGGCATGTTTAAACCCCAGACCATCTTGTGGTGGGAATGCTAATATGGTCCTCACTTTCCAGCCGTGGAAATGAGACACAGAGAGGTCAAATAACCTGGCTAAAGTCGCATCGCCAGGCGGTGGGACTCCAGATCCCAGAGTGACGTGGCTAAGCTGTGACATGTGCTACACACCATGCCAGCCCTTAAGGAATTCAATTCGAAAGATATTTACAAGGTTCACGTGTCCCAAGCCTCACCAGTATCGCTTTGTTTGGCAGATGTCTGAAACAAGACAAAGCACACTATGTTTAGGTAACAAACGAATGTGATGAACCAGTGGTTTGGACATGGGGCCCAAGCTGAACCTTAGGGTTTTTTTTTTTTTTTTTTCAAACTCGCCCTCATTAGTTCTTCACTCCTACCTCCTTGGTATGACAACTCAAGAGAGTGGGATTTAAACATAAAGCTTTCCTCTGAGCAACTCCTGCTTGAGGTTATTTGGTGACACCCTAATTATAGGACCACTGTGTCTGCAACAACCTGCCATTCTTGATTCTTGTTTTTCTCCTATACAACTCACTGGTAAGTCTGCTTGGTTATATAGCTTTAAAAATACAGCCTGAAGGGCTAACATTGTGGCACAGTGGGTTAAGCTGCTGCCTGGGACACTGGCACCCCATATGGGCACCAGCACCGGTCTAGTCCTGGCTGCTCCACTCTGATCCAGTTCCCCATTTATGTACCTGAGAAAGCAGCGGATGAAGACTCAAGCTGTGTGACAGGACCTGAAAGTTCTGGGCTCCTGGCTTCAGCCTGGCCCAGCCCTGGCTAATGTGGCCTCTGGTGGAGTGAACCACAGATAAAAGATGTCTCTGAAACTCTGCCTTCAAGTAAACAGATCTTAAAAAAAAAAAATACATAAAAATATAGCCTCACTCACCTCACCTCTCATATGGTCTCTGGGATCCAGGCTGGGTGTCAAAATCAAGATGTGGGGGTAGGCATACCTGCATCCCACACCGGAGTTGTTTAGGTTCAAGTCCCAACTCCACTCCCCATTTGATCCTGCTCATATGCACCCTGGATGATAGTTCAAGTAGTTGGGTTCCTGCTACCCACTTAGAAACAATGGGGTGAACCTGGCTCCAGATTTCTACCTGGCCCAGCCCTGGCTGTTGCAGGAATTTGGGGAATGAACCAGTGGGTGGGAGATTTGTTTCTTGCCTTTCAAATAAGATGCGTTTTAAAAGTTAGAAAAAAAAAAAAAAGATGCTGTTATTACCATCGCTGCGACCCAAATAGCTTCCTGAACCCCAGGCAGCTGAAGAACCAATAGCAAAATGACGCTGCAGAGAGGTGCTCGGCTCACCGTGGCCCTGCCTGCCAGCAAGGACAGGAACCCAGCCCACTCCTCACCTGGTTCTCCATATCTCCTCCCGTGAGCCTCCACACTTCTCTCTGAATGCACAGGAGTCCGCTTCTTTTGATACCTTTTGTGTCTCTGTCTCATCTCTCCAGGTTGCTGGTTTGCCATGTGTTTTTTTGTTTTGTTTCTATTCAGAGTACCTAAAATGTTGTTAAGCGGTCTGTACCTGCCACTGGGAAGTTTTCTAGATCAAGCGCCCACACCAAGTGTGGAGTTTCAGAATAACCACCTCAGTGACATAGCCAAGGCAAAATACAGAGCTGTGGACACCAAACTTTTCTAGCTAATTGGCTGGACAATTCTCAGTGTCTGCAGTTTTTAAAAATATTTTAAAGCACTGGACTGTGAAAATGATGACTCGGCCATTTACACTGGTAAATGACAAATTTCATTTCAACCGCTCAAAACCACCTTTTTTTCCTTTTCTTAACCCTTAGGAGACGAATATCCTCATCCTCACTGCTGCACGCATAACTGGGTTTTAGAGCTGCTTCTCTTTTATATTTTTGAAGTTGATGGCTTCGACCATGACAAAAATAAACTCAACCCATATATTTTAGTTTAATCCTAGGAGGTTACAGAAACACATTTCTTACAGGTTCGATGTTAAGTAAACCTAGCTTGTATTTGTCCAATGCCCTCTATTTGGGAGGCTCACAAATCTACACAGGTCCACTTGATGTTGTAGCTATATTTACAGGATATTATGCAGTAAACTCATCTGCCAAGAGAGAACTTCTGAAGTTAAATCCAGATGTGTAATAAATCCAGATAATAATTGTTAATAGCAAGGCTCTTACAAAAAATACTCAATGTTTATTCTTTATTTTATTCCATGTAGTGGTTTCTATGTTATAAACTGCAAAAAAGCTTCTTTTCACAGTATTAGCCATTCCACTGGCTCCTGAAGTGGAAAAAAATCCTGACTCCTCCCCCCAGTAATACTGTTTCTAAATATAAACAAACAGAATTAGAACAGGAAGGTCTTGTGGTGATAATCTCTGAGGGAAAGTTTTAGGAGTTTCTCTATCTCCCTGTCACCCACTGGAATGCACGTTTATGAATTAACATCTGAATAACGTGGCTGTGTCTGGTCCTGAATCCAGGGATGGTTTCAAATAATCCTCAAGACACTTGGGTACAAAGAAACTTCATGTCTAGACTTTTCATAATGGAAAACAA
This sequence comes from Lepus europaeus, assembly GCF_033115175.1. Lineage (NCBI taxonomy): Eukaryota > Metazoa > Chordata > Mammalia > Lagomorpha > Leporidae > Lepus > Lepus europaeus. The sequence goes on from NC_084842.1 coordinate 13,303,063, forward strand.
ATGGGGAAGACATAAAGGACCTTAGATGGGTGGGGACTGTAGTGCAGTGGGCTGAGCCACCGCTGGCATGCTAGCTTCCAGTGTCGGAGTACTGGCTGCAGTCCTGGCTGTGGTGCTTCTGACCCAGCTTCTGTCCATTGGGTCTGGAAAGCAGCCCATGAGAGTTCAAGTACCCGAGTTTCCACCAGCCATGTGAGAGACACAGATGAAGTTCTGGGCTCTGGCTGGTGCAGCCATCTGGGGAGTGAACCAGTGGATGGAAGACCTCTGTGTTGCTCTGCCTTCCAAATAATTAACAAAATCCCAGGAAACAAAAGATCTCAGAAGTGAGATAAAGGTGTATGAGTATCTTAAGCTCAGAGTGACTCCTACACTAAAGTGTAGAAAACTTAATTACAAGGAACTCCTCCCTTTCTAGTGGCTCTTCTCACAGCCTTGGATTACGTGTATGCGTTGAGAACTAGATTTTTTTTTTCAACAATCTATTTAATTACTTTAAAGTTACAGAGAGGGAGGATGAAGAGAGAGAGAAAGGGAAAGTATTCCATCCACTGGTTCACTCTCCAAATAATCACCAATGTCCAGGGCTGGGCCAGGCTAAACCTGGGAGCCAAGAGCTTCATTCTATTCTCCCACAGGGTGGGAGTTGCCCAAGTCCTTGGGCCATCCTCCACTGCCTCCCAAGGCGCATTAGCAGGGAGCTGGATTGGAAGTGGAGCAGCCAGGACTTGAACCGGTACTCGTACAGGACAGGATGCTGGTGTTGCAGGTGGCAGCTTAATCTGCTATCCCATAGTGTTGACCCTACTAGTTTTTTTTTTAAAGCCTTTTCAGCAGGAACAACCCAACCCCCCCCCCCCCCAAAAAAAAAGCATTTCATTTGGGTAAGAACTGGGAGACACCCTAATTAAGTCCACTGACAATTGTCTTGCCCTTGCTTACAGAAGTTATTACCCAGCTGATTCTGTGACCTTGGTTACCTCATTTTTCCCTCTGACAGTTTTTCATTCTTCCTAATATTTTGTAAATTAAAACAAAAGAAGTGCTAGGAACACATACCCAATTCTAAGAAAAGCCAGAAAATTGCAGAAAAATATAGGTCTGAGGCTGTTTAAAAATAGGAGAAATGTATTTTATGATGATATTCCTAAGTTAGCAAAGAAAAATTAAAATCTTTTAGAATATTCTAAGAAAGCACAATTGTACATATGAGCCATTATAATATTTTCGTCAAATGGTTAAAATTTTTAAAAAGTTAGTTCTTTCTAAGTCAGGTTTCAGCTATCTGGAATAGTTACCTGCAAGATGTTTTCTTCCCTGGGAATGCCATAAAACGAAATTGTAATAAAATAAGAGCTCATAGGAATTTGGATTTCCCATCAGTTGTATGTATCACAAAGCATCCTGAAGTCTAAAACATATGAAGGTACTTCAAAGTCTGTGGAAAATGGAATTAAAAGGTAGGTTTAGAGGGCAGGTATTTGGCACTGAATTTAAGATGCCACTTGGGATGCCTGCATTCTGTATCAGAGTGCCTTGGTTTGTGTCCTGGGCCTGTTTCCAACTCCAGCTTCCTGCTAATGTGCATCCTGGGAGGCAGTCCATGATGGCTTAAGTACCTGGGTTCCTGCCACCCACATGGGAGATGCAGATTGAATTGCAACATCCTCGCTTTGGCCTGGCCCAACCCTGGCAAATTACTGGTATTTGGAGAGACAACCAGAAGATAGAAGATCTGCTTTCAAATAAATAAAAGCAGAAAATATATATATATATATATATATATATATATATATATATATAAAAGGATTATTTATTTGAAAGGCAGAGTTACACAGAAAGACGAAGAGACAGATCTTCCATCTGCTGGTTTACTCCCCAGATGGTTGCAACAGCCAGGGCTGGAGCAGACTGAAGCCAGGAGCCTGGAACTCCATCTGGGTCTCCCATATGGGTGGCAGGGGACCAAGGCATTTGGGCCATCATCTGCTACTTTCCCAGGCACATTAGCAGGGAGCTGGACTGGAAGTGGAACAGCTGGGACTCAAAATCAGCACCCATATGGGATGCCAATGTCATAGGTAGTGGCCCAACCCTTTGTGCCACTATGCCAGCTCCATAAAAAATGTTAAAGTTAAGTTTATTTTGCATTCCATGTATAGAGGGATATTCATAAAGTTCACAGAAAATGCATGTTATGAAAAAACTATGCATGGATTTCAAAATTTCTTTGCACTAAAATTTCTATTTTCTCACAAGTTTCTTCTGAAGTATCCTTGTACATACCACTTAACAGTAATGTTAAGTCTTGCTGGCTACCTGTTAAGTTTAATGCTGTGACTTAAAGTTACCTGAAACTTATGAATCCAGCCATACGCAATGTTCTAGAGTTTGCTTTAGAAATATGGGTTATATTGACAATACCCCCGAAAGCATATTATGGCAGACCTGTAGAACCTACGATTCAGACCTTTACAAGTATATAATGCAATCATAACTAGGACAATCTGGGACAAGACTCATGTTTGATAAGAGAAAAGTACTTTTCTCTGTTCACATTGTACCACAGAGTCACTGAAACATTTGGAAAATGCAAAGTGCTCTAATAATGAATGCAATGAGTAAAATAAAACATGCAGGCATAAAATGAACATTTAAGAACAGGACCTTGACTTTAGATCATTAGCAGTCTTTTTATGACACAAAGCCTTCTATGACTGTTTTTAGAAAATCTTATGTAAAAGTTCTGCTTCCCCAGGTTACCACTCCTTTCACTGTAACTCATAATCAAAGGGCTTCATTGTAATATTTGTTACTGTGGTTTCAATTTTATTCTGGAAGCAAAACTTCTACAAGTCTACTCATGTAACTAATATCATATCTGCTTTATATCACATTATTAAAATAGTGGACTTTAGAAACAAGTGTGCACCATATTTTTATTTCAAAAACACCCGTAAACTAAAACAGATATTTAAAATCTTTATTATTTCATCAAAAATTTTCTTTCCATAGAAGAATGGCAATGGTGTGTCAGTGCATATTCTATGGAAAATTCATACCTCGAGTAACTAGCCTAGAAATCAGAGACAGAGCACTGAGAAGCTAGTGTGCCAGGTCAGAGACAGATGCTGCCAATGCGAAGAGTATACAGGGAGAAAACGCAGCTGTTAGAAAAGGAGTCCACGGCCAATGGCCTCAGACAGGAGCAGTGCACCACACTGACATTCCAGAAGAACAGAAAATGGGCAGGTCCCAGAGGGTGCCCTTCCTGCAGAGAACATTCAGGGGACCACAGGTACAAAGAGTGCCCCCAACCGTACCCCAGCTGTCTAATCCATGTGAACCTGTACCTTCCCCTTTTAAGTCCAGAACACTGGAACATGAGAAGCCATTTTCAGACCCACATGTAAATAGGATATCCACATGCAGCTATTTCATCCTGCTTCCTGTCATAGCCCAAACTAACAACTTGGGTTAGGCAAAAACAACTGTGGCTTTAGGCATCTTTAGTAAAAAGCGGAACAAATCTAAAATCTGTTCCCATACACTCTACAAAAGATAGCTGTCATGATTACTCGGTTTTGGCTGAAGGCAAAATGATTTTTATGTAAATATACTGAATAAACACAAAAACAAATATCCCTAACAAAATACTGTTAAGACCAGCTTGAGTGTTTCTATAACCAGCTCCTGAAAAAAGTTCTGATGATTGTGAGATACAAAGAACCATGACAACTGGATCATGCCTGGTTACTGGGAACTTTTTGGTCGGATCTGTTTCTGAAGCTGCTATACAGCTGGATTTGGCTACTCTGCGTTCATTTATACAGTAAATGCCTTTTATAAGGAAATAGCAGATCTATCATGATGAATCAAAATAAAAATAACTGAGAAGTACACAAGAAATGTCTTATATATTTTAAAATTACATGTGATATGACCTTATAGAATAAGAACTACCCTTACCATGGTCTAAACCTTAAATCATTAATGCATGAATTGATTATCTGCAAGACTAACAAGTCACTTGTTAATCACATCAAGGCCTTGTTGGGAGGAGCACTCAGAATGTATGGCATAGCAATTATTTTCCTGGTGAGTTACACATTTCTAAGTGTCATTAAACTATACTTCAAGTTATTTTACTTAATATATACAATGTACAAAATAAGTTAAAAGGAAGAAGCAGAGGAAGGTTTTCTGGTGTCCGCGATGCAAACATACAACTTGTCCTTATCAGCAGTACTTCCATGTATGTCCATTTTGTCCGTGGCAAAACGCAAAAGGCTGATAGAAGATCAGAAATTTCACTTATAAATAGAAACAGCATTCAAAAACGGGAATTCCAACGTCATTTCTTCCCACACTGCAACTCACTCTACTTTAACTACCATAAATAGAAATCCTAGCTCAAAAAGTCTGTGTTTTACACCCTTACCTTAAAGTTTAACATAAATTCTTCTAACAACTGAGAAGAAAAGCACTCCTTTGTAGCAATTCCATAAAATAATTTTCAATTCACAAAACACCTGTTTACTAGTAAAACCAGCAACCCTTATGGAGGGCTTGGGCATTACCACTTGGCCCCTCTGAGGTATAAATGCTGCTATATTTGCTCTGAGTATATAATCTATAAGGTATGCCAACAGTCTGCATAAAATTGGGAGTGATGTCATCCTGATTAAAAACTTACTTTCTAACTGTCTGTAATGGAATTTAACTAATTTTAAGAGAAAAAGACATATTTGAGCCCAGTAAAATAGCAGAATTCTGAATTCCTAACCAATGCAAATGGTTATTACATTTAAAAAATGTTTAACATTGCATATTGATTTTTAAAAAATGAACAGGAAAAACACATAAATATTTAAATTCAGCAGGACACCACAAAAAGCATACTATAGATAGATGTGAAATCAGTCAAGCTTTTCCAAAAGAGAAAATCCTTTTAATCCTTCAGCAAGTCTCTGTGAAAATAGTATGCTTACAAGAACAGTGAGAAGGGAGCACCTAGAATACCCCCCGAGGCTTGCTCTACCATTCAGCATTACTGTGCCGTCTCCTGTGAGCATGGATGGCCAACAAATGACGAGAAGTCCATTGACAGTAGTTCAGTAGTTTCTTTTCACCACTGCTGCCAGCTAAAGTCGTCATTGCTTCCAAAGACCAAGAAGAAGCCTAGTATCGTGGCAAAGATGACTGTGTTTCCTGTGAGAACAAGTGCACAGGCTCCCCACTCAATCTATGGAGAGAAGATAAAACACTCAGATAACAGGCATATGAAAACTGAGAGGAAAATGAAAGGCAAACTGAGGTTCTAGCTATGTGCCAATCATGATCTAGAACAAATATGGTTTGTCACAGTATCTTTCCTACACTATGAACGGTGTATGGCTGCTTTTATTTACCTTTGGCTCCTTTAAAAAAAAAGACACTCCTGAGAGATAGCTGTTCAAAACAAGCACGATGTCTAAGCTATGATGAAGCAGTAGAGAATTCTAAAAATTTCTGTTTATAAAGAAGTCTGCTACAGCTCTTCCTTAGTGAATCTAAAAATCTATGTTGGAGTGGGCTTTAAGCCAAGTGGTTAAGATGCCCACATCCCATAATAGTGTACTGGGTTAGTTTCAGCTCCCGATTCCACCTTCCTGCCAATGCCAGCCCTGGGAGGCAGCAATGATGGCTCAAGTAATCAGGTTCCTGCCATCCATGGGAGGGACCTAGACTGCACTCCTGGCTCTGGCCCTGGCCCAACCTTGGCCATTGTGAACATCTGGAGAAACGAATCAGCGGATGGGAGCTCTGTCTCTCAAAAAATAATTAAAAAATTAATAAAGTAAAAATCTATCTAGAGAGCAGATGAAAGTATCAGAAAGCACACTTGTGTCCGTTCTTTTAACAGGGCAGCAGGAGTACTTGTTTTCTTTGTGTGGAAGGGGAGCAGCCCCTGTCTTCCTTGCCTTGTCTCCACTGGTGTGAAGCTGGGCTGACGAGCTGTGACAGGCAGAACTGAGGACAAGTCGCCCGGCCTTCTCTCCCTGCAGGACACAAACCTTCTCAGGTCTTCCCTGTCCTGCATTTTATAGGGTGGCCTGTGGGAGTGTGGCACTAGGAGAGCTGACAGGCTGATCAATAGGTAAGGACTGTCCATGCTCTCTGATACAGTTTTCATTAGTTAACAAGAACAAACGAAAAAGCAAAATTTTAATCTCCATCATCTAGGCTCTTATGTCTCTCATCTCTTTCATGTGCTTAATGAAAACTTCTCTGGAGAAGAATTTAACACAGCCTGAAACAGAACCACGGTTACAGTCACTTACCAGATGTGCTCTGGCAAATACAATGGGAAGTCCAAAAGCTGAGACAACGATGCCTGTTGTAAGAAATATGGCAAGTTCCTTGCAAGCGTTGCTCATAGCATCTGTATCATCCACTAGTCGTCTTGCTATGCAGTATGGAATAGGTGAAAGGACGTAGAAAAACAGAACAAAGAGGGGCCAGTATTGGCTAGAAAAAGAAAAATAACTGACTGTAGTTTCTACTATTTACGTCATTTTCCTACATACAAAATAGACTTTCCTTTTCGGACCAGAAGACTACTGCAAGCTACAAAATATGTGACAGTTCAAAACAAGCACAGGCTTGACACTGAAATGAGAAGGCTTCTGAGCCACAGTATCCCTAAAGTTAACTCTGATAGAATTTATTTTTTTCTAATATTAAAAGAAAATGCTTTATTAGAGTCGAAATCAAAGTAGGAATTCAAAATATTTTTCATTTGAAGTTACAGACATATTAAAAATGGGAATATGAACACAATCATTTTTTAAAATCGAGATTCATGACTTCGGCCTCTAATGGAACTATGCTAACAAAGGCATTTCCCAGTTTTGATCACTATAGTATGTAAGATATGACCAGGATAAACTGTGTGAAGGGTACAGGGGACCTCTCTATACTATATTTGTAACTTCCTGAGAGCCTCTATTTCAAAATAAAAATTTCAAAAGAGATAGCCTTTAAAATTGTCATAAAATAAAAGACACATTGAAAATTTGCTAATACTTAGAAGCTTATAATAAATAAAGATATGTTTTTCCCTCAAAATCCTCCCTAATAGTTTAACAGAATAAAAAAATTAAAAATGGAATATATGTTTAAGAAAAAATTCAAACAATACAAAAGCACAAAAACTGAAATCAACAACTTCCTCCAATCTCTGCTTTCTCTTTCTCAGTCTCCTGTTGAACTTTAGGGATCCTTCCATATCTACATCTAGATGAATGTGACAATACACATGAATGTGTCACTGTTGTTTTTTCATATAATAATGTAAACTGAATACCTTTACATATTAACTTTTACAGCTTTTCCTCATTCTTTCAGACTTCCTCATATTTTCATTGACGGAGGTGCCACAATTTAACCATTTTTCTTTTGATAGACTTTTATGATGCTTCCATCATTTTTTTTTTTTTTTGCTGTTATAAACAAGGCTGCCATGAAGAAATACCCTTTTCCCATTAGATTATCTTTGCAAACATGTGCAAACGGACTTGTGTGATAAAGTCTAAGAAGTGGAAGGACTAAGTCAAAGAGTATATATACATTTTTGAGAGCTACAAGAAAACCAGGCCCTACTCAACCCCCATAGTATGTAAGTATGTAACACTGTCATTTAACTCACAATTTTTATTTTTGCCAGGTGATTTCATTTAGTTTTTTTCATGTGCTTTTCAGCAATTTGTGGTTCTCTTTTCATATTTGTTGTTCATTCTGGTACTGTCTATCTTTTCCTCTAAATTTTAAAAGTTCTTTCTATTCTAAGGAAAGTCACTGTTTGGATCATTTGTTTTGTAGTCAATTATATTTTGATTCTGCTTATAGTATTTTTGCAAGAAGATTTTTTTAAAGTATCATTTGGTGTCCTTATGGTGGACTCCTCTACTGTCTTTGGCTTTCCTTCAAGATTTCTTCTTCTTTATTTATTTGACAGGTATTTTTATTTTTATTTAATTTAGTTGACAGAGCTACAGACAGAGACAGAGAAACAGAGAGGTCTTCCCTCTGTTGGTTCACCCCCCAAATAGCTGCTACGGCCAGAGCTATGCCGATCCGATCTGAAGCCAGGAGCCAGGTGCCTCCTGCCGGTCTCCTATGCAGGTGCAGGGGCCCAAGCACTTGGGCCATCCTCCACTGCCTTCCCAGGCCACAGCAGAGAGCTGGACTGGAAAGGAGCAGCCAGGACTAGAACTGGGCTCCATATGGGATGCCGGTGCTGCAGGCGGAGGATTAACCTAGCATGCCACGCACCGGCCCCAAGAAGATTTTTTTAAAATCTGAGCTATCATACTACTATTCTGTTGCTATAGATTTAGTAGTCAAAGGGCAGGTAATAGCTAAAAATCTTTTTGGCACCTTGGTATCCAAATATCTTTATAAACATACTCTTAAGTAATGATCTCTAAAAAGGTTTGTGTTTGATAAATGAACATTCTCTGCATTAATTCTTCAGTACCAAAATCAAACATTTTAAAACTTTTAAAACATTTAAAAGCTTTAAAAGTAGAAAACATTTACTGACAAAAATGACAATTCTACATACTTGTATATTGGAAGGGCACATCCAAGCATCAAAAACATCAGCCCGATGGCTCCTCCAAAGGACAAACTGATCAAAGCTGCAAAGAAAAAAAGTCCAACAGATACATCAGTTAGTCACACTGTTACTGTTATTTTTAAATTAATATTAGCAATGTGATCCCTACCAATGATCCCAGAAGAAACCCCCACAAAACCAGAAAAGCAAAGGTATTAAAAGTGAGTTGCTTCAGGGACAGCATTGTGGCATAACAGGTTAAGTCACCACCTGCGACACTGGTGTCCCATATCTGTGCTGGTTCATGTTACAGTTACTCCACTTTTTTTTTTTTTTCAAAGATTTATTTATTTATTTATTTATTTAAAAGTCAGAGTTACACAGAGAGAGAGGTCTTCCATCTGCTGGTTCACTCCCCAATTGGCTGCAAAGGCCGGAGCTGTGCCAAGCCAAAGCCAGGAGCCTCCTGCGGGTCTCCCATGCGGGGACAGGGGCCCATCTTCTACTGCTTTCCCAGGCCATAGCAGAGAGCTGGATAGGAAGTGGAGTAGCCGGGACTTGAACCGGTGCCCATATGGGATGCCGGCGCTTCAGGCCAGGGCGTTAACCCGTTGCACCAGAGCGACGGCACCGTTATTCAACTTCTAATCCAGCTACCTGTTAATGGCCTGGGAAAATCAGCAGAAGACAGCACGAATGCTTGGGCCCCTGTCCCAACGTGGGAGACCTAGAAGAAGCTTTTGGCTCCTGACTTTGGCCCAGCCCAGTCCTGGTCATTGCAGTGAATTTAGGGGGTGAACCAGTGGATGGAAGATCTCTCTCTCTCTAATTCTGCCTTTCAAATAAATATTTTTGTTTTAAAAAAGTGAGTTGTTTCTAAAAGTGTAAGTTACAGCCTCAGAATAAGTCTTTTTTGTGGCCTCTTCAAGGCAAAAGGATAGTTTGACTACCCCAAATGAGAAAATCTGAAACCCAAAATACTCCAATGTCTGAAATTCAACTGAGCAGCGATGTGACACTAAGAGTAGAAGATTCTTCAAAAAAAAAAAAAAAAAAAAAAAAAAAAAAAAAAAAGATTCTATACCATAAAACTTTGTTTCTGCCTAAAGTACTTAAAAGATAATATAAAATTACCTCCAGCCTATGTGTATAAGGTATATATGAAGCAAATGAATTTCCTTCTTAACTTGGGTTCCATCTGCATAACATATCATTATACATATGCAAATATTCCAAAATCCAAAGAATTCCAAGATTTAAAACACTTCTGGTCCAAAATATTTCAGATAAGGGATACTCAACTTCACTCATTTTTCAAAGTGTGTTTTAAGGCTAACACAGCACCACCTTCAGTTGCTGGTTCCACTTCTAGTAAGCATCATGGCCCCCACAACGCTCTTACAGGCGTCAGTAGTATACTCACTCTATAGATCATTAATTTTGAAAAGCAGCAGGGAAAGCTTTGCATTCACATTTACTGAACTTCAGAAAGCTCATCCTATGAGAAAATCTCTCTGCCAATCCAGCCCTGCTATATTTTTAAAATATGTATTTATTTATTTGAAAAGTGGAGTGAAAGAGAGAAAGAGTGAGCGAGACAGATCTTCCATCTGTTGGTTCACTCCCCAGACAGCCACAACAGCCAGGGCTGGGCCAGGCTGAAGCCAGAAACTCCATCCTGGTCTCCCACGTGGGTGGCAGGGGCCCATGTACTTGGGTCATCATCATCTGCTGCCTTCCCAGGTACATCAGCAGGAAGTGGAGCAGCTGGGACTTGAACCAGCACTCTGATATGGGGAGCTGGAGTGGCAAGTTTAACCCTCAGTACAACACTGGTTGCTAGCTCCTGCTTCTCACACAGATACTCTCAATGTGCATAAAAATGGCAAGAAAAAGGAGAGGGCCTTTTAGTCCAGTGGTTAAAAACCCTGGATTTGAGGGTGGCGCTGTGGTGCAGTGGGCTAAGCTGCTGTCTGCACAGCCAGCATCACATGTGGGTTCGAGTCCCAGCTGCTCCACTCCTGCTCCTTGCTAATGGCCTAGGAAAGCAGCAGCAGATGGCCCAAGTGTTTGGGCACCTGCCACCTACGTGGGAGACCCGGATGAAGCTCCTCGCTCCTGAGGTCAGCATGGTCCAGCCCTGGCACCTGTGGCCAAGTGAACCAGCAATTGGAAGATTTCTCTTCTCTCTCTCTCTCTCTCTCTGTCCTTTTTTCTCTTTCTGTAACTCTGGTTCCTGATTCTGGTCATCCATGTTCCTGCTAATTTCAACCCTGGAGGCAGTAGTGAAGGCTTCCATGACTGGGATCCTGCTACCTATATGGAAGACCTGACTTGTGTTCTGGGTTCCTGGCTTTGGCCTTGGTCAAGCCCCAGCTGTTGTGGGTGTTTGGGGAATGAACCAGCAGTTCGGAGTGTTCTGATCTCCCTCTGCCTCTCAAATAAACAAATTTTAAAAAATAATATGAAAAAATGTCGCATGATATCTGCAGTTAACTGTTTTTTTAATCAATTAATTAATTTTGTTGCAGATGTTTACATAGTTTCCAAAACTATACTTGGGTTTCTTCCTCTAATTTATATATTAAGACAACGTTAGGATACTGAGTACACCTTCCTGCAGTATCACTAGTCTAAGGCATTATTATAAGCAATACATGCAATCTACTGATGAAATATAGTTTCTAAATCCACACACACACACACACACACTCACTCACTCTCTATTACATAAAACAGTATATTTTAAAGTGCTTTCACATGTCAGCCAGTAGGCACAATGTTCTTAAATAGGTATAATTAATCAAGGACCTAGACTCAAGCAAAGAAATCAGTGTTCATTTGTGGTCTATGTAACTTGTATTTCTTCTCTTTTTGTTATTTTTTTTTTTTAATAAAATGTTCTATTAACCTAAACAGCAAAGTTAAAGTTCACAAGAGTCCCTGCACCTGCATGGGAGACCTGGATGAAGCTCCTGGCTCTTGGCTTTGGATCGGTGGAGCTCCGGCTGTTGCAGCCATTTGGGGAGTGAACCAATGGAAGGAAGACCTTTTTCTCTGTCTCTTCCTCTCACTGTCTGTCTATCTCTCACAAATAAATAAATAAAATCTTTAAAAAAAAGAAAATAAATAATCAAACATTAAATAAATAAGTGTTGGTAGTACAAAAGCTAACATCTACCAACCAAATCCGCAGAAAAGGGGTGTGGCACTTTGAGTACCACTTATCTCAGAAGCAGAAGGCCACCATCTAGGCTACCCACTCCCGTGGTGGCTGCACACTCTTGGATTTTGGTTAGATCACTGCCATAGAGCATGTTGGTCCTAAACACATTTACTTAATCCTTAATGCCATTACGTTTTCAGCTACAGAAAAAAGAAAGGAGAAATCTGTACTTGTATTTTGTAGCACGTCAGGCTTACAACAGAATGCAATGTAAGCATAAGTGGCGAGACAATACCGAGTCTCCCACTTGTTCTCAGTTCAAACCAGGGGGCCAAGCTCGGGCCCCGCCCACCTCTCCCAAGGCCTGTCGCAGCAGGGCACGGCCCCTGCTCTCAGCACTTCAGTAACACCTCAGTCACACCGCCTCTTCTCTTTCCTCTCCTGGAAATCAGCAGACTCCCTCGCTCGCCCGGCCTCTGCCCACGTCCACTTCTGCCCGAGTTCTTCATTCATTCAAGCAGCATTCCTGGGTGCCGATACCTACCACTTGCTGGGGCTAGGACACCGAGAGCTGCCGGGCCTTTTCATACTCGCAGCGCAGGCACGCCTGCCCCAGTCTCCTCCCTGTCCTCTAACTCAGCTCGGACTTCTCCTTCAGGTCTCAGTGTGTGAACTGTTTCTCAGCGTCCTCGTTAGAGCAACGCCCCCTGTTATATTCACTGATTCATTCCACAAATACCTACCGAGCACCTAACATGTGCCACAGTATTCTTGCTACTGGAGATCGAGCAATGAAGAAAAAAAAAAAAAAATCAAAGCCCCTGCTTGTATGGGCATACATTCTAGTAGGAGAATAAAGTGGCTCTAAAAGACAAGCACATAAATGTCAAATGGATGGGGGGACAACAGAGGAGGTAGGGGAATGCTAGACTTGACAAACATCGCCTGGGATGGGGCCTCTTTGGAGGGAATGTCTGAGCAGAGACTGACATGGAATGCTGGGTAAGCCACACGGATCTGTGGGCGAGCCTCCCAGGTCCAGGCACACGCACCTGCACTGGCTGCCTCTGTCCTGCTCCGCCATCACAGTCCCAACTTCACACTGGCTTGCACTTGTCTTTCCTTTTAAACTGTTCAGACCGCGAGAGTAGGGAGCAAGTTTTGTTGTTGCTTTGATGCTCAGGCCTCAGTTCTTAACACTCAACAACAACAAAAATACGTGTAGAATGGATGCAGCAACGTGGAAAGAGCACTGAGAGTGAATACCTGCTGGATCCTAACCCCTGCCAGCCACTAACTATTGTCTAAATAATTCATCTGCCTCTCCAGTTTTCTATAAAATGAGAGTTGGACTGGATGCAAACAACTCTGAACGGTAAAGGTTCTGTTAAAAGGCATGCTGAAGAAGTAAAAATCCATTTGCACTTTTGAAATGTGGTTGCGAAGAGCCAAGTTCACTACTATAAATACTACATACATAGTTAACGCCTCAGTTATTCAGAAGCTATTGATCCAGAATAGAATCCTGGAGGAAGTAGAAGCCACTGAAAAGACAAACCTGAGGTACAAAGGCCATACACTAACAGCCTCCAAAAACAGAAGATATTCCTGACAGGGGACTAATTCAGTTTTGTGACACAACTACTGGGAATGAAATCAAGCAGCATAAAACTTCCTTTTGTTTTAGAGAATCATCTTTAATCATTTATCCATCTTTTTTCAAAAGGCAATTCATGTACCCACAATATTCAGTGGAAAGTAACTTTGCATTCCCAAAAATGGTCATGGTTACCTCTCTTTTTTGAAACACAATTTTCTACATTTGGTTATTTTTTTCCCACATTAAGCCAGTGAGAAACAGGAAAAAGAACTGCAAGCAAGAACAGTCCTGCCACGGGGGGGGGGGGGGGGGGGGCTGAAAAGAACTTTAAGCCACACAGAAAAAAGCATGGCCGTGTTACTCTTGGCAAGAGGCAAGCAGCCTCAAGACCTGGACAGCCTGAGGACAGCTGTGTTCTATGACAGAGATCATCTATGATCTTCTCAGAAAAAAAAGTCTAGGGGCTGGCGTTGTGGCAGAGCCAGTACAGCTGCTACCCGCGACCCCAGCACCCCATATGAGCGCTGGTCCACGTCCTGGCTGCTCCACTTCCAATCCAGCTTCCTGCTGAAAGGCCAGGAAAAGCAGGGGAAGATGGCCCACGTGTTTGGGCCTCTACCATCCACATGGGAGCCCTGGAGGAAGTTCCTGGCTTCCACCTGGTCCAGCGCTGGCTATTGTAGCCATCTGGGGAGTGAACCAGTGGTTGGAAGATCCTTCTCTCTGTCTCTCCCTCTGTAACTCTTTCAAAGTAAATACATAAATCTTTAAGAAAAAAAAAGGTCTAAATTTTTTGTATACTCTTAAAAGGTAATGAAAAGGGGCCGGCACTGTGGCACAGTGAGTTAAAGCCCTGGTCTGCAGCGCCAGCATCCCATATGGGCGCCAGTTCAAGTCCCGGCTTTTCCACTTCTGATCCAGCCTCCCTTCTAATATGCCTGGGAAAGCAACAGAAAATGGCCCAGCGGGTGCCGTGGCTCACTTGGCTAATCCTCCGCCTGCAGCGCCGGCACCTAGGGTTCTAGTCCCGGGTGGGGCACCGGATTCTGTCCCGGTTGCTCCTCTTCCAGTCCAGCTCTCTGCTGTGGCCCGGGAAGGCAGTGGAGGATGGCCCAAGTCTTTGGGCCCTGTACCTGCATGGGAGACCCAGAAGAAGCTCCTGGCTCCTGGCTCCAGATCAACTCAGCTCTGGACGTTGCAACCATTTGGGGAGTGAACCAGTGGATGGAAAACCTCTCTCTGTCTCTACCTCTCTCTGCAACTCTCTCAAATAAATAAAAAAGGTTTCATTACCTTTTTTAAAAAGGTAATGAAAAATGATTTCTCAAAAAAACAATGGAACTAAAACTAGGTAAGGTTCAGGTATCAAAATCACTTTTTAAAATATAAACCAAGGTTTTCATTATCAGCTGCAGATACTAATCCTGGAAAAAAATTGCTAACATATTTTTAACATCTTAGGGTCTAATTCCTTTTAAATGTTACTGTCTAATGAAAAAGTAAGGCCTTTGGAACTGTTTGGAATCAAGATATCCCAGGATAATCCTTCCATTCAATACTCAGTGTTAAACAAAATTTTAAACAAGAACAAACTTCCAAAACAATTCTATGTGGCATCTCATCTCTTGGTTATACTGAATAACAAGAAAGTCAATAAGGTTACATAAGTCCCTTTCCAAAGTGTTCTCAAACTTTGTCACTTTCTTTGGTCTTAAAAGGTCAGCAGCAAGGCAGATTCAGAGACAATTGTCGCCACTTGTATACAAGCTTATCTTAAGTGACACACCACCACGGTAAGACCTTACACAGTAATTAAGTGATGCATCGGGGGAAGACAAAACAAGCTGAGCTGAAGCTGAGGTTCTCCTCCCAAAGCCTCTGGGCTAGAGATGGAACAGGCCAATTATCCAGCAAAACTCCAGGGACAACGTCCTGCTTCTGTGGTTGTAAAGGTGTAGTAGGAGAGAGCTGCCTAAGCTGAGAAACACACAACCCAGCACATCAAAAAGGAATAGGCACGCGGCTCAAGAAATACCTACCGGTCTCTAATTACAGCAACTCCCTTTCCTATTATAAAGATCATAGGCCAACAGGGAGCGAGATCCTGATAAACAATCACCAGGAAACCGGAAATGCAAGCAGAATTCCACCTGAGACGCTGTCACCTCCCTGAGAGTAAGCCTGGAGAAGGAAATCAGGGCTGAGACTCCACACTGCTGACGCTGAAGAAATGGGGAGGAAGAGGGAGACAGGCAGCATCCTAAAAACCACAGAGGTTTGCAGTAACTGCCTTTCTCATGAGGATTCAAGTAGCTGCTATCGTTCAAAAAGGAGATGAGAAAGTATCCCAGTTCCTCAAACGACAAGGTTTTATGAAGGAAATGAAATGTTTTCAGACCTCAGAAATAAACAAGAAAGTCAAACTGTGACCCTGAGAAAGAAGCTTGGCTACAGTCGTCCTTAAGGAAAAAAAAAAAAAAAAATAATAATCCAAACCAAACCAACCGCAGGAAAACACAGCTAAGGAAACTGTTCACTTCCAGCTTGCCTGGGTCAGGAAATCAAGGTAATCCCTTAAGAGGTCGGAAACTTTTGCTGGTCACCCCACTGACGACAGAACTACCCAACAGTTGGAGCGAACGCAACATCCCTCATTTTAAATCAGACACAGGAGTGCACGAGCCATTGTGCCTTCGGTTCTAGCCCTTATTTTATTTTATTTCCATTAAGCTGTAACATCATCTCATCCTTTAAAAAAAAGGGGGGTGGGGGGTGGGCTGGGGGTGGGAATAAGAACTCTGGAATCTGCAAAAGCCTCCAGGTGCCACCGTGGAGAAGGGAGAGCCAGGAGCGCCCGGGGAGCCTGGCAGGGTCCACTCTGGCGCCCCAACGTCCCCCCCTGATCAAAACGCAGCCGTCCCAGCACCGTGCGGGAGTGGCTGTGGGAAGAAGCGAGCCCGGGCACCTGGCGGGCGCACGGCACCCGAAGGTCGCCTTTAAGTGGAAAATGACACTGATTTTCCCCACCGGGCACCGCTGGCGGCCTCAGCCCCCTCGGAACCACGCTCGGCGCGCCCCTCGCCGCAGGACGCGTCCCACGGCCCAAGTCGCCCCGGGGCTCCTGCCACGCAGCGAAACCGCTTCGGGCTCCGTCCCGGGGGCGACGGGAGGGAGACAGGCTGGCGAGCTCGGCCCGGAGCGAGGGGGCTGCCCCGCCGAAGTCGCGGTCCCAGCTGTCCCTGGCCGAACAGCGCCGCGCCCACCGCGGCCGGGAGGCAGCGAGCGCGGGGTCCGGGGTCGGGGGTCGGGGGTCGCCCGCGCCGCCACAGACCGGGCCGCCTCTCCCCGCGCCGCCGTCCAGCCCTGCAGCTCCCGGCGCCCCAGGCCCACCTTTGATGCCGGCCATGGCTGTGACGTCGCTCCTGGCTCCACGACCCGAGGCGGCGGCGGCGGCGGCGGCCGGGAGACCGGAGACGCGCGGCGGCGGCCAGACAACACCCGGAAGTGCGCGACGCAGCACTTCCGCCGGCGGCTCGCGCTCGCGCGGGGGCGCGGGGGGCGCGCCGGGCCGGGGCCTTCGGGCCGACCCCTGGGCGTCTCTCGGGCGCTGTCTGCGGTGCCCCGAAGCCTTCGGTTCCCGCCGGGGCCGGCGCCGGCCGCCGTGTCGCGGCCAGGGTCAGGCGGAAGCTCCTTTCCGAAGCCTCCATCCCTCGCCCTGCAAACTCCTCACGTCCTGTGCAGAGCTGGGGTGCTGGGGCCCCGGGGGAGAGGAGGTGGGGGCGGCTTTGGCAGCCAAGGGTGGGGTGAGCCCACATCCGATCCCTTGGGCGTCTGCGAGCATCTCCGTGTTCTTGGTGGGGCTTTTCCAATGCGTCTGTTTTCCATCCTACAAACATTTGCAGAACCTTGTCGAGGTGTTGGCTACAGGGCCAGGCGCTGAGGTGAGCCAAAGCCAGCTGAAGTGCCTGCCCCCAGGGGGCTTGCAGCCTGGTGAGGGAGACGGACCAAACTGTGAAGTTACAGGAATGATGATGGGCAGGGAGAGGGAGCGGACCGTGCCGCCTCGTCCTGAGTGCAGTCATGCGCCCAGCGTCCAGGAACTAAGGCAGGAACACGCTGCAGTCAGGCGCCGCACGACAGACCACATATCCCAGGATAAGGGCATGGTGCAACCGAAAACTGCCCCGCGCCTCGTGACCTCCCAGCCCGCAGAGCGTTAGTGTGTGGCCACGGCCCTGCTGTGCTGCCGGTCACCTGCGAGAACAGCGATGCGATTCCGTGCATCCACAAGACCTGATAACGACAGTAAATGGCTCTTACTTACGCACTTGCTTTTTATGTTTCACCCCCAGCTGCCTCATACATCTCCTGCGACTGTGTCTGGACTTGCGCTTCATTGAGTCTCGGGTGGTTTTGTAGGAGCCATCGGCTGACCTATGTGTGTGTATATATTTGCACATCATAGATTACATAATGACGGATTTCTTAGAATCGGTCCTGCTTCTCAAGTTATGCTTGACTGTATTGTTCTGAGCTGGAGTGTAACTAGAAGAGAAAAGGGGAAGTCATCATGGGGATAGAGTGGTGTTGGCGGCGGAGTGTGTGTGTGTGTAGGGGGCTGTGGTGAGCGCTGGCAGCAAACCCAGCAAAGAGCTTGGTCCGTTGGAGAAATGACAGGAAACCAGTGGGATAGTGTGGGTTTGGAGTAGGACAGCAGGGGGTTAACACAGCAGCCTACTCTGCAAGCCGTTTTGGGTTTCTCTCTGAGCATGAGAATCTTTTGAAGGATTTTAAAGGAGGCAGGTAGAGGGAGTGACTTACGCTTTGACTTTTAAAATCTTTCCAGCTGTCTTACTAAGCTAAACTGGCATGTAAGGCTTTGTTGAATGAATGTTTAGAAGATATGTTCTCACCAGGCCTTAAAATAATAAAATAACTGGGTTCCTGCCATCCACGTGGCATGCCTGGATGGAGTACTGGAATCCTGACTTCAGTCCAGCCCAGTCCTAGCCATTATGGACATTTGGGAGGTGATCTAACAGATGGGAGCTCTCTGTCTCTGTCTCTGTCTGTTTCTCTCTGCCTCTCACATGAATACATTTTTTTTTAATGAGAACTACTGGGAAGCTCAAGGCATTGTCCATCCTGCTTCCTTCCAGTATTTCTAGTGTTGAATCACAGTTTTTCAAAAGCCAGGTCACTTTTTTGAGGCTTAATGATCCAAATAAATTTAGAGATAGTTTGTGTGAGAGTAGAATTTTTTTCTATTTACGTTAGTGCAAAAGGTTCTACCATCTTTCCCTGTACCATGAAAAAATTGAGTTTCCACTTAAGGACCACGGTATTGAAACCACAAGGCACATGTGAACATATGCCATGGGAATGTGTCATCCTCAGACAGGAGCTGTGAGTTACCAGCTCCCCTCCCTAAACCACGGTGCAAATCCATGCATCCTCTCCTCTACTATCTCGAATGGAGTAGGTAGAATTCCTGCAGAAGTCTATGCTTCCAGCCTAAATGTCACCACAGCACCTTTTCTTTTTTTATTCCATGATATTCTGTCTTTGAATGCAGGGATGTTTGGGGCCAGCGCTGTGGCATAGTGGGTAAAAGCCACCACCTGCAGCACCGGCATCCCATATGGGCGCCATTTTGAGTCTCAGCTGCTCTACTTCTGTTCCAGCTCTCTGCTAATGTGCCTGGGAAAGCAGCAGAGGATGGCCTAAGTACTTGGGGCCCCTGCACCCAGATGGGAGACCTGGAAAAAGCTTCTGGCTCCTGGGTTTGGATCAGCACAGCTCCAGCCATTGCAGCCATCTGGGGAGTGAACCAGCGATGGAAGACCTTTTTCTCTCTCTGTCTGTCTCTCCTTCTCTCTGTTTGTAATTCTGCCTCTCAGATAAATACATAAATCTTAAAAAGAAAGGGGTGTTTGAGGATGGATGATTTTGAAATCAATCCATAGTTTTTTCATAATACATCTTTTCTCCGAACTTTTTAAAGGATCTCACATATGCATGGAGTTCAATTTTTTTTTTTTGCATTTGAATAACCTTATTTATCTCCCTTTTCTGTGAACTTTCAGAAGTACCCTTGTGTATTCTTTTGCTTCCATGGTCACAGAATCCTAAGAGATTGTGTACCTTTAACTTTCCCATGAGAGTCCCAGTGTTTCTAGCAAGAAAACACTCCAAGGACTATTCTTTGATCTACAGATGCTGTTTAGGGACCAGTTACTCCAGACCCTTAAAAACAGTGTTTCCAGATGTTGTATGTCAAAGACTATCTCTTTAGGGTACTTCCCAAATACCTAGGTTCTACTTCAGAGTTTCTGAATTAGAACTTTTGTGGGTTGAACCCCGGGATCTGAAATTTCAGCAAGCACCCCAAATGATTCCCATGCAAGCAAACCAAAGATTGAAAACCATTGTCTGAGAAAGGAGTAGCTTGGTTTTCTAACTGAATCCTAAATTCTAGTTAATGTGTCATTTAGCTACATATTGTTACATCCTAGTTCATCAGGGTTACCTTTCACGTTGGATACTTTCCGTATAGGAGGGCTTCCTGTCTTGTTTACTGAGCAACCTGCCACTGGCCTGGGGCTTTAACACTTACCTGATTTAATCTTTTCCATATGTTTTAAACAGAAATCACAACTCTTATAAATCAAGTCCAAGAAAGCTCACAAAGCTTTTAGTTAATTTCCTTACTAACAAAAAGTACTCAGAAGATAAGAGTTGCCATAAACTTCATGGAGAACGTATATAATAGAAAACCATGTGGCTCAACAGGCTAATCCTCCGCCTTGCGGCGCCGGCACACCGGGTTCTAGTCCCAGTCGGGGCGCCGGATTCTGTCCCGGTTGCCCCTCTTCCAGGCCGGCTCTTTGCTGTGGCCCGGAAGGCAGTGGAGGATGGCCCAAGTGCTTGGGCCCTGCACCCCATAGGAGACCAGGATAAGTATTTGGCTCCTGCCTTCGGATCAGCCTGGTGCGCCGGCCGCAGCGGCCATTGGAGGGTGACCCAATGGCAAGGGAAGACCTTTCTCTCTGTCTTTCTCTCTCACTATTCACTCTGCCTGTCAAAAAAAAAAAAAAAAAAAAAAAAAAAGACAAAGACAATGTTCAAAAAAGAAAACCATGTGTGGATTTCAAAATGTTTTTGCACCAGGGGCCGGTGCTGTGGCATAGTGGGTTAAGCTGCAGCCTGAGATGCCAGCATCCCATATGGGTACCAGTTCGAATCTCCACTGCTCCATTTCTGATCCAGCTCTCTGCTAATGTGCCTGGGAAAGCAGCAGAAGATGGCCCAAGTGCTTGAGCCTCTGCCAACCTCATGGGTGACTCTGCTGAAGCCAAAACTCAGCCCTGACCTTTGTGGCCATCAGGGGAATGAACCAGTGGATGGAAGATTCTCTCTCCCTCCCTCCCTCCCTCCCTCCCTGCCTCTCTCCTTCCCTCTTTTTCTATAACTCTGCCTGTCAAATAAATAAACATTTCTTCAAAACTTCTGTACTAAAAATAGTTATTTTTAAATTTCGTTCTCCAGGAACTTTTGAAGTCTCATTAATGAGCTCCAGGTATCATTTGCTACTTTCAGTTCTCAACATATGGTCCACATTGTTATCTGTACTCCCCTTCATCTTCTGTATTATTTCCCCCCTATATTATCTGAGGCTAACACCAGGCATAGTTTCATCTTTTTTTTTTTTTTTTTGACAGGCAGAGTGGACAGTGAGAGAGAGAGCCAGGAGCCAGGTGCTTCTCCTGGTCTCCCATGGGGTGCAGGGCCCAAGCACTTGGGCCATCCTCCACTGCACCCCCAGGCCACAGCAGAGAGCTGGCCTGGAAGAAGAGCAACCGGGACAGAATCCGGCGCCCCAACCGGGACTAGAACCCGGGGTGCCGGCGCCGCAGGCAGAGGATTAGCCTAGTGAGCCGCGGCACCAGCCTAGTTTCATCTTTAAGGAGAGGTCGTGGGAACCCTGATTGATAGCCAGTCAGCCAGGAGCACACAGCACAACCTTGGGCTTGCCATTGCCATCAAAAACGGGGACAGTCTCATGGGACTGAGGCTTCCCCTGTAGGATGTGATACTATGTCCAGGTAGACGGGCTCAGAACTGGAGTGCATGCTAGCTCGCCCAGTTGGTGTCCACAGGAGAGCTGCTCGTTTTAGAACATCCCCACACATCTGGTCACAGGAACGTGCTGTGTGGTGTGAGAGGAGGGAGAAGACAACACTTGTATTTTCCCTTTACTGCCCTTACCATTCAGAGCTCAGCTCCTTTGCTGGCTTCTCAGAGACCTTGACCTGGGCACCCTGTTTGTTGCATGGCATCACCCATCGTGTTATCCTGTTTTCTTCTTCAGTCACTTCCCATCACCGATGGACACATTATTATTCACTGACTCGCGCTCCCACTACAATGTGAATTAGTACCTTTTATGCTTCGTTCTTCACTGTAGCCGTGCACTCACATGGTGTGGTCTCAGCAGAAATTCTCTTAAGGTGATGATTTCAACCATGCAAAATCTCCAGGAGCCAGGAGCTTCCTCTGGGTTCCCCATGCTGGTGCAGGGGCCCAAGGACTTGGGCCATCTTCTACTGCCTTCCCAAGCCACAGCTGGATTGGCAGTGGAGCAGTGGGGACTGGAACTGGTGCCCATATAGGATGCTGGCACTGCAGGCAGCAGCTTTAACCACTACGCCAAGGCTGGCCCTTTGATTTTTTTTTTTAGTGGCTGGCTCTTTCGCATTATTCAGGCCTGAAGCATCAAAGTAATGGCCTTGCTAATGCTGCCTCCCAGTCTCTAGTGTATGACCCGTTTTCGTTTCATCAGTGCACTCTTAACACTATTTGTTTTTAATTTTCATGTTGGTGTTTAATTTGTAATATTTGCCCTATCCTATATTAACGTGAGCACTGGGACTTTGTATGTGTTCTCCAGCCACAGACGGGGCCTGATGCAAATGAGACATTCCGTACATAACTGCTGAATGAATGGAAGACAGAAATCCAGGCCTGTGACCTGAGAGCTGAATGAGGTTTCGCGAGCTGGTTCTCTGTCCATGCAGTGGAGTATTTTTTCCTGACATATTGAATATTCGTGTGGCTTCCACGTGTAAGGAAATACCTAAACGTTCTGAGTCCCGAAACCAGAGGATGCATTAGCAAACAGCAACAGAGCACCAATAACGTGCTGGGTACTGAACACGAAAGGCTGAATAATGCACAGTGACTTCCTTCGGAAAGGTTCCTGACGTTTTGGGAACACCTTCAACCTCTCAAAGTGCAGCACCTTCCACCTGAACCTTCCAGTCGCCCCGCCCCCGGCCCCGCCCCCACCCAGCACGGCGCCCCGCCCCTCCCCGCCTCCAACTCTGCACCCCGCCCCCGACCCCGCCCCCAGTTCTGGGCCCCGCCCCCGTCCCAGGGGCGTGGCCGGCAGCAGCCACTCAGGGCCCCCCACGAGGCGCAGCGGCAGTGACGTCAGAGTGGCGCACGCACCTGCGCTGCGGCTGCGGCTCTGCGGAGAGACCGTCCCGTCCCGCCACCGCAGGTCGTGGCGTCGCTGCGCGGCGGCGCCGGACTTCAGTACCCGCGGTGCAGGCCGGCGAGCGCGGGGCAGCCGCGAGCCGTCTTCGCCGAGCGCCATGGCCGCGGCCCGGCGCCGTCCGCTGCTTGGCCTGCTTTGGCTCCTGCAGATGGCGGGCCTCGCGCAGTGCTGGAACGACCCCGGTGAGTGCTGTCGGGCCCCGAGGCACCCCTGGCCGCGTCTGCTGGTCGCTCTGGTCACTCGTTTCTGTGCTCTGGGCTGTTCCTCTGTGTCCAGCCCGGCCCGGCCCGGCTCTGCGAGCCCAGAGCGGACGGCGCGGGGCGCCTCTACGGACGTCCGCCTTTCTCGGGGTGCGCTGCGTGTCTGTCTGTGTCCTGCTGGCTGATGTCCCCGCGGCCGCCTGTTGCCGGGCTCGCCGTTGCCACGCCGCGGGCAGCCTCGGGGTCGCTCGGTGACCGAGTGCCGTGTCGGCCAGCTGAGCTCCCGCTGCTCTCGCTGGCCTTGACCCGGAAACTCACGGCCTCGTGTCGGCGTTTCGGGGTTCACAATTTACTAAGAACTATTGTCATCATTTTCTGTGATGGTAAATGATTTCTGAGCAGCAGGCTCTTTGATATCAGTGCGAGGGGACTTCAAGCGGAATTATAAGATACGCTTTTTTTGGTATAAAAATACTTTTGAAGCCTTGCATACTTTTTTCCATAATGTGCATTTTTCATGACATTTTGGAGCCCTTGAAACACATGGATTTCAACCTTTTTTTACACCAAAATAAACTTTTAAATCCATTTCCCACGGACTGAAGTATTCTTGAAGTATTCAATAGAAGTGTAAACAATGACTTTGTCAATGAAAACATCATTTTTGGTTTGAGGAGTGGAAAGCACACCACTATTGCATTTATGATTAGAAATGCCTACCTAGTTTATTCCTGCCAGATCTGTTTTATTCCTGTTGGTTGAAATGAGAAAGGGGCTGCTTGCAAACTTTGAGTAGCCCATTTGATGTGGACGTTTTATTATCAGATAAAAAGCCAACTTGAGATTAAACGTGCATTTTCTCTCTCTTTTTAAAGATTTGTTTATTTTGAAAGAGTAAAAGAGAGGGAGAGACAGAAAGAGGGATCTTCCATCTGCTGGTTCACTCCCCAGATGGCCACAACAACCAACACTGGGCGAGGCTGAAGCCAGAAGGCAGGAGCTTCGTCTGGGTCTCCCGCATTGGAGCAGGGGTCCAAGCACTTGGGCCATCTTCCACTGCTCTTCCCAGGCCATAGCAGAGAGCTCGGTCAAAAGTGGAGCAACTGGGACGGGAACTGGTGCCCATATGGGGTGCTGGCGTCGCAGGCGGTGGCTTTACCCATTGCACCACAATGGCGGCCCCTAAATGTGCATTTTCTTTATATATTCCTAGACGGTTTTATAGATGGTGACTTGAACAGAATTACAATTTAAAACCTGGAATGAAAAATTAATTTGTTGGACCTGCAATCAATTCTGAAACAGAAAAAGAAGTTTACTGGTAAAGGGTCAGGAGAATTTTACACACACACACACACACACACACATATATATATATGATGAAATTCAAATTAATGGTGAATCACTCCCTGATGGCTTAGTCCACTATGATGTGAAACTATTATTTTGGAACAAAAAGCCCCACAGTGTTTTGTAGAGTAAACTTGATTTTTATAAATTCTGCTTCATCCTAAGTTTCCTTTGATTAACTGTTTTATGAAGACTTTATGGGGATAGCTTCTACCAGGTTCTTCAGTAGGCTAGCACTTGCTTCCTAATTTATCTGTTGTTTGACTTTGGATGTCCTGCTTTGTTTTTAGCTAAAGGGTGAAGAATTTTCACAAATGAGTCTTAATGTCATCATTCTTCTGGGTTTTGGGAATAGCAGTAAACAACAGAGTGTCTCCCCCCAAGGAGTTTATATCCATGGAGCTGAAATAGGCAGTAAACAAACACACATTTAAATAGCACACATCCTGTGAAAAGTGGCGTCTGTGATTTAAAGGGGTAGGCAGACAGAGTGTCCAGGGAGAAATGGGGGCTTAAAAATATACATATATGTTGTCAGGGAAGAAGTCGCTGTTAAGATGACTTTGAGTCAGAAACCAGAAGGGCGAGGAGGAGTAAACGCCCTGATCAGACCCGTGTTTCTAAAGGCTCGCTGGGGCTGCTGACCGGACCACAGAGTGTAGAAGCAGGGAGGCCAGCGGAGAGGGGCTCAGGCAGCAGGTGTGGGGCGTGGCGACCGCCTGGGCCACGCAGGAGCTTGCAGGTGGAGAGTGGTAGATGCGCTTCTCACCTGTTTTGAAGGTGAAGCCGACACGATGCTCCGATGGTTTAGGTCCAGGCACGAGGAGAGAGATGACAAGGAAGACTCTCAAGGTTTTTGTCTTGAGAAACATGGAGTTACCATTTCCTGAGATTTGGAAGAATTGGGGAGGGGGGGGGTCTAGTTTGAGAGAGTTTGGTTTTGTTTTTCTAAATATTGGGACTTGCAGGTGGGTTTTGTGAGGCTGGACTTCAGGGAAGTCTTGAGTGTCCCCTGACTGATGGACCCAGTGTAGTGTGGGCATTCGTGTTTCTTCTTAGACCTGAGGACTTGTAGGGAAAAAGATGGGTTATGATAGTGGTATGTTGTTTTCTAGTTATATTGCATTTTGAGCAGAGAATGTGGCCTATAAATCTTAGTGGGATTTAGTAAGCTTTTTTTTTGTTAAGCTGCGCTTAAGTGAGATGTGTATCAGTTGATATGAAGAAATGCCCATGTAAAAATGTCTGAGGATAGTATATATGGGATGAATCGTTTTTATGAAAATAAGTGAGCACGAGTCAGATAATCCTCTGACATACATATGATTGGGTGAGAAAAAGATGAGGAAGGATTCTTAGGTTGTTAATTTGGATTATCACAGAAATGTGAAATTAGAGGAAAAGTGAGTTTCACTTTTTAAAAGGAAAAGATATGACTTAGAGTTTTAAGAAAATACCGGCTGGCGCCGTGGCTCACTTGGTTAATCCTCCGCCTGTGGTGCCGGCATCCCATATGAGCGCTGGTTCTTGTCCCAGCTGCTCCTCTTCCAGTCCAGCTCTCTCCTGTGGTCCAGGAAGGCAGTGGAGGTTGGCCCAAGTGCTTGGGCCCCTGCACCCTCATGGGAGACCAGGAAGAAGCACCTGGCTTCGCTGCTGGCTGTAGTGGCCATTTGGGGGGTGAACCAACGGAAGGAAGATTCTGTCTCTCTCTTTCACTGTCTATAACTCTACCTGTCAAATGAAAAAAATTAAAAAAAAAATAGCTCTTGAAATATACCATGTACATACAGTTTAAACAAGAGGAGTAGCATGGACATAGTGTATCCCCATCCGGTTAAGACAAAGCATTCTACAATGTTCTTGCTAAGCACTTCTCCTTTCTCAGAGGGAACTACTGTGATGGCTTTTGAATGAACAGTTCTTCACTCTTCTCTGGTTTTTCGTATATGTGGTGAAGACAAAAGTCATGAGTCTTTGAAAACCTCACTGTTCTCCTGGAGGGGCAAAGCAAGCCTCTGGCTTCTCGGTTCCTCAGCTTTAAGAGCCCTTTCTGGCAGTTATTAGAGGACTCAGCTTACCAAAAAAGCTTACATAAATTCCACTCAAATTTGTAGCCCACATTTTGTGATCAAAATGCAATAGAACTAGAAAATAGCAACATAAAAATCATGTATTAAAGAGGCTTCAACGAATTTAATTGGGAACTAAGAAGCATGGCCTTTGCATTGTGGGATATGGGTCTCACCGTGATCAGAGCATCCAGCCAGTGCTCTAGGGGTCCGGTCCTGAGCACTCGGCAGACACGTGGCCAGAAGGGCGTAGATTGCTCTCTGTCCGTCCTTCTAGGCATACCGTGGTCTCTCTGGTGCACTAGGGTAGAGTAAAGCCAGATGCTGCCGTGGGCTGACCAGGGTGGCCCCAGCTGGTTTCAGGACCTAGAGGGAAGGGGAGGAACTTCCTCAGGTCAAGGTCAAGACGTGCCAAGTGCTAGTGCAAACCAGAGCCAGGTTCACTTGGACGCTGTGTCCACAGGAACAGAGGCGACTTAAGGTATAGTGGTGGAAGGAGCGGGGACCCTGGTGTTGACACCCCTTCTTACGCTCTCCCAGTGTGGGGGTGTGGGGCCCATCTTCCGGCTGCCAGGGGGCTGCCATCCATGTGCCCTCACTCATTCTGACCTCTGTGTACCACTCCTTCTGTCCTTTGATTTTCACGCCCTCGCTTCCAACACCCCCCCCCCCCCCCCCCCCCCCGCCATGCTTGTCTTCAGTGTCTTACTGAGAATGAACAGTTCGGTCAGGTAAGTATTTTGGACCCTTTCCGATGCCTGGGAATGTAGTTGTTCTCGAGTGACAGCCTAGCATTCTGTACCCTGCCACGCTTTTTCCTGTAGACGTTTTGAGGACATTTCTCCGTTTTTCTTTTGTGAGCTTGTTGAGATCATATCCGATGCTTCTCTAATTCTTTTTCTTTTGTGACCTCTTTATTCTCTTTTTCTTCTGGCAGTTTGTAGGAAGTTTTTATTTTTGTCTCCACCTGAAACCTACCCTTTGTCTGCCGTTGCACGGTCTGGTTTCAGGCTTGGGTATTCACTGGGTCATTTCAGTGAGAAAACCCAGGCCTTCGGGGTGGGAGCTTTCCCACATTCTTAGAATGGCCCAAGCAGCTTCATCCAAGAGTGATAAACGGGAAAGCCTTCTTTGGTCCCCAGTATCACATAATGGCATTCATTGTTCTGAATTCTTAGTTTTAAACTCCTTAGCCAATGAGTTTTAATTTCAGAAATAGTTTATAAATATTTTTATTTTTCAGTTGTGAGCAGTGTTAAACATTAAATCACATGGAAGTATACAGTGAATGCCCGCATGCTTAGCACTCAGTTCTATCGAACATTTACATTTTACCATGTTTACTGCAAACACATGGCCCCATGAAACAGTAGATTTCCCTTTCTGTCTTCCTGGCGTTACTGTCTGAGTTATATGTGCAATCATTCCTGTGTATGATTTCATGCTACTATCATATGCATATATACATATGTAGTACTGTTTTGCTTTGCTTTTTTCAAAGTGTATGTGAAGCTGTCATTAAACATATTCTACAACCTGTATTTTGCTTAAAATGTTTTTTTTTTTCCCCCACAGGCAGAGTGGACAGTGAGAGAGAGAGACAGAGAGAAAGGTCTTCCTTTTTCCGTTGGTTCACCCCCCAAAGTGGCCACTACGGCTGGCGTGCTGCGCTGATCCGAAGCCAGGAGCCAGGTGCT
Source organism: Lepus europaeus (assembly GCF_033115175.1). Classification (NCBI taxonomy): domain Eukaryota; kingdom Metazoa; phylum Chordata; class Mammalia; order Lagomorpha; family Leporidae; genus Lepus; species Lepus europaeus. The sequence continues at coordinate 13,331,306 of NC_084842.1, forward strand.
TCTCCTGGTCTCCCATGCGGGTGCAGGGCCCAAGCACTTGGGCCATCCTCCTCTGCACTCCCGGGCCATAGCAGAGAGCTGACCTGGAAGAGGGACAACCGGGACAGAATCCAGCTCCCCGACCGGGACTAGAACGCGGTGTGCTGGTGCCGCAGGCGGAGGATTAGCCTAGTGAGCCATGGCGCCAGCCTGCTTAAAATGTTTTACCATTTATCTAGTTTGTTACCTGAGTTCTATTTGACTCATGTTTTTTAGAGTCACTAATGGAATTTTTTAAAAAAATTTTTAGTTATTTGAAAGAGTTACAGAGGGAGAGAAAGAGATTGATTGATTGCTCTTTCATCTGCTGCTTCACTCCCCAGGTGGCCCAGTGATCAGGGCAGTGCCAAGCTGAAGCCAGGAGTTTTTTGGGTTTCCCACATGGGTGACAGGGCCTCAGACTCTTGGGCCATCCTCCGTTGATTTTCCCAGGCCATTAGCAGGGAGCTGGATTGGAAGTGGAGCAGCCGGGACATGAACCAGTGCCCATATGGGATGCTGGTGTTGCAGGCAGTGGCTTTACCTGCTATGCCACAGCGCCAGCCCCTAGTCATCTCATTTTAACTGCTGTGGAATATTCCGCTGTAAGGGTAGGTCAGGATTTTTTATTTATTCACCTGTTGATGGACTTTTAAATCCTTCATTGTACTTCAGGAATATGTATGTATTTTTCCATTTTAATTAATCATTACTGTTACATGATACCAACTTTTCAGGTTATTGAACTGGTTTAGCAAAAATCAGGAAGAACTTGTGTTGTAGAAATATTCAGCTAGAAATGCAGAGAGATCTTAGAGGCGTGACCATCTAAATTTTCTGCCAAGACCTCTGTGTTGTTGGGGTGGCTTTGAGAAGCTGAGTCCTCGGCTCCTGTCACCCTGCAAAGGCCGCATTTGGGACTGTTGCCTGGGGGGGAGTTTGGTTAAGATGAGCGCCTTTCTGTGTCTGACAGCCGCGGGCTCTGTGTTCCTCCTGTTTCAGACAGGGTGCTGCTGCGGGACGTGAAGGCGCTGACCCTGCACTACGACCGCTACACCACCTCCCGCCGGCTGGAGCCCATCCCCCAGCTGAAATGTGTCGGGGGCACAGCCGGCTGTGATGCGTACACCCCCAAAGTCATACAGTGTCAGAACAAAGGCTGGGATGGCTATGACGTGCAGGTAATACCCACTGCATTGGTGGCAGTCTAAATGGCGTTTTTACTCAATAAGCTGTTTATTGGGACAGTGTTCAGTATTTTTTGGAAGTACATAGGAAAAAATCTCAAGCCAGCCTAAAATATAGAAATAAATCAGTCACTTTGCCTATAAAAAAATCTTCCTTCATAAGGAATGAGCTGGTTCTAAAGCATGGAAATAAATATTTATTGTTATTTGCATAGCATGACTTTCTTCTAAGATGTTAGTAAACTGTCAGAATTTATTTTGTGTACTTAAAGGGAGGGTTGCGGATCTCTTTGCTTGTCATTTCCCTGTCATTCCTCAAAAAGTAGCAATTGCTCTAAAGAAACAAAGTTAAGATGATCAGGAATCACGGACTGTAAACAGTAGGGGTACCTTGTTCCTCCTGAGCTGGGAGCACTTGGTTTTAACACTGTTTTAGAACTGAGAGAGACTGCGGAGTGGAAGCGTGTCACTGGGCTTTCCTGCCCTTGGAACAATGGCATTGTGTACATAGCGCAGAGCACTGCCTTCAAGTTCTAAAACTGAATGAACATTAGAGATGCACTAGATTTTATTACACACACTTGGTTTAAATCACTATTTAGGTCTTCTACTTGTATTCTGTCTGCTTTCAAGAAGGATTTTTTTTAAAGATTTATTTGTTTATTTGAAAGGCAGAGTTACAGAGAGCAGAGACAGAAAGAGGGGTCTTCCATTTTCTGGGTCACTCCCCAGATGGCCGCCATGGCCAGAGCTGTACCGATCTGAAGCCAGGAGCCAGGAGCCTCCTCTGGGTCTCCCATGCGGGTTTAGGGTCCCAAGGACTTGGGCCATCTTCCACTGCTTTCCCAGGCCATAGCAGAGCTGGATTGCAAGTGGAACAGCTGAGACGAACTGGTGCCCGTATGAGTTGCGGGCGTTGTAGATGGGGGTTTACCTGCTACGCCACAGTGCCGGCCCCTCAAGAAGGATTTAAGGTGATTGCTCTTTAAGCAAGAAACTTGTATTTGATGATTTCTGCTTCCACTAGAATGATACTCTTGTTTGGTAAAGCCTTACTTACATGGTCTATGCAGTTCAGAGAGAGGGAGTTCATTTTTTATCGGGTAATACTTACATTTTCCTAGTATCACTAAGGGAAGTCATAGACTCTAAAGGCTAAAGCAGAAGTCTCACTCCCATTTAAATTGCTTTAGTCTTGTTGGAAAAACAGCGACAACAGCACACTAGTAGTGATGTTGTCCATTAAGCATGTATTAAATGTATAGGATTCAAAATGGATAATGTGGAATTAAACTCTCTCCTGCTCAGATTACATGTAGATCCCAACAAAGTGCTGTAAGGCACTGGGAGGACTTAGAGGAGGAGGTGTTTGTGCTGGGCTAGGAGGTAATGATAAGATTTTTAGAGCTGGAGAGAGAGAGATGGGAACAGTGTAAGCACAGAAGTGTAGAGCATTTTATACGCTGACTTAACCATTAGTAACAGGAGGGAGCCTCTTCCAGTTCCAAGAGTTTTCAGGTGAAATGCGGTCCTTAGGGAGCAGGCGCGCCCTGGTGGTTGAGACACCTGCATCCTTACATCAGGGTTTGATTCCCTGCTCCTACTCCAGGCTCCAGCTGCCTGCCACTTGCAGACCCTGGGGGGCAGCACTGATAACTCCAGTAATTGGGTTCCTGCCACCCACATGGGAGACCTGGATTACTTTCTGGCTCCTAGCTGTGGCCCCAGCCTAGCTGTGTCATTGAGGACCTTTGGGTTGTAAACCAGCAGATGTGAGAATTCTGTCTCTGTTTCTGCCTTTTAAATAAAATAGTAATAATAACAAATATACTTAGAAGTCACATTAATATATATTATTAAGGAATTGGCAGTCAATATGAAATACTGATATATATGTAGCTTGTTTTATTTTCCTGAATCAATAAATCAGTGTCTTCCTTCAAATAAATGTATTTAAGAAAATAGTATAGTAAAAGGTGACAATAACAACATAAATTAAAAAATTGCATATTAATCACATGAAGAACTTTTGGGTTTCAAAGGACATTCATCGAGAAAGTGAAGGCAACCCACAGAATAGGAGGGACTTGTATCTAGAATATATAAAGTATTACAACTCAGTAAGCAGGCAATCAAATTAAAAATGGAGAAAGTATCTGAATAGACATTTCTCCAAAAGAGGTATACATATGGCAAATAACTACATGGGAAAATGTTCATCATCATTAAGCACCATAGAAATGCAGATCAAGGGGGCAGCGCTGTGGTGTAGCTGGTAAAGCCGCCGCCTGTAATGCTGCCATGTCATCTCGGTGCTGGTTCAAGTCCTGGCTGTTCCACTTCCAATCCAGCTCTCTGCTATGGCCCAAGTGCTTGGGCCCCTGCATCCGTGTGGGAGACCCAGAAGAAGCCCCTGGTTCCTGGCTTCAGATCAGTCTAGCTTCAGCTGTTGCGACCATTTGGGGAGTGAACCAGCGGATGAAAGATCTCTTTCTGTCTCTGCTTCTCTGTAACTCTGTTTTTCAAATAAAATAAATCTTAAAAAAATCTTGAACCGCAGTGACAAAATGTTGACATTTTGCACATTTGCTTATGGAATACCTCGTATGTACAGAAGACTATCTAACTTGAATGTTTAATGGAACACAGCACACACTGTGTAGCCACTACCCAGCGTAAGTGTCATTGTTATCTTTGACGCTTGTTTGCCCTTCACCGATACAGAAATATGCATCATTGGGAAGTTGGTGATTCCCTTGTTTCATTTTGCAGTTTTATGAGTGGCATATAGCTCAAATAATATATACTAAATGAAAAAAGTCTGTGGTTCTAATAACTTAGTTCTGGTTTTCTTCACAGTGGGAATGCAAGACTGATTTAGATGTTGCGTACAAATTTGGAAAAACCGTGGTGAGCTGCGAAGGCTATGAGTCCTCTGAAGACCAATACGTCCTGAGAGGCTCCTGTGGCTTGGAGTATAACTTGGATTATACAGAACTCGGCCTGAAGAAGTTGAGAGAATCTGGCAAGCACCAAGGCTTTTCTTTCTCTGATTATTACCATAAGCTGCACTCTGCAGACTCCTGCGGCCTCGGTGGATTGGTAACCATTGTGGTGCTGCTTACTATTGCCTTTGTCGTCTACAAGTTGTTCCTTAGTGATGGGCAGTATCCGCCTCCACCTTACTCTGAGTACCCGCCATATTCCAGCCAGTACCAGAGATTCACCAGCTCGGCAGGAGCACCTCCCCCCGGCTTTAAGTCCGAGTTCACAGGTAGGTTTCCCTGCTTGAGGGCCGTGTACAGGGTGAAAGCGAGGCGTGCGGCCTGTGCTCGTTTTTTTTTTTTTTTTTTTTTTTTTTGGACAAAAAGAAGATGGTTGCGTTGGGAAACCAGAGTAGATTTGTTTTGTTAGGCTTTACTTTCTACTTCTTTTTACCTCTTTTGTTCTGCTTTTCTAAAAGTCATTGAGTATTGTTAGCATTTTGAGGCTGTTTGATTAAATTGCAAATTAATCTGGAAACTTGACGGGATACAGTGGTAAGCATTTATTTTGAGCTCTGTCTCATGTTACACACAAACGTTAATTCATTAGGTAGTATAGATCGCCACATAAAAGATGAACGAGCAGAGCTGCTCTGTCATAACCTGAGGCTGGGCAGAGATTCCTGAAACAGAACACGGAAATACTAACCACAAGAGAAAGGATAAGTTAGAGTGTGTTTACATTAAGAACATCTGTCTATCACAAGACATTACTAAGAGAGCGGCAAGGCAAGACACAGACTGAAAATGTTTGCAAAGTGTATTTGTATAAGAGATGTGTATCAAGAATCTGTTCACACAAAGAATTCTCACAAATCTCAGAAAACACAACCCCCTTTTAAAAATGAGCAGAGGACTCAGCCATTTTATAGAAAAGGAAGCTCTCCAGTTGGCCAATGAAAACAAGAAAAGATGCTCCATGTCATCAGTGTTCAGGGAAGTGCAGAGTGAAACCACGTGAAATTATTTTTAACCATAAGGAAAACACTTAATGGCTAGCATTCAAAAGAGAGTTCTGGGTTTTAGCAAAGACATGGAGAGATAGGAACTTTCATGCTTGGCTGGTAGGAGTTAAAATGCCAAAACACTTTGGATAACTGTTACACCTACTGGAACTAAGCAGGTGTTTCCCCACGATCAGCAGGTCCATTCTGAGATATGTACCAAAGAGAAGTGAGTGAATATGTGCAGAGACCTGCACAGGGATGTTCCTAGCAGCTTTGTTCATAATGGCTAAGACCTGGAAATAGAATATCCATAAACATTAGAATGAGACAGGTTGTGAGTTTTTCATCCAATGGCTACTTACACATAAATTGGAGAAAAAAACCAACCCAAATTATTACATGAAATAGTAGTAGGGTTGACTGTCAAAGACATAATGATGTGGAGGACAAAAGAGTCCATATTGTGTGATTTTGCTTGTAAGAAGCTGAAGAGTGGGTGAAACTGCGGTGTGGGGGATGCGGTCAGTGGCGCCAGCTTCTCACGTAGGTGCCCTCTCTTGTGACTTGTCACGAGGGAGCCTTCCATGGGGCCAGGGAAAGGTTATTGTTGGTCAGTGGTGCTTGGTTACACAGATGGGCATGTATGTGTGAACTTATTGTCCCATACATGGGCGATTTGCACAGTTCCCTACGTGTATCTTTTACATCTGTTTAGAAGAAAGCTTCCTCTGAGCAAAAGGTACCTTTTAGGTCTCCTTACGATCTGACTTCCCGACGGTCTGCCTCCATCTGGATTCCTCCCTGAGACTCTGATTCAGCTCTCACTGGAGCTCTTGGGGACTTTCCTGATGCAGAAAGGAACTTAACTCTGAAAAGTGGGACCGTCTTAGTGGCTGATCTTGATCAGGGTAGATGTAATCTTACAGGAACACACCGCCACCCCTACCCCCAGGCCCCAAACATGCCTGTCCTTCTCCATGTCTGGGAAGTGTGCTCCATAGTTATAAACCAGCATGTTACAAATATGTTTTTAGATATAACTTGTTCATAAGTTAACCAATAATGTAGAATAGATACTATAATTGAAATGTCTTGTTACTTTTGCTTTCGCTGGCTATGCTGTGTTTAAATGAGAATGCATAAGAAGTCATTTTTATTTTTAGGACCACAGAATCCTGGCCATGGTGCGGCTTCAGGTTTTGGCAGTGCTTTCACAGGACAAGGATCTGAAAATGCAGGACCGGGGTTCTGGACTGGCCTGGGGACTGGAGGAATCTTAGGATACTTGTTTGGCAGCAATAGGTAGGCTTTGCATTGGTCTCATTTGCCCTTTAATTTAGCATTTCTTTGGAGGCTTCTTTGTTTTGCTTACTTGTTGACTACATTTCATTTTATTAAGGAAAATAAGATACGACATTAAATCAGATCAGTGGTGGTGGGAAGTGCTGTATGTGCTTTGGTCAGTACTGTATTTTTTTTTTTTTTTAAAGATTTATTTATCTATTTGAAAGTCAGAGTTACACAGAGAGAGGAGAGGCAATGAGAGAGAGAGGTCTTCCATCCAGTGGTTCACTCCCCAATTGGCCACAACGGCCGGAGCTGTGCCGATCCGAAGCCAGGAGCTTCCTCTGGGTCTCCCACGCGGGTGCAGGGGCCCAAGGACTTGGGCCATCTTCTGCTGCTTTCCCAGGCCATAGCAGAGAACTAGATTGGAAGAGGAGCAGCTAGGTCTCAAACCGCTGTCTATATGGGATGCCAGCATTGCAGGTGGCGGCTTTACCTGCTATGGCCCAGGGCTGGCCCCTCTTTTTCTTTGTGTTCCATCCTGTGACATCCTTATAGGTATTATGAGATGGAAGAAAGTTTTCACTTGAGATCCAAGAACTTGAGAGAAGGCGGTGACGAGTACTGAGCCTGGTGATTAAGATGCATTCTGTGTCAAGTACCTGAGTTCGCAGTCTGGCTCTGGCCCCTGCTTCCTGCCGGTGCAGGCCAGGGGAGGCAGTGACGATGGCTCAGATAATTGGGTTTCTGCCACCCTGTGGGAGACCTGGATGGAATTCCTGGCTATTGTTTCAGGCATTTAGGGAATGAATCGATGGATGGGACTCTCTCTCTCTCATTCTCTCAAAAATTATTAAAAAAAGAAACTGAGAAGGCAGGAAAGAATGCAGCATTTAGGGACTGATCAGTCTGGTTTGATAGGAGAACCGTAGAATTGAGGCCGGTAAGGAGTTGGGGTCATGTTTTGGAATGTCCTGAGTGTTAGTTTATGTTTCATTTGAGTGTGCATTAAGACCCCCTGGCATGTTCTTTCTCCATAGCAATGACTCTTAACTATCGCAGAAATACAAATAGTGTTTCATGTTTCCTCTGGTACACTGGAACATCCAGGAAAGAATTCTTTATAAAGATGTTCCAGTGGTTTAGAAATAGGAAGGCCTTGAAAAATGGTGGTCACAAGAGCACTGCCTGACTCACCTTTATGTCTCTAAAGAGCAGCCACGCCCTTCTCAGACTCGTGGTACTACCCCTCCTACCCTCCGCCACACTCTGGCTCGTGGAACAGTCGGCCTTACTCGCCGCTTCGTGGAGGCCCCGGTAGCTACTCAGCATGTTCAGACTCAGAAACGAAAACCAGAACAGCCTCAGGTAAGAGCAGAACTAGCAAAAGGTATTTTATGTAGCAGTCATGTGCAGAAATAATTTGAGAGCTTAGCAAGTTGATGAACTATGAATTTAGCAATCATGGTTTTGTTTGGTATACTCACCAGAAGTACTAATAGTATGCTTAATTGGGATTAAAATATCCAGATTCATTGTTTCTTACACTTATAAACATTTCAGGGATTTGATTTAGGGCTCCACGCTACCACTAACCAAGGTTTTAACTGGAGCCTTTCCATATGTGTGTAGCTCTGTGATCACTAGAGATCCTTTAAACTCTAAACCAGAACTTCTAATAAAGCCTTGCATTTCTAAAATTCAGTGAATTTCAGAAGCCATAATGAGCCATACTTTGTGAAAAACATGATGATGTCTGCTGCCAGGCTAAGAGGACATTGTATAAAAAGTAAAGATAAAATGTAAATTAAAAAAATAGCTGTTTGGAGTTGAACAGCTTTCACTCCCAGCAGCAAATGCGGGGGTAATGGGTAATGAGTAGATTGCTTTGAATTTGATTAGTTTTTTTCACAAGGAGGAAATTACTATTAATTATTGAAATTGATGGGAAAATATGTTTTAAAAATGTAAGTGAAATTCTGATGTTAATTTGAATATAAATTGATTTGAAAAACAGCTGTCACCTATTAAAATTGATTCTGTGCTTTCCTGGGGTACAGGACGTTTTATTCTCAGATAAGGTCATCTCCTGGTATCCATGGGGGATTGGTTCCAAGACCTGCTACAAATACCAAACTCTGTGGATGCTCGAGGCTCTTAAATAAAACGGTGTAGTGTTTGCATGTCACCATGCACATCCTCCTAAACCCTTAAAATCATCTCTGGATTACTTAGAATACCTAATCCAGTGTAAATACTGTATAAGTAGTTGTTACACTGTACTGTGTAAGGTATGGTGACAAGGAAGAGTTTGTATATGTTGATTACAGATGCATTTTTTTCTTACCTGAAATATTTTAAACCTCTGGTTGATTGAATACACAGATGCAGAACCCATCGGGGGTCAGCTGCAAGTAGCAGCAGAAATCATACACTTGTGCCCTGACAGATGGGCACAAGGCTGTGTATGGTATCCCTGTTCGAAACAGCCTCCCGGCTGGAAACAACCCATCCATCCGTCACGGATGCATGGATAGCCCTGGATGCATGGATAGCCTTGGTTCATAGTGGAATATTGCCTAAAATGAAAACAAGCAGGTGTATGCGGTATTGCAGATGGTTTGCCAAATACAAGAAAGCCAGATACAAAAAGAATATATGCAATCTGATCATAACATTTATATTTTATAAAAGTGCATGTTTTCAAACAAGCAAAACTAACCTGTGGTGTTAGGATAGTTGCATTTGGGAAGAAAAAGGTGTGGTGATTGGGAGACTATGGAAAAACATGGCTGGTTAGGAAGTACCATGACAGAAGAAATATCATGGTCATGGAAATAAAACATGTACAAAATCATGACTAACAACTGGAAATACAAGGGACTTTTTATGAAGAAAAGTCATTGGCCATTGCCAAGCAACCTAAGAGAAAATGCGGGAAGAATCGAGAGTTTTCAAATGAGGAGACGAGCCATCCTATAGTCTGTTAGTGTGATGTGTGCGTGCCAGTATGTGTAGGGTCTAAATGACACTGATCCTTCAAAGTCCATACCCTCCATGGAGCTTGCATTTGCTGTCTTTGGTTTCCTGACTGGAAGTTGCTCCCAGCAAGCTTGTGTGAATGGAGTAGGCGTGGTGACCGGGAAGGTGGTCATGGGTGGTGTTGCACTGTCCATGTAATCCTGTCCCCCCGGGGACTCCTTCTCTCCTTGTCTCATCTCTCTCACTCATTTGCTGACAATAAACATGTAGTACTTTTGTAGTTTTATAAGGAATGCTAATGCATTCAGAAACACTAATATAAATCTACTCTCCTCATCCTAGGGTTTGGTGGTACCAGAAGACGATGAAATTGAAGTCGAGCATTGGATGTGAAATTTCTGATTTTTCATCACTTTTGCTTTTAAAAAAGCGCCACCTGCTAACAGCTGGGGAAGGGGAATATTCAAAAGTTCTGTGGTGTTTTGTCCTGTATAGCTTTTTGTATTCTGTTATTTGAGGCTAAGAGCTGATATGTGGCAAAATACTCCTGGCATTGTAAGTGTGACATGTGGACGTGTATTATAGTTTTTGAAAGTGATGACTACTGTGAAATCCAGAAAATGTATTTAATTTCTAAAACCTGTGGTGCCGTAAAGCACTGAGGATGAAGGCGTTATACTAAGTAACTAAGTGCAGACAGTTCTGATCTTGGTTTTAGTTGATGAGTCATTACCTCATAAAAACAATATTCTGTTTGATTTTATATTGTTTGGTGTTTACTGTTTGTCAAACATTTAAACCAAGCTCGGGACTACTAATTATGCTAATTTGTTGGTTCTGATCATTTCTGTGGTGTGGGCTTCTGGTGAGTGAGAATTCCCTTTGAGAGGAAAAGATAGAAAACAAGCATCTAGAAGGTAGTTGTGACCGCTTGTGTGCTGACACAGATGCTTGGAACCTCCATATTTCTCCAGTTCCTAAGAGGTAAAGCTCAGAGGCCTCAACAAAGGTCTTTTAGTAGCACAAGCATGCAGTTCTTTGTGGAATCTCAAATATTATTGTAACTGTTTCAATCTTATATTAAAGTGACAGAAAAAATCAAAACAAACAAGGGGTTTTATTATTATTCCTACTAGCCTTGGCATAAATTAGGATTAAGTTCTGTCTCCCTAATAGTAATTTCAGGCAGTAGTTTTAAACCTCAAGTATCATTTTATAAGCATTTGATAAGCATTTCCTAAAAAGTTACTTAAGAGTGGTGTGGAAATCTTTGCTAGGAAAATTGTTTTAAAAAGCTGTACTATTGCAGATCATTGGGACATTAATACAACGAGTGAATCTGAAGAGCCGACTGGATTGCTGGCTTTCAGACGACCCTGGCGAGCCCTAGGAATGTTCTGGCAGGCTCCTTCAGAGGCTGCTGAGAGGGCTGGAAGTGTAGCTTACACCTGTGCCTCCCACGGTGTTCCCCTTTGCTGTGTGCTGTGTCCACACTTCCTTGCTGTTTACGGAACAGATTCTGAGATACCCCCACCCCACACCTGAAACGTTCCAAGATTTACAGACAGCGTAACTGAATCTCATTAGGGACCACAGGCAGGGCTTCTGCCAAGGGAGACTGGTCGCCTCAGTGGAGCTTGGTGTGCCCGGTTGGGAGGGCATTAAAAAGGAGAAAGAAGAGGTGGAAAGGGAATGGAAGACAAGTGTTGCAGTCTGAGTCACAGGAGAGATGTGGGGGAATGAGAAGGCCAGGCCAGGGTAGCCGCTGGCAACAGAAACTGCCCGGCAACAGGTTGTGATTGGATGGTTTCGGAAACCACATGACAGCGAAGCCTGACTGACAACAGGCTGTGATTGGATGGCTTTGGAAACTGCCTGGCAACAGAGTGTGATTGGTTAGGGCATAGACCGCCCTTGACCGGATTGGCTGCCTTGGCTATATAAGCAACTGAAAAAAACGAGTCTGCGGGCTGCTCGCCTCTGGCCCGCTTTCACCCGACTCCCGGGGTCTGTGTGGTGACTCCGCGCCTCTCTCCCCCACCACGCTCCTCCTCTCAGAACGAATCCACCGCAACATGGAGAGTTCAGTAGAAGTTTTTGCATGACAGGAGGAAGTTTCTGAGATTTTAACCAGGTAAGGATATTTGCATGGTTTCCAGCAGGCTTTTCTCTGAAGCTCCTTGGTCTCTTCCATTCTTGACCTGTATCCTCCAAGACTGGCTTATCTGTTTCTTTCATAACGCATTGTACTCATTTTTACTATTGCACTTATTAGTATGTTGCGCTATAATTATCTTTTAGGTGGAGGTCTTTCTCACTACTGTGAGTCCCCTAAGGGGAGTCTGTATTCCCTCTTCCTGTCCCCTGCAGCCGTGGCATGGCCATGCAACTGAGTTCTGCCAGTCAGATGCTTCCTTTAGGTTTTTGGACAGAGTGACACAAAGACCCTAAGAGATGATCAGGTTATGCTCAAGCAGGCCAAATTTATTGCCATGCGCCAACCGGACAGAGGTTCTGGGTTCGATTTTTGAGGGGTTAGCAGAGAATCATTACCAGTTTAGTTGGACTCAGTGACGGCCTACACCCAAGTCAGGATGCCAGACCTGCCTTGGTTCACGCCGGAGGAAGGGATTCAGAGGCTTAGACTGGAGCGTCCTTGTGGTCTTCTCATGTAAGACCTGCGCACCCACCCTGGGAGAGTGTGGCGCTTTACCAGGACCGGAGGCAATTTGTGAAGGCAGCCCCACAAATTTGGTTGGTTTTCTTCGCTGGTCAGCATTGAGTGAGAACTGCTCCCATCAAACTGGGATCCCCGGATGCAGTGGAGTTAACGCGAGCCTAGGGTGTGGAGTCAAACGATGTGGTTATTTCCTCAGTTCTGGAAAGCCTAATTGGAATAGGCATCTTCAGAAACTGGGGAGTCTCTACATAGCTTCCCTGACCTGTGGCGGGAGGGCTGTTAAGGTAAGAAAGGCCAAGGTGGAAATCACCGGAACTGCCTCTGCCTACAGATATGATGAAGCAGCAGTGGCTGTGATACGGGTCCCAGTGGAGGAGGTTCTGGAGGAACATCCAAATTAGGGGTGATGTCTGCCAGGGATAGAGGCGGAATAGAGGGTCACAGGAAGAGTGTAATCCCTGTACCTCAGACTGTGACCTTATTCGGACATAGGGCCATTGTAGGTGGCGTTGGTTAAGTGACAATGAGATTATGCTGTAGTGGGTGATCCCTAAAGACTCATGTCATTTTATCTATTATTATTTGTTTTGTTTTTATTATTTATTTGTTGCAGAGCAGGAGGGAGCTACAGAGATCTTCCACCTGCTGGTTGTCTCCCCAGATGGCTACAATGGCCATAGCTAGACCAGGACAAAGCTTTATCTGGGTCTCCCACGTGAATGCTAGTTGAAGTCCTGGCTGTTCCACTTCTGATTCAGCTCCTTGCTAATGCGCCTGGGAAAGCAGTGGAAGATGGCCCAAGTGCTTGGGCCTGGGCTACCCGTGTGGCAGACCTGGATGGAGTTCCAGGCTCCTGACTGTCCTGGCCCAGCCCTGGCCACTGTGGTCATTTCTAGATGTCCAGAACTTTTGACTTTAAGATGCTGTGAGAAGGATACTCGTTCAGTAGAAACCATCCTTGGGAGTTTAAATCTGGTTCTTTTTCCTGGCCAGTGCTGTATGGCACAGCGTTCCTTCAGGATATCCGGCTGTGGCAGCGCCGCTCCCACTGAGCCCCCGAGACTCTGTGCTGTGCTGTGCTGCCAGCGTTTTTGGATACTGTGTTTTGTGTTCTCAAATCCCTTTATATCTTCTATAAATCACATGAGATATTTAGCACCTTCTTATAAAATAGGCCTTGTGTTAGATGATTTGCCAACGGTCGGCTAAGGTAAGTGTTCTGAACAAAGGTAGGCTAGGTCAGCAGGATGGGTGGATTATCCTCAACTACAGTAAGTTGTAAATGAAAATAGCATCTGTGTTGGTGAGACATTGATGTGTTAGAGGCCGGGAAAGGAGTCTGACCGCAGTTCAGGGCTGGCCAGCTCGGTGAAATCTCTGGGGGTCCTGTTGACGGTGAGCATGCCTGCTGTGGTAAAGGGAGACTGGTATGATCTCCCCTCTCCCGCACCTCCCCAAAGGGCCCAAAGCCTGTGGGCCTCAGGGGTTTGGAGGCTTCTTTGTTTCTTCCTCCCTCCCTCCTTTCTCCTCCTCTTCCCCTACCTTCCCTTTTTATTTTTTTAAAACTCCTTACATTCATTATTTTTATTTATTTGAAAGGCATAGTGATACACACACACACACAGGTCTTCCATGTGCTGGTTCACTCCTCAAATGGCCTCAATGGCTGAGGATGGGCCAGGCGAAACCAGAAGCCAGGAACTTCATCCAGATTTCCAGACTGGGTGTTAGGGAGCCAAGGACGTGAGCCATCACCTGCTGCCTCCCAGGGTGCTCACTAGCAGAAAGCTGGATTGGAAGCAGGGCCAGGGCTCAAACCCGGGCACTGATTTGGGATGTGGGGTCCAAGTGAAGACAGTGGCCATAGTGCTTGCCCTGGAGACAGAATATTTTTTATGTGGTCTGCTACTCTTTTCTATTGAGCAACTGATCCAAGGGCTGCTGGCTTTCACTGAGACCCAGAACAAGAAAAGGCCCTGTAACAGGCCCAGGCTGTTGCATGAGCTCAGTAAAGCCTCTTGCCATTCTGTCCATCACTACTGCCAGAAAGTTCCTATCTCTCTTAGCTGTTCTTGTTTGGTTTTGGTCTCCTTCATTTGATTTCTTTTTAAAGACTTATTTATTTATTTGAAAAGCGGAGAGAAATCTTCTGTTCACTGGTTCACTCTCCAGATGCTTGCAATGGTTGGGGGCTGGGCCAGACTGAAGCTAGGAGCCTAGAACTCCATCCAGGTCTCCCACGTGGGTAGCAGGGGCCCCAGTACTTGGGCCATTTTCTGCTGCTTTACCAGACGCATCATCAGGGAACTAGATGGAAAGTGGAGCAACTGGGACTTGAACCGGCACCCATGGGATGCTGGTGTCGCAGCCAGCAGCTTAACCCATTACTCCACAATGCTGGTCCCTATGACCAGATGTTAACAAAGGTGTGGGGAGATACAGGGAAACCACAATGAGTAGTGAAATAGAACTGTGTGAGTTGCAATAGGGCTGTTGCAAGTGGAGGCTTGGAGTAAGGAGTACTAAGAAGCCTAGTCCTCCTTTTCACCACTGAGTAGCAGTAACCCGATTTTCCTTTGATAATTAGAATGAATTACCCTGGCCTACACGGTGGTTGCCCTGCCCCCCTTTTTGCCTATTTGTTGAGTAGCTTGAGGAGCCCAGACTGGCCAGAGGACGGTTTGGTGTGTCCCGTTCTTCACAAGTGATTGCTTTGGAAGCATGCCTTCCCTGGACTTCAGCTTCCAAAGCCACTCTTGCAGTCCCCTCTGTGCACCTTCTCCGAGTCTCTCAGCTGCCTCCTCCTTTCTCTTGAATGTGTTACACCCACATTGGCTCATCCCTGTACTTTGAGATTTGAAGAAAACACCATATTGCCAGGCATGGCACGTGGCTTCCTGAGTGGCTGCCAGGACCCGGATGATGTATTGCATAGGAAGTTAACCCAATGGAATGAGTACCGGGCAGTGGAAAGTAAATTCTCTTTTAGGAGTTACTACAAGGAAAGTTGTCTTGCATCTCTTCCGGAGAAGCCTGTGTGTGAGTGAACCATTGGGTCTCGCCGCTCACCAAGAAGCGGTGTCGGTGTTGGGATGCATTGCCTGCCCCGCCCCACTTTTTTTTTCCCTCACCCTTATGTCTCTATACATTGCTGTCTAAGTGCTGGAATTTTGCTTGTGTTCTGTCTCCTACACTAACCTAGTTTGTTGTGAAAGTGTTCAGGATGGAAGTTTGGAATTGGATTGTTCACGTGAATCAGAGGTCCTCGAACACTTCTGTTTCCTTAAGTCCTCCTTGCTGGTGTGGCCACCTTGTCCATCGTACTGAAGAGGTTAGCTTCCCTTTGCCTAGAAAGCGCGACATGGACCTACCTGAAACACGTGCTCTGCATGATAACATCTGTGCACAAGACAGCCCTGTCGCATCTCTGCTCTCAGACCAGGGGCTAGAGCCAGATCTCAGCCTGATAGGGAGAGACAGTCCCCGCTCTGGGAAGAGATGGGTCACATACGGAAGGAATTAAACCACCTTGCTAGAATGCACCAGTGAGACCAGGGAGAGCGACGTGTGGAGTTTGTTTGGAAGTTACTGGACTGTGGGACAGGCGAGACATGGTGGAGAGAAGAGAGTTCATATTTACTTGTGGACTTGGCTGTCCGTGTTCCAAGGATATCAGGGCCTGGGCCTAATAGGAGGGGGAAATTTAATAGAAAACAGTGCATGAGCAAACTGCATGATTTTGAACTATTTTTGAGAGAGGGGCAGAGAGATAACAGAGAATGCTGTCATCTACCGGCTCATTCCCCAGTGCCTGCAGTGGCTGGGGCTGGGAATGCAGTTCAGGTCCCTCATGTGGGTGGAAGGGACCCAATTACTTGAGCCATCGTCTGCTACCTTTTAAGGTTTGCATTGTCAGGAAGCTGCAATTGGGAGTCAGAGTTGGGTATTGAACCAAGGTGTTCAAAGTGTGAAATGAGTGTCCTAACCAGTGTGTTAACCACCAGGATAACCCCCTGCCCCTAAGCTTTTAATTCCATTTTCCTGAGAACTTTTTGAGATACCTAATGTTCTGCTAGCATGGTTCCCTAAGTTTGGATGAGATGTTGCCTATAGTTGATGAGATAAGGATGCCAGAATTGCTGTGTATAGCACTAAGTAAAGTGTTAGGAGACTCGGTGGGAATGCCGGCACGGACTTAGAAGATGAGACTGAATAACCCAGCATCTGGCAGAGGCTCTGTGCAATCTCCCTTCACTGAGGGAGGAAGGAATGTCCTGGTGAGAGGGTCATTGCCTTTTTTTTTACAAGCTCATCGATGGCTGCCTTTCATAGGCAAAGGTTCATAGGAAATGTTGTCATAGAAACGGGAGTTCTCAGTGACAAAAGAAGTGATGGACTCCTGAATCCGCAGGTTTCAGCTATTTATTTATTTATTTTAAAGATTATTTATTTATTTGAAAGTTAGAGAGGGGGCAGGAGTGAGAGAAAGAGAAGAGAGGTCTTCCATCTGCTGCTTCAACCCCCAAATGGCCGCAATGGCCAGGGCTGGGCCAGGCCGAAGACAGGAGCCAGGAGCTTCTTCCGGGTTTCCCGTGTGGGCGCAAGGGCCCAAGAACTTAGGCCATTAGCAGAGAGCTGGATCAAAAGTGGGGCAGCTGGGACTTGAACTGGTGTCCATATGGGATGCTGGCAATGCAGACAACAGCTTAACCCACTACTCCAGAGAGCTGACCCGTCTAGCTCTTTATTGCCAGACGCAAGGGGATGGACTCCAGAGTGGGCAGCAAGGCAAGAGCAGTTTAGTTTTCAGTGGATCTGCATGATATGCAGATGGATGGTGAGGGGAACGCCCCCCAAGAGGGTGAACTTCCAGCTCTGTATCTGAAATAAGAGATGGCAAGAGATACGTGTCTGCATTTTTTCATGGGCAGTGGCCTCTAGTTTGCCTGGATGAAACAAGATTGGAAATTGGTGACGAGGAAACCTGGGGAAGAACTAGACAGATGGGCCTCTGTGAACAGACCAGAAACATGATGGGTGTCAGTGCTTCTTAAGGGTAACCTGGGAGTGGAGACTCATGTGCGTGTTATTCAGCTTTCCCCCAGCAGGCCCATTGCTCTTCAGACATGCCTAACAGGCTCCTCCCAAAATGGCTTGCTGCAGGACTTCACGGGAATCCCAGGGACATTGTCCAGAGTCGCTGAACACGTGGGCGGAAGACAAGTCCCTTATGAGGAACCATACCTCTACTTATCTAAAACATTGGGATTCTGGCTTAATTTAATTAGGTAAAACGAGAGATGCAACCATATTGGTACCTCCGGCTGATAACACCAATCATACTGCTTGTGTGAGTACAGAGTTCAGGGGAGACAATGCTTCCTTGATGTGGGTGAGCGTTTTCTTACTTCAGACTAGGGCAGCCACATCTCTCCAGTACTTTATATTGAGCTCATGAAGATGGTTAAATAAAATGGCACTGCTTCCAGTTTGCCATCGTCTTCCATTTGTGCAATTGACAAATGACAAGAACAAACAAAACCCAACCAAATGCAGGAACTCCCAGTTCTACTCCTTACACCTCACCACTTATATTTGGCTATCTTTTATGGAAGACAAGGGGAGATTTGCATGGTTGATATCCCTGCTAATACTGCTGACTCTGACGTCCATGGTAACCACGATACCTTTACTAACTTGGTTTCAGGATTCTCACTTTCTTGGAAAGTTATGGATAACTTTAAAGAGTGATGCCAGATTTTATCTTCCCTGAGACTGGATTTTTCATGGCCCCCTCCCAATCAGGAGTTCTTTTCTTTTCTTTACTTTTTTTTTTAATTTTAGACAGGCAGAGTAGACAGTGAGAGAGAGACAGAGAGAAAGGTCTTCCTTTTGCCATTGGTTCACCCTCCAATGGCTGCGCGGCTGGCACGCTGCGGCCAGCGCACCGCGCTGATCCGATGGCAGGAGCCAGGTGCTTCTCCTGGTCTCCCATGGGGTGCAGGGCCCAAGCAATTGGGCCATCCTCCACTGCACTCCCTGGCCACAGCAGAGAGCTGGCCTGGAAGAGGGGCAACCGGGACAGAATCCGGCGCCCCGACCGGGACTAGAACCCGGTGTGCCGGCGCCGCAAGGCGGAGGATTAGCCTGTTGAGCCACGGCGCCGGCCTTCCTTTTCTTTTTTTTTGACAGGCAGAGTTAGACAGTGAGAGAGAGAGACAGAGAGACAAGTCTTCCTTCTATTGGTTCACTACCCAAATAGCTGCTACGGCCAGCATGCTGCGCCAATCTGAAGCCAAGAGCCAGGTGCTTCCTCCTTGTCTCCCATGCGGGTGTAGGGCCCAAGCACTTGGGCCATCCTCCACTGCCCTCCTGGGCCACAGCAGAGTTCTTATAAAGCAGCCTCTCACTGCACAAAGAGAACCCCAAGTTTCAAAATGTGTGTTAAGCAGCATTGGTTGTCACGTCCAGCTTCCTCTTTTATCACTAGAGGGCATCAATGCTCCATTATGCAAATAGCAAGCCCTGTTGGATAGGGAAATCTTTCACTGTGATAGTAGGTTGCTTGTGATGTTGTTGACCTACCAGATAGATCATTTTTTTTTTTTTTCAGATTGTTACCAGGATATGAGGGCTTTCCCCCACAGCTGCTTTTTACACGAACTGTCTCTGACAGCCTCTTAGAACTGCGGTGGTCTGTTGTAACTGGCCTCACATTTTTATCACGCAGCCTTAACTCTTCTCTGGATATCAAAAACAGATCCAGATTCGGATGACTTCTCTCCTGTTCTATTACTGTCACCCAGGTTCAGGCCTCCTTCGTCTGTCCGTGCCCACGTGCCCTTGCACTGCCACAGCTCTTGGACGAACACGCCAAGAGGAAGCTTCAATCAGGCCCAGTCCCCGAGGAACTGTGACAAGCAGAAGCCCCTGCCAACCTGTGCCAGGCACTTCTAACTTATATAACTTTATTATTTTGTTCTCCTACCTCCTCTCATGAGAATACAAGACTCACAAGGGCAGGGTTTTTGTTTAAACAGATCCAGATTCGGATGACTTCTCTCCTGTTCTATTACTGTCACCCAGGTTCAGGCCTCCTTCGTCTGTCCGTGCCCACGTGCCCTTGCACTGCCACAGCTCTTGGACGAACACGCCAAGAGGAAGCTTCAATCAGGCCCAGTCCCCGAGGAACTGTGACAAGCAGAAGTCCCTGCCAACCTGTGCCAGGCACTTCTAACTTATATAACTTTATTATTTTGTTCTCCTACCTCCTCTCATGAGAATACAAGACTCACAAGGGCAGGGTTTTTGTTTTTTGTTTTTTTGTTTTTTTTTTTTGGTCCATTTTTTTTTACTGTAACCGCATTGCTCTGATCAATATATATATATATATATATATACACACATATACATATATATATACATATATATATACATATATATATATGTATATATATGTATATACATATGTATATACATATATGTATATACATATATGTATATGTATATACATATATATATGTATATATATACATATATATACATATATATATGTATATATATATGTATATGTGTGTGTATATATATATATATATATATAGGAAAGGCAGAGATGCAGAGAGAAGAGAAAGTTTCCATCCTCTGGCCGGAGCTGGACAAGGCCAAAGCCAGGGGCCAGGAGCTTCTTCCTGGTCTCTCCGTGGGTACAGGGGCTCAAGGGCTTGGGCCATCTTCTGCTGCTTTGTCAGGCTCATTAGTAGGGAGCCGGATCCAAAGTGGAGCAATCGGGACTCAAACCGACACCCATATAGGATGCCGGCACTGCAGACATCTATACCACAGTGCCCTCTGTGGTTGTTCTACACCACGGTAAATGGCTGATATGGCTGGAGCTACACCGATCTGAAGCCAGGAGCCCGGTGCTTCCTCCTGGTCTCCCATGTGGGTGCAGGGGCCCAAGCACCTGGGCCATCCTCCACTGCCCTCCCGGGCCACAGCAGAGAGCTGGACTGGAAGAGGAGCAGCCAGGACTAGAACCTGGTGCCCATCTGGGATGCTTGTGCTGCAGGTGGAGGATTAACCAAGCGAGCCACGGTGATGGCCCCTAGGAAAGTCTTTGCAAGCAGGACGTCTTACTGAAACAGTGAGACTTGTTTTGAACTAGAAAGCTCCTGAAGCTTCATGACAACAGAAGATAAGATTCTTTATTAGATCGTATTTATAGTGGGATACATAAACAGATCGGTGAGCCAGTTATTTTGCTATATATGCGGGTAAGGTCTCTGCAGAAGCAGATGGGCCCCCTCCCCATTCCTCCCTGCCGCCTGCCTTGCCACACAAAGTTTGGTTTGGATGTTGAGACTGATGATGTGTTTGCAAGAAGGTGTGCAGGGGTGTGGAGTATTACTTACATAATAGAGGTTCCTGGGGAGAAAAGGCTTGGTCTAAAAGGCCTTGAGGGGGACAGAAAGGCCCTGGTGATGGAGGGGTGGGGCCACAGGGACAGCGCCAAAGGAGGGAGATTTATTTCAGTTTGTCCAATGCGTGTGGGGCACGTAGAGACGAGGGAGGAGCAGGCATTAGGAGCAGTGGTTAAGCCACTGCTTGGGATGCTCACATCCCGTATAGAAGTGACCGGGTTCAAGTCTCTGTCCTGCCAGGGTCCACCTTGAGAGGCAGGCAATGGCTCAAGCACTTGGATCCCTGCCACTCAAGTGGGAGACTTGTATTGCATTCCAGGCTCCTGGCTTTGGTGCCTGACCCAGCCCTGGCTGTTGTGGACTTTTGGGGCAGTGAGCCAGCACATGGAAGATCTCTATTTCTATCTCTGTCTCTACTTCTTAAATATAGTCAGCCTCCTTGTTGCATATGTGTTCTCCTAGTTAAAAATTTTATTTTTATTTGCAAAGTGGAGTGGAGGAGAGAGAGAGAGAATGACTTCCCATCAGCTGGTTTACTTCTCAAATACTGGCAATGGCCTGTGGCTTAGGACTGAAGTCAGGAACCAGGAGCTCAATCTGTATCTCCCACGTAGGTAGCAAGGACCTGCCTACTTGACTCATCACCTGCCAGCACCTAGGACACACACTAGCAGGGAGCTGGAACCTGAAGCAGAGCTGGGATTCAAACCCAGGCACTCTGCCATGGGACCCTTGAGTTCCAAGCAGCATCCTAACTGCTAGACCAAACACCAGCCATGCATGCGCATTCTTGTTAGTTCAGTGTTGCTTAGTTTGGTGAAGTGATTTGTTAGGTACCAGCCTGCACGGAGACTGAAGGATCTACTGTCACTTTAAGTGTGCGGTTCTTGGGCATTGCCACTCCAGCATCACCTCCTGGATATTATACTGAGAAACTCAATGGAGAAATAGTTTTATCTCCTAATTTCCCCGTCCTGCTGCCCTTGTAAACCGAGGTGTGAAGGGAAGGATACCTCAAAGAAGACACAGAAACTTCTTTTGCTTAAGGGAGCAAGAATAGTGGTGCGTGTGTTTTCAGATGAAGACCAGGGTTCATTTAACATCTGTCAGGATCTTAAGTGGCTGAACTTCCTCAAATTACTGAACACAACATGCAGGTGACACCTGTCCTGCGTGCAGTAGACTCAGGTTAGTCCCTGTATGATGAAGGTCTGTGCTTCATCCAGCTCAGTGGAAGGATGAATGACAAGAGAAGCTATATGGGTGCCGGTGTTGTGGCACAGTGGGTTAATCCACCACCAGTGGTGCTGGCATCCCACATCAGAGTGCCAGTTCGAGTCCTGGCTGCCCCCTTTTCAACCTAGCTTCCTGCTAACGTGCCTGGGAAAGCAGTGGATTCTTGTTCCAAGTACTTGGACCCCTGATACACACATGGGAGACCTGGATGGAATTCTTGGCTCCTGGCTTCAGCGTGGCCCAGACCTGGCTGTTGTGGCCATTTGGGGAGTGAACCAGAGGATGAAAGAGCTGGCTTTGTCTGACCTGTGCTGGGCCAGTCCGAGGCCAGGAGCCAGGAGCTTCTTCAGGTCTCCCATGTGAGTGGCAGGAGTCCAGGTACGTGGGCCATTGTCTGCTATTTTCCCAGGCCATTAGGGAGCAGCCAGGATATGAACTGGTGTCCATATGGGATGCTGGCATCACAGGCAGCGGCTTTACCTACTACAGCACAATGCCAGCCCCTAGGATTTTTTTAAAAAATATCTATCTACTTATTTGAAAGGCAGAGTGATAGAGGGAGGGGGGAGAGGAAGAGAGAGAGAGAGAGAGAGAGAGATCTCCTATCCACTACCCAAATAGCCAAAACAGCAGGGTCTGGGCCAGGATGGAGCCAGGAGCCAGGAACTCCATCTGGGTCACCCACATGGTTGTCAGGGGCCTAAGAACTTGGGTCATTCTCTGCTGCCTTCTCAGGCACGTGAGGAGAGAGCTGGATATGAAGCAGTGACAGCGGAACTCAAACCGGTGCTCTGAGACAGAATGCTGGCAGAGCCAATGGGTAGCTTAACCCGCTGTGCCCCAGTCCTGGCCCCAGTACCGAGACTGATAAGAGAAACAAAGGGACTCAGTTTCTGGGGGTAGATAGACAAGTCCCCAGCCAGTCGAATGTGTGCCTCTTAGAGTTCTCCACTTCTTCAAGCCTGTTGGAACTCAGTAATTCAACTTTGCCTAATTCAGATAACGTGTTGCCAGGCAGTTGCAAAAAAGTTATGTATTTCAGTTATGTATTAAGCAGGCCTATGTATTTGAGTCAAAAACATCCCATTTTGCAAGGGCTGGTTAAGAACTGGAGCTTGTTGGTTGGCATGCAGCTTTTAGTTGGCCAGAGCCCCTCATTAGTGACCTCCCAAAGTGGCTCACTGAGTGATTAGGAGAGAGAATGGAGAGTGAATTTGCATGCTTCTAGATCCTCTTGTTAACAATAGATAGCTGGTTAAGAACTGCAGGGAAAATAAAGGGGGGTGGGGCTGCTGGGTGGTCCCCAGGGAGCTATACCCAATTAGAGGAAACAGCCCTTGCCAAACAGGGAGCTCCTGCAGGTCTGATGAATAACCTTTGACACTGGCAGATGGACTTTAGCCCAGTTGCTGTCAGTTTCCCCCAATGTGACGGTGTGATTCACTGACGCATACAAGGAGCTTGTGGAAGCGAGCCCGCCCGCACCTGAGCCTCTCTCGGGGCTGTGTGGCTCCCTCTGAATTCGCACTCCTCCTGAGAGACGTGATGAGGTCACCTCTCCATCTCACACGTCTCGATGAAGGCCAAGTTCATCATTAGCAGGAGTGGCTTGGGCTGGAAGCCTGTGCAGACACAGCTTTGACATCTCACAGCACTTCGGGGCATCTCCTTGAGATCTGCTCTTACCCAGCTCCCTGTCTGGGCAGAATTGAGTTTCTTTTCCTACCCCCAAGTAGAATGTTGGCTCCAAGCCTGTCGGAAGTTTGGATAGCAGGGGACCATTCTAACCTCTTGAGGCCTCCTTAAGTCAGTTCTGGTACATCTGGGTGTACAGCAAGGTTCTAAGTGGGAAGAAGATTCCATCCAAAGCACATAGGGACAGATGGGGATTTCATTAGGGGAAAGACGCTTCCTCTGTGAAACAAGGAAAAAGAACACAGTTGCAAATGGAGGCTTGATTGGTGGTTGGAAAACCAGTGATGACACCCGATGGGCTCTCAATTCACCCAATTTGAGCAGCGATCATCAGCTGAGGGTGAGAGGTAGGAGGCAGTCAAGGTCTCAGTGGCGTGCAGACGTATGAAATAACCATGAAGAATGAGAGATTCCTGGACATGGTGACATGTGAAGTTGAGGTTAAGTTGACCTCTTGCCAGTCTGCCTAGTTGGATGTTTTTTTCAGGTACAAGAGAGGTGGGTGGTTGTTGGATCTGCGTGGAGTTAAGTGTTTGCCTTGGAAGGTGGAGGTCAAGGAGTTGGAGGTATTTGTTATAGCAAATGCATTGTTAGACCTTGGAATTGAATGGTGCTCTGGAAGAATGTGCTGGATAAAATGAGAGTAGAAGTGGCCGTGAACTGGGGATGTTGATGAGGTCAAAGGGCTGTTGTACTAGATGTTGGGGGAAGTTGAGAAAGGTTGTGGTAGGACACTGAGATTTTTGAATTATTGCTTTTTTCCTTTTACTGGGAAATTCAGTGGAAGAGGTATCCCTAGCTAGGGTCACTGGGAAGGCTCCATTGTGGTGAGATTTGAATTGGCCTTGGACAGGTTTATATGGGCAAAGATGCTGGACATTATGTGGAGCTGTATTTTGGCAACACACTGAACAAAGCAGAAACTCATGACACAACAAATAGCCCGCTGGCTCACTCCCCAGATGGCTGCAATGGCCAGGGCTGGACCAGGCCGAAGCCAGGATCCTGGAGCTCCATCCTCGTCTCCCCTGTGGGTGCAGAGGCCTAAGCACTTGGGCCATCCTCCGCTGCATTCCCAGGCACACTAGCAAGGAGTTGGATGTGAAGTGGAGCAGCCGGGACTTGAACTGAGATTTGAACGAACGATGCTCATATGGGATGCTGGCATGGCAGGCAAGGACTTAACCTGCTGCAGGACAAGGCCAGCAGCTCCCGTTTTTAAAATGTGTCTTTTGTTATTCTTTTAATTTTAATGTCAATTAGTTTTTTTCAAAGATTTATTTATTTATTTGAAAGAGTTACACAGAAAGAAGGAGAGGCAGAGAGAGAGAGAGAGAGAGAGAGAGAGAGAGAACTTCCATCTGTTGGTTCACTTCCCAACTGGCCACAATGGCTGGAGCTGTGCTGATCCGAAGCCAGGAGCCAGGAGCTTCTTCTGGGTCTCCCACGGGAGTGCACAGGCTCAAGCACTTGGGCCATCCTATGCTGCTTTCCCAGGCCATTAGCAGGGAGCTGGACCTGAAGTGGTGCAGCTGGGACTCAAATCAATGCCAATATGGGATGCCAGCATTGCAGGTGGTGGCTTTACTTGCTATGTCTTAATGCTGGCCCCAACATTTTTTTTTTGACAGGTAGAGTTTTAGACAGTGAGAGAGAGAGAGAGAGACAGAGAAAAAGGTCTTCCTTCCAAAGGTTCACCCCCCAAATGGCCGCTTCGGCTGGCGCTGCACCGATACGAAGCCAGGAGCCAGGTGCTTCCTCCTGGTCTCCCATGGGGGTGCAGGGCCCAAGCATCTGCCCCATCCTCCACTGTGCTCCCGGGCCACAGCAGAGAGCTGGACTGGAAGAGGAGCAGCCGGGACTAGAACCTGGTGCCCATATGGGATGCTGGCACCGCAGGTGGAGGATTAACCAAGTGAGCCATGGCGCCAGCCCCCCGCCCTTATTTTGCCCCCAACATTCTTAACCATTGGTTTGATAAAGTTGTAAAGCAAAGTTTCACAAAACTATGTTTGTACCAAAACTGATAAACTCAGGCATTTCTTCCTTCCTCCCCTCCTTTCTCTCTCTCTCATTCCTATTTATATATTCTTGAGTTACTCTTGGTAGGTTATAGGAATCCAGGAATTTATCCATATCTTGGAGGTTTTCGAGTTTGTTAGCTTACAGTTTTTCATAGCAGTTTCTTATGATCTTTTGTGTTTCAGTGGCATTGATGTAATGTCTCCCTTTTCATCTCTAATTTTATTTATTTGAGTTTTTTCTCTTTTTTCTTTGTTAATCTGGTCAGAAGTTTATATCAATTTTGTTTATCTTTTCAACTTTTTGTTTTGGGGATTTTTTTTTTTTTTTTTTTTTAGTTTCAATTTCATTTACTTCTGCTCTGATCCTTATTATTTCTGCCTCCTGTTGATTTGGGATTTGGTTTGTTCTTATTTTTCTGTCTTTGAGATATATCATTAGATCTTTAATTTGAGACATTTCTCTCTCTCTCCTTTTTTTTTTTTTTTAAAGATTTATTTTAGGCCGGCGCCGTGGCTTACCAGGCTAATCTTCCACCTTGCGGTCCAGCACACCAGGTTCTAGTCCCGGTTGGGGCGCTGGATTCTATCCCGGTTGCCCCTCTTCCAGGCCAGCTCTCTGTTATGGCCCGGGAAGGCAGTGGAGGATGGCCCAAGTCCTTGGGCCCTGCACCCACATGGGAGACCGGGAGAGGCACCTGGCTCCTGGCTTCGGATCAGCGAGATGCGCCGGCTGCAGTGGCCATTGGAGGGTGAACCAACGGCAAAAAGGAAGACCTTTCTCTCTGTCTCTCTCTCTCTCTCACTATCCACTCTGCCTGTCCAAAAAAAAAAAAAAAAAAAAAAAAAGATTTATTTATTTGAAAGAGTTACAGAGAGAGAGAGAGAGAGAGAGAGAGAGAGAGGTCTTCCATCCAATAGTTCACTCCCTAATTGGCCACAACGACCGGAGCTGTGCCCATCCGAAGCCAGGAGCCAGGAGCTTCTTCTGGGTCTCCCACACAGGTGCAGGGGCCCAAGGACTTGGGCCACCTTCTACTGCTTTCCCAGGCCACAGCAGAGAGCTAGATCAGAAGTGGAGCAATCGGGACTAGAACCGGCGCCCATATGAGATGCCGGTGCTTCAGGCCAGGGCGTTAACCCACTGTGCCACAGCGCCGGCTCCTACATTTCTCTCTCTCTCTCTCTCTGTCTCTTTTTTTTTAAGGTAAGCATTTAATGCTATAAACTTCCCTGTTAATACTGCTTTTGCTATATCCCATAGGTTTTTGTATGTTGCATTATAAGCTCTTTCCTGGATGAGTCTGCTTGGGGTTCTTTGAGTTTCTTGTCTCTGGATGTCCCTGTCCCTTTCCAGACCTAGGGAATGTTCAGCTATTATTTCATCTAGCAGGTTCTCAATGTCTTTGTCCTTTCCTTCTCTTTCAGAAACACGTACAATATGAATATTTGGTAGTTTTATGGTATCCCATATTTTGCATAGACTTTCTTCATTCTTTTTAATTATTTTATTTTTTGCCTGATAGGGTTATTTCTAAAGTCTTGTCCTTGAGGTCTGAAATTCTTGCTTCCACTTGGTGTATTCTTTTTTTTTTTTTTTAACTTTTATTTAATGACTATAAATTTCCAAAGTACAGCTTATGGACACTTGGTGTGTTCTGTTAAAGCTCTGAATTGTATTTTTTATTTCACTGATTAAAGATTTCATCTCCAAAATTTCTATTTGATTTTTTTAATGAATTCTTTTTTTTTTTTTTTTTGACAGGCAGAGTGGACAGTGAGAGAGAGGGACAGAGAGAAAGGTCTTCCTTTTGCCGTTGGTTCACCCTCCAATGGCCACTGCGGCCGGCTCATCGCGCTGATCCGAAGCCAGGAGCCAGGTGCTTCTCCTGGTCTCCCATGCGGGTGCAGGGCCCAAGGACTTGGGCCATCCTCCACTGCCTTCCCGGGCCATAGCAGAGAGCTGGCCCAGAAGAGGGGCAACCGGGATAGAATCTGGCGCCCCAACCGGGACTAGAACCCGGTGTGCTGGCGCCGCAAGGTGGAGGATTAGCCTGTTAAGCCACGGCGCCGGCTGATTTTTTTTAATGAATTCTATCTCCTTAGTAACATTTTTATTCATTTCACTCAATGATTTCATTTCTTCACTCTAACTGGATACTAGACCGTTATTAGCGGTGTGATTTTCAAATATTTTCTCCCACTCTGAAAGTTTTCACCTTGATAGTTTTCTTTTTAACTTTTTTGTTTGTCTTTATTTGTTTTCACTTTCACCTAAAAGGGAGAGAAACACACACACACACACACACAGAGAGAGAGAGAGAGAGAGAGAGAGAGAGAGAGAGAGAGAAACAGAGAGAAACAGAGAGGTCATCCATCAATCGGTTCACTCCCTAGGGCTGGGCCAGGCTGCAGCCAGGAGCCCAGAACCCAGTCTGAGTCTCCCTCATGGGTGGCGGGGACCCAGCTGCTTGGGCTATCAGCGCTGCCTCAGAGGATTGGCACCATCAGGAGGCTGGACTGGAGATGGAATGAGGACTTGAAGCAGGCACCCAGTACTGGATGTGGATGCCCCAAGCAGAGCCCCAAGTGCAGAGCCAAACACTCACCCTTGATAGTTTTCTTTCATGTAGGAAAGCTGTTAATTTTTTAAAAATTGCATTTTTTCCTTTTAAAATTGACATATTATTGTATATATAAGAAATCTTCAAAAAGTTCATGGGAAATGTATATTATAAAAAACTATGGATTTCAGAGTTTTTGTTTATAAAAATAAACATCTTTCACTTGGACTTTTCCATGAACTTTTTGAAGTGCCCTCATATAAAGGCTCCTTTCTTCCTTCCTTCCTCCCTCCCTCCCTCCCTCCCTCCCCCCCCCCCCTTTCTTTCTATCTTTTTTAAAGCTTATTTGAGAGGCAGAGTTACAGGCAAAAAGAGGAGAGAGAGAGAGAGAGAGAGAGAGAGAGAGAGAGAGGTCTTCCGTCTGCTGGTTCACTCCCCAGATGGCCACAATGGCCGGAGCTGGGCTGATCTGAAGCCAGGAGCCAGGAGCTTCCTCCAGGTCTCCCACAAGGGTGCAGGGGCCCAAGCGCTTGGGCCATCTTCCACTGCTTTCCTAGACCATCAGCATGGAGCGGGATTGGAAGTGGAGCAGCTGGGACCTGAGCCGGTGCCCCTATGGGCTGCTGGCGCCATAGGCAGAGGCCCACTACAAGCGCTGGCCCAAGGATTCCTTTGTTTCTGAGTCCTCACCAGCATTTGTTATATTTTGTCTTTTTGAAATTCTGACAGGGGTTGCATTGTATCTCATTTTGGTTTTGATCTTCATTTTTCTGGTGTCTAGTGATGTTGATTTTCCTGTATTCGTAAGCCATTTATGTATCTTCCATTGAGAAATGCCTATTCAGGTCACCTGCTGTTTTTAAAATCAGATGATTTTTTTTGAAACTTTGATTTTCTTGTATATTCATATTAATCCCTCATTAGGTAAAGAGTTCGCAGATACGTTCTCCCATTCTGTAGTTTCTGTCTTCATTCTCTTCATTGTTTTCTTAGTTATGCAGATGCTGTAAGCCCATTTGTCCATCTTTACCTTTGTTGATGGTGCTTTTGGGGTCTTATCCAAAACAGTTATTGCCTATACTGATACCTGGAAGTGTTTCTCCCTGGTTCTTTTATAGTTTCAGGTCTTAAACTAGGCCAGTGATCCACCTTGAGTTGATTTTTTGTAAGGTGCAAAGGTGGGGATGAAACTTCATTCTTTTTTAGTCCTTAATGGCCTTTGAATGTCTCTGGTAGAAGTTGTACTTTTTCCTTTTCTACCTCTCTCATGTTACTTATTTGAGTCTTTTCTTTTTCTCTGGTTAGTTTAGGTGATGGTTCATCAACTATTTTTATCTTGTTAATAAATAACCTTCATTTTGTTGATATTTGGTATTATTTTATTAGTCTGTTTTCTTTCTGCTCTGCTCTTTGTTAATTACCTCCTAATATTAATTTTGGGTTTGGTTTGTTCTTGCTTGTCTAGTTCAGTTGCATGCTTAGGCTAAGCACTTCTGTCTGTCTGTCCCTGCAGTAGCTTGTGCTGTGTGATCCTGGATTTGTCCATCTCTTTCTTTGTTCTCCTAACACCTTTCCACCTTTGGCAGCTGGTTCTCATTCACAGTGTTGTTTGGAGAAATATCCTTTAGCTCTTTGTTTGCTGTATGTGTTTGAGGCTATTTAAAATAGTCAATATAAAGTTTTTTCCAACGCCTGCATTTCCTCAGCAACAGTTTCTTTTTAATTTCCTTAGTTTTTTTAGCCATATCTTCTCATTTCTTTTCACACCTTGTAGTATTTTCATTGCTATTGTTCAGAACTAAACATCTAGAATTTTATAATGTGACAGTGCTGGTCATCAGATTCTCCCTCCTCCGTAGGGTATCTTGTGGCTACTTGTAGTAGGAGTAGTTGCTTGTTGAGTGACTTTCCTGAATTATGTCTATAAAGCGTGTATCCTGTATGGCTACTGAAATCTCTAGTAGTTTGCTCATCACCCAGTGCTTCTTCAGTGACTTATTAAAATGCCAGGACCATGAGAGCAGCCCCCAGGCTTCGGGGCTGGGCGTGGTGTGTGTGCTGGGACACGTCGTCACCGCCTGGTGAGAGAGTTTACAGCTCTGCTTTAGTTTTTACTTCCTCCCGTGCAGAGGCTGTCAGCCAGCCAGAGGTGGTCTTTGTGGTCTTTGCCGCCTTCGCCAGACTGCCCTGAGCCTGGGTTCCGCTCCAGGAGGGTGCGCGGCCTTCTAGATTCCCAGGAGTATGTAGGAACTTCTCAAAGCTCTCACTCTTTTTGGACAGAAGTACGGTCTCAGACAGCAGTGATGGGGGGCTGGGGTTGTGGCACGGTGAGTTAAGCATCCCATATTGCAGCGCTGGTTTGAGTCCCAGCTAATGTACCTGGGAAAGCAGTGGAAGATGGCACTGGTGGAGTTCCTGGCTCCTGGCCTTGGCCTGGCCCAGCTCTTACTGTTGTGACCATTGGAGAGTAAACCAGTAGATGGAGAATCTTTTGTCTGCCTCTCCCTCTCTGTCACTCTGCATTTCAAATAAATAAATGTCTTTAAAAAAAAGTGGGGGGTGCCGGTGCTGTGGTGTAGTGGGTAAAGCCGCCGCCTGCAGTGTTGGCATCCCATATGGGCGCCGTTTCGAGTCCCGGATGCTCCACTTCCGATCCAGCTCTCTGCTATGGCCTGGGAAAGCAGTAGAAGATGGCCCATGTCCTTGGGCCCCTGCACCCGTGTGGGAAGACCCAGAGGAAGCTCTGGCTCCTGGCTTTGGATTGGCACAGCTCCAGCCATTGCGGTCAATTGGAGAGTGAACCAGCAGATGTAAGACTGTCTCCCCCCCACCACCCCGTGTAACTGACTTTCAAATAAATACATGTTTTTTTTTAAAAAAAACCTGCAAAGGGATCATGCAGAATCAATTAAAAAGGAAAAAAAAAAAAAAAAAAAAAAAGGATGAGTTCCTTCCACAACCAGGCAGCTATACTGGAAAAATGGGCTGGTGTCTCCAAGGCCACCACCAAGCTTGGGAGTGGGGAGGGGCCTGGAATAAGTTACAGCCCTACAAAGCCCTGCTCCTGAAATTCAGCTGTTTTTTTCCCTCCCTATTAAGTGGTCTCCTGGTTGCTGTAAAGCTGCTTAGATTCCAGCATCCCAGAAAAGTGGATTCTGACACATTTGGCCAGTTCCTTCACTGCTTTTATGGAGAGAGGAGGGACGTTCAGCTTCCCCTACTCTGCCGTCTTCGCTGAGGTCGTTCAGTAATTGAATCCTGTGCTGCATTGCCTGGCTCAGGAAACCAGATTAGCAACAGGTGGTTACTCAGTCCGCACAGTCAGGGTGGGCGTGGGTGACTTGGGGGATTGTCAGTGAAGCGGGATACAGTGGGGTCACTCCCTGGTTGTATGGATCTGTCATCCAGGAGGGACTTCTATTTCTCGAACATAAGATAGACACCTTGATGACATGCCATCCCATCTCCCGATGTCCTGCAGATCTTGAGAAACGCACAGCTCTAGCACACGATGACTGTTTCAGTTCTCTTCAGACAGCATCCCTCCACGGGGCTGGGAAAATATATTTGCAACTGTAAGGCTGGGGTGCTTTAAGAGAACTGATGTCACCCACTTCATGGCAATGTTTCTCGTTTAATTTTCTTCATAGGACGTGATGTTATCGGGGTGCTGGAAGCTTTCTAGGCAGGGCTTGGAAGTGATATTCCCTATCCCTATCAGATGCCTTTTGGGTTCATTCCTCTATTTTGGGGAAGATTTATGCTCGTATTCCAGAAAACTTCCCCCAAGGAACACCAAATTTGGCTGAAAGGTGGTGCTCACTGGTCTCCCCGAAGAGGCTACAGTTAGAAGTGAGTTTTGGCTCACTGGTGGCCCGCTGGATTTTTTCCCATGTCGTAGAGGTCTGAGCCTGAAAAACCCAACTTTTAACCATGTGCACACCAAACCGAGGTGGACACGTTGCAGGAGGGCGAGTGAGCCCACTGGGGGCTCATATCATGAAGACAGACATACCTCCTGGCAAAGACTCATCCGTGGGGCACAGAAGTCGTGTGCATACACTGACTTCAAAGAGCGGGTCGAAGCAGCAGGGACAAAGGGATGCTGCGAGTCATCAGACGTCTGCTCTTTGAATTGTCCTCTCACCTGACCTCGGAGTCGCCTATTGAATTCTGGAGAGCAGCTGCAACAGAAGAGCAAAATCAGCAAACAAAAAGAATGATGGTTCCCATTCGTGGCTCGCAAGTTAAAATAGCCAACCTGGGTCTTGTTTTTCTCACTTGTGAAGTGATGTCAAATTAAAACCATTTCCAACTCTATCATTTAAAAAATATTTTATTTATTTGAAAGAGTGATGGGGAGGAAGGGAAGGAGAGAGGGAGGGATGAAGGGAGAGAGAGAGAAAGAAAGAATATTTTCCATCTGCTGGTTACTCCCCAAATGCCTGCAATGGCCCGAGTTGGGCTAGGCTGAAGCCAGGAGCCTGGGACTCCATCTTGGTCTCCCAAGTGGGTGCAGGGGCCCAAGCACTGGGGTCCTCTGCTGCTGCTTTCAAAGACACATTAGCAGGGAGCTGTATTAGAGGTGGAGCAGTGGGATTTGAACCAGTGTCCATATGGGATACTGGCATTGCAGCAAGAGGCTTAACCTTCTGTGCCACAATGCAAGCCCCCCAACTCTAACATTCTATGGTTTTATAATGCTGTCCATGAATATATTCCCTGCTCTTCCCTGCATGTTCTCTGTAAAGTTCGGCGAGAACTGCCTCCTTCCTCTGATCCTTGGTTCTCCACACATGCCCTGCTGGCTGGACAGTCATATGTTCCTGTGGGAGAGTAGACAAACAGTAGTCATCACCCTGTCCTTCTCTCTGTCTTCATGTAAATTATTTTTCTACATTTCAGATGGTGTTCATTTGATGGACAATGCTAATATGCCAAACCAATATTTCAGAGTAATTGAGTGTTTTCATCAGACCTTCTTTTTTTTTTTTTTTTTTTAAGGGAAAGACTTTATTAGGGTAAACCTGACAGACTGGAGGGAAGGGGAGAAGAAGGAAAAAGGGAGAAGGAGAGCGTAAGAGAGAGAGAGAGAGAGAGAGAGAGAGAGAGAGAGAGATGTTCAAGAGCAGGTCCTTTTAAAACTTTGCCAGGGGGCGGGCAGGGAGGTAGGAGCAGCAAATCCAATTAGGATAGGGGTGGAGCTGACACTGGTCGTTGGGCCATGTGGTCACCTGGCTTCCAGCAATGGTGGTGGGGGGTAGAGCATGATGGTGTCAGGGTGCAGATCCCACCACAGATAAGACTGTGTCATTTTACTCACATTCGCCCTTTTTGTTTTTTATAAAGCATTGTATGGGATTACATTAGCCCCAAAAGTCCAGGAGGGGTAGGGGGGCGATGATCTGACTTTAGAGCTACTTCCTGCTGACCTGGGGCGACGAGGTACTCTTCGCTGGCATGGGGCAATGTCTCAAGCCGTTGTCTCCTGGGTGGGGGCCGAGTATATCCCTGTAGCAGCATTTGGTTGACCGCCGGGTTGCTGAAGATCTTGGTTCGTTCCATTATCCACTCCTGTAAACACTTAAACAGACACAATAGTATAAAAGGGTGAGAATAGCAACCAATGATCCTAAGAGTGGCATTAACCAGGTAGTGAGAGGATTTCATAGAGGAGTCTTCCTCCCTTTTCTAAGTTACCGTTGAAAATTGGAAGATTTATCAAGATTGCATTAGGCTACAAACGTCGGCACACTCAGCCGAGGTTGGCTTAAATGAGTGGGTTTATTCTTAGTGGGGGAAAGTCTGGAGGTTGGTGGCTTCATGCATTGCTTTAGCTGCAAGCCCTTGGGCCATCCTCTACTATGTTCCCAGGCCATCAGCAGGGAGCTGCATCAGAAGAGGAGCAACAGGGACATCAGCTGGCCCCATATGGGATGCGGGCCCTGCAGATGGAGGCGTAGCCTACTACTCTGCAGAGCCGGCTTTTCTGAGAGGCCAGCCTGGTCTACCAGGTGTACATCTTTTCATTCAACTTCCATATTAAAAACTTTTTTGATTGGGAAAACAAATTATTCTCCCTGTCCCGAATGGGAAGCATTTTAATGGTACAGGATTAGTTGTTTCTGTAACCGTTGGGAGGGCAAAGATGTTATGACTGCTGATCACAGCATGTAACCCCAAAGTGGTTGGTGCTCAGAGCTCATGCAGAGGCGACCACAAACCTCATGAAGCTCTGCAGAGCTCCTACCACTCATCTCCATCTGAAACAGCAAAGCACGCTGCTTTCCTGGACTCCGGAATCTGCCCCAAACCTATGTTTGCCGGTAAGTCGACCTGCTCCTGACCTTACATAACCCTGGCTGCTTCTGCTGCTGTCCACTAACTCCCAGGTGAATGTCTTTCACAACAAACCCAATCTGAAGGCCCGGTGTGAATGGGGATTCTGGGGAACTTCGTTCCTGGCTGCTTCCACATGCAGCTGGAATCGCACAGCCCAGCGGGCAATAAGCATCAAACCTCTGCCCTCCCCTTTTAAATCGAAACAGGATTCTTACAATCCTAAGCATGACCCTTTGTGCATTTTCTTGGCCATCTTTCTCTGTTGCATGATTGCAATGGTTGCAGTGGAAATGAGAAAGGGAGCGTTTCGCTGTCCAGACAGTTGGAAATGTCTGTCACATTACTAAAACATAACACCTGCTACCCAGGTGGAGGACGAAGTGAAGATGGAGGGAATGCTGGCGTAGCTGTGGGTCATCACGTTGATACTTAAACTCCTGTCACATGGCGCCCTTCTTCCCACAAGGTGCGCAAACAGAATGCATCACTCAAAAAAAAAAAAAAAAAAAAAAAGAAACCGATTAGGCGCTGGGCTGCAGGCCGGGCTGCAGGCCTTCCACTGCGGCCAGTTAGGCTTTGTGCGCAGGCCTGTCTCGGAGCAGGGCTGGGCCCTTCCCAGCGCCCTGGCTGCACCTGCAAGCCTTTGGAGGCCATACCCAGCTGTGTTGCACGCCCTTCTTGTGGGCGCTCAGCACTGGGAGCTGTGTGAGCACAGA
Organism: Lepus europaeus; assembly: GCF_033115175.1. Taxonomy (NCBI): domain Eukaryota; kingdom Metazoa; phylum Chordata; class Mammalia; order Lagomorpha; family Leporidae; genus Lepus; species Lepus europaeus. Next base: position 13,366,442 of record NC_084842.1, read on the forward strand.
GGAGGGGGAGGCGCTCCCCGGGTAGAGTCCTAAAGAGGAAGTGGGAGCTAGCCAGGTGGGCGTGGGGGCAGCTGTGGGCTGTAGGCGGGAGAACTCGGAGGTGAGAGCAGTCTCGACTCCGTTGTGGCCCCCTGAAAATCATTTGTTGACGCGCTTACCCCGGTGCGACCATATCTGCAGACGGGGCCTTTAAAAAGGCAGTTAAGGGCAAAGGAGGGTGGACCGGGCCTATGAAAGGAGCTGTGCGCTCACAGCCATCTGTAAGCCAGGAAAAGGGCCGCGGGAGGAACCGGCCCTGCTGGCACCTTCATCCTGGACTTCCGGCCCTGTTCACCGCGGGTTCTAGTCCCGGTCAGGGTGCCAGATTCTGTCCCAGTTGCCCCTCTTCCAGGCCAGCTCTCTGCTGTGGCCCGGGAGTGCAGTGGAGGATGGCCCAAGTGCTTGTGCCCTGCACCCGCATGGGAGACCAGGATAAGTACCTGGCTCCTGCCATCGGATCAGCGCAGTGCGCCGGCCGCAGTGCGCCTACCGCGGCGGCCATTGGAGGGTGAACCAACGGCAAAAAGGAAGACCTTTCTCTCTGTCTCTCTCTGTCCACTCTGCCTGTCAAAAAAAAAAAAAAAAATTAGGCTGGGTGCTTTAATTCTGTGCATCTCAAGACGTTAGCATTTATGGTGGTGATGGTGAGAACAGGGCCCACCTTAGATGGTGTGGTTACAGAGGTGTTCAGTGGAACTGTGGTTTCTAGCTCAACAGAGGCAGGCATGGTTGGTGGAATTTCTGTGAGGGAAGCATTGCTTTCTTTAGAAAGATTGCCTGGTTTTTAACCTTTTGTTTCAACTCAGTTTATTTATTTTCTTAAACACTTTATTTTGGAAAAATTCCAATATATTTCAAAACATTATATAATCCCCTAACTTCAATAGTTATGTACTTTGTTCAGCGTACCAGCCTTGAGATTATTTTTAAAATCCCAGACATTCTATTATTCCATCTTCAAATACTCTAGTTTAGACATTGGTGACATTGGTGCATTCAATTTTTTTTTTTTTTTTAATTTGAGAGAGAAGAAGAAGGAAGGAGAGAAGGAGGAGGAGGGGGAGAAAGAGAAAGAGAAAAAGAGAAAGAGAAAGAGAAGAAGAAAAAGAAAGAACTCCCATTTGCTTGTTCACCCTCCAGATGCCCACCATGGCCAGGGCTGGGTGGGCTGAAGCCAATAGCTGGGAAATCAAGCCAGGTCTCTCAGCTGGGTGTCAGGAACCAATCACTTGAGCCATCACTGCTGACTCCCAGCGTCTGCATTAGCAGGAAGCTGGAGTCAGGCACTGGAGACGGGCATCAGACGCAGGCACTGTGCTATGCGGTGCAGTGCATCTTAACTGCTAGGGCAAAGCCTGTCCTGCGACATGGACCCATTTTAGAAAGTGAAACCCATAACGTGGGGTGGTAGCCTCCAAAGTGCAAACACACTTGGGAAGGATCATAGCCTGTTCCTCAGCTCATTACTGAGAATGAAGGCTGCACTGGTAGAGGGAAAAAGCTGAAATAGGCTGGCGCCGTGGCTTAACAGGCTAATCCTCTGCCTTGCGGTGCCGGCACACTGGGTTCTAGTCCCAGTTAGGGCACCGGACTCTATCCCGGTTGCCCCTCTTCTGGGCCAGCTCTCTGCTATGGCCCGGGAAGGCAGTGGAGGATGGCCCAAGTGCTTGGGCCCTGCACCCGCATGGGAGACCAGGAGAAGCACCTGGCTCCTGGCTTCGGATCAGCGAGATGCGCTGGCTGCAGCGGCCATTGGAGGGTGAACCAATGGCAAAAAGGAAGACCTTTCTCTCTCTCTCTCTCTCACTATCCACTCTGGCTGTCAAAAAAAAAAAAAAAAAAAAAAAAGCTGAAATCTAGTTTTGTACGTTCCTGGCTGTGTGAGCTCTCACGCCTTATTTAACTTTTCTGAGCCCCAGTTCATCAATTACAAAGATAACGGTGCTTATATAGGAGGGGGTATTAGGAAAGAGAATGTTCAGTCCTAGCACGGTGTCTGGCACACAGGAAGTCCTCAAGAGATGGTAACTAAAGTCATAGTGGATTACTTCTAGCTGATTTTTCTGAGTGAAGAAAAAACTCAAACAGGCCTAAAATACGGAAACCAGGACAAAGGGAAGTAACAAACTAGTCTAAGAGAGGGAAAGGTGAATAGAAGAAAGAGAACTTGAACTGCCTCCAATTTTGTGTAGGTCCACCAGGGGTGAGCGAGGTCGCCTCCGGGTCCTTCCTGGCTGCTTTATCACAGCAACAGCATCTATTTTCTCGACTGCATCTTCCTAGGAAAGTCACCAGTTAACACCCACTTTGCTGTGCTGTCATCCTTTGAGTCTTTTGAAAAAAAAAATTTTTTTTTTCCTCCCAGGGATTGTCTCCTCTAAAGATCAAGGTGGTTTTGATGTCTATGGATACTTTGGGTGGGGAAGTTTGTGACCACTCTTCTGTGTGCATCTTCACCTCAGCTTTCAAACCAAGCCAGAAGCTTGGTGGGATCTTAGTATTTATGAGCAAAACGGTCTCTTCTTTTCTGCTCGCCTGAGAATCTGATGCGAACTTCAGTCTCCTCCCTCCCACCCTGTATGTTCTAGGTGGCAAGCAGGAATGTAGACAGACTACAGTCACTTGTGAGGCAAGATGGGAAGAAATCTCTCAGCTTCTGAATTTAATGAGTTGGCTCCAAGATCCATTTCCGCCCCTCTGCCTCCTTTGGCAGTGGCATTGATCGAGGTGTGCCAGTTGGGAGAGTTCCCATCTTCCTCCTCCACCTCGCCTTTGGCATTTGGACAAAAATTCCTGGTGTATGTACAACCACCCAGCTCTGGCAGTGGTTTACCGGCTGCCTGTTTGTCCTGGAATTATTCTGTAGACCACATAACCACTGGCATGCATGTGATGATCTAGGTTGATCGGGGCCTTGTTCCAATCACTTAACAAACATCTATCGAGTGCCTATGTGTTGGTAATCAGCTAGGTCTTTTGTGAGAACACTCCGTGAAAGATCACCTTATTGTAACAAAGGTGGAAGGCAGTAGATTTTGTTGATTTGCTTGAATTTTCCAGGAGACTCTGTGTATTCAAGACCTGTATGAAGTGGACCATCCGATCTATACCTCTAATAGGCTTAATGACCACTTAGCTGTTGACTGCTTTCCAACATATGGGTATCAGGATGCCTTTCTGGAATAGACAATGGTAAATAAACAAAATGCTGTTACTATTGAGCAAGAATTTTTTTTTTTAAAGTTTTTGATTTTAATTTGAGAGGTACGTATACACACACACACACACACAGAGTGAGCTCCTGAAGCTGGGATGTTGGAACTTAATTTAGGTCTCCCATGTGGGTGACTGGAAACCAACTACTTAAGGCATTGCCACTGCCATCCAGGGTCTGCATTAGCAGGCAACTGGAGGCAGGAGCTGAAGCTGGTGCCAGTTACCAACCCAGTTACTCTGACGTGCAGCCAGCCCTGACCAAGGGTTCTTGCGAGGTGGCTTTCCATCTGGGTACAGGGATTCTCATCTACAGCAGATGGCAGGATGTCATCATGGAGTGTCTTCTGAGTCTAAGTTGGGAAGGGATGAGTCACTTGTCCTTATTGGGATTTACTTCTTACCTTTCTAACTTTGGCTCTGTAACGATTTCCTTTTCAACAACGATGGATTCTATCCCAGCAAAAGGTTCTTGCAGTCCTTGGATGGCAGTAATTCTATGCATGGTGAGAAGGTCTTGCTGTGAGGCTTTCTTTGCTGATTCATACAGGAAGGCTTCAGCACTGGGATTCTTTGAAAAAGTGTGGTAGGTATTTCTTGTACTCAGTGTTTTCTAATTTTCTTCCTCATTTTGGACATGGGAGAGGATTACCCTTCCTTGCAATGTTGCAGCGAGGTATGGCTGTATGACTACTTCTGGCCACGGCTGTGAAAGCCATGTGTATCACTTCTGTGCTAAGATAGTTATCTAGAAACGGACTTGCTGGGTTAGGTTCTATGTTCATCTTCAACTTTGCTAAATAGTGAACAATTTTCCTCTCCATATTTGTTGCAATAATTTATACTTCTACTATTGTGCTATGACAGAGTCCATTTCTCTACACCATTGCTAAATTTATAAGCCTTAAAAATTTTTGTGGGGGCTGGTGCTGTGGCATAGTGGGCTAAGTCTCCACCTGTGGCACCGGCATCCCATATGGTAGCTGGTTTGAGTCACAATTATTCTATTTCTGATCCAGCTCTCTGCTATGGACTGAGAAAGTGGTGGAAGATGACCCAAATGCTTGGGTCTCTGCATTCATGTGGGAGAACCTGGAAGAAGCTTCTGGCGCAGCTCTGGCTGTTGTGGCCATTTGGGGAGTGAACCAGCGGATAGAAGACCTTTTTCTTTGTCTCTCCCTCTCTCTCTCACTCTGCCTCTCAAATAAATACTAATTTTCCCCTGCAATTTAATGGCTATTAAATGGTTATTTTAGGGGGTGTACTTTTACATTTCTTTGACTATCAGTGAAATTGGCCATCTTTTAATGTATTATTTGGGCTATATTTCCTGTGAACTCTTTGTTCCTTTCTGTGGAGGTCATGCTTCACTTTCCCCTACGCCATGTATTCTTTCTACAGTGTGGTAACTGTTCAGAGTTCCATTTTTCCAAGAACAATGTCAGAAAACTTGCATCTCCTGGCTCTCTTGTATCTAGAGTTCAGTGTTTAACTAGACTTCTGCAGTCAGATGGGCCCATGTAAGACTTGATTTGGAAATGAGCAATATGAATGGCATTCTTAGGGTGAGTGACAGTCTCTGTAGCAGATCAGTCACATACCCTTGGCACTGAAGCACAATGTGCGTTTACTTGTCACTCATGTGAGAGTTCCTGGTGGAGCAGCTTTCTGTATATTCACTCCGTGGTTCAGGGTGTATACCTTCTGTGTGTCTGCCACCTCTAGGTTCCCAGAGGACTCTCCATTAAGACAGCAGAAGAAGCAAGAAAGAACCATTAAGGGGGGGCCAGTGCTGTGTAGTGGGGAAAGCTGCTGCCTGCAGTGGAGGCATTTCATATGGGTGCCGGTTTGAGTCCCGGCTGCTCCACTTCTGATCTAGCTCTCTGATCCAGGCCTGGGAAAGCAGAAGAAGATGGCCCAAGTCCTTGGGCCCCTGCAACTGGCGTGGGAGACCTGGAAGAGGCTCCTGTCTCCTGGCTTCAGATTGGAGCAGCTCTGGCCGTTGCGGCCATTTGGAGAGCGAACCAATGGATGGAAGACCCCCCCCCCCCCCACTTCTCTGTAACTCTGCCTTTCAAACAAAGAAATAAATCTCAAAACAAAAAAATTTGGAGGTTTTCATGGTCTCTTTTTGGAAGTGGTGAGCTACTCTTCAGTCTATATACCAAAGGTCAGAACTCAGTCCCATGCCACACCTGACAGTGAGGGAGGCTGGGAAATGTGACCTAGTCGTGGGTTTTCATGAATGCACAGTAGTTCCTGCTGCATTATGGAATCGACTCTCTGGGTGACATGGTGACAGATGATAGTTCCTTGGCAAATGCTTTCTAATGTTCAGTGTCTAAGGGTACAGAGATTGAGCAGTAGGGGTAAAGGTATTTCATGAGAAGCCATCAATGTAGTTGGGGGTGGTTGTCGTTCCTGCCCATGTAGTTTGCAATGATTGGCTTTGTAACTCTCCCAGCAGTTGTGTGAGTTGAACAAGTGCCTTTTCTGCTTACACTAAGCAGAGAGGATTTCATGGGTTGTAGCTAATAATTCTGAGTGCTTTTTTCCTTCTGCTATGTATTTTTTTTAAAAGACTTTTTAATTTATTTGAAAGTCAGAGTTATACAGAGAGAAGGAGAGGCAGAGAGAGAGAGCAAGTGAGAGAGAGTGATAGAGAGAGAGTGATAGAGAGAGAGAGAGAGACAGAGTGATAGAGAGAGAGAGAGAGAGAGAGAAATCTTCTATTCTCTGCCATTCCTCAGTTGACCACAATGGCCAGAGCTGTGCTGATCCGGAGCCAGGAGTCTCCTCTAGGTCTCCCACATGGGCACAGGGGCCCAAGGACCTGGGCCATACTTCATTGCTCTGCTAGGCCACAGCAGAGAGCCGGACCAGAAGTGGAGCAGCCAGGACTTGAACTGGAGCCCACAGGGGATGCCAGCACTGCAGGCGGCGGCTCCACCCACCAGGCCACAGTGCCGGCCCTGTTCAGTACTACTTTGGGTCATTTGTATCTACCTTTGAGATTAGGCCTCAGAGACTGTCTTACTGAAGTGGTGGTATTTACTTTTAACTTCTGTCTCTACAATCTGTATACTCTGTTTATGTTAAGAACAATTCTGGGCAGAGGTGGCTAAGCTGGTGCTTGGGAGCCTGCATCCCATATTGAAGTGCCAGTTCAGCTCCCAGCTACTCTGATTCCAATCTGCCTTCCTGCTAATGAACCTGGGAAGCAGCAGATGATGACTCAAGGAGTGGAGTTCCTGCCACCCACATGAGACCCAGAGGGAGTGTCTGGCTCCCGAGTTCAGGCAGGCTGAGTCCCAGCTGTTGCAGCCATTTGGGGAATGAACCAGCAGATCAAAGATCTCTCCCTGTGCTGACCCCTAGACCCTAACTGAACTTTGCCTTTCAAATAAATGAGTAAACAAATGAAACAACGGAAGGCAGACCTTTCTCCCTGTCTCTCTCTCTCACTGCCTAACTCTGCCTGTCAGAAAAAAAAATGTCTTTATGAACAAGTTTAGACTTACATGCATACAAAAGCAAGGTCTGTAGCAAATCCATTCCACAGGTTTCAGGCCCAAAGACATTTGTTCCTAAACTAAAGCAGAGCAAGCTAAATATTTCTACTTCTTGTGCAGTGAGGTAGGACAGTTTCATCTTCAACCTTTGACCAAAGAGAGGTTTATTTGACATCTCATTATTGTCACCAGTGATGAGGGGGTGGTGTTGGTAATGCAGTCCTAACTCTAGGAGGGGTTGGGAAAGCTGCTGCCTCCCCTCCTGGTTGGGGGGCCTTGAGGCAGGGCCACGAGGCTGTGACGATGGCTGGGCACCCAGCTGTGTGCTCTTGGACATCAACCAGATGGAAAGTCAAGACTGCCGAAGAGATCCTGTTGACCCTTTATAGGTTCCCGAGTTCAGGGAGAGGCAAGAAGCAAAAGCTTCAGCGTGGAGCACTCATCCCTTCATAACTGAGGCTCTTCGAAACCGGTTCCCCCACTTTTGGATTCACATGCTATCTGAGGATAACCACCGAAATGACGTTACCTCGCTCTTTCAGCTTAGGTAAGCCACTTACATTTCTTGGGTCTCAATTTCATCATATGCAGAAGTCACTGTTTCTGGGGTGTGGGTTCACTAGCAGAGTTTCGCTGATTCTCGTGATTCTTTGTGGCTTTCTATAGTCCCCACCAGATGGCTCTAGTCCCTTTGTGTAAATCGCTCTGCAGCCTCCTTTTAGGCAGATTGGCTTTCGTGGGCTCCTTTCCTCTGCACAGTCAACTTGACACAAAGCCACTTCAGATGCTGGAGGACTTCAGCTTGTCTTCCAGAGAACATTACTCTCCTTGTTCAAATCATGGGCCAAGACTCTAAGAGTCCAACCAGTTTCTTATTTATTTATTTAAAGCTCTATGTATTTGAAAGGCAGAGTGATGGGGTAAGGGCGGGAGAGAGAGGAAGAGAGAGAGCAGGTGCGTGCATATGTGTTCTCTTCTGTCTGCTGGGCTACTCCTCAGCTGGCTGCAATGAGCAGGGCTGGGCCAGGCTGCAATCAGGAGCCCAGAACTCCATCCAGGTGTCACATGTGGGTGGCCCAGGCACACTGCAGGGACTTGGATAAGAAGAGGAACAGCTGAGACTCCAACTAACACTCCTATATAGGATGCTGGTAGCTTAGCCCACTGTACTGCATTGTTTATTTTTTTTAGAAAAGATTTTTTTATTTTTCAAGTAGGGGGAGAGATAGATAGATGTGCAATGGCCAGGGCCAGGCCAAAACTGGGAGCCTGGAACTCTATCCAGATTTCCCTCATTGGTGGCAGGGGCCCAAGAAATTGGGCCATCTTCTGCTTTCCCAGGTACACAAGCAGGAAGCTGGATCAAGCATCTGGGACTCAAACCATCACCCTAATATGGGACATGGGTGTTGCAAGCAAGCAGTGGCTTAATCTGCTGTGCAAGTGCCCACCCATTCTGTTGTGTTTTTTATGACACCCGCTGTTTTCTACCATAATTCCTATGAGAGGTTATGGCCATCTTAGGGCCCCAGAGCTGGCCCCTTGCCGTGGTTAGAGAGAGAATACGGAAGTCCATACTTCTGTGCAGCCGGGAACGGTCTAGGAAATTCTTGGGAAAGTCAGTGAACTGGGATTCTGGACTCTTTCCTCGGGAGATTCCTTACTCTTCTAACCTGCTGAAGGCTCTGAATCCTGGGGGTTCACTACAAGGAATTCGGGTGCAGTGAGGAGTGTTCTAGTCATCTGGGCCTTTTTTTATTTATATTATTTACTCACTTGCTAGTTGGGTAACAAACAGAACAGAACTGATCTTCGGTCAAATCCAGATCATTAGCCTGAATATCAGTGAGTTCAGTCGGACCAGTGTTGTGACCTGGCTCCCTAAGTCTCTAATCAACTCGGCATCCTCAGCCTTGGCACCACAAATCTGTCAGTTTGCATGTACGTGTAACAAGTGATTAAAAAACCAATTGCAGTTTTCCTCCGCTACGGCCTCAGCTTGATGAGTTCAAGAAAATGTCCCCATTTTCCATCCCTGAGATAGGCTGTTTAAGACCTAGGTGCTCTGGGGATGGGGTTTGTTGGAGAAAGAACATTTGGTAGTGTGAGAAAGCGGGGGGGGGGGGGGGGGGGGGGCTGAAGACCTGACACGTTGTTACTGCTTCAACAGACACTTGTCACCAGCTCGTGCTAGGCACTTTCCTAGGCATTGGATATGTGCCGGCACTAGAACTGGCCCGGATCCCGCTGTCATTCATGCCCTCTGAAGAACATAGCTGGTGGCTTCAGTTAGTGATCACTGCTGTGATAGGATTGTGAGAGCCGGAGTGCCGGCTTGTCCTGTTTGAGCTGACGGCTGAAGGGTTGCTGAGGCAGTGGCAAAGTCCCCCAGGACAGCAGGAAGCTGGGCTCACTTGAATTCAGCCTCTCTCGCGGATGAACAGAGTTCCCAAGGCTGCTGTGGGGCTGTCTGAGTGCTGGTTGTTATGAGACACTCCCTTGTACATGAACTTGGCATAGAGGACATACAGCTGCCTGTCACTGAATGTGGGTCACACACCTGCTGAACAAGGAGCGGTGCTGTGCGTGTTGTCTTGAGGCAATGAACAGAGCTTTCTCCTTTTGTTCTTTGCACCAGCTAAGATCCATGGGTTTTTATACTCACAGAAAGGCGGCACAAGCCTTCCAAAACAAGAAACCCTAGACTTCTCATCAGCTTCGGGTGGGAAGTGGGATCTCTTCAGATTTAGTTTCACTAGCAAACAAAATGGGCATTTCTTTCTTTCTTTTCTTTTTTTTTTTTTTAAAGATTTATTTAACAGAGTTACAGAGAGAGGTAGAGACAGAGAGGGGTCTTGCATCCACTGGTTCACTCCCCAGTTGGCTGCAATGGCCGGAGCTGTGCTGATCCGAAGCCAGGAGCCAGGAGCTTCTTCTAGGTCTCCCACATGGGTGCAGGGGCCCAAGCACTTGGGCCATCTTCTACTGCTTTCCCAGGCGATAGCAGAGAGCTGGATCAGAAGAGGAGCAGCTGGGACTAGAACTGGCACCCATATGGGATGCCGGCGCTTCAGGCCAGGGCGTTAACCCACTGCGCCACAGCACCAGCCCCAGAAAGGGCATTTCTTAATTCCCCAGTGTCATGGAGATGCATGAACCTCATATCAATGTAATACTTAGAGATGTCTGCCTAACTGTTCCTATTAGAACATCAAGGGGCTGGCGCTGTGGCTTAACAGGCTAATCCTCCACCTTGCGGCGCCGGCACACCAGGTTCTAGTCCCGGTCGGGGCACCGATCCTGTCCCGGTTGCCCCTCTTCCAGGCCAGCTCTCTGCTGTGGCCCAGGAAGGCAGTGGAGGATGGCCCAAGTTCTTGGGCCCTGCACCCGCATGGGAGACCAGGAGAAGCACCTGGCTCCTGGCTTCGGATCAGCGCGATGCACCGGCCACAGTGGCCATTGGAGGGTGAACCAACGGCAAAAAGGAAGACTCTTCTCTCTGTCTCTCTCTCTCACTATCCACTCTGCCTGTAAAAAAAAAAAAAAAAAAAAAAAAAAAAAAAAAAAAAAAAAAGAACATCAAGGGCTGGAGATCATGCACTTGACTTCATACACAGGAAGTTCCAGTGATTTATAATTTAACATTCAAAGGTCATTTCAGTCCTAAATCTTTTTTTTTTTTTTAAATTAAACAGGCCTATGTGAATGTAAGAAGAATTTGTGAAAATGGGACATTGTTGGGCCTGCCCAGGGTGGATGGTGGGACCATTGTCAGCTGGTGGTGATTTTCCTCTGCAAGACTTCCTCTCTCTGGGCCTCTCCCTCGCCCTCGTGGCTCTGTGACCTGGCAGGAGCTGGACTGTGAGGGGTGGGCAGAGGCATCTGTGTCTAGAAAACACAGGCCCCTTGCCTTCCTGACGGCTCCTGGTGCCACAGGGCGGCATCCGGCACCAGGAGGCAAGCCCCTGGGAGGCGCTGGCTCCGGAAGGGCCAGAAGGTGCCAAGAAACCTGCAAGGAAAGGGACGTTACATCTGCTGTGAGCGTGGTATATCTGCCAGTGTCAGGGGTTGCCACCTGTTCCTGCACACGCCACCAATTGGCGCCGGCGGTGGGGACCGAGGCAGCAAATGCAAATGGAGCTTAGGAGGTGGCCATGATGCCAGGAGCCAGTGCAGCAAGCTGTGTCCTCTCCTCTCCTCCCTCCCCAAAGCCTTGGCTTCAACAAAAGGTGTGGTGTCAAAACAGTAGATTGTGCGCCGGTCCCTTGAGCGCGTGCCAGTTCGCTGAGTGGGCAGGTGTTGTTAGCTCTTGGAGCTGGTTGCTAAGGTTGAGCCCAAACCAGGAACATGGTGGGAGGGGAGCAGGGCGGCGTGGAGAGGGAGAACAGCTGCAGGGTAGGGGGCGTGAGTCAGCGGAAAGAGCCTCCTCCCTCCTCACCTGCCCACGCCTCTGGCACTGGAGCCCAGGCCAGCCCTACCTCCCGAGACTGCCCCGGGCTGCGCTTGACTGTCCAGACCTCCTCTGGGAATGACTGGGCTGCTACAGAGCTCTGTCAGGCGAACTCAGTCCTGAGAGACCTCTCCGAGGCAGAGGGCTCATTCCCACTTTCTCCGTATTCAGAAAGCTCTTAACAGAAGCATGGAAGCTTGCCCTGCACCCTTGCTTTTTGCCAGATGCTTTCCCTTTGTCCGTGAGCTCTGGGGCCTGTGTAGAGAGTCAGGAAGCCCATGAGTCCACGTTTCCTCCCTGACATCGTCTGTCTTGTTGGGAAGTTGCCCTCACCCACTGGAAGTCATTTGGCCCCTTTCTCTGCAGCCCACAAGTTTTCTTGGGCCCCTAGTAGGGCAAGGGAATCTCCACTCTCATGCCTGCCGCCCTCCTTCTGAGACAGAGAGCATTGCAAAGACTGGGTTTTGGTTGCAGGACCCCAGGGCGCTTCCTGTCTGACCTCCACGCCATAGCTCTGTGCCCTTGGGTCTGCAGCTCTCCGGCTCTCCGTTTCTTTCTTTATGAAGTGAACAGGTTTGGAAATGTGAAATGGTGACCAGCCTGTCTTTCATCTTTGAATTATAGAGCTCTTTGCCGATAGGTAGGACTGGCAAGAGCTGGCAGGTAGCTGTCCCTGATTTAGAAGTCACCATGCTTCGCCCGGGGTCAGGGTGGGGACAGCAGGTTTTGCCTGGGGAGTAAGTGTTTCTGGTTGGCAGGCTGTTGGCCCTGGAGGCTAAGCCACATTGATCCAGGGGGTGAGAAACCACACGTGCTCTGTATCAACTGAAAAATTCATGCATGGCTCCCTAGAACAATTCATTTTTTCTTTCCTTTCTCAGATGTCTTTCGGAAAAATAATTTGGGCTGCCTGGAGCAACTGGTTTTAGCCTGGCACAGTGTTGGAACTGGCAAGTGTAGAAAACATAGCTCTAAGATTTTTTTTTTTTTAAAGATTTATTTATTTGAAAGTTAGAGTTACATACAGAGAGGAGAGGTGGGAGGGGGGCTCTTCCATCCAATAGTTCACTCCCCAATTGGCCACAACGGCCGGAGCTGTGCCGATCTGAAGCCAGGAGCTTCTTCTGGGTCTCCCATGTGGGTGCAGGGTCCCAAGGACTTGGGCCACCTTCTACTGTTTTCCCAGGCCACAGCAGAGAGCTGGATGGGAAGAGGAGCAGCTGGGACTAGAACTGGCACCCATATGGGATGCCGGCGCTTCAGGCCAAGGCATTAACCTGCTGTATCATAACGCCAGCCCCAGCTCTAAGAAGTTTTAGCTGTAATTTGGTTGTTGTGATAAAAACTGAGTAGTCTGTGATACCTATTGTGCCATCTCTTTGTGCTAATATGAGGCCTCCTAGCATCAGAATCACCTGGTTTTCTTGAACATGTTACAAGCCTACCGTGGACTATTAAAAATACTTGGGAATGACGCTTAGAAATTGGAGCTGTTAGTGCTCTGATGTGTGCTAAAGAAGCCCTGGTTTAAAGCCTGCGCCATGTGATGGCGTGGTATCATGTGCTGTCATGCCATTTACTTCTTTACTGTCTAGTGGGTGTCCCTCTTGCCTCCTTAACCTGATGGAAGCGTCTGGAAGGCCACACACTGCCCACTGGTTTAATGTCTCGTTCAGCACGTTTTTGTGCTGTTCACCTCTGAGGTCGACCTAACAATCTGTGGGTTTGTGAGCCCGAGGTCTGACCTGGCTCAGGGATTGGGGAGCAGCTGCTGGTCCAAGGGAGGAGGATGTGGCAGCTGGGGAGAGGTGAGGCTTGATTGCACTGCATACATTCACGTTCCCATTCTTTTCCGGGAAATATCTGGGGTACAGGTTCTTCCTCTCCCTGGAAATTTGGGTCATAGGTGTTTGGCCCCAGCTGGAGGGGCTGTTAAGATGTCGGCTCTGGGAGCAGGATGGGGGCTGGCGGAAGAGGTGGAAACAACCGCTTGAGTCCCTCACCTGGTGACAGGTTTAAGTTCCTGCAGTGCAGGTGATCTGGTTCAGGGGGAGACCTGTGCATGTCCCAAGACCCCAGGGCGAGGGAGAGAGCGCTGAGGCATATGGTCTTCTGCCATCGGGCAGGTCAGCTAAGGGACCGCTGGATGCACAGGTTCCTGCTTAAAGAATGTAACGGAACAGGGTTACGTCTTCCCCCTGCATGGAGCAGAGAGGGGACTAGAGGTTGTGTGCATTTCTTGGTGAGGGAGGAAAGTGCAGAGGACAAGGAGAGTAAGAGAGAACCCTGGGGCAAGGATGGCAGGGGACAGTGGCAGGTAGTCCTGAGACGGTGGAGGTGGTGCCACAGAAGCATTTTGGTGGCAGTGTCAAGAAGGGAACCAGGGGCCGGCGCTGTGGCGCAGCAGGTTAACGCCCTGGCCTGAAGTGCTGACATCCCATATGGCTGCCGGTTCTAGTCCTGGCTGCTCCACTTCCCATCCAGCTCTCTGCTATGGCCTGGGAAAGCAGTGGAAGATGGCCCAAGCGCTTGGGCCCCTGCACCCGCATGGGAGATCTGGAAGAAGCTCCTGGCTCCTGGCTTTGGATTGGCGCAGCTCCAGCCGTTGTGGCCAATTGGGAAGTGAACCAGCGGAGGAAGACCCCCCCCCCCCCCCCGTGTAAAAAAAAAAAAAAGGGAACCAGTGGGAATGGGGGTCTCCAAGTGGTTAGTGGTGGCACAGCAGGGGCGGGGAGAGCTGACTCTGACACACAGGCTGGTGTGGAGTTTGGATTGCTCTGCGTCGGTTGTAAATGCAGAGAATGAGTGAAAGAAACCCTCGCGGGAGATCTTGGTTGGACTGTGGCTGACTGTTAGGGGAAGCAGCCCTTGCTGGGGATGGAGGGACCCGTATCAGAGTCTGCTCAGCCAGAGCGAGGCTACCCTCCCTTTTTTCTGTGGTGTGTTCATGTACAATGGGCATTACAGGATCCATCCGCTTATTCTGGTGCTTTATGATTTCTTTGGGGAAGCATCTGCGTGGAGAGGAATTTATTTGTGGCCAAGTCCCAGCTCATATAGAGCACACATTGCAACCAGAGCGCTCGACAGCTAGTTGCAGAAGGGCCTCGTGGTGTTTGGTGAGCATCCAAGGAGAGGGCAGGCGTAGGATTCCATTAAGCTGTCCCTTCCATCCTACTTTTTCTACAGAATCCCTAGCTCATGTTACGGATTCATGGGAATCACACTCCGTGCCGCTAGTGTATGAACTCCATGAGTCTACCCAAGGAGCTTCCCACTCTTTATTGCTGTCAGTTTTATCCTGCCCCTGTTCTCGAAGAGATGGCAGAATATTACTTGTATTTCTGGGACTAGGAAACATGTTAGAGAAACTAGGTGTACACCCAGTTACGGTACGGGCCGTCTGTTGTTCCAGATGACAAAAGTCCTCTCTCAGTCGGTTGCTTTGGGAGCCGCAGTCAATCTGGGTGTGCTCTTCCGTCTCAGAGACACGTCGTCTCTGGGTGCACTTCTAGATGCGGCCTGGGGTTTGAGGCTGCTGGGGGCAGCTTCTGAGAGGTAAGGATGCTGTGGTGGAACTTGACATGAACTGGGTATCAGCAACCCAAGACACTTGGAGGAGTTTTATGGTGGCATAAACATGTAGATGCTGTCTGCTTTTGACCTCTGCTTCTAGTCTCTGCTGCACAGGCAGGCTTCCCAGGGTCCCAGAACCCTCCACTGCCCTGTTGGTGTGTACCCTGCTCTTCTCCGGTCTCTTGCCACTATGGTTGGGAGGCAAGGTATACTTTTCTTTTTCTTTCTCTCTCTCTTTCTCCCTTTCCCTCTCTCTCTCTCTCTCTCTCTCTCTCTCTCTCTTTCTCTCTTTCTCTCTCTCTCTTTTTCTTTCTTTAGTCCCTCCTTTCCTTCCTTCTTTCCTCCCTCCCTCCCTCCCTTTCTCTCTCTCTTTCTGATTTGAAAGAGCTACACAGAGAGAGGTCTTCCATCCACTGGTTAACTCCCCAATTGGCCGCAATGGCCAGACTGTGCTGATCTGAAACCAGGAGCTAGGAGTTTCCTCTGAGTCTTCCCATGTGGGTGCAGGGGCCCAAGGACCTGGGCCATCTTCTGCTTTCCCAGGTCACAGCAGAGAGCTGGATTGGAAGTGGAGCAGTGAGGACTCAAATCTGCGCCCATATAGGATGCTGGCACTGCAGGTGGCAGCTTTACCCACTATGTCACAGTGCCAGCCCCAAGGTATGCTTTTCTTCCCAAAGGTCATTCTTGGTCTATTGTATTCATTAAAGTACACACTGGCCAAACTCATTAGCCATCACTCTGGGCCCTGATAGTCCTAGAGTCAATACGTGTGCTTCTACCCATTTATTCCCTGTTCCCCCTTCCCTACACCATCTGGGTGATGGTAAAGACAAGCAGAGCACGGCGCTGTCTTCTAATTTTCTCCCAGCATCCCTGGTAGAACTCCTGATTTTTAGCTCAGCATACGGAATATGCTGGAGTACACTCTGTACTTCCCATCACTTTTTGCCCTGGATACAGCCTTATGACTAAATTCTGGCCAAAGGATGCAGGTGGGAATACTGTGCAGTTAGTTCTTCACTCTTCCTGGGAGCACATGCTGTCAGCTTGAATCGTGAGGTCAGGGCCCCACTCGGTGGAGCAACAAGACAGAAGGAGCCTGGGGGTGACTTAAGAGAACCCACACCACTTCCTGTTTGCAGAAGCCTCTGTTAGCTTTGTTGATCATTCCAAGCTGACTCCCAACAGATAAAGTGCAATCTATCAGCAGCCTGGGTAGCTTGCTTCTTACGCAGGCCTACTCAGGACCTGGAGATCTTTCTCTGTCTCCCAGGCTGTGGTTTCTTCTAGTTTGTGATGCTGATACGTAGTACAGGAATAAGGTTGGGGTGTATAATTACGTGATTCGTTCCCTGTTTGGCCAGTAGGAGTCAATAGCTCCCCGAAGTCCAGCTCATCCTGTTACTGCACAAATCAGATTCTTCAAGTTTGTTCTTCGTCCAAAGCACAGATTCCTCCAACTCCTCTTTTCCCTTTCTCCTCCAAGATGGAGCCCCTTCCTCGTTATGGAGCGCAGTCTTAACCTTACAGTTTTCTTCTTTGGAATATGTTTTTCCCCTCACTGTCATATCATTGCCAAAAGAAGAGGAGTGGGCTAATAGGACAGTTAGCAGTGGGCACATGCGATTCAGCCTTAGCTGAATCCTTCGCGGACTTCTAAGGCACAGGTGCACATCGCTCCACAGTTCTGCTTTTTCATCTTTTCCTTTTTCCCACTGCCTGTGTCTTACTGCAAGGTCTGACTGCCCTGTTTAGTTTTCCCAAATTTATTAATTTAATGTTTTCCCACCAGCCATCTTGATGTCTTTTTCTTTTCCTACAAACGAAATTCTCCCATAGACTCCCCATTTCAGTAACACGCCAGTTGGAGCTTGAAGCCACCTGTTCCTCCACTTGCCCTCTCCCCACCATCTCCTGTTGCTAGCCAACTCCCAGAATAAGAACACCAGTGAGCTTTCAATGATGTCAATTAAGGGCAATGAAAACAGCTTTGAAGAGATCAAGGGCTTTGCATGAGACCAGAGCATGCCCAGAACAACCCTGTGTGTGATTCCCTTCTTTTCTTTTTTCCCCCTGCTTTTACCTTTTATTGAGATCTATTTTCTTTTCTTTTTTTAAAATATTTTTTATTTATTTATTTGACAGGTAGAGTTACAGAGAGTGAGAGAGAGAGACAGAAAAGTCTTCCCTCCATTGGTTCACTCCACTAATGGCTGCTACGGCCGGTGCTGCGCCGATCCAAAGCCAGGAGCCAGGCGCTTCTTCCTGGTCTCCCATGCGTGTACAGGGCCCAAGCACTTGGGCCATCCTCCACTGCACTCCCGGGCCACAGCAGAGAGTTGAACTGGAAGAGGAGCAACCGGGACTAGAACCCGGTGCCCA
Organism: Lepus europaeus; assembly: GCF_033115175.1. Lineage (NCBI taxonomy): Eukaryota > Metazoa > Chordata > Mammalia > Lagomorpha > Leporidae > Lepus > Lepus europaeus. Next base: position 13,383,617 of record NC_084842.1, read on the forward strand.
TATGGGATGCCGGCGCTGCAGGTGGAGGATTAGCCAAATGAGCCATGGCGCCGGGCCCGAGATCTATTTTCAGTTGACGTTGTACACGTATGATTAGCTCTATGTTAAGAAAGGAGTTCAACAAATAGGATGAAGAAGAAAAAAGGTTTTATTGTTGGAAGGAAAGAGGCAAGGAAAGGAGGCTGGGGTTGGAAGGTATGAGCGGCAGTCTGGAACTCTGAACACTGGTTCAGAGATGGAATCCTGGAATTTGTTCCAACAAAAGAAGACAAAGTTTTATTTTCTCCTAATTATAACACACACAGAGGATATTATACCATAAAGCTACGGGAACTCTTGTGATGGTTGCATAGTGCCTGTGCCACAGTCGTAATGTTTTTGTTGGCAAGTGGGATGCATATTCCTGCATGCTGCAGTATTAATATTTCCTCGGGGCTTTATTTCTTGTGTAGTATGTTTATCATTATGAAGGCTTTTCATTTACTTTGTAAATTTTCTTCATTTTCCTTATCTTTCTACGTTAAAAATTAATTTGCATACAAATTTCAGCCAGGAAACCATTTTTGAGAACATTACTATTATTTTCCAAGATTGATTTATTTGTCCCTGAGCCATAATCTGGCCTGCTTCAAGGACATGCTTTACATTTCTTTGTTCTGCTTTTGAGTGGTTTGGCTGTTTATAAAAACATTTTCTGGGCTGGATCTCTTTTTCCTTATCATGTATTTAGAGATACTTGGATAGTTGTATCATTGGTTTTTAGATGGTATGGGCCTGAGTGGGATGTAATTTGAGGTCTGTGCTACAACTGTTCCAGTGGCTTAAACCAAACCTTCAGGGATTTTTATTGTCACAAATCCTCAATTGGCTGCTCCTTATATTTTCCTAAAGCCCATTGTCAAGCTGTTTTGTAGACAATCACCTTGTTCTGGTACATTAGCTTCTTGTTACTACAACAATTAAGACACGCCACCCAGGAAGGAAGGAGGTTTTTTTTGGCTGAAGATTTTGGAGGTTCACAGTCTAAGATTGAGCAGCTCCGTTGGTTGGGCATCGGGTGATGGCTTCCCTTATTGATGGCAGAGTCCCAGGGGGCACAGAGCTTCACGTGGCAAGAGGGAGTGCATGTCTCTCCTTATAACGCCAGGAGGATTTGATCATGGGGGCTCCACCCTCAAAACTTAGCCCAATCTCATCACCTCCCAAAGGACTTTCCTCTAGACACCCTAATTGGTGTAGGTGTCCACTTTCTTAATACCGTTAGTTTAAGAATTTGGAAACGAAGCTTTTTGCCCATCCAGACTGATATCCAGGCCACAGTGCCTGCCTGCTGCTTCCCTGCTTCTGAGAACACTGTTGGTCGCCTGGTGAATTGATGAGGCCACAGAGACTCTTTCTCTTGAGTCCAAGAACCAGAAGGAAGCACAGATCTACTTGACTCTTCTAAGCTGGGTTGTCATAAAAAATCCTGAACCTCAGGAACTTTACCCAAGAATAAGAACAAGCATTCATAATTTCATGAACAGGAAGCATTTAAAATTTACCTCTAACCCTTGTGTTTAAACTGCAGCTAGCAGGTGTGAATGTGCAACTCTGTGTTCTGATGTTTGCTTGAGCATCTGATCCCGATTTATTTGTTTTAGCATTTCATTCACCATAAATACTCATATAATTCATAAACATGGTTTTATTGATGGGCCACAATGCTTCTAATAATTTCTTTTTTTTTTTACTATACTTTTATTATGTCTTTTCAATTAATAAGATTCTTAGTCTTAGAAGCATAAGGGGGCTGCCACTGTGGTGTGGTAGGCTAAGCTTCCACCAGGAGTGCTGGCGTCCCATATTGGTGCCAATTGGTGTCCTGGCTGCTCCTTTCCAGCTGCTCCTGATCCAGCTTTCTGCTATGGCCTGCGAAATCATTAGTGGGTGGCCCAAGTGCTTGGTCCCCTGCACCCACATGGAAGATCTGGAAGAAGCTCTTGGCTCCTGGCTTTGGATCAGCCTAGCTCCGCCTGCTGTGGCCATTTGGGGAGTGAACCAGTGAATGGAAGATCTTTATTTTCTGTCTTTGCCTCTTTCTATCTGTAATTCTACCTCTCAAATAAATAAATAAAAATCTTAAAAAAATAGCAAAGCCTTGAATGGATCATTTTGCTAGTTATGTGTTAATACTACTAAAAATCAGTTTCTTAAAAAACTGAAAAATAAAACAATAAGGCAAAAAACACATGAAAAAGTACTAGATATCTCCTACCTTAACATATGTCTTTTCATCATTTTTATAGTCTTTTTTTTTTAAGATTTCAAAATTTATTTGACAGAGTTACAGAGAAAGAGAGTTCTTCCATCCACTAGTTCATTCCCTAGATGGCCACAACAGCCGGGGCTGGGCCATACTGAAGCCAGGAGCCCAGAGCTTCTTCCTTGTCTCCCATACCAAGCACTTGGGCCATTTTCTGTCTCTTTCCCAAGTACATTAGCAGGGAGATGAGTAAGAAGTGGAACAGCTGGCTCTCGAACTGGTGCCCATATGGGATGCCAGCGTAGTAAGTGGCAGCTTAATCTGCTAGAACACAACCCTAGCCTCAATCATCATTTTTAAATTCTAACCCAGTATATGTGTATATCTATGCACTCTATCCATTTTACAACATGTACTTATGCTGTTTATGGAATTTACAATCTTTTTTTCATTTTATATCAAACCATACACAGAAGCTTTAAAATCATTACTTTAAGTGAGCGAATGATATAATAGTAAAAAGCTATTGGAAATAAAGCTGCGATCTACATTTCTGCTCTATAATTTTAAAAAAATTAATGAATTATTTCCTGGAACCAGAATCAAAAGGTAACATATTTCATGATACTTAAATATAATGTCATGTTACTTCTCAATATATAGTGATGCCAACAAGATATGAATTTATCAGTTTTTCTACAATGTTGATACCATTGGATGTTAAACATCAATAGACTAATGGATGTTAAATGATAACTGTTCCATGATTAAACATGGAAGCTACTAACCATTAGATAGTGAATAAATGATCCAAGTCTCCCTTAAAAAATCTTTATTTTATTATTTATTTTATTTATAAAATCTTTATTTTATTCATCAAAGAATAGATCACCTTTCTGTATGTGGCCAAGGTCGGTCATGGTAATGCAATAAGACATTAAGATGACATTAGATAAACAATCTACCCCGTAGTAAAGAATATCTTCCTATTGTTTTAATTTGGCTTGTGGAGTTGTGGAGGGAGGTAAGGACGCGAACTGAACACTAGAGGGTACTCCTGGCTACTGAATGGCTCTGCCCTTTCTTCCCATTCATTTTTCCTTAGCATTGTCTCATAGAAAACAGTGCACCATTGCACATGGCTGAATGAATACTGCTTCATTCATCCCTGGCCCGATGGTCTCAGATAACCTGAAATGCAGTGGGACTTGTGTCTTTTTTCCTTTTCTTGTATTAATGTATGACATGGTTGTTTTCAAGAGCAAAGATATTGAAGGAGTTTTCAGTGGAGGATATGACGTGCAGAGGATTCCACAGATTCCACAGGCGATGTGTGCAGCAAACCCACGCAGCGCGGATCACTCAAGTGCACTGGGGCTGAGCCCAGGCCTTGACATTTGGAGATCTCACTGCTAATTTGGATGGGGACGGGGACTGGATCGGGAGTGGCCAGAGGCAGGCCCAGAAGGAGATGCAGGAATAGACACACAGGTTCCTGGGAGGGGTGGAAAACAAGGGAGAAGGAAAAAACCTTGAGCCCCTGGGGTCAGGATTGCACATCCTGCAGGAGGAGAAGCAGCAAGGTGGCCCTTCATTATGTTTTGCCCTGTCTCTTATTAGCCCCGAAGACAGCTCTGTGGGGCCAGCTCCCAGGGTGCCACCTTGTTTCCTGAACAAGCATTCAAGTCCTGAAAATGCAAGGGCAGTGAGCAGAAGCAGGGGCCGTGCTAACAGCCTATGTAATAAGGTGACTGTGGCTGTGTGCGGGTTCCCGGCGCTCTGAGCTCCAGAGCCTCATGTTTCAGTCACTCGGCTTTCTCCAGCAGCTCCAAGACTTTGTCTCCTGTCTCAAGTTCTCTTGTATCTGGCTTCAAACAAATTCAGTTTTCTCTTACATTCAAAACAAACACCCTCAGATTACGCTTCCTTCCACCTGCCATCCCTTGGAGCAAACTTCCTGTCTTTATCTATCTTTCCAACATCAAGAATGATGAATCTTTATTTAAAACAGTACAAGCTTTGAAAGAAGTCTATCCTAGATGTTGGCATAAATTCGGGTCTAGGCCAAAGTTGGGTCTAGGCCAAAAAAATGAAAATTAAAAACAGCATTTGAAGACTTTAATTACATAGACAAATTCCCCCAGATATAATTTAAATGAAACATTCAGGAATGAACCATCATATAAAGCATGATTCCAATTAAAAAACACAGCCCTCCCTAATATATGCATAGGAAAATGTCTGCAGGGAACCATCCCAAGATGTTCATCATTTTTCTCTCTGGGGTTGGGAGCTTGGGGAGTGCAAGTTGTGTCCTTTGTGCTTCCTTAAAAAGGTTTAACTCTAAATTGATGCTGATCTGTCGTTGCTTCTCCACTCCCTCTGATTGGCTACCTTCTTGCCCTTCACTGTACATCTCCCCATCTACTGAAGTGGTTCTCTGCAGGGTTGCTTGGAGAAGTGGTCACCTGTGATTTAATTTAGTGGATTTTTTTCCTCTCCACTTCACCCAGTGGAGATCGTTCTACCTGCCACGCTGCCTTGCTGACATATCCAGATGAGTGCCCACTGGGACTTCAGTCTCAAAATAAATACTCTTGGTGGGTGCCGTGGCTCACTAGGCTAATCCTACGCCTTTGGCGCCGGTACCCCAGGTTCTAGTCCCAGTTGGGGCGCCGTATTCTGTCCCGGTTGCTCCTCTTCCAGTCCAGCTCTCTGCTGTGGCCCGGGAGGGCAGTGGAGGATGGCCCAAGTGCTTGGGCCCTGCACCTGCATGGGAGACCAGGAGGAAGCACCTGGCTCCTGGCTTCAGATCAGCACAGTGCAACGGCCATAGCGGCTATTTGGGGAGTGAACCAAGGGAAGGAAGACCTTTCTCTTGGTCTCTCTCTCTCACTAACTCTGCCTGTAAAAAAAAGATACTCTTTCTTTACTCGTCTTGACCCCTCCCTCCTGTCCTCTCCCTGCCCAGATATCCTTCTCGTGCTTTTTTCTGTTGATGGCATTGCCTTTCGGCCATAGATCTGAATGGTGCTTCCTGTCTTCCTGTTCCTTTCCCATTCATTCTGTTACTGAATTCTCTGAGATCTGTTTCTGTAAGTTCTCTCTCCTTTATCCTCCATGCTCCCCGCTCCTTTTTTTTGGCTCTCACTGTGCTGCTCCATGACGGTTATCTGGGTGGTGTTGATGGTATCCCGATAGCTTGCTCTGTCTCCAGTGTCTCCCCAGTGGCAGCCAATCGGCCCAGCCATGGGGGACCAGAGCTCAGCTCTGGGCAGATTTCTACTCTGCAGAAATCTCCGTAGGTTCCTCATGATCTCCCAAACCCAGAGCAGGTGTTCTCAGGCTCACTACTCCTTTCAGTTTTGTTTTCTGCTGTGCCCCACTCTAAGCCCTGTGCTTCAGACAACACACCTTCATCCAAACATAGTCCACTCAGTGCGCCATTCAGAGAACTGCAGATTCAGAAGGAACCAGGCACGACACATCTAATGCCTGGTATTGTTCTGCCTTGTATGTGGCACGACGAATTCTGAACAGACTACATCTTGTTCATGATCCTTTAAGAGCTGGTCTGCAGAGCTAACTTGAGCACGCTGAGTTTGGCAAGCTTTGTGCTGGGAGGGGGAATGGAGCTGTGGAGTTGATGCTGGAAACATGATCTCGGGTGGCCCTGAGGGCAGGTTCCCCTGAAGCCATGACTGGAAGTGGGTGTGTGACTCTGACCTCCACTGTGGTCCAAGGCTATAAAAACACGTCTCCTGGACTGAAGTGGCTCAGACAAGGAGATTGAGGTCCCTGAGGGGAACTCACTGTAAAGACGAGGCCAGGTGAGCTCAAAAGACCTGCCTCTGTGTTGGAAATTCTTGGAGATGTGTAGGGAGAGAAATCCCAGGAATAGGCAGACTTCTTGGGAGGCAGTTGTTACAGAGGTGAGGAACACCAGGATCTGGAGTAAGATTGTAGGTGGTTCTCAGTTCACTCGGGCTGCTGAGGCCTGGGATACCAGTTCTACCACCATGGCCTTCTTCCAAAACATTGTAAGTTTTGTGACTATAGGGCTTTGCCTGTCATTTGTATGTTTTCAAATTAATTAATTAATTAATTAATTTGTAAGGGAGAAAATGAACTGGCAAATTCCCACTTGCAGGTTCACATCTCAAATGCCTGCAATGGTAGTGACTGGGCCAGGTACTGGGAACTCAGTCCAGGTCTCCCAAGTAAGTGCAGGGAGCACCCTGCTGCACTTGGCAGTACAGCCAGGACGTGAACCCAGGCACTTTGATGTAGGATGCCCGTGTCCCAACTGGCCTTTAAACTGGTATGGCTCAATGTGTCTGGCTTTTAATTGTAGTAGATCCAGTGCCTGACTTTCAAAATTTACTTCATCAAAGCTTGATAAATCATTGAATGGATCAATTAACAAGGACAGTAGTCTCCCCTAATCTGCAGCTTTGCTTTCTGTAGTTTCAATTACCTGCAATTAACCATGGCCTGAAAATATTAAGTGGAAAATTCCAGAAATACACAATGTAGCAGTTTTCTTTTTTTTTTTTTAATTTTAGAATTAACATTTCTTTTTTTTTTAACTTTTATTTAATGAATATAAATTTCCAGTGTACAGCTTATGGATTACAATGGCTTCCCCCTCCCATAACTTCCCTCCCACCCACAACCCTCCCCTCTCCCGCTCCCTCTCCCCTTCCATTCACATCAAGATTCATTTTCAATTCTCTTTGTATACAGAAGATCAATTTAGTATAAAGATTTCAACAGTTTGCACCCACATAGAAACACAAAGTGAAACATACTGTTTGAGTACTAGTTATAGCATTAAATCACAATGTACAGCACATTAAGGACAGAGATCCCACATGAGGAGCAAGTGCACAGTGGCTCCTGTTGTTGACCCAACAAATTGACACTCTAGTTTATGGTGCCAGTAACCACCCTAGGCTGTCATCATGAGTTGCCAAGGCTATGGAAGCCTTCCAAGTTTGCCGACTCTGATCATATTTAGACAAGGTCATAAAAGACAGAGTGAGGATAGTAACCAATGATCCTAAGAGTGGCATTTACCAGGTTTGAACAATTATACAGCATTAAGTGGGGAAGAGGACCATCAGTACACACAGGTTGGGAGTAGAGCCATTGGTGGTAGAGTAGAGGTTATGATTACAAAGGAATGAGGCCCAAGTGTGCTAGACAGGGTCTAGAACAAAGGACAGAGTCATTATTAGAGGAGCTAAGAAAGGTGCTGTCTAAGCTACAATTAAGTTTTCTGATTGAGAGGCAAATAGAACCTGATAGAAGGGAGGTAGTTAGCAGGCGAATGATATACCCACAGGAGCCAGAGATCAGAAGCTCTTTCCCAAGGACCACACAGGGAATCTCTGCTGCCCTCGGTGTGGGCTCCAATTCTCCTGCAGTCTCCCACTGGATTGCCAAGTTAGATCCTAATCTCCAGTTATTTCACCCCTCCCCCCAGAGTCAGGTTTTTCTGCTAGGCTCAGGGCCGGTGCAGACCTGAGGTCGCCCTGCTTATGACGTATGTCCAAAATGGCGCCTGCTCTTTGTCTTGCTCGCCTTTGAGGGGTGAGCAGAGAGAGAGAAACTCGTGTCCGTATCGGTCACTTTTTTTTTTTTTTTCCTCTCTCTCTTCTAGTTTGCCTGGTGAATTTTTCCCCACGGAGTTTCAAGCCTCGTTCCCTCTAGTCTCCTCTTTCCGCTTGCCCGCTGGTGTCTCTGGCAATTGAGGTTCGGCTCACCTCGCGTTCCAGCGCTGGTGCGTTGAGTCTGCCGCTGGTTCCCGAACTTGGGCTCCCACGCTCTCCACGCAGGTCCACTGTGAATCACTAGTTCCGGAAGAGTTTCCTCTGCTGTTTCTTCCCCTACTCTTCCTTGACCCTGCAGTATCTCCACTTTTATTAACCTGTGTGTCTTGCTGAACTATCAATGTGCTCCCTTCCTATTCCGCCATCTTGCCGCCCAGTGTAGCAGTTTTCGATTGCACACACTCTGAATAGTGTGATGAAATCGCATGCTGCCCTGCTGCCTCCTGGCTGGGGTGTCAATCATCCTTTGGGCAGTGCATCCACACTGTATATGCGTCCCGCCCATTTGTAGCTATCTCAGTAGTCAGATCAACTGCTGTGGAATCCCAGTGCTTGTCTGTGGAGCTCAGTGCTGTCTATCTGTGCCTTCAGGCATCCACTGGGGGTCTTGAAAAATGTCCTCCATGGGTTGGGGGAGGACTACTGTAGTTGGTTGACAGAGAATGAGATGTGTGATCACCTTATTGTAGAGTCTGTTTTATTAATGCAGCCCAAGACTGGAAGTGTGTGGGTGCCAGGTTACATGCGTGGCTGCTGCTGATCTTGCTGTAGACTGTGGTCCTCAGGATGAAGTGTAGGAACACTGTGACATTTACAGAGCATACAGTTTCTGGGCCTTCTGCGTCAGAATCTCAGGGCTCGGGGCCCAGCCTTCTGTGTCCCATTGGGTTCTTGTGCCAGCTGCGGTAGACAATTGCACCTATCTAGTTTTCATAGGTGTTGCTGCTAAATCCTATTTCCTTCCTTCTCATGTTTTTGAAGTTACATTTTTGGATTCCTACTACATTTTATCTATCAGTTTTGGCTCATTGCCCTAGCTCATCAACATCTTTTTGATCATGGTTCTGTCATTCATTATATTAACTATTTCCCCTCACATTTGTGTCACATGCAAATTAGATAAGCTTGCCTTCTCTACCTTCATGTAATTCACTGAAAGACATGTGGAACATAAAAGTGTTAGAGTTGAAATGGATCCATCTGTTAATACCCAGAAATAAAATAAGCTTACAATTTTTAAAAAAGATTTACTTAATTATTTGACATTCAGAGTTACACACAGAGAGAAGGAGAGGCAGAGAGAGACAGAGAGAGAGAGAGAGAGGTCTTCCATCTGCTGGTTCACTCCCCAACTGGCCGCAATGGCCAGAGTTGAGCTGATCCGAAGCCAGGAGCCAGGAGCTTCTTCCAGGTCTCCCACATGGGTGCAGGGGCCCAAGATCTTGGGCCATCTTCTACTGCTGTCCCAGGCCATAGCAGAGAGCTGGATGGGAAGTGGAGCAGCTGGGCCCTGAACCAGCGTCCATATGGGATGAGGGCACTGTAGGCGGAAGCTTTACCCGCTATGCCACAGCACCGGCCCCTACACTTTCGTTTTAAACAAAATTTTCTTTTATTTTTTTAAAGGTTTACTTATTTATTTGAAAGGCAGAGTTACAGAGAGAAGGAAAGGCAGAGAGAGAGAGAGAGAGAGGTCGGTCTTCCATCTGCTGGTTCGTTCCCCAGTTGGCCACAATGGCCGGAGCTGTGTGGATCCGAAGCCAGGAGCCAGGAGCCAGGAGCCAGGAGCTTCTTCCAGGTCTCCCATGCAGGTGCAGGGGCCCAAGGACTTGGGCCATCTTCTACTGTTTCCTATGCAATAGCAGAGAGCTGGATCGGAAGTGGAGCAGCTGGGACTTGAACCAGCGCCCACATGGGATGTTGACACTTCGGGCGGTGGCTTTACCCACTACATCACAGCACTGGCCCCAACAACAATTTATTTTCAACCTCACAAACACAGTTTAGAGGAAAATACCACTGGGACACAGTGGAGAGATTTAATTTGTATGTCCAGTTCTGCCACCAAAAATTTCTGTGATTATGGGCAAGTCATTTACTTTTTCTGGGCCTAAATTTTTTTTATGACAAAAACCAGGGGGAGAACAGATTACTGCTTTGAGCTGACCCAAGTTGTCATCTTTTTAAAAAAGATGTATTTATTTATTTGAAAGGCAGAGAGAGGAAGAAACAAACTTTCATCCACTGGTTTGCTCCCCAGTAGGCTGCAAAAACCTGAAGTGGTCCAGTCTGAAGCCAAGAGCTTCTTCCAGGTCTCCCACGTGGGTGCAGGGGCCAAAGCACTTGGGTCATCTTCTGCTTTTTTCCCAGGCCATAGCAAAAAGCTGGATCGGAAGTGGAGCAACTGGGACTTGAACTGGCGCCCATAAGGGATGCTGGTGCTGCAAGCGGCAGCTTTACCAGCTACACCACAGTACCAGCCCCAGTGTTCTCCTTCTGAGTGTGTGTGTGTGTGTGTGTGTGAGTTTCCTCTGGGATCTGCTCCAGTTCCATTCAACATTCATCCTAGGGCCTTAGCCTGATGTGGTTCCTGCGGTTACTACGCCTGGTCAGAGGGCGTAACTTCCCTGCTCTCATGTCTGGTATACACAGGTCACCTGTTTCTTTAGACCAGCCTGGGTAAGGCAGAAGTTTTTCAAAGGAGCTTTTCTAATAGAAAACAAAAACAAAAACAAAAACAAACCCAAAACACGAAGTAGCCAGGAAACTCTGTAAACAGAGAAATGAAGGATTTATCGAGCCTCTATGAGGTGTCAATCACTGTTCCAGGTTCTGGGGATACAGCAAGGAAGCACAGTGCCTGCCCTGGTGGAACTAAGATTCTGCGGTTGGGGGAGGGGCAGCTAATAAACACAGCATCAGATGCACTAGGTGAGTGGTGAACGCACTTGGCTGAAGAGAGTCTGCAAAGGCGATGGGTAGTGTGGGTGGGTAGGTGGCTGCTAGTTTATGTAGGGTGTTAAAGGCTGGCTTCTCTAGTAGCTGGCAAGGAAGCAGGGATGAGGAGGACATGAGAGGAAAGGGAGGAACATTATGGGCAGGGAACAGAGAAGAACGGAGCAGACCTGTAGGGTCTGGGAGCAGCAAGGAGGTCTGGACAAAAGGGGGCCATTGGATCACTGGGAGACGGGAGCCAGAGGGAAGAGGCTGCACAAAGACCAGGTGCTTCAATGAGGTCCTTGTGGTTGTGTAAGGACTCGGGACTTTGAATGAAATGAGAAGCCCCTGGGGAGTGTGTGAATAGAGAAATGCCAAGACCTGAGTGATGTTTTGAGAGGATCATCACTGCTGCAGTGAATAGACTCTTGGGGCGAGTGTAGAAGAGGGGAAGATGTGCTGGGGTTGGATGCAGGGTGTGTGTGTGTGTGTGTGTGCGTTGGGGTGGGGAGAGGGAAGAAGAGAGATCAAAATCAAAAGAAATGCAGAGATTTTTCTTCTGAGCAGCTGGGATGACAAAGTTTCCATTTGTTGAGCTGGAAAGGCTTGGGAGTGAACTTGTATTTGATCTTGAGCGTGTTAAGTTGGAAGTGACCCAAGAAGACTTACCCGGATGAGCCAGGGTTTGGTCTGGAAACCCGGACCCACTGTGGCTGTGTCAAGGAGGATCGGCATCATGAGAGGAGTGCTCCACATGGAATTTACCACTTCTGTGTCTCCAGGCCTTGAGATCTGGCGTGGGCCCTGCAGATTCATCTGACTCAAGGAATATCCTTCCTTACCATTCATTTACCACCCACAGGCGCTGGCTGGTTCCTGTTTCAGAGAAGCTCGACTTTCTTTAGCTGTCATGATCCAGAACCATCTCTCGCATGATGTTCCTGATGTTGGCTAGGCCAAGCTCATGGCCAATAACAAGACTTTTGGGCTTTTTCCAAAGTTAAAACTGGAAGTTGTTGCGTGCCTGCTAAGTGCTCGCTTCCTCTTGGAGGATTAGTGCCATTGCTACCTCATTTGCAGAGGGAAGATAACTGAGATACTGTGACCGGGGTGCCTTCCCAGGGGTAACTACTTCCCCGGGTTCCCTGTGGTGTCTCAGAACAGTGCTCCCTCACCCTCCTCCCCCTTCCATTGCCCACAAGAATCTGAATGCTGCAAGCTTCCAATGGAAAACTACTCTAGACAAAGTCTGAAAAAAGAGAGGAACCAATCCATTTGTAGTCTTCCTGTAACTAAGGGGGTGGTTTTCATGAACGTGGACAGCACCCCCCGATTCTGGGGAAAAGAGACAAGCAAATAGTAGGGAACACTGGTCCTCACCTTGACTGTGTGGAGGATGTGGTCGTCAGAGCTGAAGGATTCTTGCTTCAGAGGATCTACGAGGTGTGAATGGAACCCTTTCTCAACACTGGAGACTCCTCTCTTTTCTAGTTCCCTTCCTCTGTGTTCTGTAGGTGTTAATGAACTGTTAATTGCATAAGGGTGGACTTGCTGATAGACAAGGAAGAATTTAAAGGCAGGAAACCAATGGCAACAGGAGTTTCAAAAACTACTGGTAGCAAATCAGAAATGAAATCTGCAGACCCCCAGATGCGAGGGCTTGAAGTGGAGCTGCATGGCTTCTGGCTCCCACCACGTCTTCCACTCCCACACATTCTCAGTCCATTAGCTGTGGATGTTTTCCTTGAAGACCAGAGAAGAACGCTCTGTGTCCTGTCGTCATTGATTGTTAAGGGCAAAGAGACTGCTGGGGAATCCTGGAGGTGTTTTTCTTCATCAGAAAGGATCTCCTTCAAGCTTAGAGCTGACAGCTGAGAACTTCGGAGCCATGTGGAGGAGAACCTGGGCTGAAGCTGCCCATTGCTTTCATATCTGTGGACCTGAAGCCATTCTTTAGTTATACCAACCTGAGACTGACGGTCTTGCTGCTGTTTGCCTTGTAACCGAGAAAGCAGTCAGGGTATCTGAGCAACAGAAGGAGGTGCAGGGACTGCATACCCCATACCCTTGACCTTGGCAGGGGCCTTTGTCATCTTCTTCCCAGTTCCCCAGAGCTCTCTGTCTTTGTGCCCTCCACTCCCGGCTCTTTGTTGTGGTTATTTTTACTGTGAAAGCAAGCACACTGGCCCCAGACGGTGGTTTCAGCTCGTATATAGGGAACAGCCTGTCAGTGGCAGCTCCTGGCTTTGAGTGGTGGTGGGAAGGGTGATGGGCTGTGACTCACTCCCAGAGTTTCCATCATCTGCACAAGCGAGTCAGCCCATCCATTATCTGTGGTCTGTCTCATCTGTTGTAAGCCTATTAGCTCATCTCTTCTTGCCAAGTTGACATTTGGTTCTCTTCCTTTGTTCGAGCCCCTGGGACTGTCTGCCGCATTACCTTCTATGTGCTCATTGTCCCACACGGTGTCATCGGCAGACGACGTTAACGTGCCATGTATACTTTCCTGGATCACTAATAAAAATGTTAAATGAGTCAGAAGTCAACACCTTGCCTTTGCCACCTGCAGCATGTCATTCTAAGGCAGAGCTCAGACCCTAAAATCGCAGCCGTCAGAACTGGGCTCACTCAAAGTCACTGCCGGCATGCGCAGTCCTTAACCGTAGTCTTCAGTTGCGTGCACCCACGGTGGCCTGTGTGGCACTCCACGAGCTGACCAGGGTCAGGGATAAGGAGCAGGGGAGTGATGAGATCTGAGCTGAGGTTGCCAGAGCTGAGATTCAGTGGGTGTGTCTCTCTGGATACTCGAAGTCTGCGAGTGAATTCCAGTGACCTGTGCTGTTGCTAGAATCTGCTTGCTGAGGGCAGTGCTGACCCAGGGCTAGCCCTGCTGAGCCTCTGGAGAGGCAAGCGGATTCTTTTTTGGCTTGAATTATTTGGCTGTACTACCTACTGTGATGAAACCAACACTTTAGAATATACACAGTCCAGAAATGTATAGGATGTTAGTTATCTTATTTTCTTGGCTGAACAATTAGATACTGGTTGAAACACTCTAATTTTTTCAATTTTGTGGTTTGACTTTTTTAATGTTCTTCTATATAAAATTGTTTTCAAAATTTCTTATTCATTCACACTGCTTTTCTCATATGTTAACTTTATTTCTTGACAGGAAATTCTGGTTTTTCTTTTTTTCTTGAAAATTGAATGTATTCTCTAATTGTGTGTGTATGTGTATAACTCTGGATTTTATACATTGATAGGATTCAGTCTTCCCAAATTTAAAAATTGTAAATTTTATTTGAAAAGTAGAGAAACATAGAGAAGGATGAATGGGGGGGAGGGAGGGAGGGAGGGAGAGAGAGAGAGAGAGAGAGAGAGCGAGCCAGCCAGTGCCCATCTGCTGGTTCACTTTCCGAATGCCCTCAAGAGCTAGAGCTAAGCTGGCGCCGTGGCTCAATAGGCTAATCCTCCGCCTAGCGGCACCGGCACACCAGGTTCTAGTCCCGGTCGGGGCACCGGATTCTGTCCTGGTTGCTCCTCTTCCAGTCCAGCTCTCTGCTGTGGCCCGGGAGTGCAGTGGAGGATGGCCCAAGTGCTTGGGTCCTGCACCCACAAGGGAGACCAGGAGAAGCACCTGGCTCCTGGCTTCAGATCAGCGCGATACACCGGCTGCAGTGCGCTGGCCGCAGCGGCCATTGGAAGGTGAAACAATGGCAAAAGGAAGACCTTTCTCTCTGTCTCTCTCACTGTCCACTCTGCCTGTAAAAAAAAAAAAAAAAGAGCTGGAGCTGGACTAGGCTGAAATCAGGAGCCAGAAACCCAATCTGAGTATTTGGTGGGTGGCAGGAACTCAACCACTTGAGCCATCACCTGCTGCCTCTCAGATTGCAGATCAGCTGGAAGCTGGAATGGAGGGCAGAACTTGGACTTGAGCCCAGGTACTCAGACCTGGGGTGTGGGCATCCCAAGCAGCGACCTAACCTCTGCTCCAAGCCCTGTCTTGCCTGTCTTTGGTATGATGATTTTTTTTTTTTTCAATAGAGGCTTGAATGATCCTTCAAAATTCCATGCTATAGGCATGATTTCTCAGGAGAATGGACTTTTCACTTTGAAACATCCCAGTTTGATTTCTGTACTTCCAGTTGACTCTAGGATGGACTGTGAGCGGGGGAGGGAAGAGAGCAGGGACATAAATGACGTAGAAGAAGGGTCAGTGACATCATGTTGCCACCAGCTGAGACAGTGATGCAATCCCTGTCTTGGGGACACGGGGAAGCTGTGCTCATCACAGTGTCACAGTGGGAAGGAGAAGTCAGAGAAATTCTGAAGTCAAAGACTCTTTTATCAGAGCGCTAGAACTTGGAATGTCTGCCAAGAGGCTGAAGGCAGGAAAAGGGAATTTTAGAATGAGTAGTCATCTTTATCATTTTTATCAATCTTGGAACAGTTTCCTGGAAAAACCGTAGCATAAGCAAGAAAGGATTGAACGATGAGCCTTTATGAACTTTCAACCATTTATTTAACCATGACTGATTGGCACTGAATGAAACGCTCTCCCTGCATTAATGATAATGATAATTATCTCCATAATTATTGAGAGTAGTAATTCTCAATAATCATCCCATCAGCCTAGAGAGGTTAAGTCATGAACGCTTTCGAAGGTCCACGGCTCGTGAGAGGAAGAGCCCAAAGTTGGAGCCGTCCCCGCTACTCTAAATGTCAAAGGTGCGGAATGAATCAGAGGTGCTTGCTCTCAATGAATATGAAGGAGATGGGATTTATGTACATAAAGTTAAGAAATTCACCCAGTAATCAAAGTGTGCAGAGGGGTCACTGAGCACAGAGAGCGGCCAGTTGAATGCTATGTAATAGGGCTAGAGAGTCAAGAAAGAAGGAGGGGTCCATGAGCCGACTTGAAAAATGGTTTGGCTGGAAGTTCCCCCAGACCAATGTGCTACGCTTTCCTTGGCTCCTGAGACCCCAAGCTGTCCCAGGTGCACTTGAACAGTCAGGAGGGTCAGTGCTTTCAACACCGCATGGACTTATTGGAATCCTGCTACAAGCTGAGCAAGAATACATAAGAATCTCAGACTTGCTCTAGCTCCACAGGATAGAATGCGAGAGAATGAGGGGCACAGACGTGCAAAGCTCAAACCACTCAAGGCAGGCCAGGTGGGGAGGGGTAGTCTGTCCCAGACACTTCCGGTCAAAGGCAGCATCAGGGTTCCTGAGACAAGACTGGGAAAGGGGTGATGCTCCTTTCGTGGGGGCGTGATGTGTGAAAAGGCTTGGAGGTGAGGCTGAGCGTGCTACGGTCAGAGGAGTGGCAAGCTGGTCAGAAGCAGAGGGGTCTGACTTTGGTAATAGGGGTGTCAGTGTGAGCAGGAGGGAAGAGCGTACTTCCGGAAATTCTTTTCCAACGTTGGGCGGAGGACACTGTTCTACAGCGATGTCACCCTCCAGCTGCCCGCTCTGCCACCCGGCTCCCTGCCCAAGTGACACTCTCACTCTCCCAACTCTGCCTCTGAAATGTCTGACCTCCTCCCTCCCCATCCCCACTGTCAGGTCAGGAGTCAGCTCCCTGACACCGAGGTTGCATTGTCACTGTCCTCCTAGTTATTTCCGGTGTGGCTTCCATCTCTCCTGGAGCTGGAACTTTTCAGATTACACATCTACATCTCTTCTCCTGGGGACCGACTATGAAGACTCTACACAACCATAGCATCCCCTGGCCTCAGGCACTGCCTTGGGCACCATTGTTCAGTGTCTCCTCCGGATCCAGTTATGCTCAGAGAAGACATGAGCTCTGTGTACTGAGCTACTAGTTTGCCTTTGAGGATAAACAGGTAAAACCTTAATTACTGGTGCTGGGCTCTCTTGCACGTCTACTGTAATGGAGGGTGGATACTTTTCTGTACTTAGAGGAATTATTCTCAATACTGAATTTTCAGAAGTTCCTTATCTTTCAATGAATGAAAATTACTCTTACATTCTAACCACAATTCAAAAATTTTTTTTTTATCACAGAGATCATCATCACTAAGTAGGTCCTTTCCACCCCTCTATTCCCTGAAGGTCTTAAGTCTCCCCTATAAATATTTTTGAAAAAAGGGGAGGAACAGGCGGTGGGTAAAGCTGCAGCTGCCTGCAGTGCCGGCATCCCATATGGGTGCCTGTTCGAGTCCCGGCTGTGCCACTTCCGATCCAGCTCTCTGCTATGGCCTAGGAAAGCAGTAGAAGGTGGCCCAAGTCCTTGGACCCTTGCACCAGTGTGGGAGCCCCAGAAGAAACTCCTGGCTCCTGGTTTTGGGATTGGCCCAAATCCGGCCATTGTGGCCATTTGGGGAGTGAACCAGGGAATGGAAGACCTCTCTCTCTGCCTCTCTGTAACTCTGCCTTTCAAATAAATAAGTAAAAAAAATTTTTTTTAAAGTAAAGGGACGAGGCTAGAGACAGTCTTAAGCAGTGTGTGAGAAGTGGTTTTGTTTTCCTGATGGTCCATCTTGGACTTTTAGATCAATTTACTCAATGCAAATTCAGTGTCCTTCTCAAGCAATAAATGTCTTTGCTGGCCCTGAGGGCAATGCCAGTGTGTATTAGTCAAGCCACTGCCCTAACCCGCGGCGAGACCAAAAAAAAAAAAAAAAAAAAAAAAAAATATATATATATATATATATATATATATATCTCATGTGAGTGGTGTTTGGAGAAAAGGACTTTACACCTCTACTTTGGTTAAAAACCTCAAGATGAGGAGATCATCCTGGAGTATTCCTGTAGGCCCTGAATTCAAACACCAGTGTCCTATGATAGAAAGGTGGAGGGAATTGAAGACGCGCAGAGAGCAGAGGGAGATGAGAGGGATGCTGCGACAAGCCAGCGGGTGCCGACAGCCCCGGAAGCTGGAAGAGGCAAGGCACTGAATCGCTCCTCGAGCCGCTGGAGGGAGCGTGGCCCTGCTGACTTACTGACTCCAGACTTCGGACTTCCGGAGCTGTGAGAGTGAGGACAGTCACAAGAAGTGGTAGGCAGAGTTTAGAAAGCACAAGGGCATTTGAAAACATTTTTGGAAAATGAAACTGACAGATTAAGTATATTTTTGTTCAAAGAAATTTTGGAATCCATGCCGTTTTTTCATAATAGGCATTTTCCCATGAACTTTTTGAAAATCTTTTGTGTTAAAAAGAATATTTAAACTTGATATGGTAGTTAGGTTACTTATGTACCTAAATATTCATTACATTTGGTATATTGATTTTTTTTTTGACAGGCAGAGCTAGCCAGTGAGAGAGAGAGAGAGAGAGAGAGAGAGAGAGAGAAAGGTCTTCCTTCCATTGGTTCACCCCCAAATGGCTGCTACGGCCGGTGTACTGCGCTGACCCGAAGCCAGGAGCCAGGTGCTTCCCCCGGTCTCCCATGCAGGTGCTTGGGCCCAAGTACTTGGGCCATCCTCCATTGCCTTCCCGGGCCATAGCAGAGAGCTGGACTGGAAGAGGGGCAACCAGGATAGAATCCGGCACCCCAACCGGGACTAGAACCTGGGGTGCCAGTGCCACAGGCAGAGGATTAGCTTAGTGAGCCACTGCGCTGGTCTAGGACCTGTTTTAAATTTACAACTATACATGCTTTTTTTTTTTTTTTAAAAGAAGATTTTATTTATTTATTTGACAGGTAGAGTTACAGGCAGAGAGAGAGAGAGAGAGAGAGACAGAGAGAAAGGTCTTCCTTCTGTTGGTTCACCCTCCAAATGGCCGCCAATGGCTGGAGCTGTGCCGATCCGAAGCCAGGAGCCAGGAGCTACTTCTAGGTCTCCCATGCGGGTGCAGTGGCCCAAGGACTTGGGCCATCTTCTACTGCTTTCCCAGGCCATAGCAGAAAGCTGAATTGGAAGAGGAGCAGCCAGGACTAGAACCGGTGCCCATATGGGATGCCGGCGCCACAGGTGAAGGATTAACCCAGTGTGCCATGGCGCCGGCCCCCTCTATATGCTTTATTTTTTGTTTATTTATTTATTTATTTATTTTTGACAGGCAGAGTTAGACAGTGAGAGAGAGGGAGAGAGAGAGACAGACAGAAAGGTCCACCTTCCATTGGTTCACTCCCCAAATGGCCGCTATGGCCGGCGTTGCGCCGATCCGAAGCCAGGAGCCAGGTGCTTCCTCCTGGTCTCCCATGCGGGTGCAGGGCCCAAGCACTTGGCCCTCCTCCTCCACTGCACTCCCGGGCCACAGCAGAGAGCTGCACTGGAAGAGGAGCAACAGGGACTAGTACCTGGAGCCCCAACCGGGACTAGAGCTTGGGGTGCCAGCGCCTTAGGCAGAGGATTAGCCTAGTGAGCCGTGGCGCCGGCACCCCTCTATATACTTTTTAAAAAAGATTTATTTTTTATTTATTTGAAAGAATATCAGAGAGAATGGGAGAGAGAGAGAGAGGTCTTACATCTGCCGATTCACTCCCCAAATGGCCAGAAAGACCAGAGCTGAGCTGTTCTGAAGCCAGGAGCCAGGAGTGAAGAGCCAGGAGCTTTTTCCAGGCCTCCCACGTGGGTGCAGGGGCCCATATTCGACTGCTTTCCCAGGCCATAGCAGAGAGCTGGATTGGAAGTGGAGTAACTGGGACTTGAACCGGAGCCTGTATGGGATGCCGGTGCTTCAGGCTGGGGCTTTAACCCACTACGCCACAGCGCTGACCCCAATTCTGTATGCTTTATTGCTTGTCATTGTGATTGCAGTTCCATTCTTCATATTTGTTGAAAATAAGAAGATGCAAATAGGTTTCTAGGTCATTCTATTTTTTAACCAGGCAGGGTTTATTTTTTGCGGGGGCTACAAATAGTGTTTATTGAATGATAAGTGACTGGAGCCCAGGGGGAAGAACATTCTCAGGAGAACAGAGAATAACGCAGATTAAATACCCACCTGTGCCTTCACACTTTCTTTCACACAGATGCACACATACCACAGACACATCCGAGCTCTGACAGTGACAAATTAAACACCTGCTTCCTCCCGCCCTAGTGACAGCTGATCACAGGTGGTTCAGAGGTGGGGCTCCAGGATGGGTTCTGATGGCAGCAGCCTTGTCTCTCCCTGTCCCCTGCCCTGCTGCAAAGGCCAAACGGAGTCTCCTGGGGTGCCTGGGAGGTAGGTGGCAACTCTTCCTCACTGCCACACCTCATTCACGGTCTCTTCGTGGAGTGTGTGTCCCTCTTCTTGGCTGTGGGCCTGCAGCCTTAGGTCTTACTGGCTTGTAGCATGTGGGCTGCGTCTTTGGCTGCTCCCTTGCCAATGAACTGGCTGTACTTGTCCTTATAATCCCTGGTGTGCTCACCACACAGGTTCCTGCTGGGTCAGCTCCTTTAGCCTCCTGGGGGTCCTCTTGCTCTCCATGGCTGTAGGAGTCCAGCTCTTCACCCGAGGGTACAAACTCCTTTTGAGGACCGTGACATAGCTCCAATCATTGTCTTCCCTGGAGGGGAAGGGTGTCAGGTCAGCCACCTCCGCCACGGTGGGCAGGATGCTCCTTTCTAATCTTGTTCATTGACCCAAAGTGTACCGTGATCTGCTCACTGTCTGGGGTGAAATCTGATACCTCTTTCTCCATCCTTTTATGAAACTCTAGTTTCTGTTGTTTCTCTTGGTCTTTTAGATCCTTCAGGCAGGCAGCTTGCTCTCTGCCCTTGCGCCAAATCTCCTGGTCTCTGGGGCTGGGTGGTTTCTCCAGGGATCTCCGGTTGGAGCCCAGTAGGTCCACCACCTTGGGAGTGATAGAGCAGGGGCAGCACCTATATAGTTTTCATTTTACTCCCTGGAAAAGTAACATTTTAACTGGAAAAGCTTATGATGACCCAAACTATTGAAAAATGTGTTTGTTGTAGGTAACTGTAGTCATTTACTTACATCCTAAATTGTTTGTATGGCAAATTGCATTAGCTTATTTAAGGTATAGAATATGAGCTCTGCAGTCCTAGATTAATTAACCTGCCACTCTCATAAATGAACTCACTAGCTTTATGTGAATTGACTTTCCGCTACATATTCAGTATGTGTTTACCTGTTAGAAAGCAAATAGTTCTATCCTAGGTTTTCTCCCTGCATGCCTGTTTGTAACAATAGGCGATTCACGCAATTTTTAAAAAATTACAATAATTTCGAACATTTATGAACTACAGTGGGATATTTCTTTTTTTTTCTTCTTCTTCTTTTTTTTTTTGACAGACAGAGTGGACAGTGAGAGAGAGACAGAGAGAAAGGTCTTCCTTTTGCCGTTGGTTCACCCTCCAATGGCCGCCGCGGCTGGCACGCTGTGGCCGGCCCACCACGCTGATCCAATGGCAGGAGCCACGTGCTTCTCCTGGTCTCCCATAGGGTGCAAGGCCCAAGCACTTGGGCCATCCTCCACTGCACTCCCTGGCCACAGCAGAGAGCTGGCCTGGAAGAGGGACAACTGGGACAGAATCCGGTGCCCCGACCGGGACTAGAACCCGGGGTGCCAGCGCCGCAAGGCGGAGGATTAGCCTAGTGAGCCGCGGCGCTGGCCATTACAGTGGGATATTTCAATACACCTGTTGGATGCATACTGATCAAACAGGGTAAGCAACATTTCCCCTTCTTTGTCATTAACTTACGACTGGTGGCTTGGAGCTTCTCCCTTCTACTTGTTCATCCCGTATCTACTAGGTTATTGTGATCTGTAGCCTCCCCACTGTGCTGTGTGACTCTGGCAGTTTACTTCTTCGATCCAGCTCTGATGTGGTACCCATTATCCAAACTCCTATCTTCTCAGCCTTTGGTTATCACTATTTTGTGTTCAGATTGAGTTTTTTAAATTTCCACATATAAGAGAGAGTATGCAGTATTTGTCTCTCTCTGTCTGGCTTACTTTTTTTTTTTTTTAAAGTTTTTAAGCTTTTTATTCAGTGGGAGAAATGCATAGGAGAGGGAGGGCCCTATCTAAAAAAGAGAGAAATCTGGGTTCATACCTGGTACCAGGAGGCAGCCATGTAGAGGAACATGTTGGCCAGGAAGCATGGGGCGGGTGGACCAAAGGCCATGTGACCTGGAGACGCAGGGATAGCAAGCGCCCCAGTGGCAAAAGGCCCCCCCCCCCCCAAAGGGCTGGGCCCACCGTGTTCCAGGCCTTTAATCCACTTCTGAAGGGGCGTGGTTAATTAACCTGATTGGCTGGTGGGCACTCAGGTGTGGCTAGGTAGGGGCATGAAGTCACACAGGGGGCGTAGTGAAGGTATGGTCTTCCAGCTCACAAACCTGATCGGTTTTATCCTATATGTCTGCCTACAACATTCTCCCCTTAGAGACTCCATTCCCTTAATCTTAAGGGCTGTTGAAGGGCGTGGGATCATCATGTCTTCTATAGCTGCTCCCTGCTTATGAGGGGCCTAGTGCAGGCCCTGCCTGTCCAGGTCTGGACATTTCTGTCTCTCTCATCTAACACATTTGTGAGTTGGAACAGTGTTGGTCACCGCCAATGTCTGTGTCCCCTGCATGGTCAGTTATTCCCAGAAGTCGAATTCGGAAACATAGAAGTTTGTCAATCAAAATGAGCAAAACTAAAACAAGACCAGTTGAGAATAGAGTGCCCCTTAAAATGGAAAGAGCATATCTAGCCATCTCCCAGATAGTAGGTGGTAATAGGCTACCCCTGTGTGGACTGTAAAACCATTTACCTTGAGCATAGGGGGCTTTGATGTGCTTCTCTGTGACCATGCTAGTATTTGAGTAAAGGTGCAGATACCATTAATCACTGTGCACATTCCCTCTTGTTCTATTAATATGTAATAGGCCTGTCTGTTGTCCATAACTACGCTGGACAGGGAGTCTGCTGAAGCCAGGGCTTGCTGTAGAAGCCAGGCTGCAGTGTAGGCCAGATTACCCAGAGCTAAGGTCAGGTGTCCAAAATCAGCTTCATATGGCTCCTCCGGAGTTTCACTGATTACCATTGAGGAACCCTAAGCAGTCCTTCTCCAATAATAGCTCCCAGAAAGGATCAGAAGAAGAGGTATGTACACTAGTATGCATCAAAGTCTAGCATTTTGGTGTGGCTGAGACGAGCTTATCTTTTTGCTTTCGAAGAGATACTTAAGGTCTCTGATTGGCCTACAGGAATAGTCAGGCGTGTCTTTTGAGTTCACCTGTGAAGACTTAAGAGGTAGAAGCTTAATCCTAATTGTACTGAGGTAGTCGCACTCAGTAGCACCTGCTAAGGGCCCTTTCATGTAAGCTGCAACTGACCTGAAGAGGATCTTTCTATGAATGGCTTGCTCAGGAATTCCTAATGTTGGAGTTTTTGTTTAAAACTCCTTAATTGCTTGGAACACCTTCTGTAGCTCCCCTGTCCAGCACAGTGTGCCTGTGTCAGGGGCTTTTTAAGCAAATACAAGGCTTAGAATCCAAATCCTGGAATCCATATTCCATAGAATCCTGCCATCAGCAATTCCCAGTGTGGGAGCTTCTATTAGAAGCTCCTTAATTCCTTGGAACAACTCTTGTGGCTACCCTGTCCAGCACAGTGTCTGCATCAGGGCATTTTTAAAGCCGTATACAAAAGCTTGGGATCCAAATCTTGGAATTCAAATTCCACAGAACCTTGCCGTTCCCAGAAATATCCTTAGCTGCCTTTTATTTTTTTTAAAGATTTATCTTATTTATTTGAAAGAGTTACATAGCGAGGTAGAGCCAGAGGGAAAGAGAGAGAGAGAGAGAGAGAGGTCTTCCATCCGCTGGTTCACACCCCAAATGACCACAATGGCTACAGCTGAGCTGATCTGAAGCCAGGAGTCAGGAGCTTCTTTTGGGTCTCTCACGTGGGTGCAGGGGCCCGAGGACTTGGGCCATCTTCCACTGCTTTCCCAGGCCATAGCAGAGAGCTGGATTGGAAGTGGAGCAGCTGGGCCCCAAAACGGCACCCATATGGAATGCAGGTGCTGCAGGCCAGGGCTTTAACCTGCTGTGCCACAGCGCCGGCCCCCAAGCTGCCTTTTAAATATCTGACCTTGTGTTAAAACATGCAAGAAATGAATTTCAGAGAGACAGTGTTAAGAGGGAATTTTACAGCAACCGGTGCCTACATCCAGAAACTGGAGGGGCTGGCGCTGTGGCGTAGCAGGTAAAGCCACTGCCTACAGTGCTGGCATCCCATATGGTCTCTGTGATGTATTTGAAAGGCAGGGTGATAGAGGGAAAAACAGAGGAGGAGAGATCTCCCATCTACTGGTTCACTCCCCAAATGGCCACAACAGCCAGAACTGGACCAGGTTGTAGCCAGGAGCCTGGAATTCCTTCCAGGTCTCCCACATG
Organism: Lepus europaeus; assembly: GCF_033115175.1. Taxonomy (NCBI): domain Eukaryota; kingdom Metazoa; phylum Chordata; class Mammalia; order Lagomorpha; family Leporidae; genus Lepus; species Lepus europaeus. The sequence continues at coordinate 13,407,733 of NC_084842.1, forward strand.
GGAGGCAGGGGCCCAAGGACTTGTGCTGTCGTCTGGTGTTTTCTCAGGCACATTAGCAGGGAGGTGGATGGCAAGCAGGGCAGCCAGGACGCCTGCTGGCACTCTGAGATGGAGTGCTGGCATCGCAAGCAGAGGCTTAACATGCTGCACCGCACAACACCAGCCCTCATTTCAACTGACTTTTGATGAAGGTGCCAGAAATGTACAATGGAGAAAGGATAGTCTTTTCTAATGGATGTCGGTGGCAAAACTGGATATACTTATGTAGAAGAATGAAATTAAATCTCTGCCTCTCACTATATACAAAAATCAACTCAAGATGGATCACAGACCTTCATATGAGACATGAAGCTATGAAATTGCTAGAAGAAAACATAGGGGAAACATTTTAAGACATTGGTGCAGGTGACTATTTTTTTTTATAAGACCTTCAAATTGCAGACAAGAAAGGTGAAGCTAGACAAAGGGGATTGTATCAGACTCAGAAGCTTCTGCACAGCTTAGCAAGCAGTAGGCTGCTGAGAGTCCTGACAGTGTGGTGGAAAATACATGTGAGCTAGTTACTCAGCCAAGGGTTAATGTCCAGCGTAGGTCAGGAATTGAGAGAAGTCCACACCACCATCAAAACAATCGATCCAGTTAAGAAATGGACAGATTTTGACCCAAATATCATTATGCTTGAGCTCATTCTCCCACAGTATGCCCTTAGCCAGTAAGTGCTAACTCTTCAGACTCTTTTTCTTCTCTTTGTGCTTTGGTCTTTATATTTCTCGATCAATGGTCATTAATGCCCACAGGGAAACTGTTTTTATACAGTGATTGCTCTGCCATTCTATACTAAGTGTATTTTGTGAAGCACGGTGTTTACTGTGCTGTTCCTGCCATGACTCCGACTTCTGGTGAACTGTCCTGACTCATTGTAGCTGTCATAGATGTGCGAATGAGGGGGTAGACCCCCAAGAGTCAGAGGAGAACATCAGGTTGGATGTTAAAATGCAGGTTCCAAGGTGTTGGGGCTTATTCCAGGACCACGTGGAAGAAGCAGAGGGTGAAATTCAGTGAGCAGTTCAGGATCTGTAGATATCCTTTGACATTATGAATGCCATCATAAAAATGACTACATCCTGGGAATTATTGGTCACTCACTGAATGAAAGGAGGTCAGGAGAAACTGATTGGAGAGAGACCTGTTTGGATGTCAGAGGATTTGAAGAGATCGGATCTATCATTGCCAGTGCCTAACTCCAGGGACACATCTTCAGCTGGGAGAGGCTACAGTAACCTGTGACGGATGGAGTCAGTGCTCCACTTCCAAGGAATATACTCCTGAGTTACCTCCACCAAGTAAAAAGGGGGGTATTTATGTATTGCACATGGCTGAAGAACTAACCACACAGAGAGAGGAAAATGAAAAATACAGGTCTCCATCTTCTCTTTTCCAGTTTCATTCTGTAGGGGTGACCGCTGTTAACCTTTCAGAAATTTTAATGATTTACTGATGAGTGGAAGCAGAGGCAAACCTCATGCATTCAGGTGGCAGGAAATAGAATTAAATTGTTTCTATAACAGGAATTGATTCACATTTGTAAGCTGCCATCGGGAGCTGTGACCTTGGGGACAGACACTCGAGGGTTTCCTTTTGCATTGCCCTGGGACTGTAACGAAGCTTTGAGGGTGGGGTGGACAGAGTTGGTGGAGCACCAAGGTGTGAGGCAGGTGATGCACGCACTCTTCAGTGGCACCTGCTGCCCCGGCATCTTGGAGTCCTTGCTCCAGGCAGTGTCCAGCTACCGGTCACTGCAGGTAGCTGTTGGAGCCTTTCTCACTCTGGACCCAAGGCCCCCGAGGTCTGGCCTCTCCGCTACGTGTGGGCCCCCTGTGGTGGCACAGGTAGCATTTGGTTCTTCCCATTCCTCTCTGGGCATTACACAGGGGAAGGGTATGATGTCTCAAGGCCACCCACTTGCTGTTTCACTCCTCTGCGTCCTTGTCACTCAGCGCATGGGGGACGCTGTCCTGTCGGCCACTCCATAAAGTAAGGCCTGGGTCCTCTCTGCCCTCAGATCCCCTGAGTCGCCGGGGATTTCCATCATATCCTTTCCTGGTGGAGGAGGGTGGCAGCCGTGCCCAGGGCCCTCTCCTAGGGACCCAGCAGTGCTTAAGTCACTTTCCTCTCCTAGTCCATTAGATTTGCATTTAGAGTGAACAGAACTGGATTTGCCTACATAAATATTTTTCTAGAACTATGGCTGTGGCATAAATGATGTGTATCTCAAAAAGCACCATTTAATAACTCAGAAGCACCTGCTTTGGAACCTTGCACAACCTCCTTTTAAAAGATTTGCTTATTTATTTGAAAGGCAGAGTTAGAGAGAGAGAGAGAGAAAGAGAGAGAGAGAGAGAGAGAGAGATCTTCCATCTGCTGGTTCACTCCCCAAATGGCAGCAATGGCTGGAGCTGGGCCAGTCCAAAGCCAGGAGCCAGGACTTTCTTCCGGGTCTCCCACATGAATGCAGGGCCCAAGCACTTGGGCCGTCCTCTGTTGATTTCCCAAGTGCATTCGCAGGGAGCTGGATTGGAAGTGGAGCAGCTGGGACTCCAACCGACACCCATATGGGATGCTGGAGCCATAGAAGGCAGCTCTACCTGCTATGCCATAGTGCCGGCCCCCTCTCAAAACTCATACCAGGAGCTTCCAAAGCCTGTTTAAAAGCTTCAAAGCCTGAAAATGAAGTCTGAGCCCTCATGGGAGTCCTTCTCTCAGGCAGTGTGTGCTAAATATTCCAACTGCCGCTTGTAAGGTGGGGAGCTTGTGGAGAATCAGGAAGTATCAGGAATGAAAATCACATCCTGTTCAAATAATAGTTCACCGCTGAAGATGTGGATCCTTGGAGAACAGACTCATGGGAACAATATTTGCCCTCTGCACCATGGCATCTTTTCTTGTTTTTGTTTAATTGTATATTTTGGAGACATTTCCATTCTACTACCTATAGACCAAACTCATTCTTCCAAGCATTAGCTTATGATTCTTTGGAATGGCTGTCTCATAATTTACTTAAATGGTGTTTCCTGGTTTCTTTTTTGGTTAGTTGATTTGTTATTGTCAAGAATGGCCCGAGAGGTCACGGCCACACAGGCTCCCTCCCCAGTGGGATTCAGACCCACATTGCGTCTTGCCCCCTTATTTCCTCTGCCACTGTTGGAGTCCTCTGCTTGCTAAGAGCTGTCCCAGGGAGGAGAAGAATGTGGGCCTGCCAGGAACACTATGCTCTCCCACAAGAGGTTAAACCCCTCTTGTAGATGGTTTTCTACGCACAGTGAATCTTGGCTTGGCACTTCTGCTGTGGGCATTTCTGTGGATTACATAGAGAAAGATCTGTCTGCCCAGGATGATTTTGGCCAGTTGTTAGCTCGGCCCATGAGGAACTCATCTGAATGCTGGCCCAGGTCCTTGGCCCATAAGGCTGGTGGAGGTGGCAGCACCTCAGGGCTGCCATCACCGAGACTCACTGACCGCCTTGCGGTGGGCGTCTCTAACACAGCCCCCTCACCTCAGAGCAGTCTTCCCAAGGTTGCTGAGCTATCCCAGAGTCCTCTGCAGAAAAAAAAGGTAACTGGCCAAATTCAACTTCAGTACACAGTAGGTGCCCTTAATACTGAACAGAGCTAACTGTAACAAAGGTTTGTAGATTCCAGTTGATAAATTCAGATTCAGTGGCAGGAATAAATTACTGAAATAGGCTTAATAGGATTAAAAAATTAAAATTCCTTTAATAAATACAACCTCAAGGCTACCGAACTGAAATTTTAGATACAACTGGTTCTGACTGTTGCAAGTAGAGAACATCACCTTATATTGAAAAAAATACTTATTTTAAAATTTAAGCACTTATTTGTGCATGTGTTTTAATAAACGTTTATTGAATACAAATGTCTACTGGCTAGGCACAGGGTGAGAGACCCTAGTCTTAGACCTTTTTCAAAAATCATTCCCTTCATCCACATTCCTACAGAATTCCCACAAAATGCTGGGGCTCCTTTCTTGTTCCCTCTCATTCCCGTCTTCTGCAGCCTGCTGGTGACATTAGTGTGACCTGTTAAGATCAGGAGGGAATGGGACATACTGCATTTTTCCACCTGCCCTCCCTATCCATGTCTCAATCGCGTAAGGGCCAACTGAGGATCGCCTACCTAGAACCAGAGGTGACACAGTCCTCCCCCAAAGACACAGAGGGACCTGTTGATACCAAGAACAGGAAGCACTTTCACTGAGACAAAGGAAGTTGATATGTGCTCAAAACTTGCCATTGGCCGGGGTGGGGTGAGGTGCGGGTGGGTTGTATAGCACAGTGGCAAAGTGCCACGTGGGATGCCCGCATTCCATACTGGAACGCCTGATCCAGCTTCCAGACATGTACCGTGGGAGGCAACAGATGATGGCTTAAGTACGTGGGACCCTGCCACTCACACGGGAGACCTAAATGAAGTCCTGGCTCTTAGCTGTGGCTTGGCCCATCCCTAGCTATTGCGGTATTTGGGGAGTGAAGCAGAGGATGGAAAATTTCTGTCTGTCTCTGCATCTCTGCCTTTCAAATAAAAAATAATACAACTTAGCACGGTGCCCGTCCATGCTAGGCACTCGACAGATGCTGTTATTAGGGTTACTGGTCTTAGGGTGGATAAAAGTCTGACCAGTGAAGAAAGCTCATCTCCTCTCTTTGTGCCGACTTTCTGAGTAAGTGAAAACTCCAGAGGCTGCTCTTCAAAAGGGAAGCCATGGCAGAGAAGTTCAAGATTAAATTTAACTCAGGTGTTTATCACACAAATGAGGCCGAAGGGGGAGAGAGCGTGGTTCTGTGTGAAAGGAGGTGTGAGCAGGGACATGGCCATCTCCTCGCCTTCTCCCTGACCTTCCTGGCTCCAAGAGAAGCAGTAAGTGTAATTACCTACAGAGGCTGAACTTCCATTCACTTAGGGACTCCGATGTGTAATAGACTACAGAATACAGACAGAGTTCAACCTCAAGTTTGTCCCCCTTTCTGAACTTGCTGACAAAGAGACTCTGTTTCCAGAATCTTGGGTCAGTCAATAGATTGAATTTCCCTCTTCTCTAAGGGCTAGTGGAAGACATTCTTACCTGTTTTGCTTTGCCAGTCTTCCCAGTTTTTACCCAGAATCTTCCTGTATGGCCCAAGCTGGGCATGGCTCCTTTACGTTAGAAGTGTCATAGAATTGCAAGTGCTCAGGAATAAAATTCCATCTCCTATCCTCACTGTATGAGATTGATGGCAGTGAGCATGACCTCTATTATTTCAGCCTACCTGCAGTGGTTTTCACAGGCTACCCTAACAAGAATCGATGGCTTATGTGGAGGCTAGATCCAAGGTCAAGGTGTGGCAAGGGCTGGTTTCTGGGGAGAGCCTTTTCCTTGCCTTGAAGATAACCGTCTTCTCATTGTGTCATCATACTGTTCTTCCTCCTGCCTGGTCACCGAGAGCCTAGTCTCTGCTTAGGACGCAGGACCTGTGCCAGTTCCCAAAAGGCCCCATCTCCAGATAAAGTCACATCGAGCCATTCAAGGGATTTATCCAATGGTGCTATGGAGAAGCATAGGAAAGAGGGCTTTGTTCAGGACCATTGTCACAGGTACAGGGACCACTGCAATCAGATTTTGCGCCGGGGTTGAGAGACTAGGCTCAGCCCAGAACACAGAATGTAGAATGGCTGGGGGTCAGTGCAGGGAGAATGGCTGAGAGGTAACACCAGGGGTCGGGGGTTCTGGCTAAACTGTCCTAGCAGGATTCCTGCTGAAGACAGGCCAGGAGGTGGTGGGGAATGATGAAAAGCCTGAGTAGATATGGAGCAGGGTGGGGGGTCCTGGCTAACCTGACCTAGCTGGGTTCTTTGGCTAATACTGGAATTAAAAAAATTATTTGAAAGAGAGAGATAGAGAGCAAGAACGAGATAGAGAAACACACACACAGATCTTCCAACCACTGGTTTCCCCCACAAATGGCCAAAATGATTGGGGCTGGGCCAAGCCGAAACCAGGAGCCAGGAGCTTCTTCTAGATCTCCCGTGTGGTTGCAGAGGGTACAAGGACTTGGGCCATCCTCTGCCACTTTCCCAGGCCATTAGCATGGAGCTGGATCGGAAGTGGAGCAGCCAGGACTTGAACTGGTACCCATGCAGGATGCCGGCACTGCAGGCCATGGCTTAACCTGTTGCATCACAGTGCTGGCCCTGCTAAGACTGGACTTCATGAGGAAGTGCACAGATGGGAGAAGGTTCAGAAACCCCTGACTAAATTTTGGCCCAGCAGAGTCTTTATCAGGGGGATACAATTTAATTTATAATTTTGTGTTAATGCTTTCTTTTACTAGATACGTTGGCCAGCTATTGCTATGGAATAACCACCCCATTACACAGTGGCTGCAAACTGTGATTCCACACCAGCTCTCGTGTGCCTGTGAGTCAGCTGGGGTTCAGCTGGGCCAGGATGGTCTCATGTGTGTCAAGTTTAGACAGCTGGGACCACTCTACTCCACATGACCCTCATCTTCCTCCTGGGGCCAGCAACCTAACCCTGGCACATTCTCCTGGTGAAGGCAGTGAGCAGTGCCCAAGGTACAAGTCCCTGCCCGTGACTCACCTACTCCCACCCCTTTGGCCTAAGCAAACCACACAGTCAAGCCAAAAGGTCAGGGGTCAAGAGATAGGCTCTGCCTGTAGAGGACTGCAAGTCACGTGACAAAGGGCTGCCACACAGGGAGGGATGGAGAGCTGAGGCTGATCATGGAATCCACCTGTCTGTCCACAGTCATTTCCCACTCCCTCATACAAAATATGCTCGCCTCTCTCCCAGCTTGCCCCCTTCCACCCCCCTCTCCCCCAGGAAATAGGATGAGATGTCTGCTGAGCTACCAAAGGGACATATTTCCTGATGACCTCTTTGGAATGCTGAGAAAAGGAAGGGCACTGAGAGGGCAAAGCCAAAGACATGGGGAACGGTGGAGAACTGCATGAGCGAGAGACTAGGCAAGGGGCATTCCAGGGGAAGGCCTGGCAGCATCAGACCAGGGCATTCAGTTTTTCTGGACTGCTGGCTGCTGTGTGGCTACAGTTCTTTGCTCTTTCTAATGGAAATGTGTATTGCAGTTGCTCTGGCTCACCCTGTGTGCTGGGAGTATTATAAGTCAAGCGTCAGCATATCCAAACCAGACACAGATCATGGGATCCTAGACTTTAAGCCAGTAGCTATGGTAAGATGAGACTTTGGGCTGTTAGGGTCAGGGAGAGGAGTTGGGTAGAAAGTTTTATTGAGTACTACTGAGAACTGGGATGGGTATTTCTTTGTATTATATAAACTTGCAAAGGATCCTTCCCCCAGGAGCCCATTCTTCTGTTATCCGTGTGGAGGAAATTATAAGCAATGTGAACACTGTCTTCAGTCTATATTTGCCTGACCTACACATTGGCATCTAAAAATTTTTAAGTATATTTTATTTTTAAAAATTTTTATTCATTTTTTTTTGAAAGGCAGAGAGATAGAGGGAGAGAGATCTTCCATCTGTTGGTTCACTTCCCAAGTTCCTGTAACCCCCAGGGCTGGGCCAGGCTGAAGCCAGGACACAGGAACTCCATCCGGGTTTTCTGTAGGAGTGGCAGGGACACGCGTGCTGGAGCTATCAGCTGCTGCCCCAGAGAGTCTATGTTAGCAGGAAGCTGGGTCCAAAGTGTGGGAGAGAGGACTGGAACCAGGCACTCTGATGCAGGGTGTGGGTATCCCAAGTGCTGTCTTAACCACTGTGCCAGGTGGCCGCTCCTGTATTTTGTTTTTTAAGCCTCAGTTTTAACGAGGGGACACGTAACTTTGACTTGTTATCCAGTGTTAGGATAGGGCTTCACACCAGTTTGACATGGACCAGGGAAAGCTCAGCATGTTGATTTTTCCTTCCAAATCAGGACTGGGAGAAGGTGGGGAGACAGAGAAAAATCTAGGGTGAGGATGGTAGTGTGATGTGATAACATTCACACTGGCCATTGTCTTGATAAGAATAACAAGTGGGGGCCAGCCCTGTGGCCTTGTGGGTAGAGCCACCGCCTGCACTGTGGCATCCTATGTGGGTGCTGGTTTGAGACCCGGTTGCTCCACTTCGATCTAGCCCTCTGCTGTGGCCTGGGAAAGCAATGGAAGATGGCCCAAGTCCTTGGGCCCCTCTGCCTGCACTGGAGACCTGAAAGAAGCTCCTGGTTTTTTTGGATCGGCCCAGCTCCAGCCATTGTGGCCATTTGGGGAGTGAACCAGCGGATGGAGGATCTCTCTCTCTCTCTCTCTCTCTGTGCCTTTTAAATAAATAAAATTCTTAAAAAAAGAATACTTTTGCTCTTCTCACAAGTGTCCCTAAATGCTGTTGCAAACTATAAATGATTTGTGATTCAATAAAAATGTAACTTGCTGCTTTTCTTAAAAAAAAAAAAAGAGAGAATAACAAGTAGTTTTGAGCATACCTTGTGACTGAAGTGGTTCTAAGGACTTCACATGTTTTAGCTTCGTGATACTATAAGGCAGGTACCACCCTTGCTCCCCCATGTTTCTTTTTGGTGAGAAACTGAAACAAAGAATTTAAGAACCTTATCTAAGGCCACAGAGATAATAAATGACAAGGTTGGGATGTGAACCCTGGGCAGAGGGATTCCACATCTGTACACTGAACCACGAGGCTTTTCTGTCCCAGTGATTCCAAGAAAGTCCCTGCTCATGAAACAGATGTATGATACGAAGCAGAGGTCAGCTTCAGAAAATACACGCTCCAGTTGTTTAAAAATATTTAATAGGATGTTTCCGCTGAGAAACAAGTGTAGGCTGTTATGAAAGATATGTGAAAAACACAAGTCACGACTATAATGAAGCTAAATATAACAGCAAAAGATACCAAGCAGAATACTTGAAATCAGGGGAAAAGGAATTCATGTAGTAAGTGAAAAACTTGAGAAATGGTTCAAAAGCAAGCATCAAAGAATTAAAGCCTAAAGGGGCCAGTGCCATGGCGCACTTGGTTAATCCTCCGCATGTGACGCCGGCATCCCATATGGGCACCAGTTCTAGTCCCGGTTGCTCCTCTTCCAGGTCAGCTCTCTGCTGTGGCCCAGGAGGGCAGTGGAGGATGGCCCAAGTGCTTGGGCCCTGCACCCACATGGGAGACTGGGAGAAAGCACCTGGCTCCTGGCTTCAGATCTGTTCAGCTACAGCCGTTGTGGCCACGTGGGGAGTGAACCAGCAGATGGAAGACCTTTCTCTCTGTCTCTCTCTCTCTCTCTCACTGTCTGTAACTCTGCCTCTCAAATAAATAAATAAATAAAATCTTAAAAAAAAAAAAAGAAATATGGCGCCGGCACCGTGGCTCACTAGGCTAATCCCCCACCTTGCGGCGCCAGCACACAGGGTTCTAGTCCCGGTTGGGGCACCGGATTCTGTCCCGGTTGCCCCTCTTCCAGGCCAGCTCTCTGCTGTGGCCCGGGAAGGCAGTGGAGGATGGCCCAAGTCCTTGGGCCCTGCACCCCATGGGAGACCAGGAGAAGCACCTGGCTCCTGCCATCGGATCAGCGCGGTGCGCCGGCCGCAGCGCGCCTACCGCGGCGGCCATTGGAGGGTGAACCAACGGCAAAAGGAAGACCTTTCTCTCTGTCTCTCTCTCTCACTGTCCACTCTGCCTGTCAAAAAAAAAAAAAAAAAAAAAAAAAAAAAGAAAAAAGAAATATGGCAGGCGCCGTGGCTCAATAGGCTAATCATCCGCCTGCGGTGCTGGCACCCCCGGTTCTAGTCCTGGTCGGGGTGCCGGATTCTGTCCTGGTTGCTCCTCTTCCAGTCCAACTGTCTGCTGTGGCCTGGGAGTGCAGTGGAGGATGGCCCAAGTGCTTGGGCCCTGCACCTGCTTGGGAGACCGGGAGAAGCACCTGGCTCCTGGCTTCGGATCAGTGCGGTGCACTGGCTGCAGCGGCCATTGGAGGGTGAACCAACGGGGCAGAGGAAGACCTTTCTCTCTGACTCTCTCTCTCACTGTCCATTCTGCTTGTCAAAAAAAAAAAAAAAAAAAAAAAAAAAAAAAAAAGAAAGAAAGAAAGAAATAAAGCCTAAAAATGATAAGCTAAACATTGATGTCATGTCTTGAAGATCCCAATTCTTTGAGCAACAATTGTTTTGAAGGAAAAACAACAAAAGTACAGTATAATCAAGGAAATAAAGAAGATGAAAGTCTTCATTCAAAGAGAACATTCAGCTTAAAAATTAACGATTCTATTGGTTAGGAATAAAACTAACCAATGATTGTATTAATTATCTATTTTAAGTAGCATACTACCTTAAAACCTAGTAGCATAAGATAACAAACACACATTATCTTGCCTTGTTTATGAGAGTCAGGGATCTGGGGGACACTTACCTGATTGATTCTAGAATCAGGCTGTCAGCGGGGGCTGCTGTCATAGACAGGTAAAGTTCTACATTTGATAACTAAAATATTTAACAAGTATATTGGCAAAATACTTTTCAAAGAGAATGCAAAATGAAAAAAAAGAAAAAATAACTTTGAAAGAAATAACCTACAATAATTCTTCCTTATGTGCAGTTGTACCTTCCATTGTTCTAATTACCTATGGTCAATTGTGGTCTAATGGAAAGTTCCAGAAATAATTCAGAACTTTTAAGTTGTAGACCATTATCATGCCATTCCACTCTGTCCCATCTGGAGCATGAATTCGTCTTTTGTCCAGCATATCCATGGGGTATGCACTACCCTCCCACCGGTCACTTTGTAGCCATCTTGGTTATCCAGTGGACTGTCACAGTGTTAGGACCACAGTGCTTATGTTCAAGTAACCCCTGTTTTACTTAATAATGATCTTAAAGCACAGGTAGTCACACTGGCAATCTTATTACAGTATATTATTATAATTATTTTTAATTTTCCAAAAAGTTTTTTTTTTTTAAATTTCAGGGGTAGGGAATCTTTCTTCTGCCAATGGCCATTTGAATATTTATAACATATTTGTGGGCCATACACAATTATCAGCTTAAAAATTCACCTGCTCGGGGCCAGCGCTGTGGCACAGGGGATTTAAAGCCCTGGCCTGAAGTGCCAGCATTCCATATGGGCACCAGTTCAAGTCCCGGCTGCTCCTGTTCCAATCCAGCTCTCTGCTATGGCCTGGGAAAGCAGTGGAAGATGGCCCAAGTCCTTGAGCCCCTGTACCCATGTGGGAGACCTGGAAGAAGCTCCTGGCTCCTGGCTCAGATTGGCGCAGCTTCGGCCGTTGCGGCCATCTGGGGAGTGAACCAAAGGGTGGAAGACCTTTCTCAGGCTGGTGCCGTGGCTCAATAGGCTAACTCTCCACCTGCGGCGCCAGCACCCCGGGTTCTAGTCCCGGTCGGGGTGCTGGATTCTGTCCCGGTTGTTCCTCTTCCAGTCCAGTTCTCTGCTGTGGCCCAGGAGTGCAGTGGAGGATGGCCCAAGTCCTTGGGTCCTGCACCCGCATGGGAGACCAGGAGAAGCACCTGGCTCTGGCTTCATTTCAGCGCAGTGCACCGGCTGCAGCGGCCATTGGAGGGTGAACCAACGGCAAAAAGGAATTTCAAGTCCTTCCTGTGGTTGCCAGACCAGATGATTTTTGGGCCTTACATGGCCTGCGGGATGGACAGTTCCTACTTCTGATTAAAAGAGACGGGGTGGGGGAAGTGTGGGGGAGTGTGGGGGAGTGAGAGAGGGAGCGAGAGAGCACTTCTATCTGCTGGTTCACTCTGCAAATGGCTGTAATAGCCAGGGTGGGGTTGGGCTGAAGCCAGGAGCCAGAAACTCCATCCGGGTCTCTCACATGAGTGGCAGGGGCTCCAGTACTTGAGCCATCATCTGCTGCTTCCCAGGAGCATCAGCAAGGAGTTGGAGTGAAAGTGAACTAGGAGGACTCGAACCGGCACTTAACGTGCTGTGTCACAATGCCCTCCCCTGTTCTAACTATTCTATTTTATGAGTTATTATTGTTAATCTTTTACTGTGCCTAATTTATAGATTAAACTTTATCAGGGATATGTGTGCATAGAAAAAGCACAATGTGAATAGGAATTGGAACATCTATGATTTTGGGCATCTACTAGGAGTGTTGGGACGTAGCCCCAATGGATGAGGCAAACTGCTGTCCATGGTTAAAATGGAAAAATAGTGGAATACATGTAGCGAAAACACCTGCTAACTGAACAGTGTAGAGGCAAAGTGACGTTTTCATACTAGTTTACCTGCGAAGCATTGGCCTAACAATTCTTTATGTATTCACTCATTTGTTAGGGTTTTTTAGGTTGTCAGTGACAGTGACATGACCCTAAATTAAGCAAAAGAATTTCTTGGTGGCCGGTGCCATGCCTCAGTAGGCTAATCCTCTGCCTGCGGCGCTGGCACCCCCCAGTTGTAGTCCCAGTAGGGGCGCCGGATTCTGTCCTGGTTGCTCCTCTTCCAGTCCAGCTCTCTGCTGTGGCCCGTGAGTGCAGTGGAGGATGGCCCAAGTGCTTGGGCCCTGCACCTGCATGGGAGACCAGGATAAGCACCTGGCTCCTGGCTTCGGATCAGTGCAGTGCGCCGGCCACAGTGGCCACTGGGGGGTGAACCAATGGTAAAGGAAGACCTTTCTCTCTGTCTCTCTCACTGTCCACTCTGCCTGTCAAAAAAAAAAAAAAAAAAAAAAGAAAGAAAGAAAGAAAGAAAGAAAGAATTTCTTGGTTTACTCATCAGGATTGTTCAAAGTGTGGATAGATGTGGCCGGCCTAGACTCTCACTCAATTACAGATTCACGTGCTAGTCCTTTTATAAGTCCTAAGACAAGGGGACCCTTACACTGTCAGCCTTTCAAGCTAGATGGACCTGGAAAGTCAGAATGGGATTCTTCTTTCACGGCTATGGCAATGGTTACGTAAGTTCAAAGCATTTCTTTCCTCTCTGTTATGGTGGTTTCTTCTTTTTCTCTTAGCTTTCTTTTTTTTTTTTAAATTTTTTAATTTTTTTTTTTATTTTTTGACAGGCAGAGTGGACAGTGAGAGAGAGAGACAGAGAGAAAGGTCTTCCTTTGCCATTGGTTCACCCTCCAATGGCCGCCGCGGTTGGTGCGCTGCGGCCGGCGCACCGCGCTGATCCGAAGCCAGGAGCCAGGTGCTTCTCCTGGTCTCCCATGGGGTGCAGGGCCCAAGCACTTGGGCCATCCTCCACTACCTTCCCGGGCCACAGCAGAGAGCTGGCCTGGAAGGGGGGCAACTGGGACAGAATCCGGTGCCCCGACCGGGACTAGAACCCTGTGTGCTGGCGCCGCAAGGTGGAGGATTAGCCTAGTGAGCCGCGGCGCCGGCCTCTCTTAGCTTTCTAATAAACTGTTTTTCTAATACTCTCTTTTGTTGAGATAAGCTCACTTTTACTTTTTGATCTTTGCTTTGCAATATGGTCTAGTAACTTTTATTATGAAATACGTTTAAAAAGGAGCCTATAGCACGTAGGTTTAATTTGAAGAATAATGATGAAATGAGCAGATATTACTCATCGTCTACAGAAAGAAAGAATGCTCCCAGAGCCTTGCAGCTCCTCTAAGGATAGCCTTCTCTTCCAAGCTTCCCACTGGCTGGATTTTGGCTTGCTGTTGCTGCTGCCTTTCTAGTTTTACTACACACCTCGTGTGACTCTCTGTGCGGCAGTTCCCTCATCCGTAAGTAGGATGTAGTGAGAATCCCCATCTCGTAGAGCTGCCGTAAGGATGAAGTGAGTTCATAAGTTGCAGGATCCAGCTTGATGAGACTGTAGCCATCGTGGTCATAAGCAACATCCTGCCCTGTAGGTGACCCTGACAGTCACCCCAGACTCTGCGGGACAAAGACATGAAGATAACCTGCCACTCTTATCTGACACCTGGAATATCTCTTAGGAGTGTTAGTATCTTTGGAGAAAGCCCAGGTGCCCTTGGGTTAGCCACAGGCTACCTTTGTGTATACAACACCTTCTGGCTGTGTTGTTTGAGGGTACCCTTGTCTTATGACTGCCCAAGACTATACTTCTGTCCCTAAGCTGCTGAGAAACTGGACTCTGCCTAATTTATGGGTTTGTCCCCCTTTTTCTACCACAGTGCTTTCTACCATTGGTGGCTGATTCTTCTACACTGAGTTTTTCCAAAACAAATTTGTACAAGGTACAGACTAGTGCTTGGCACAGAGTAAGCGCTATGCCATAATTAGTTCTTACTCATTCCTAAATAGTACGTGATTTGTTTTGCTTATTCTTTGAGCTATATATAAATGGACTCGTTTTGCACATATCCTTCTATGACTTGCTTTTTTGCCTCAATGCTCTGAGAGGTTTAGCTATATTGATAGGTTTTTGTAAACACTTCATTCTTTTTTTTAACCACTTTGTAGAATTCCATTGTATCAATATGCTCCAGAGTGTTCATCCTATTCTTGATGAATATTTGGGTTGTCTTTCTCGTTTTCTTGCTGTTATGAATGATGCGTGGTTTTTATGCACATGTCCTGGTGTGAGTGTGCTGGAGTCCCTCTAGGTAGCATACCTCGGAGTGGAGCTGCACGATCATACGACAGGCACATTCTCTATCTTCCTTGGCTCACCATCTTTCTTTCCCATTTCCCAGCTCGTTGTCTCACTATGCTGTGTCCTGGGTATCTTCTTCAAAACAACTGTGGCCGCCTGGTACCCATAGGGCCAACGGCATCTCAGACGGTGGCTTTACATGCTAAGCCACAATGCTGGCCCCACTTTCTGACTTTTTGATGATAGCATTTCTTTTCTTTTTTTTTATAGAATGCTTTTATTTAATAAATATAAATTTTGTAAGTACGACTTTTGGATTATAGTGATTATTCCCCTCATACCCCCTCTCCCACCCCCAAACCATCTCACCTCTTACTCTCTCTCCCATCCCATTCTTCATTAAGATTCATTTTTAATTATCTTTATATATAGAAGATCAACTCTATACTGAGTAAAGATTTCAACAGTTTGCACCCACACAAAGTGTAAGTACTGTTAGAAGACTAGTTTTACCATTACTTCTCATAGTACAACTCATTAAGGACAGAGGTCCTACATGAGACACAAGTGCACAGTGATTCCTGTTGTTGATTTAACAATTGACACTCTCATTTATGATGTCAGTGATCACCTGAGGCTCTTGTCATGAGCTGCCAAGGCTCTGGAAGCCTCTTGATTTCACAAACTCCGATCATATTTAGACAAGGCCATAGTCAAAGTGGAAGTTCTCTCCGCCTTTCAGAGAAAGGTACCTCCTTCTTTGATGGCCCCTTCTTTCCACCGGGATCTCACTCACAGAGATCTTTCATTTAGGTCATTTTTTTTTGGCCACAGTGTCTTGGCTTTCCATGCCTGAAATGCTGTCCTGGGCTTTTTAGCCAGATTCGAATGCCTTAAGAACTGATTCTGAGGCCAGAGTGCTGTTCAGGACATTTGTCATTCTATGAGTCTGCTGTGTGTCCTGCTTCCCATATTGGATCATTCTCTCCTTTTTAATTCTGATGATAGCTTTTTAATTTTTTTAAGATTTATTTTATTTATTTGAAAGACAGAGTTACAGAGAGAGGTAGAGACAGAGAGAGAGGTCTTCCATCTGCTAGTTCAATCCCCAGAAGGCCGCAACTGCTGGAGCTGCGCTGATCCGAAGCCAGGAGCTTCTTCCAGGTCTCCCACATGGGTGCAGGGGCCCAAGGTCTTGGGCCATCCTCCACTGCTTTCCCAGGCCATAGCAGAGAGCTGGATCGGAAGAGGAGCAGTTGGGACTAGAACCGGTGCCCACATGGTATGCCAGCGCTTCAGGCCAGGGCTTTAACCCACTGTGCCACAGCGCTGGCCACTGATGATAGCTTTTCTAACAGGGGTTGAGGTGCTATCTCTTTGTGGTTTTATTTCCATGGCTAGTGATATTGAGTGTTCATATATTTACTGGCCATTTGTATTTCTTCTTTTGAGAACTATCTGTTCAAGTGCTTTGACCAATTCTTAACTAGATTGTTTGTTTGTTGTTAAGTTTTTTGGATTCTTGGTATTATCTGGATCTTCATCCTTTTTCAGACGAGTAGGTTGAAAGTCTTTTCTCCCATTTTGTGGGAAGTCCCTTCACTCTATTGATTGTTTCCTTTCCTGTGCAGAAGCCGCTGGGTTTGAGATAATCCCATTTGTCCAGCTTTGCTTTTTGTTGCCTGTGGTTTTGGGAACTTCTCCAAAAAAAATCATTGCCTACACCAGTGTCTTGAAGAGTTTCTCCTGTTTCCTCTGGCAGTTTCAGAGTTCAGTGTCTTCTATTTTGTCTTTGATCTGTCTTGCATTGATTTTTGAATATGGTAGGTAGGTAGAGCCAGTTTTATTCTTCTACATATCATATCCAATTTTGCCAGCACCATTTATTGGAAAGACTATCCATTCTCCAATGTATATTCTTGGCACTTTTGTCAGAAATCTGTTGGCTGTATGTGCATGGATTAATTTCTATGTTCTCTATTCTTTTCCATTGATCTATGTGTCAGTTTTTATGCCAGTTCCATATTGTTTTAATTACTATGGCTTTGTAGTATGTTTTGAAATCAGGTAATGTGATGACTCTAGCTTTATTATTTTTGCTTTGGATCATTTTGGCTAATCTGGGTCTTTGTGGTTCCATGTAAATTTTAGGATTGTTTTTCTAATTCTCTAAAAATGTCTTATATTTTGTTGGGGATTGTTTTATATCTATAGATTTCTTTAGGTAATATGGACATTTTAACTATTAATTTTTCTAATACATTAACAAGGAATATCTTTCCAATTTTGTCTCTTAGATGATGTTTTCCCCAAGGAAACCTTTTATTTAAGGAATACAAACTTCATGCATTTCATAAGTACAATTTTAGGAATATAGTGATCCTTCCCACCATACCTGCCCTCCCACCCCACTCCCATTCCTCTTCTTCCCCCTCCCATTCCCAGTCCTATTCTTCATTTTCAATTAACTTTATACACAGAAGACCAACTCTGTACTAAGACTTCAACAATTTGCATAAAAGAGAAAAAAAAATCCTTCAACAGTTGAGATAAGGGCTGTTCAAAGTCACTGTGCCAGATGATTTCTTTAATTAGTGTTTTGTACTTTTCGTTGTAGAGATCTTTTACTTTATTGATTAAATTTATTTCCCTAATTGCTCTTGCTGAAACTCCCAATACTATATTGAATAAATGGGAAAATGGGCGTCATTGTCATGTTCCAGGTCAGGGGAGTGCTTTCAGCTTCTCCCCATTCAGTATGATGGGGAATCTAAACATCTGATTCACAAAGTCGCCACTGAAGTAGCCAATGTGTTTTTAAAAATGATTCATCCTGCTGACTCCCTCATTTTCTGTAATTTAAATATTGAAAATTCTTATTTGCTGTTATACATTTGGTAATTCCAGTATTGCTTCCTTCAAGAAATACTGAATGCCCTCGAGTATGTCCCAGGTCCTCCTCAAGAGCTTTGGTGTGAATGAACCAAGCAAGACCCCTGATCCCATGGCATTCACATTCCAGATGAGTATATAAGTTCAGGATGTCATTGCTGGTCTCTTGTTCTAATGGGCTCCTTGGTAAGTTATGATGTAAACAGTTGAACAATGCTGAGAAGTGTAGTAGGTAGTATTTTGTGTTTGGTTGCTTTATTTGAAAGACAGAGTTACATATAGGGCAAGACAGAGAAAGAGATCTTCCATCCACTGGTTCACTCCCCAGATGGTGACAACAGGCAGGGCTGGGTCAGGCTAGAGCTAGGAGTTTCATCTGGGTCTCCAGTGTGGGTGAGAGGGGTCCAAGTAGTTGGGCCATTTTCCACTGATTTTGCAGGTGCATTAGCAGGGAGCTGGATCAGAAGTGGAGCAGCTGACACTTGAACTGGTGTCTGATATGGGATGCTGGCATTGCAGGTGGCAGTTTAACCTGCTGTGCCACCACACTAGCTCCTTGATTACCAAGATAGTCAGCCTTTCATTACTACAACGAAATACCTGAGGCAACTACCTTTATAAGGAGCAAATGTTTATTTAGCTTACAGTTGGGGGAGGGGGGAGTTGCAGTCCAAGATGAGGTAGCCTCTGATGATGGCATTCTTACTGTCAGAATCCCAAGGTGGCACAGGGCATGAGGCAGCACAAGTTTGTCTATGGCTATGTCGTCTTCTATAGGAGCTACCAGGTTCAATCACAGCCTCCATTCTATCAACCTAATCCAACAGAACCACTTTGCAAAGCCCATCCCCAAATGTCGTATTCAGATTAAGTTTCCATCTTAGTATCATGTCATTGGATTTTATTTATTAACATATCATTGGATTTTATTTAACTAAAAGTGTTAACAAATGTTTTTATTTGAGGGGGAGTAAGATTGAGAGAGGAGAGAAGGAGAGACATAGAGGGAACACCCCGACCTCCAAATACAGACAATAACTGGGGCGTGGCTGGGCTGGGACCAGGAGCTGGGAAGTCAATCCAGGTGT
The DNA here is from genome assembly GCF_033115175.1 of Lepus europaeus. Taxonomy (NCBI): domain Eukaryota; kingdom Metazoa; phylum Chordata; class Mammalia; order Lagomorpha; family Leporidae; genus Lepus; species Lepus europaeus. Next base: position 13,426,288 of record NC_084842.1, read on the forward strand.
CCCAAGTGAGTGACAGGAACCCAGTTACTTGAGTATCACTGCTGCCTCTGAGGGTCTATATCAGCAGGAAGCTGGGTCAGGGGTTGGAGCCAGATCTGAAACCCAGGTATTCTGATGCGGAGCATGGGCGTATTTTCTTGTTTTGAAATTAAGCATTTATTTATTCAAGAGGCAGAAGGATGGGGGTGGGTAGAGAGTAGATAGATGACAGCTAGACATATAGATAGATAGAGCTTCCATTTGTTGATTCACTCTGCGTATGTCCAAGAAAGCCAAAGCTGGGCGCCAGGAACTCAATCCCAGTCTCCCACACAGGTGACAGCATTGCAACTGCTTGAGCCGTCACCACTGTCTCCAAGCGTCTGCATCAGCAGGAAGATGGAGTCTGGATCTGGAACTAGGAATCACAACCAGACACTCTGATATGGGATATGTGTGTGTGTGTGTGTGTTTAAAGATTTTATTTATGTACTTGAAAGGTAGAGTTAGAGATGGTGAGAAGGAGAGACAGAGAAAAGGGTCTTCTGTCTGCTGGTTCACTCCCCAAATGGCCGCAAAGGCCAGAGCTGCGCCAATCCAAAGCCAGGAACCAGGAGCTCCCACGTGGGTGCAGGGGTCCAAGCACTTGGGCCATCTTCTACTGCTTTCCCAGGCCACAGCAGAGAGCTGGATTGGAAGAGGAGCAGCCGGGACTAGAACCGGCACCCATATGGGATGCTGGCGCCACAGGCAGAGGATTAACCTACTGTGTCACAGCACCAGCCCCATGGGCAGTTTTTTTTTTTTTTTTTTAAGATTTTTAAATTTATTTCTTTGAAAGGTAGAGTTACAGAGAGAGAGCTAGAGACAGAGGTAAAAGTCTTCCATCCACTGGTTCACACCCCAAATAGCTGCAATGGCTGAGGCTGAGCAGATCCAAAGGCAGGAGCCTCTTCTGGGTCTCCCACACGGGTGCAGGGGCTCGAGCATTTGGGCCATCTTCCACTGCTTTCCCAGGCCATAGCAGAGAGCTGGATCAGAAGCAGAGCAGCCAGGACTCGAACTGGCACTCATATGAGATGCTGGCGCCGCAGGCAGAGGCTTAGCCTACTACACCACAGCACGGGCCCTGGGATGTGGGCATTTTAATTGGTGTCTTACCACTAGACGAACCACTCACCCTCGTCACCTTGGATTTTAAACTTCTGCATGAATTTGGGGGGTCAGATATTCAAACCATAACAGTTGCTGATATCCTCAAGTCAAAATATTAAAAAACATGGCATCTTAATTTACTACTTGGAAAGGTTAATGAATTGTATCTGGGTCGGAAGATTCAAAGTAGACGGGGCTAAGTGTATATAAATCTTTTGTGCATATAGTGGAGAAAAGGATTTGGACTCATTAAACATTGACTGCTATTCTCACTCGTGCAGCAACGTGCAAGGTGCTTTGTGTATATACTGTTCTTGAGCCCTGATCCTTCTCCTAGACAAATCCCATGGCGTGGATGTTAGCTCTGTGTTAAGGTAAACTACAGTGTGATGGAAGCAGCTAGCTAGCCCCTACTACTTTTTCCCATTCCTCAATAGCAGTAGGTATTTTCAGTTGGGAATGTGATGCTTAGCCTAAAGACAGGACATTTCCTACCCTCCCTTGCAGTTAAGTGTGGCCATATCACTATGGCCAGTAGAATTCAGAGTTCAAGTATCAGATAATAGCTTATGGCAAACGGCCCTAAGGATGGCTGGCACAACAGGCTTCTTATCCCTCTGCCTATTCCCTTTTCCATCCTGGAATGTAGATGCTGTGTAGATGTGATCACGAGGCCATGCTCTAGGCGAGGGAATTGAGGCTGAGAGGAGTCAAGTCCCTGAGGACTTGGGGCAGCTACAGCTTCATACCAGCCTCCGACCATGTATCTCTGAAGTTGTACAGCAGAGGAAAAAAAAAAAACATCTGTCCTCTTTAAGGTACTGCTGTTTATTTTATTTTTTACTCCTGAAGTCTGCCATCAAATTTAATCCTAGCCTGTATCTTGAGGATGATGTAATTTACATAGAGTATTATGCCTGGGCAGAGTTTGAACCATGTAAGTCATTCGGCTGACTAAATGGATGGCATTTGGTAAGATGGTTGGCTTTTAGCGCTCCTTTAACTTCCACCCACTTTACCCACTTAGCCAGCATTTCCCCCCGAGTCTGTAAATCCATGTGCACTTTCTCCTTCAGGCTGGCCTCCTCATAGCCTCTCATTCACGCTGCTTTAATGAATGCTTGCAGGTGCAGCCTGCAGATCGAACACCAGACTGTCGTTGAAAGACTGAGGAATATTTCAAACAAGAGAGAGAATTAAAGGTAGAACCTAGACGTATACAGGATTTAGCTGGATGGGGAGCCAGCAAGGGAGTAAAGACACGGAGGGCCCATCAATTTTCTGTGCAAGGTGGGTCCCTAGGCAATATGTTATGTCTCCCAGTAATTAAATTTTATGTGCTAGGAAAACCACATTAACAGCGTGAAAGCAACCAGGAACGGGCCACAACTTTAAGGGTAATGAAACCTTTCAAGAGTTCACTTTGCCTCCATTAAGTCATTTCAGACGCTGTGAAGACAGCATAGAATATTACTGCAGGATATCCTGGACTTTGCCCTTACAATTAATTTCATGCTAAAATGGGTATCCAAGCAGCGTTAATATGAACTGGTGATTTAAAAATCCCCTTTCCCATCTTATTTCATTTCTATCTATCATTCTTATTTCCAGCTTAAATACTACTATGTACATTGATGACTGAGTCTTTGGGCTGATTTTTTTAAATTTAGAAAAGGAAGGAATTACTTTTGGATGGTTTCTAAAAAACTTCTTATCCTATTTTTTTAAAAGATTTATTTGAAAGGCAGAATTACAGAGAAGCAGAGGCAGAGAGAGAGGCACATTCCATCCGCTGGTTCACACCCCAAGTGACTGCAAAGGCTGGACTTGGGCCGATCCAAAGCCAGGAGCCAGGAACTTCTTCCGGGTCTCCCACGTGGGTGCAGGGGCTCAAGCACTTGGGCCATCTTCTACTGCTCTCCCAGGCCGTGGCGGAGAGCTCAATTGGTAGTGGAGCAGCTGGGCTTGAACCAGTGCCCATATGGGACGGTGGCACTGCAGGTAGCACCTTTACCCACTATGCCACAGCGCCAGCTCCTGTTTATCCTCTTTTGATACAGCTTCTTAAATAACTCATGTAATGCTGAGTTCAGAAATCTGCCTCTACTCATGTGTGCATGTGGTTGACATTTTGCGTGGGTGACTGCCCCATCTCTCCAGAATTGTGGGTGATAATAGGATAGTTCTGAAAGGCTTACTTTTGGTACCAACAGGCATTGCTTGAGGTTGTAACTCTCTGTTGCCTGCTACTTGCTAATGTCTCTTAGCTCAAGACAGAGAAAGAAAGGCTCAGTGTGTGTTTGAAGGTAACTGATTATTATTAATCCAAATCATTCCTTCGTAGAGTGGGACTGATGACCCTTATTTGGTATAAGGACTTACAGTCAGTTTAGAAGATGTTAACCTGAACAAAGGTACTCCAATTTCTTGGTTCTGGAACTTTCAAGGGTCTGTAATATGCTCATATGTGTTGTGACTAATTTGAGTGGAGGGAGTGCCTTCCCAAACTTTGATTCCGGGACCCATTTTTTTTTTTTTTTTTTTTTTTTTTTTACTCTGTGTGCCAGACTTCCTTTTGCTGCTTTTTTAAAAAAAATTTTATTTAATGAACATAAATTTCCAAAGTACAGCTTATGGATTACAATAGCTTCCCCCCCATAACTTCCCTCCCACCCACAACACTCTCCTCTCCCACTCCCTCTCCCCTTCCATTCACATCAAGATTAATTTTCAATTATCTTTATATACAGAAGATCAATTTAGCATATATTAAGTAAAGATTTCAACAGTTTGCACCCACAGAGAAACACAAAGTGTAAAATACTATTTGAACACTAGTTATAGCATTAATTAAACACCTAAGAATAATTGTGTATTAATTACAGAGTTCAACCAATAGTTTTAAGTAGAACATAAAAAAATACTAAAAGGGTAAAGTATTAAGTTCTTTTTTTTCTTTTTTTTTGTTTGTTATATAGTTATTTTTTTATTTAATAAATGTGAATTTACAAAGTGCAACTTTTGTATTGTTGTGGCTCCCCCCCCCCCACAACCTCCCTCCCTCCCACGGCCCTCCCCTCTCCCACTCCCTCTCCCACTCCCTCTCCCATCCCGTCCTTCATCGAGTTTCATTTTCAATTACCTTCATATACCGAAGATCAAATTAGTATATACTAAGCAAGGATTTCAACAGGCTGCACTCACACAACCGCACAAGGTATAGGGTATTGTTTGACTAGTAGTGTTGTTTTTAAGTTTCATAGTAAAACACATTAAGGACAGAGATCCTACGTGGGGAGCATGTACCCAGTGACTCCCGTTGTTGATTTAACAATTGGCACTCTTATTTATGACGTCAGCAATCACCCGAGACTCTTGCTATGAGCTGTCTAGGCTATGGAAGCCCCTTGAGTTCACCGACTCTGAACTTGTTTAGTCAAGGCCGTGTCACAGTGGAGGTTCCTTCCTCCCTTCAGAGAAAGGCGCCTCTCTCCTTGATGGCCTGTTCCTTCTGCTGGGGTCTTGTTCACCAGGGTCTTTCATTTAGATTGTTTTTTGCCACCGTGTCATGGCTTTCCATGCCTGTGAGACTCTCATGGACCTTTTAGCCAGATCCGAATGTCCCAAGGGTTGATTCTGAGGCAGGAGTGCTGTTTTGGGCGTTTGCCATTCTATGAGTCTGCTGTGTGTCCTGCTTCCCCCGCAGGATCATTCTCTCCCTTTTAATTCTATCCTTCATTATTTGCTTACACTGGTCTTATTTGTGAAATCACTTCAACACCGGGACCCATTTTTAAGTGAGCAGCTCACAAAAATGAGGTTGCGTGGAGACTCCTTGAGTAACACTGAACCACGTGATAAAGAGGTTGCGGGCTGTGTTGAAATGAAGACTTGGATGCTAAGCACGTGACTGGTGCTTTCAGTAGTCTGCTCTTTGGGTCCAGACCACGTCTGAGTATAGATAATTTCAGTTTTTGGCCCAGATATACCACAGAGATCTCATTGCCACACCTGTATGTTATAGGTCAAGGAAGAGTAGGGCAGGGAGGTCAAGTTGCCCAAGGTTGCATGCAAGTTAGTGATGAGCTGACTCTCAGAGCCCGCACTGCTAGCTCGTTGAGTGCGGTGAACTCAGAGGTCACAGTGAGTTGGGTTAGTGGAGCCAATGTTTGTGGAAGAGCGAGCAGTGGGAATGTGCTCGATTAGTGTTGGTTGGGGGGATATTTCTGTTACATTTCATCAAGAATTCCTTGGGTGGCATTGTCTAGATGCCTTACCACCTTGGTTCCTGAAATTTAGACAAATCCTAATTTGTCAATTTCATCTTAAAATATGCAGCCCACGTTTAATTTTTTTTTAAAAAAACAATTTTTTATTTATGAGAGGAAGAGTGAGTGAGCTCTCATCCTTTGGTTATTTCTATTTTTAAAGATTTATTTATTTGAAAGGCAGAGAGGCAGAGGCAGAGGCAGAGAGAGAGAGAGAGAGAGAGAGAGAGAGATCGATCTTCCATCTGCTGGTTCACTTCCTACATGGCTGCAATGGCCAGAGCTGCACTGATCTGAAGCCAGGAGCTTCTTCCAGGTCTCCCACGCAGTGCAGGGGCCCAAGGACTTGGACCATCTTCTACTGCTTTCCCAGGTTATATCAGAGAGCTGGATCAGAAGGAGAGCAGCTGGGACTCAAACCATTGCCCATATGGGATGCTGGCACTGCAGGCTTTACTCACTATGTGGCAGTGCTGGCCCCACTAGTTAGCTTCTAACTGGTATCGTTAGCAAGTTCTCCACCATGTTTTACTTGTTGCTGCATTACAAATAATATCAATGCAACACACATTTGTTTTGTTGCTATGGGTCGGGAAATCCAGCCGTGGCTTATTTGGGTCTTCTCCTGTGGGATCTGTCTTAGGTGGTTACAACAAAATATTGTAGACTGGTGGCTTATAAACACACCATTTTTTTGTTATTGTTACAGTTCTGGAAGCTTGGAAGTCCAGGATCAAGGTGCTGGTACATGCTGTGTGTGGTGAGGGCTCACTGCCTTTGTAGAGGAATGCCATTTTTTTTCTGACTGTGTCCTCACATAGCTGCCATCTCCTTTATAAGGGCACTAATCCCATTCATGAGGAGCCCACAACCAAGTACCATCATGTTGGGGATTTCAGTACAATATGTGAATTTTGAGGGGAAACATTCAGTCTATGGCAGGGTCTCTTGTAAGTTTGCATGCAGAATGTTGACCAGGCTGCATTCTTTTCTTTTTCTTTCTTTCTTTCTTTTTTTTTTTAAGACTTATTTGTTTTTAAGACAGAGTTACAGAGAGGAGTAGAGACAGAGAGAGGTCTTCCATCCACTGGTTCACTCCCCAGATGGCCGCAACGGCTGGAGCTGTGCCGATCCGAAGCCAGGAGCCAGGAGCTTCTTCCAGGTCTCCCACACGGGTGCAGGGGCCCAAGGACCTGGGCCATCTTCTACTGCTTTCCCAGGCCATAGCAGAGAGCTGGATCAGAAGAGAGCAGCTGGGACAAGAACCGGTGCCCATATGGGATGCGGGCACTTCAGGCCAGGGCTTTAACCTGCTGCACCACAGCGCCGGCCCCCAGGGCTGCATTCTTATCAGAAGGCTGGACTGGGAGGAATCCTCTTCCAAGCTAGATTGTGTGATTACTGAATGAGTCAGCTCCTGGGGGGCTGTTGGATTGAGGGTCTCTGTTCCTTGCTAGTGGTCAGCTGGAGGTCACCTTCAGTTCCCTTCCACGTGCACCTGTTCTGTGTGCCTCATCAGAGCAACCACACAGATAATGTGTGAACCCAGCAGAAGTCAGTCTTATATTATAACCACATCCCAGAAGTGGCATCTCGCTACTCTTGCTGTATTCCCTTAATTAGAAGTGAGTCATTAGGTCCAGCCTACACATAGAGGAAGGAGTGAAAACCTGGAGGCGGGATGATTAAGGGCTGTGCCAGCAGCTGCCCACCACATGCCAGTATCTTCTTAACAGCTCATACAAAATGTCTTAGTCCAGGCTTCCAAGGCCTTGCTATTTCTGCAAAAATCTACCCAGGGAAGAGTCTTGAGTGTGAGTTGTAGTCATAATTGTAACTGTTGTGACTGTGTGGCTAATTTTCCCTGCTTGGCTTTCCCTCCTTTGGAATCAGTGCAGAGTGATTGTAACCATACTGGGATGGCAAACTGGGGCTTCCTTCTCATTAATGCATCCTCTATTCCCCATCTCTCATTCCCTCAAGGAAAGCTGTAAAGCTCAGGTCTTTAACTTTCTTATTCTCTGCAAATAACTTGCAACTGCACAGAGAAAGTAGATGACATCAGTTGTGATAACTCTTAACTCTTGGAAAGGATGGGAAGTCATTTCTTTTGTTTAGCCCTTGTCCAGTAAATTATCTCCTCTTTTCTTCATATCCCTATGGATCAGTATCTCTGAGGACACCCCAGTAAGTAGCCCTCTGCCTTTCTACCTGGGTGCTGAAGAATTTGAAAAGTAAACCAAAGAATCAAGACAGAAGCTGCAGCATTGTGGTGAGCAGAACTGGGTTGGATGATGTGACTTGGTGTTTGAGCCAAATGAGCCTCAGAGCTGACCCCAGAGCCCATCCTGGGCACTTCTAGATAGAAGCCTTACTAAGGTATCATGACAGCAGGGAGGAGAAGCGTTGGGTCAAGGTTGCCAATTTCTTTCTAAGATTATTGATGAAATGAGCTGTTTGTTCTCCACAGCAATGAGATAAGTGAAGGAGTGCAGGGTAGCTTAGGAAACACTAAATTGAGATTTACCTACAGGAAGGAGACACCTGGAATGGGGGAAGCTCCTCCACCGACGTCTTCTCACATCCTCTCCATTCTCATTAGCTCCTTTTTCTTTAGTCAATAAATACACCTCCATATTTACCATCTTAAGACAAATGCTCCCCTGAGTCATCCTCCGATTCTCTGCCCTGTTCACAGCTATGATTCTTGAGACTGTGATCTGAATTTTCAGAATCCTCTCACCCATGTCTCAAGCCTGCGAGTTCTGACTTCTGTTATCACCGCTGCATAGGAATTGCTTTGGCAGTGGTGGCCACCAGTGCTTCCTCCTTGTCTAAACAAATGGACCTAGGTTGGTCTTAATTTGACCCCACTTTTCTTCAGTCTTTGATGCTCACAGTCTCTCTATCCCCTTAGAAAAGATGAATTTATGTCTGGTATTCATTGCTGACTTCTTCCTCTCTATTCACTAGTGATGCTTCCCTGGGCTTTTCTCTCCACTTTTATTAGTTCTATTCTATTTGCCCTACAAGAATGTATTTGTTTTCTTTAAGCTGTGCCACCTAATACTAGTTATGCCTGAGTCCAAACCTCTGTCCTGAAGTCTATACGCATGTGGTACATTGCTTGCTGGGTAACTTCGTTTGAACACTCATGTTTTTTTTTTTTTTTTCTTTTCCCCAAACAAACATTTTATTTAATGAATATAAATTTCATAAGTATAACTTTAGGAATATAGTGATTCTTTCCACCACACCCACCCTCCCAACCACACTCCCACCCCTCCTTCTCCTCCCTCTCCCCTTCCCAGTCCCATTCTCCATTAAGATTCATTTTCAATTAGCTTTGTACACAGAAGACAAACACTATACTAAGTAAAGATTTCAACAATTTGTGCACATGTGCACACACACACAAAACTGTTTGAGAACAAGTTTTGCAGTTAACTCTCATAATACAGCTCATTAAGGACAGAGGTCCTACATGGGAAGTTGTTGCACAGTGACTCCCATTGTTAATTTAACAATTAACACTCTTATGCATGACCTCAGTGACCATCCAAGATTCTTGAAATGAGCTGCCTAGGCTATGGAAGCCTTTTGAATACACAGACTCCGTCAGTATTTAGACAAGGGTATAAGCAAAATGGAAGTTCTCTCCTCCTTTTAGAGAAAAGTACACCCTTCTTTGATGGTCACTTTCTTTCTACTGGAATCTCACTCAAAGAGGTCCTTCATGTAGAACATTTTTTGCCACAGTGTCTTGGCTTTTCATGCCTGAAATGCTCTCATGGGCCTTTTAGCCAGACTAGGATGTCTTAAGGGCTGATTCTGAGGTTAGAGTGCTACTTAAGAGTGAGTCTACTATGAGTCTGCTGTGTGGACTGCTTCCCATGTTGGGACATTCTCTCCTTTTAAATCCTATTAGTATTACCAGACACATGATTCTATTTATATGATTACTTTAACACTTAATCCTATCTATATTTTCACTTTAACACTTAATATGATCACTTTAATACTTAAGATAGCATTTTTACCACCCAGCTTAATGGGATTTGGGTCCTATGGCAAGTTTTTAAACTGTACCCCTAGAAGTAATCTGTAGGAATGTAGGTAGAACTATACAGCTTTACAGGTACAAACTTCCTTTTCCCTCTGTTATTCCCACTCCTTTTTTTTTTTGGCCAGGCAGAGTTAGACAGTGAGAGAGATAGAGAGTTATAGACAGTGAGAGAGAGACAGAGAGAAAGGTCTCCCTTCTGTTGGTTCATTCCCCTAATGGCTGCTACAGCCAGTGCTGCATCAATCTGAAGCCAGGAGCCGGGTGCTTCCTCCAGGTCTCCCATGCAGGTGCAGGCCCCCAAGCACTTGGGCCATCCTCCGCTGCCTTCCCGGGCCACAGTAGAGAGCTGGATTGCAAAAGGAGCAACCAGGACTAGTACCCAGCACCCCAACTGGGACTAGAACCCGGGGTGCCAGCGCCACAGTGAGCCATGGTGCTGGCCTATTCCCACTCTTTTAAAATGAGATCCATCCTCAGTTGACTTTATATACATGATTAATTCTGCTAAGTAAAGAGTTCAACAAATATTATGAAAACAACAACAACAACAACAACAACAAAATAACACAAAACTGTTCCTCAACAGTCAAGACAAGGGCCACTCAAGTCATCTCTTCTTGAAGTATCAATTTCACTTCTACAGATTTTGTTTTAAGGTGCTCTGTAGTTCTCCTAGATCAGGGAGAACATATTGGTATTTTTCCCTTTGAGTCTGACTTATTCACTAAGTATGATGTTCTCCAGATTCATCCATTTTGTTGCAAATGACTGAATTTCATTTTTTTTTTACCCCTGTGTAGCATTCCATAGTGTACATATCCCATAATTTCTTTATCCAGTCTTCCATTGACGGGCATTTAGGTTGATTCCATGTTTTGCTATTGTGAATTGAGCTGCAATAAACATGCTGGTGCAGATGACTCTTTCATATGCTGATTTCATTTCCCTTGGGTAAATTCCCAGGAGTGAGATGACTGGGTCATATGGTAGGTCTATGTTCAGATTTCTGAGGTGTCTCCATACTGTCTTTGTTGTTGTTGTTGTTGTTGTCAGATGGTCCTTTATTGAAACAATTACTCTGTACTTGTTAACTAGCCGGGCATTCCACTGCACCACTGTTGATGTCATGAGGGTGGTGGCCATCCACATTGCAGCCCACAGACTGGGCAGTCCCCAGGATCTCTTTAATGGTTCCGGAGAGTTCTCTGGCTAAAGATTGGTGGAGTATCTGCTGGGCAATGTTGACAGTCTCATTGAAGGTGATGTTTCCAGTGTTTGATGTTTCCAGTGGTTCCTTGAGGGCTTTGATGATGAGGGCAGAGGCAGAAGGCCCCACCTCTATCTTGGCGTGTCTGTTCTGAATGGTCAGTTTCACAGTAATCCTCAGCCCCTTCCAGTCCTTGGTTGCCTTGGCGATGTCATCACCAACCTTTCTCAGAGACAGGCCCAGGGGGCCGATCTTGGGGGCCAGGGCAGATGTGGCACTGACCTCGTGGCTGGTGCACCACAGGTATATGACTTTGATCTCATTGGGATCAAAGTTGGTTGGCATGGTGGAGGTGCCTTGTGTCAGTTGAACCTGGATTCGGGACAACTGAAGACAGTTGCACCTTGGCCTTCTCTGAGCCGAATACCAAAAGCCATACTGTCTTCCATGGTGGCTTTACCAGTTTGTATTCCCACCAACAGTGGATTAGTGTACCTTTTTCCCCACCTCCTCTCCAGCATCTGTTGTTTGTTGATTTCTGTATGAAAACCATTCTAACTGAGATGAGGTGAAACCTCACTGTGGTTTTGATTTGCATTTCCCTGACAGCTAGTGATCCTAAACATTTTTTCATGGGTTTGTTGGCCATTTAGATTTCCTCTTTTGGAAAATGTCTGTTTAAGTCCTTTACCCATTTCCACCATACAGGGCAGAAGCTGTAGTGTAGCAGGTAAAGCTTACACCTGCAGTGCTGGCATCCCATATGGGCGCCAGTTTGAGTCCCGACTGCTCCACTTCCCATCAAGCTCTCTGTTATGTCCTGGAAAAGCTGTAGAAGATGGCCCAAGTGCTTGGGGCCCTGCACCCACATGGGAGACCCAGAAGAAGCTCCCATCCCCTGGTTTCGGGTCAGCCCAACTCTGGCCATTGAGGCCATTTGGGGAGAAAACCAGGAAATAGAAGACCTTTCCATCTACAGCACTACCTCTCAAATAAATAAATAAAAATATAAAAAAAGTCTGCTCCTTGAAATGTAATATGCCTTGTCTGTCATTTACTCATGTTTTCTCTACTCATTCATTGAAGGAACTGGGGGAGATAGTGGGGCCTCTCCTCGGAGAGTTTACCGCTTCATAAGGAAGTGCCTTATAAAAAAATCCACGATGGCTCTGCTGTCACTGGACTCAATTATGTATGCCCATGTGTCTCTTCTTTTATAAGCTCTGTGACAGAGGAACTATGTCTTATTCATCTTTATATCATTGTACCTAATATTTTGTGGGGTTCAATATATTTTTGTCAAATCAGTGAGTGAATTATCATTACTAACCCATAATAAATGTTACCGTGGAAAAGTAGAGGGTGCCGTGAGAGCTGTTAGCAGGACTCTGACTGAGTCTGAAGGAGCGATGGCTTTTCCAACAGGATGAAGGCTTTGAGATCTGATCTATAGGCTCAGTGGACATTTACAGGTAGCAGGAGTGAGGCGGAAGTGACACCCTTCCCTACTGAAGGGAAAGGCATGGAGACAGGCCTTGGGATGGAAGGAAATGAAAGCAGTGTGGTGTGACTGGAAGGTGGAGTGAGAGGTACCCTGGCAGGGGGTCTGGGCCACATTTGTTAAAGGAAGGTCCTCAGGCCCTGTAGGAAGAAGTGTATAGAAGTGGAGAGAGTTATGTTGGAGGCAAAATTGACGGGAATAGGTGATAAATTAATCATGGGAGATGAGGGGCTTATGCCTCCTTGGTATGTGGCTTGGGTAACTGAAGAGACAGTGGAACTGTTTACTGAGAAGTGATGGTCAGGTGTTCCATGTGGGCATTGTGAGTTTGGGATGCCTTTGAAACATCCAAGTAGAGGAATGTGGGTGGAGTTGGATCTGTGGGTCTGGAACTCATAAGAACTGGGCTGGAGATATACAGATTGGGGAATCATCTTCCTACAGAATGGTAGTTGAGGTCGTGGGTAGATGAGGTTATGTAAAGGGAACGTCTTAGATAAGAAGAGAAGAGGGCCTAGAACTGAGTTTTAGAGACTTCTGACATAACAAGGCAAGGCAGAAAGGGGTGAGCCGGCAGACAAGTTTGAGGAGGAGAGGCCGGAGAGGCTGGGGATGCAGGAGGACAATAAGGGAGTGTGGGCTCCCCGATGCATGTCTCAGCAGAATGATGGGTCTGAGGCTGAGCAGTACCGAAAGGCTTCCATTCCCTGAATGTGCCCTGCTGTTTGGTGTATCTGTATTCTGAACATTTGGTTCTTCGTTTTCTTCCTGAAAAAAATTCCTCTTCCTTTATCTCATCCTCAATTAACTTCAACAACAGTTCTTTGTTTGTCTTCCTGTCTTCCCTAGAGCGTCCTCTGTACTCTGCTGTATCTCATGCTTGCTTCAATGATTGTCCTCTTGGTGGGTTCAATTACCTATTTATGTGGTGTCTCTTTGCCTATTTTATAAACTCTGTGACAGCGGGAACTATGTCTTATTTATCTCCATATCATTGTATTTAATATGTTGTGGGGTTCAACAGATATTTTTTTTTTTTGCTGGAGGGAAGAAGGGTATTGTTATTTATATGGTATGATTCTATGAAGCAATATTTATAACTAAATACCCACTGATATCACATCCACACAATTGTACTCTCTCTACATATTAACTTCCACAAGTGAGAGAACACATGATATTTGTCTTTCTGGGCTTGGCATATTTCCTTAGCATAATGATCTCCAGTTCCATCCATTTTGTTGCAGATGTCCGGATTCTATTTTTATGGCTGAGTAATATTCTGTCATGTATCTATACATCACATTTTCTTATCTAGTCATCAGTTGATGGACATCTAGGCTGCTTCCGTATCTTAGCTACTGTGAATTAGGCTGCTATATCAACAGTGAATGAGCTATCCATTATTATCCATTATTATCCCCTAATCCTATACATATGAAAGAAGTGAACAATAACAGTAATGGAAGGTGCTTCAGACGCTAACAGCCAATGACTGAAGCTAGCCTTGGCTTCTCCTTTGTTCTCATTGAACTTGGATGTCACACTCTCATGAGCCAGTTCTGCTGATTTTTTCAAATAGCCTATTTCATTGAACTTGGGATGCCATTGATAGCAAGACACAATACTGTATTTCTTTCCACTAAGAGAAAATTGCCACTACATAAACTGTGTCATGCCATTGACTATAAGATGTATCCTGATTCCATGGGTTATAAAATATGAAAAAAATGAGCATCTTAGAACTGATGCACCAGGTACATTCTGATTTTGAACACTTTCCCTACCTCTATCCCTAATGCACTTGTCTAAAGAGGCCCTGTATCTCATGTAGAAAAGGCAGTATTCTCATTACTGGTCCATTTTTAAAAAAAGATTTATTTATTTACTTGAACAAGTTACACACAGAGAGAGAGAGAGAGAGGGAGAGAGAGGGAGAGAGAGGCCTTCCATCCGCTGGTTCACTCCCCAATTGGACTCCACAGAGGCTGTTATTCATAAAGCAGCCAGAGGAATCTTCTTTTTTTAAAGTGAACCAGATCACAGCACTCCCTTGTTCAAACATCTTCAGTGAACCAGTAACCACACAACAAAATCAGACTCCTTAGTGTGATGTGCCAGTCCCTGCACATACCGGCCAGAGCCTACCTTTCCAACGTCCCCCTTGCTCACTGTGGTCTAGCAGTACAGACAGCACCCAACTCATGATGGTCAAAGGTCCAGCTTCCCAGCTTATGATGGTGTGAAGGTGGTAACATTCAGTAGAAACCGTGCTTCTGATTTTGATCTTTTCCCAGGCTAGTGACATGCGGTAGGCTTCTTCTGATTCTGAGCAGAGGCAGTCACATGATCACAAGGGGGAAGAGCTGGTATTTTACAGTGTGCTGTGTTGCTAAGCTATGCTGTGGAGTAGGTTAGGTGTATTAGACCCACTTCCAACTGTTGTTTGATATTTTTGGCTTGTGATGGACTTACTGGGACATTATGGCAAATAGAGGAGTGTCGGTGTTTTCTTTTTCTTGGGTCATACTTAGCTTATTTCCTCCTCAGGACCTTAGCAGTCACCACTCCTTCTGCCTGCAAAGCTGGTCCCCAGAGGTAAAGCTCATTTGCTTACTGTCCATCTTTGCTAATGTATCACAGCCTTGGCAAGATCTTCACTCACCATCGCCACATTTATTTATAGAATTTACTGCAATGTGTGTGTGTGTGTGTATGTGTGTATACTGACCCTAGAAGAATATAAGTTCCTTGAGAGCAAGAATTTTAAATTGCTTACTTCTGTATCCCTAAGACACATAATAGAGACGCTAATGATGTTTGTTGAATGAATGAATCAATGTTTGCTTAAAGCCTGTCTTTATGACATCTTCTCTGGTTAACTCCCACAAAGTGGGCTGATAATAACCCTGATAATACCTGATAATGAATATGATCCCAATTTCCTCTATTTAGGAGTTTTCTTCTAAGTAAAAAATTCTATCAACTGAGGATAGAATTTTATTTTCTTATGAGACTTGCTTGGCAAGTTAAATATAAATCATTTGGTTTTCTTCAGCAGAAAAGATAGTGCTCAGGTATGCCCAGATGGTTTGCTGTCATGGTCAAGACTGGGTTTTGCAAGCTGGCACTGTAGGCCTTTGCCATCTGTCTCCCCTGCCTGATACCTTGCAGTAGGGCTCCCATGAGTACTGTCCTAAAGTACCAGCAGGAAGGATTCTTGCCCTTGACCCCATGCTGTAAGGGCCCCACTCTGGTCTTGCTTTTGTCTTGGCCCTCCCCATGGAGTGATAAGTCCTTGAGATCAAGACAGTACAACCACTTGGAGCTCTTATTACTTCCAGAACAGATTCCTGGTACATAAAGCCTCCGAATTCCCTGCAACTCAACTTCCAAGTCTTGTGGACTCTTTCCTGGATCTTGTCTCCTTCAGGTAGGACATGTTGACTGCATGGGCACACCTAGGCCAAGAAGTGGCCTAAGAGCTGACTGTTCAAGCCCATGGATGGGGTTTGATGTGTGACTTGGGCTGGTTGTAGATGTGTGTGCCATGTCCCTCACAGTGCAGGGATAAACCCAGGGGTAGTAGGAGAAGGGGTACAGGTTCACTTTTCAGGTATGAATTTTCCAGAGTCTGGAGATTCTGAATTCAGGTACACTCATCAAGGTAGAAGTACAGATATGTTAACTGATGATGTTAGTTTGAGGGAGCCAGCATTGTGGCACAGTGGGTTAAGCCCTGTTTGCCATGGAGCCATCCTATATTAGAGAGCCAGTTGGAATCTTGCTGCTCCACTTCCAATTAGCTGCTGCCTAATGCATCTGGAAAAGCAGCAGATGATGGCCCAACTATTTGGGTCCCCTGCCACCCAAGTGGGAGACCTGGATGGAGTTCCTGGCTCCTGGCTGCAGCCTGGATTTGTCCTTGCCATTGCAGTCACTTGGGGAGTGAATCGGTGGATGGGAGATCTCCTCTGTCACTGTGCCTTCCAATAAATAAGTACGTTTAAAAAAATGATGTTAACCTGATAGATAGTTTAAACATTAACCTGATATATAGTTTTTAAACATTATGAGGAGTCTTCAGAAAGTTCATGGAGAATATGTGTTATTTAAAACAATTGTGCATGGATTTTACTTTTTTTCTAAATCAAAATAGACTTATCTTTTAATTTCATTTTTCCATGAACTCTTTGGAGTGCCCTTATCTGGGGGCCTCCATTTGTATTCTTGGCCAATGTTTTGCCAATCTTAGGAATGAACCTGGCCCTACAACTATATTTATAGGGCTGCTGCTGCCCTAGACTTCTCTGTGTATGGATGTGCTGATTCTAGATGAGACGTTTTAATTAAAAAAAAAATAGCTGAATTTTTAGACCATTGAATTCTTACCTAGAATCTAAGTATATGGAGACAGAGGTGTACGATCCCTTTGACTGCAACAGGAATGAAAGATTCAGAGTTCTGTGGACTCAGGGACCTCTACCTGCTTGTCTTCCCTCACTCTTCCTTCCGCTCCTTGAGTAGCCTTGAGGCACACCGCCAGGATTTATTTATCTTTTTGAAAGATTTTACTTATTTATTTGACAGCAGACAGTGAAAGAGAGAGAGGGAGACAGCGAGAAAGGTCTTCCTTCCGCTGGTTCACTCTCCAAGTGGCCGCAATGGCCGGAGCTATGCCGATCCGAAGCCAGGAGCCAGGTGCTTCCTCCTGGTCTCCCATGCGGGTGCAGGGCCCAAGCACTTGGGCCATCCTCCACTGCCTTCCCTGGCCACAGCAGAGAGCTGGCCTGGAAGAGGAGCAACTGGGGCTAGAACCTGGAGCCCATATGGGATGTTGGCACCGCAGGTGGAGGATTAACCTAGTGTGTCACGGTGCCGGCCCACACCTCTAGGATTTCATGGGCTCGATCATGGCTCTCGGGCTGCTTCTCACATTGGTGTGTAACATGTTCGTGTTCAGTGCAGTGTCCTTGAACCCAGCTTGGGAGAGCAGGCGCTGTTAGATCTCTGGCAGTCTCAAAGCTCAGCCTAGTGAAATTCCTGCAGGAAAGGGACTGGTTTACCTTAATTAACCCAGAAAGTCCAAAGCACAGTTTCTTCTCACAGAGGCCCTTTTAATAGCTGTGCCACCTACTTGCTGGAATGTCCAAGACAGTTCCCTAATGTGGAGCAGAGTAAGAGCCCCATGAAATCTACTCACTTATAAAAATTTACAAAGCAGTTATGAATGATGAATATAAAATTTAGATGCAAAAGAAGATAGCCTTTATAGAACTACTGTGATAAATTTCTCCTGACATCAAAGCTATTTATTTTCACTACCTTAATTTTGTGTTGTGTACTTTAATAATGTGTTTTGTTTCAAGGGGGCTCGTTTAGCTGTCACTCATTCACTGAAGGTATAAAAAAGCCCTTGAGGCTTGTTCACACCTCCTGGCTTATTCTTGCAACTACCTTCTGTTGCTAGTGTTACATGTCTGTACTGCAAATTCTAGTGGCAATAGCAAGAGACTGAACTCTTCTGATCATCTCAGGCTGCCAAGGTTTCTGAATATTCTTTGTATGAGAACTGATTTCCCATTCAAACAGCTGCTATATACTTCTTTCAGCTTGTTCTGTTGAAAGCTACAGACTAAGCACTGTATTGGGTCTACACAGTGTTTAGATCGGCAATGAAAGGGTTTCTCCTGTCTCTTTCAGATTAGACGACTCTTAGTCTCCTGACTACTTGTGACACCTGCAGTGGTGTTATCCACTCATTCCATGTAAAGATTTCTATCAGACACTGCAAGGTGTTTCTCTTCCAGCTCTTCTCCAAGCGCTAATTCATGGAAACTTCAGTATTTAATGTTTAGTCTTCCAAAAGCTTCGTATGCAGACATTTTCTTCTTTCTCTTGAAAGACATATCAGGAATAACAGAATATAGTTCTTTTGTTTCTTAGTTTTTAATGCGTTCTCTTGAATAAGACGAGACACGGCAGACAGTCAGTTCTGCCAGGTTCCCACCTGCTTCCTGCAGATGCCTCTGGCTGGTCACCGCCTCCTTTAGTGTTCCATGCTGTGGCTTCTCTGTTGATGTTGTTGCATGGATGCCATGGAAACCCACTGATGACTCACATGCATAACCTGGAATCGCTGGGGTGGGAACTTTCATCAGTGGGCTTTGGGTACTGGTAAATAAATTTTTCTTCCTCCACTCCCAGGTTTAGGAGATATGCTTTTAAATATACAGAGTACATTGTAGATTGGCTTACTCAAGCAATTTAACATGCATCTTATGTCATACTTTAATCTTATGTGGTGAGAACACTTCAATCTGCTCTCTTCGTAATTTTCAAGAATTTAAGGCATTGTTATTAAGCATAATCACCGTGTGGCACACTAGGTTTATTGAACGTCTTCTCCCTGTTGAACAGACTTTTTTTTTTTTGACAGGCAGAATTAGACAGTGTGAGAGAGAGACAGAGAGAAAGGTCTTCCTTTTTGCCATTGGTTCACCTCCTAATGGCTGCTGTGGCCGGCGCACCGCGCTGATCTGAAGCCAGGAGCCAGGTGCTTCTCCTGGTCTCCCATGGGGTGCAGGGCCCAAGCACTTGGGCCATCCTCCACTGCCTTCCCGGGCCATAGCAGAGAGCTGGCCAGGAAGAGGAGCAACCAGGACAGAATCCGGTGCCCCAAATGGGACTAGAACCCGGTGTGCCGGCGCCGCAGGCAGAGGATTAGCCTAGTGAGCCATAGTGCCGGCCTGAACAGACATTTTGCATCCTTTGACTAACACCTCCCATTGCCCGGCCCTTCCCCAGCCCACCTTTGCGTCTGTGAGGTGGCATAGTGAGATCACGTGGTGCTGGTCTTTCCATGCCTGGCTCATTTCACTGAACAGAATGTTCTCAGGGTCATCGCTGTTGTCACAAACGACTGGATTTCCTCCTTTCTAAAGGCGGGGTAATATTCTACTGTGTGGATAGATCACATTTGCTTTATCTCCTCGTCCACTGATGGATACTGAGGTTGCTTTCATAGCTTGGCTATTGTGTGTAATGCTGCAGTAAACGTGAGCACACAGGCATCTCAGTAAAACATGTTTCCCATGGCTTGTCAGATGGTCTTTCCGGATCAAGCGGCCTTTGACCTAGGGGGACACGAACTTGAAGATACGGATCTGTAGGTGTTCTTCCTCCTTGCCTGCTTTGTTGAGACTGCTACACCATTTCCTTCGAATCAAGTAGCTCAATAAAGGATTCACATATACACGTTTGTCTCTATCTCGGCTTTCAGGAACACCAAGCTAAGTTAAGGACCAAGTTATCGCTGCAGGTTAATAAAAGGAATAGTCATTCTATGATTTTGCATGCATTTATGAAATAAGCTGAGAGAGGTGTAAACACTGACTCACATCGGCCTCCGTGTTTAACAATTCTTGCAAGGGTGGGGAACGTTTTCTCTGCCAAGGCCAGCTGGATATTTACAACGTCATTCACAGGCCAAAACAAATGAGCCACTTAAAAACTGGGCCGCTAAAGATTTACTGAGTTTCTAATCCTGCTTGCAATTGCCTTGGCAGGGCCAGATCAGATGATTTCGTGGGTCTTCTATGGCCTGCGGGCTGGATGTTCCCCACTTCTGACAAGACCGCCTCAAGGGTGTCTCTAATTCTTCCTTCCATCCTTGGTCTTTAAGAGAAACCTCAAGGTGGAAGCTTTTCTAGGCAAGGTGAAAGACAGTCATGTAGTGGAACTCAAAAGATTTGATGAGTAACCCTGGCACATCGACACTGGTCTCAGACTCACTGGGGTCCATCATTAACCTCCTCTTCCAGGACACCTGTTTTCCATGGTATATGGTGATGCCATTGGCTGCATAAATGATAGGTAGATCTATGTCAACCTTTATTATTTTTGGCTGAGATTTTATTTTTTAGATCCTATGGAAATAGTATAAGAGGATAAAGGATAAAATGCAAACAATGAAGTTGGTGTGAAGGAAAAGTGAGGGCAAAAAATAAACACCAAATGTGTGCTTAGGTCCTGTGTTATGACTTTAAGACAATTACAGCTGAAGGTGTGCTCCTGGTAGCCAAAGCAAAGAGGCAAATAAGATGAGCAACAGTAGTCACGGTGTCCATAAAATAAAAACTTAGCTGTTTCTTAGGAGATTAGGAGTTTGTTTTTCTTTTCTTTTTTTTTTTTTTTAAGATGTATCTTTATTCACTTAAAAGGCGGAGTGACAGAGAGAGGCTGAGAGAGAAAGAGAAAGAGATCTTCCTTCTGATGGTTCTCTCTCTAAGTGGCCATAATGGTTGGGGCTGGACCACACGGAAGCCAGGAGCCAGGAATTCCATCTGGGTTTCCCATGTGGGCTGCAGGGGCTGAAGCACTTGGGCTATCTTCTGCTTCTTTCCTGGCTGCATTATCAGGGAGCTGGAATGGAAGTGGAGCAGCCAGGACTCAAACCAGTGCTCCGACACAGGGTGCTGGCTTCACAGGTATGGCTTCCTCTGCTGCACCACAGTGCCGGCCTCTCAGGGCTTGTTTTCTACCAAGATCTGAGCACAACTTTTTGGGATGTTTCCTGGAAAGGTGCGTATTATACGGTTGGTTCACGAACAACCTCTGTGACATGCCTGCAATATAGGCAAGAAGGAGTGCTTAACCTCACTCCACTGTGGCCGAGGAGCTTTCTTATGGTCTAAGTGACTCAGAGGTGGTAGAGAGCTCAGCTCTGAGGCCACCTTTGGCAAATGTCACTTCTCCCAAATGAACTTCTGATGAGAACTGAGCAAACCTGGAGTATGCCCTGGGAGTACATCTTACGTCTTATTGGCACAGTAGTGTTTAAATATGTGTGTGTGTGTGTGTGTGTTTTCCATATGAGAAGGTCTTAAACTCTATAGGGGTCTTTCAGGTTTTGGGGTAAAAAAGTTAGTGAGTAGGACCACATTGAACAGCCTAAAGCCCTTTGTTCCTTTTGGTATCACTCACACTGAGACAGGCTACACTTTTGCTAACACGTGTCAGCTTGCTTTTGCATTTAGTTGAATTTTCTATGTCTCTGTCTTTGTCTTGTGACATATTAGAAGGCACTTTGGAAAATTCATGGAAAATAGAATTAAAAGATAAGTTTATTTGGTATAAGAAGTTTTGAAATCCAAGCACAATCTTTTCATAATACTTACTTTCCGTTAACTTTTTCAAGACTCCTTATAAGTGGGGATCTGACTATCAGACATGCTCTCCACTTAAAACATTTCCTAAGCATCTTCACGGACTTGTGCTGTTTGGTAGTTGTGGTAGATGTGGTAGTTGTCAGAGGAGGAGGGTGGTTGTCTGGGGGAAACCTGTGATCTCAGCCCCTGCTGTGAGGTGCAGCCCCCCGTAGTGGGGCAGTTTGGGGAGTGTGGAGCTGGGGGCTGACTCTTGATTTGGCAATGCTTCCCACTTCAGGAGCCCAGTTGTCCCTTACAATCTTTTCTTAAAGATTTATTTATTTGAAAGGCAGCTACACACACACAGAGAGAAACACACACACAGAGAGAGAGAGAGAGAGAGAGCAAGCATGACATCTTCCATCCACTGGTTCATCCCCCAAATGGCTGCAATGGCTGAGCCCATATGAAGCCAGCAGCCAGGAGCTTCTTCTTCATCTCCCACGTGGGTGCAGGGGCCCAAGGACTTGGGCCACGTTCTGCTGCTTTCCCAGGCACATAAATAAGGAGCTGGATCAGAAGTGGAGCAGCCAGGACTTGAATGGGCACCCATATGAGATGCTGGTACTGCAGATGGTGGCTTAACCTGCTGTGCCACAGTGCCAGCCCCGTCCCTTACAATCTTTATGTGAAGGGAGTTGATGTTGTCAGCCTAATTTTGCAGGTGAATAAACTGACAGATATTCATATGGACAAAGAATTTTGACGTTAGACTTCTCACTAAGGAATTCATTTCGAAATTACTGTCCTCTTGACTTTATGGTTTTAGATCCTATGAAGCTAACTCAAGTCTGAAGTTTTCTGTAAGGCTTTCTCTGACCTCTCCTGATGGAGTAAAATTCTTCTTTCTTCAGGCCCCAAAGGAGCTTTGTCCAAACCTTTATTTTAGAACTTTCATAGTTATTTGCTTACATAAGATCTTCAAGGTCAGGGGTTGATGCTCTATTCTGTAAGCCTGCTGGCTTGCACAGTACTTGGACAAAGCCCTTCAAAGCACTTTTATGTGACTTACCTCTAGTCAATTTACTCTGGAACTTTCCTTTTATTGCAGGCAATTACCATATGTATGAGATCCCACTCTTAGACACTAACAATTTTTGATAGACAATGAAAAACCATATTTGACTTTCCTTAACCTTATAGGAATCCAAGAAATTTTACTGCCCTGAGAAGAACACTAATCAATATGATTAAACTAACCTGCTTGTCACGGGATGGGCAATTCCATGTTACTTTTCTCTCTCCTGTTTAATGCTCTAAAAGCATACATTAATAAAATGCAGGGACTGGCGCTGTGGCATAGCAGATAAAGCCAGCACCTGAGTGCTGGTCTCCCATATGGGCGCCGGTTTGAATCCTGGGTGCTCCAATACCTATCCAGCTCTCTGCTATGGTCTGGGAAAGCACTAGAAGAGGGCTCGAGTGCTTGGACCTCTGCACCCACGTGGGAGACCTGGAAGAAGCCCCTGGCTCCTGGCTTTGGATCAGCCTAGCTCCAGCCATTGCATCCATTTGGGGAGTGAACCAGCATATGGAAGACTGGTTCTCTCTCTCTCTCTCTCTCTCTCTTCTCTTCTCTTCTCTTCTCTCTCTCTCTCTCCCCTTCTGCCTCTCTGTAACTCTACCTTTAAAAAAATAAAGCGCAGGTACAGCATTGCATTGTTGTGCTGAATTCTTGCATATGTGTTGAGGATCAGAATTCATCTCATGAAAAGCTAGACTTGTTGCAAAGTAGCCCCTCCACTGTGCAGGTGCCAAGTTGACATTACTACTGGGAGTACTCCAGCTCCCAGCTGGCCTGTGTCAAACAGTAAAGATACTCTCCGTTGAAGATCAAAGCCATTTACCCCAAGTCTTTGATCTGTAGTAGCTATGTCCATCTTTACCCTCTTCTACCACTGAGCACAATAGTATAAAATGGGACTAAAACTAGTTGAGAGTTAACAGTAGTTTTTATAGGGGAGAGTGATTAGGATCTTTCAGACTGAGAAATTTGGGTGGATTCAGTGGCTGGTCTTTATTGGAAAATAAGACTGAGGTGAGAGGACATTTTAATAAAGGGAAAATGGAAAAAAGCATTGTGCCTTGATTGACCTAAGTCCTAGCCTGTGACTTTTAGGCTAAGACAGCTGGAAGTAATTGAAAACACTTGAACTCAGAGCTATGCTTTGCTCACCTTTGAATCACTGAGACTAGTGGAGATGATCAAGCCGATGATAGAGAATATGAGCTTGTATGGAATGAATGGTACCATGGGAATCCTGGGTACCAATCAAATAAAACCATACTCATGTCTTGGCTCTCCCACTTATCAGTTGTCTGTGTATCTGTTCCTCAGTTACTTTAGATGTAGAAATGAGGATAACATGTAGTGTGTAGGTTTTGGGAAGAGTAAGTGTGATCTTGTGTGCAATGTGCTAATGTAGAGATGCTTCCTAAATGCTCATTTATTTGGTGAGTCAGTTTTGGATGAGTAGAGATGAATGCCTCAGGTTTTTCTTCTGTGAAATATGTTCTTTTACAGTTTTCTTTAAAGAATAAAATAATAATAAAAATACAAAGGATCTAAGGTAGTTAAAATACTGTTGAAAAATAAGAATAAAATGGGAAGAGTCAACTAATCTTTAACAGATATGGAGTATCAACGATAATCAAGGCAGTGTGATAGAGGCAGAGGATGGGCACACAGATAACTGGAACAGAGAGAGGACTTAGAATTAGACTGACCCAAATATATTCAATGGTTTTCATTTTTGAAAATTCAATTGTGCTACAAACACATAGCATAACATTGATCATTTTCATCAACCAGCTCCATAGTGCTAACTACATTGACACTGTTCTGCAGCAGATCTCTATAACATTTTCTGCCCAGAAGAATTTTGACAAAGACGCAGCAGCAGTTCTTTGGTGCAGAGTAAGTCCTCTAAACAAGTGGAACTGGAGCAATTGGACATCTACAAACAACAACAAAAAAATGAACCTGACCCAAACCTTATACTTTACACAAATGTTGACTCAAAAGGGATCATGAACTTCCCTGTAAAATGAAAATTTAGGAAAAAAAAATTGAGAAACTCTTTGGGATCTAGGGAAGAGTAAGGATTTAATAGACTTGACACCAAAATCATGATCCATACAGAGAAAAATGGACAACTCAGACCTCGTATGAATTGCAGACTTAGTCCCGTGAAAGAGTCTATGAAGAGGATGAAAAGATGAGCTACTGTATGGGGAAACATATTTGTAAATCATGTATCTTACAAAGTAGTAGTATCCACAATGCATACAGACTCAAAAATTGGCAGTAAAATCACACAGAATCCAATGAGAAAATGGGCAAAAGGCATAACAGAAGTCACTGCACTGGCTCCACAGATGGCAGGGAAGCACATGGAGAAGATGATCAGCATCGTTAGTCATTAGACAATGCAAACCAAAACCACTAAAAGATATCAGTACCCACCTACCAAATGGCAGAAATGCCAATGCCAAGTGCTGATGAGGAAGTGGGAAATGGATCCACGCTGTGTTGCAGGTGGGGTTGTAGACCAGACAGCCGCTCTGGAAAACTGCATGGTGGTGTCTTGAAAAATGAGACCTGTATTTGCCGTATGATCTGGAGTTTGTACTTTTGTGCATTTATCTCAGTGGAGGGAAAACTGTGTTCCCACACAAACCGTGCACAAAATGCTCGTAAACATTTTATGTTTAGTCTTTAGTTTTATGTTTAACATAAAAACTAGTCTTTAGTCTTATGTTTTTATGTTTAGTTTGAAAACTGGAAGCAACCCAGATGTCTTCAGTGCGTAAATGGTTAAGCAAACTGTGGTGCTGTCCATGCTGTGAAATACTGTCCAGCAATAAAAAGGAATGAGCTATCGATACATTCAGCATCCCGGATGGTTCTCAAGGGAATTGCACTGAGTGGAAAAAAGTCAGTGTTAAAATGTTAAATACTGTGTAATTCCATTTATATAGCGTTCTTGAAATGACAAAATTACAGAGATGGAAAACAGATTAGTGGTAGCTAGGAGCTAGGAAGGGAGATGGTTGTATTACAAAATAGTAACAGAAAATGTTCTTGTTATGGAGCTGTTCTGAATCTCTTTTTTTTTTTTAAGATTTATTTGAAAGGCAGAGTGACAGAGAGAGAGAGACAGAGCCAGAGAAACAGATCTTTCAGGTGCTGGTTCACTCCCCTAATGGCTGCTGGGGCTGGGGCTGGGTCAGACCAAAGCCAGGAGCCCACAACTGCAACCACGTTGCCGAATGTGTAGCAGGGGCCTGAGCACTTGGGTCATCTTCTGCTGCTTTCTCAGGTGCTTTAATAGGGAGCTGGACCAGAAGTGGAGCAGCTGGGACTTGAACTGGTGCTCTGATATGGGATGCCAGCATTGCAGGCAGCAGTTTAACCTGCTGGGCCACAACGCTGGCCTTCGGGTCTGAATCTTGACTGTGCTGCTGGCCCATGTATGTGCACATGTAGCGGAACTACGTGGAACCGTGTATGCACAGGCACACACGCATACAGACACAAGCGAGTGCAAGTAAAGCTAGTGAAGTCCGAACGAAGTCATGGATTACATCAATTATATTATATCATAGATTATATAAATTATTTCCTGGTTGTGCTACTGTACTGTATTTATATGAGATGTGGCCACTGAGGGAAACAGGGTAAAGAGAACGTGTGACCCTTCTAAATAGTTTCTTACAGTGGCATCTGAATTGAGGATTATCTCAAAATAAAACATTAAAAATGTCTGGGTTAATTATACCTTTGTGAAACCAATGGTTAAGAATGTTATATGCCTATAGTTTTAATGATCCATGATTACTTTAAAATTTACTGTATACAAGAGAGATGGTCATTTTTTCCCCATTCAATTACTGTTTATAGCCATTGTATATATTCCCACTAAACTAGGATCTTTTTGGTTTTTTATTTGTTCAACTTCTTGTTCTTGAAGTTATTAGGCTTTTTTACTGTAAAGTGAATTTAAAATACATTATCTCAAAAGTGAAGAAAAAGAAAGGGAGGAGGAAGTAGGTGGGGAGGGAGGGAGTGAGAGAGGAAGGGAATGTCATTATGTTCTTACAATTATATCTACATGTTGAATCTGTTAAAAACTAAAAATTAAAATTAAAAAAATTAAAAAAAATCTGGGTTAGGTTGCTAACTCCTCCTCTACAAATGAAACACAGACTTAATGGAGCTTCACTGTGGCAGGGCTGGGTTTCAGAGCTGCAGGGTTTGAGAGGGTGAAGACATTCAGTCTAGCCGGGAACAAATCTGCAGCTTCCAGAGCAACGCTGCTCAGCAGACACTCAGGCTCTGTCTGAGCTGATGTGCAGTTACTGGGCACACGTGGGTGGTGAGCAATGACATGTGGC
Source organism: Lepus europaeus (assembly GCF_033115175.1). Classification (NCBI taxonomy): domain Eukaryota; kingdom Metazoa; phylum Chordata; class Mammalia; order Lagomorpha; family Leporidae; genus Lepus; species Lepus europaeus. The sequence goes on from NC_084842.1 coordinate 13,453,070, forward strand.
TACAGTGACGGAAGGACTGAACCTTATTTATTTTAAGATTTATTTATTTATTTGAAAGAGTTACAGAGAGTGAGGAGAGACACAAAGAGAGAAAGATCTCCCATCTGCTGGTTCAATCCCCAAATGGCAGCTCCTGAGCTGATGCCAGGAGCCAGGAGCTTCTTCCAGGTCTCCCACATGGGTGCAGGGGCCCAAGGACTTGGGCCATCTTCTACTGCTTTCCCAGGTACATTAGCAGGGAGCTGGATCAGAAGTGGAGCCAGGACTCGAACCAGCACCCATATTGGATGCTGGCAATGCAGGCCATGGCTTGAGGGGCTGAACTTTAAATCTTATTGTAATGAACATTTAACTTTACATAGCACGTGTGGCTATTGCCACCACTTTGGACCATATAGTTCCAGAGAAAACAGTGGGAGGAAGCTTTTAGAACATAAATTTGGCTCAGTGCTCACCTCCTACATCAGAGTACCTGGATTGGATCCCTAGCTCTGACTCCTGACTCCAGCTCACTGCTAATACAGGTCCTGGGAGGCAGTAGGTGATGACTTTAGTAACTGGGTTCCTTCCACCTATAAGGGAGACCTGAATTGAGCTCCTGGCCCCTGGACAGCCCCAGTCATTGCAGACATTTGTGGGGGGTATACCAGCAGATGGGAGTCTCTCTCTGTCTTGGTCTTTCTGCCATGCAAACAAAGAAATAATCACATAGTCAGCTCAAGGGAGTCAACCCAAACCACATTGTCTCATTGAAGGGGGAGTTAGGTAAGAAGCAGATTTTTGGTTGGAATTCTAGAAATCACTGAGTCAAATGACTTTAAAGAAAAACAGAGCGGAGAGGTCGAGCCAAAGCTCATTACTTTCCCTGTGACCTAGGGCAGTGGCTTCACACTGGGCTTGGGCAAAGTGGAGACTTCTGGACTCTATGGAAAAGGCTGTAGAAGCATTCCGTATAAACAGTTCTGGCCAAAGCTGACTAGCATGTGACGTGTTCCTCCAGTTGGTACGTCTGTGTCCTGAGGCTCTAACCCTACAGCGGTGAGGAGCACGATGCACAGAAATGACTCTTGTCTGTTGACCTGAATCTGAATTCCAGGTGCTGCTGTCAGCTCTTGCCCTACCCATGAGATGTGGGGTCCCTCTCTGGGCTTCCATAGAGGGTGGGGCTATGACTTTTGATTCTCCCGGCTCTCCGATTTTGCTTGTCTGTTTTAGCATGCATACTTTAATCCAGCAAACCTGAGAAGACTGTGTGTCCCCAAGACATCATGTGCGAAGTGCAGTGGAATTGACCTTTGATGGGGAGACCGTGCCCTACCTCAGCTCAATGAAGGTGATGCAGGTGGAATGCTATACTAATGGTAAAGACACCATGTGAGAAGTCTTCTATTTGGGGGTCTGATCTGGGTTATGATATGACAAATGCAATGCTTGATTACTCAAAACAGTTATAGGATTAGAAAAGCCAGAATTGATTCAAGGATGATTTGTTGGAAACGATGACTTTTCCCTCAAGAACCTTGGAGAGTCTTGGCTTAACAGAGAAGTGTTAATTAAGCTTACTAGACAGTTTGCATATGTGGGGCATATTTAAGTTTCTTAGGATACGAAGCCCTGTTTCTGTCACTTTAAATGCCTATACTGCAGTTCTAAATAAGGTATTCCCCTTAATGTTTCCCAGATTGGCAGAACCATGAGACATCTTATGATGTCTTCCGGCTTCTGAAGTGACATTTCTAGGATTTGATTTTTTTAAATTTTTTGATAGGCAGAGTGGACAGTGAGAGAGAGAGAGACAGAGAGAAAGGTCTTCCTTTGCCGTTGGTTCACCCTCCAATGGCCGCCGTGGCTGGCGCATTGCGGCCAGCGCACCGCGCTGATCCGAAGCCAGGAGCCAGGTGCTTCTCCTGGTCTCCCATGGGGTGCAGGGCCCAAGGACTTGGGCCATCCTCCACTGCACTCCCAGGCCACAGCAGAGAGCTGGACAGGAAGAGGAGCAATTGGGACAGAATCCAGTGCCCCGACCAGGACTAGAACCCGGTGTGCCGGCGCCGCAAGGCGGAGGATTAGCCTAGTGAGCCGCGGCGCCGGCTACTAGGATTTGATTTTAAAAGGAGAATGCTTGCAAAAGAAACTGCATGCATAGGCCTCTCTCTTGCAGGCGCCCCAGAGCACTTGTCACTCTCCACGTTGTGCACCCAAGGTCTCCAGCCCCAGACTGACTTGCTCGTGGTTCCCCTACCTTCTCTTGCGAGAAAAGCCTCATTCACAAGTGGAATGGTGAGCAGATGCAAGAGAGTGAACTCCTTGGTGCAATGAAGTTCTAGAAATCCCCAGGAATGGTTGATGATCGAGCTCCTGCCTGGTGCTCGGGAGTGAGGCTGGTTTTTGTTGTGGTTTTATGGTTAAAAATCCTTACTCAGTCGGTAGCTGTAAGCCTAGTGGCTGTAAAGAAAGAGGAGGGAATAAAGAGATTTCATGGGCATTGCTTGATTTGTGTGTTTACCTCTTCCCCTGCGGGTGAGGTTGGGCTACTTCAAGGGCTGAGTGTGCGGGTAGCTGAGGGTCTTGGCACAATGACTTCGTCTTCATGTGATACCATGTATAGACTTCATTTAGAGTTCGCAATCTTACTTTCACTTCTGGCCAAGACGATTGTTAGATTGAAATTCTTACCCGCTTCAGTGACTCTGCCCACGAAACAGAGGAAAGAGAATTAAGTACTAAGATGAGCAAAGCCCACGTGGGGTGAGACCTCATGTGTCCAGTTGTGTTTTTTTGGGAGGAGCAAGCTGTGCTCTAGACAATGTCCCAGTCAGCCAAGACAGCTGCTGCTTTGTGGTTTCTGCCCTTGGAATTGGAAGGTCTCTTTGTCCTGGCTTGAATTGTGCAGGGTGTGTGTGTGTGTTGGCGGGGATGTGGTGTGTGTGTGTGTGTGTGTGGGGAGATAGAGACCTAGAAGGGACCTCTCTGGATTTTTCTCTGAGGTTGCTGGCTTTTATCTCCTGACCTATGTATTTCTTCAGGCTGGGTTCTTTTTTGGCCAGTGCTTTATCTCTGTCCAGCAATTAGTCTTGATGTGACATGGGGACCGACATAGTGTTATGAGGAAGTCCAGTTATCTTAATAGTGCAGAAACATTTTTCAGATTTGACTTGTTTTCTTTTTTTTAACTTTTATTTAATAAATATAAATTTCCAAAGTACAGCTTTTGGATTACAGTGGCCCCCCCCCCCCCCATAACTTCCCTCCCATCCACAACCCTACCATCTCTCGCCTCCTCTCCCATTCCATTCACATCAAGATTCATTTTAAATTATCTTTATATGCAGAAGATCAATTTAGTATATATTAAGTAAAGATTTCAATAGTTTGTGCTCACATAGAAACACAAAGTGTAAAATACTGTTTGAGTACTAGTTATAGCATTAATTCACATTGTACAACACATTAAGGACAGAGATCCTACATGGGGAGTAAGTGCACAGTGACTCCTGTTGTTGACTTAACAATTGACGCTCTTGTTTATGGTGTCAGTAATCACCCTAGGCTCTTGTCATGAGTTGCCAAGGCTATGGAAACCTTTTGAGTTCGCCGACTTCGATCTTATTCTGACAGGGTCATAGTCAAAGTGGAAGTTCTCTCCTCCCTTCAGAGAAAGGTACCTCCTTCTTTGATGGCCTGTTCTTTCTACTGGGATCTCACTCACAGAGATCTTTCATTTAGTTTTTTTTTGCCAGAATGTCTTGGTTTTCCATGCCTAAAATACTCTTTCATGGGCTCTTCAGCCAGATCCTAATGCCTTAAGGGCTGATTCTGAGGCCAGAGTGCTGTTTAGGACACCTGCCATTCTATGAGTCTGCTGTGTATCCCGCTTCCCATGTTGGATTGTTCTCTTCTTTTTGATTCTATCAGTTAGTATTAGCAGACACTAGTCTTGTTTATGTGATCCCTTTGACTCTTAATCCTATCATTATGATCAATTATGAACTGAAACTGATCACTTTGACTAGTAAGATGGCATTGGTACATGCCACCTTGATGGGATTGAATTGGAATCCCCTGGCCCATTTCTAACTCTACCATTTGAGGCAAGTCCAATTGAGCATGTGCCGACTGTACATCTCCTCCCTCTCTTATTCCCACTCTTATATTTAACAGGGATCAATTTTCAGTTAAATTTAAACACCTAAGAATAATTGTGTGTTAATTAAAGAGTTCAACCAATAGTATTAAGTAGAACAAAAAAAAATAGTAAAAGGGACAAAGTATTAAGTTGTTCCTTGACAGTCAGGACAAGGGCTGATCAAGTCACTGTTTCTCATAGTGTCCATTTCACTTCAACAGGTTTCCTTTTTGGTGCTCAGTTAGTTGTCACTGATCAGGGAGAACATATGATATTTGTCCCTTTGGGACTGGCTTATTTCACTCAGCATGATGTTTTCCAGATTCCTCCATTTTGCTGCAAATGACCGGATTTCATTGTTTTTGACTGCTGTATAGTATTCTATAGAGTACATATCCCATAATTTCTTTATCCAGTCTACTGTTGATGGGCATTTAGGTTGATTCCAGGTCTTAGCTATTGTGAATTGAGTTGCAATAAACATTAATGTGCAGACAGCTTTTTTGTTTGCCAATTTAATATCCTTTGGGTAATTTCCAAGGATTGGGATGGCTGGGTTGTATGGTAGGGTTATATTCAGGTTTCTGAGGAATCTCCAGATTGACTTCCATAGTGGCTTAACCAGTTTGCATTCCCACCAACAGTGGGTTAGTGTCCCTTTTCCCCCACATCCTCTCCAGCATCTGTTGTTGGTAGATTTCTGATTGTGAGCCATTCTCACCGGGGTGAGGTGAAACCTCATTGTGGTTTTGATTTGCATTTCCCTGATTGCTAGTGATTCTGAACATTTTTTCATGTTTCTGTTGGCCATTTGGATTTCCTCTTTTGAAAAATGTCTATTGAGGTCCTTGGCCCATCTCTTCAGTGGGTTGTTTGTTTTGATGTTGTGGAGTTTCTTAATTTCTTTGTAGATTCTGGTTATCAACCCTTTATCTGTTGTGTAGTTTGCAAATATTTTTTCCCATTCTGTCGATTGCCTCTTCACTCTCCTGACTGTTTCTTTCACAGTAAAGAAACTTATCAATTTGATGCAATCCCAATTGTTAATTTTGGCTTCGGCTGCCTGAGCCTCTGGGGTCTTTTCCAAGAAGTCTTTACCTGTGCTTATATCTTGCAGGGTTTCTCCAATGTTCTCTTATAATTTGATGGTGTCAGGTCATAGATTTAGATCTTTAATCCATGTTGAGTGGATTTTTGTGTGAGGTGAAAGGTAGGGGTCTTGCTTCATGCTTCTGCACATGGAAGATTTGACTTGTTTTCATGAAGTTACTCTAGAAATTATGAAAAGAGTGTACATGACTGCTTGGGAGTCCTTTGACTTGCATCCTAACTGTGAATTTTATGCTGAAATAGCATAATAATATTAATAATAATAATAATAATGGTGCCATTACAAGTCAGGGGCCTGTGTATGCCTATTTCCTACTGGTTATTCTTTTACTGTTACTATCATGCATTCCATTTTTTAAAAAAAATTTATTTATTTGAGAGGGAGAGAGGGGAAAAGAGAGAAAGTGAGCAAGCTGCTTACTATAGCTGAGACTGGGTGAGGCCAAAGCCAAGAACCAGGAACTCAATCCAGGTCTCCCATGTGGGTGCACTGTTGCTGCTTCTTTATAGTGTCTACATCACCAGAAAGCAGAGCTGAGCTGGGCATCAAGCCCCAGTACTCCAACCTGGGACATGGGCATCCTAACCAGCATCCTAACTTACTAAGTGCCCGCTCCATCATGCATTCTTCCTGTGTCATTGGAATAAAGCTCCATGAGTGTAGGGATCATACATCCATTGCAAACCACAAATTTTATGGCTCTTGACTTTCTTCACTAATTACTATTTTTAATAAGTGAATTTTCTAATGTACACTTTTAATCTAATAGAGAATTGTACATGAAGTCTTTGGAAAATTTGCTCATTTGTTTGGGAGAAATCCAAATGTGAAAGCTGAAAAAGTATTTGTCAGCCATTCAAAAAATTATTCAGATCCTCTGTTGTACTCCGAAACCTTGAAAATAGATCAATTTACATATGACATTTATTACAGTTATTTATAGTTTGATTTACCAAATATGCTCAGCATGCAAACTTGCTGGATGCATATTGAAAAAATGAATACTTAAAGGAATTTTTAGCTAAAGATAAAATTTAAACTGAACTCTTGTTCAGTTCTCTGACAGTCACATTTGAAACATAATTATCTTTTGATCCATGTACTGCTGCTTCCCAGGTACATTTGCAAGGAGCTGGATCAGAAGTGGAACAGCTGGGACTTGAACCAACACTCATATGGGATGCTGGCCTTGCATGTGGCTGCTTAGCCCACTGTGCACAATGCCTACCCCCATGTTGGTTTCTTAGATGGAGGGTTAGCATATCACGTGGATGGTAGAAACCCAAGCCAAACACCAGTGTGCAGCTCAGACCCAGATATATGCATTCCTAGGGAAGAACACTGTATTATTATTATTATTATTATTTTTGACAGGCAGAGTGGACAGTGAGAGAGGGAGACAGAGAGAAAGGTCTTCCTTTACCATTGGTTCACTCTCCAATGGCCGCTGCGGCCGGTGCTCTGCGGCTGGCGCACCGCGCTGATCCGAAGCCAGGAGCCAGGAGCTTCTCCTGGTCTCCCATGCGGGTGCAGGGCCCAAGGACTTGGGCCATCCTCCACTGCACTCCCGGGCCACAGCAGAGAGCTGGACAGGAAGAGGAGCGACAGGGACAGAATCCGGTGCCCCAACCGGGACTAGAACCTGGTGTGCCGGCGCTGCAGGCGGAGGATTAGCCTAGTGAGCTGCGGTGCTGGTCTGAGATAGGTTTTTTTTGATGTCTACCTGTATTGTTAGTTGGTTTGCTTTTCCCCTAATCTACCCTGTCTGAGAGTAGATTTTTAAGGGTCCTTGCATTAGGGGGAGGCCTGAGTTCTCATCACCATGCAGACAAAAAGTCAAAGCCCTTGGAGTACTAGCAGCAACAGTGCCTGGTCATGCTTGCTTGGCACGCACACCAACCTCAGCTTTCAGGCATCTGTCCAGCTCTGGTTGTCAGCTCCTCTTGTTTCTCACATTTAAGAATTTATTTTCTTATGGATCTACCTATACTTTTAAAGACTGGTTATTATATTTTATGTAGCATATTTAGATAGCATTGTAGAAGAATAGTTTTCAGGATGTTTTCTTTTGTCCCCAGAATCATGGATCCTTCTTTCCTTATTCTTTTCCCTATAAGGGCGACTGGATTCCTTTACTCTATTGAGCTTTGGGTTTGCAATCACCTATGTGTCCCAAATTATCAATGAATCTCAATCTCTCTCTCTCTCTCCCTCTCCCTTTCTCTCTCTCTCTCTCTCTCTCTCTCCCTCTGTATTTATTTTAAAGGCAGACAGATAGATAGAGAAAAACAGAGATCTTTCATCTGCTGCTTAACTCCTCAAATTCCAGCAACAGCCAGCATTGGGTCAGGCTGAAGCCAGGAGTCTAGAACTCCATCTGGAACTCCTATGTGGGTAGCAGGAACCCAAGTACTTGAGCCATCGCCTGCTGCCTCCCAGGGTGTGGATTAGCGCAGGTGAATCGGAAGCAGAGGCGTGACTGTCTGGATTTTCAGTGGTGCCTTAATCTGCTGCATCACATGCCTTCCTCACAAATCTCCATGTGGAAAATGTTTTCACTTCTCTCTGCCTTTTCTCATTTCTGACCTAATTCTTTCCTGCCTAACACAACGGAAGACATGGATAGAGTGTTCTGTGAATGCGTTGCTAGCTGCCCGATCATCAGCTCATTTCTGAATGTCTGGTTCTATAGGACTTTCACCTGTAACGCTCCACGGAAACGATTCTCTCCACTGTCACTGGTGACAGTGAATCTGCTGTGACCGAAGGGGTTTTCCCCACCCCGGATCTCTTACCAGTTCACTCTCAGAAGCTTCTGCTTTAAGTCTCGTGGCTCGGAGACTCTGCCGCACCACGGTCCTGGTTTTCCTCTGGATCCCCTGTGTGTGTAGCCCCAGCTCCTCTGACTTCTTCCTTGAATGCTTTTCTTCCCTCAGCCTTAGAAGGGGCATTTCCCATCTCGATTCGAGGTTCCTTTTCCCGTCCATGATCTTCTAATTCACTTAAGACATTATTCAAAAAATCTGTATCTTTAGCTTTGCACCCCTTGGACTAAAATTCCTAATTTTCAGTTGTCTGTCAGATACTTTTTCCTGGGTGTTTTGCTGATAAGTCAAAACTATTAGACTTTATTCCAAATCAATCCTTTCTTTTCCAGAGCAGTCAATTCTGATATACCTAGTTCTATCTGTGTTATCACTGTTCTTCTCTTGGGTTTAACAAAGTTTTTAATTCTTGTCCATTTTTTTTTCTTTAAGCCATTTTCACTATCTTTTAACAGCTTATTTTCTATAATCCAACCTACCCACCATCTTTAGGTTAGCTGATATAATTCACCAATGCTGCTGTTATTACCCAACCAAAACCCCAAAATTGTTATCAAAAACAAATACTATCAACCCCACACTCCTCATTCTGCTGGTAGCAAATGCCTGTAGAATCTGGTGCTGTTGCTGTAGGTGTGACTGTAGCTCTATGACTAATCCAGTTTGTGAACATGTTGAAATCATTAGTCATCCAGGGAAAGGTCTTTTTGCTCTAAAGTGAAGTGCTAGCAAAGGAAAAATGGCCCAAGGAGACTTTTCTGAAAGAATGGCCCATATGGCCAGTAGAAGAGGAACAGGTACTCAACCACAATGAGATACCGCTGTGAGGGGTCTTCAGAGTTCATGGAAAATGTGTTATAAAAAATTGTGTATGGATTTAAAAAATTTATCTTTTAATTCCATTTCCCACAGATTTTTTGAGACTCCTTTGAATAAACTACCAGAACAGAGTAAATAAAAAAAAAAGATAGGCAATATTACATTTTGATGAAGATGTAAAACAGCAGGGACTTTTTATACCACTACTCTTTGAGCCAACCATTCCACTCCTAGGTCCATGGCCAGTAGAAATGTTTACATGTTTTCCCAAAGGACATAGCCAGGAAAGTTCACAGCAGCGCTATTCAAATTAGCCAAAAAAACTTGAAACTATTTCAAACACCAAAGAACAGGTGAACACACTGTGGTACGTTCATAAATGAAATAGTACTGGGCACTAAGAATGAACAAACTATACTGTGTGATGACTCTCCCAAATACGGTCAGAGAGACCAGACACACAGTGTATATGCCATCTGATTGCATCTCCGTAATGTACAAAAGTGGACACAACCCTTGTGTGCAGTTGTTGCCTTTGGCGGGGGCACAGGAATTTCTGTGGGGCAGGCACGGCCTTTTCCTTCCTCCTAGGGTTGGACACTTGGGTGTGTGCAGTCTTTGAGACCTCATTGAGCGGGTGTACCCGTGATACGTGTACTTTGCATATGTATAGCGTCCTTGAGTGAAATATTCAAAAGAGGGGCTGGGGGGGGGGGGGGGTTGTGAACAGGTGGCAGCCAGGTAGTAAAGAATATCCTCAGATCTCTTTCCTCAATGATATGAAATAGTTTTGCATGGATGAAAATTCTAGGACAGCCATTTCTCAATGTTAAGGAAAACTGAAACTGCAAAATACTGGATGTTAAAAGAGAAAGATCAGCAAACTCCAGTGCTGTGGCCCCCCCATGGTCCCTTCTCCTACTATGAGGTTTTGTGGCAAGCAAAAGTGGCCCAAGATGAAACTGGGGTGGGGGGTGTGAGGGAGGGACACTAGTGACAGTCTGAGAGTGAGCTGGAGTGATGCCACAAAAATTGAAATCCACCCCAAATCTGAAAATACTAAAGAGGATGACAGCAAGGAAGGGCTTAAAAGTATCCAGATCTTAAAGGGCCAGATACAGTAAAAAGGACCAGACCAGACATACAGTGTAAAGAGACATTCTCTATTTAGGTGGAAGAGCATAGGGGTGGGCTTTGTGGTGCAGCAGGTTAAGCCATCACTTGGGATGCTCGCATCTCGTATCCAAGTGCCTGGGACAGAGTCCTGTCCCCACTTCTGATGCAGCTCCCCGCTCATGTGCCTGGGAGGCAGCAGATGGTGGCTCAGGGACTTGGGTTCCTGCCACCCACATGGGGACCTGGATTGAGTTCTGGGCTCCTGCTTTGCCCTGGCCCAGTCCTAGATGTTGTGGTCATTTTGGGAGTGAAGCAGAGGGTGGATGCGCTCTCTCTTTCTCTGTGTCTCTCCCTCTCTCTGTCATTCTACCTTTAAGATAAATAAATATTTTTTTTTAATTTTTTTTTTTTTATTTTTGACAGGCAGAGTGGACAGTAGAGGGAGACAGAGAGAAAGGTCTTCCTTTTTGCCGTTGGTTCACCCTCCAATGGCTGCCGCGGTAGGCGCGCTGGGGCCGGCGCACCGCGCCGTTCCGATGGCAGGAGCCAGATGCTTATCCTGGTCTCCCATGGGGTGCAGGGCCCAAGGACTTGGGCCATCCTCCACTGCACTCCCTGGCCACAGCAGAGAGCTGGCCTGGAAGAGGGGCAGCCGGGACAGGATCGGTGCCCCGACTGGGACTAGAACAATATTTTTTAAAAGTGTGTATGTGGGGAAGCCTGATTTAAAAAGATGGTCTTCTGGGGGAAAAATCTTCTGGGAGAGAAAAAGGCAAAAGGGAGAGCATAACCACCCTTTGAAATCGTGTGGTGGAGCGGAAGAGGGGAAGAACTTTTGGGTCCTAGAAGACAAGGGTAACCAGGAAACAAGGGGCCTCACCACCTCTCCACCAGCAGCAAAGCAGACAAACAAAACCTCACTGAAGGACCTGGGCTTCTCTCCGCAGGAAAGGAAATAAACTGGAAATCTTCTAAAACACTGCAGTGTCACACAAATGAACACAGGAAAGTTCATAAAGAAATATCTCAGGAAACGAGGAAGTGAATTTGCATGCAAATCAAACGAAGGAAAATTTCCTTCCTGAAAAACAGCCGTGAAGCTGAAGAAAATTGCAGGTCTGTGCTCCCCAAAGGACTAAATATATTGAGCCATGCATTGAGGATGCAAAACTCAAAAATGCAGGAATGGACCGTACACAGGGGGAAACAAAACTCAGGAAAAACAAGGTGAGAAAAAGATACACTTAGCCCAGAAATGAAGAATAAATGCTGATGTACAAGGGAGAATGGACCCAATGAAAATGCCATGAAGGGCGGGAAACCAGGAAAACAATCAAGGGAATGAAAGTGATTAAAAACCTCAACAAAGCAAAGCGGTGAAAAGCCCCACAAAGTAGTAGAAATGGAGAGCAGGCAAAGAAAGGATAACGTTCAGGTTATCTGGATTCTTGAAGAAGCAAAAGAAAGCAACGGATCAGAGATAACATAGAGACTTTGCAGAAGTAGAAAATAACCTGTCCACACAGTGAAAGTAATCATGTGGCAAAAACAACCCAGAACAATCAGTTCTCAGACATATCCTGGTACAGCTACTGGTTCCCAAAAATAAAGATAAAATCCTTGGAGTCTCCAGGCAAAAAGTTGTAATTGCTTACAAGGTGAGAATCTCAGCAGGGTCAGACTTGAAAACCAATGCACAAAGCAAGGCAACAGCGGATCTCTGTGTTTTCCTACACGTCTCCTCAAGCTTTGTTCTGAGAGACAGCTGCGTTAAAAACAGCTCGATCCTTCCTGAACGTGCTTTTTCAATCTGTTATGTGGATGTGAGCAGTGCTCAGTTTACGTTAACATCTTCCACCACGGAGGCAAGACGTTCTCAGAACTCCACCTGAAACCCAGAGAATCCTGAGTTCTCCTGTCCGGCTGGTGGGCATGGCATGACGTGGCCCTGTGTGGGGGCCGTTTCCCTACTCCTCCTGGTAGGCCTCCCCCTCCTCCCCGCCCCGCCTCATCTCTCATCATTCCCGGCATTCATACACTCATCAGTGCTTTGCTCACTACTCAGAGGAGACCCTCGGCAGATTTCTGGGTTCTTTCTCAGGGTTGAGATAAGGACGGGAGGAGGCTTGGGATAAAAGGGAGCAAGTACAAAAGTTTTTTGCTTTGTATCCTGGGTTCACAAAGTGATCCATGTGGGTTGTGCAGTACTGGGTCCTGCATCCCCTCTAAGTGGGATAAGATAGTGAGAAAACAGACGTGACTTTCAGGAGTTGGTGACTCCAGAAGCCTGGAAGTCCTTTTAAGTTCTGAATGCTTGGAATACCTGATCTACTTAGTTGGAGTTGGATTGCCTCCCTCGCTGGAATGAGGCCCCCTTATTATCGGAGTCCCTTGTCTGTTTACCCAGACTGTTTTTCTCGGGAGGAGACACCATGATGCATGCCTTTGTTATGGCTAATGCCATTGCTTCCTTAGGACAGCAGCCAGAGAGATAAATTCGCTCGGTTTACTGAGCTGGAGCCAGTGACTTCTCCCTTGAAGCCCGTGTTTTCCCATTCAGTCCTTTTCCCATTCACTCAACAGAGAGCTACTGAGCCCCTAACATGTGCTAGGAAATGCATTTGGCATCAGGAATACAAAGACGAAGAACACCCACTGTGTCCTCAAGGCACGGGCAGGGACTCCTCCTCAGCAGTATTTGAAGCAAGTGTGAATTAAGTGGAAGGAGGCCAAAGTCAGGGTGCATCTGGAGCAGGGAGCAGGCAGTGGGAAGGGCAGACTTGGGCCAGGTGGTGTTTGGGGCTTGTGTGATTCCAGACCACAGCTGGGTACTGGAAGGGGCGTGAGTGGGAGAGGAAGGGATTAGGAAGACACTGTTCATAAGTGTGCCCGTTTCTCATCGGCTGTGCCTAGATGGTTTCAGTTTGCTTCCAGTTTGCTCCATCCTGGCTTCCCTCAGAGGGCAGGAATGAGATGTCTCAGTCCTCTATGAAATTTCCTTGGTGTCCAGTGAGGGGAGGCAGGAGACAGCTCAGGCTCTGCTTTGGTGATTCAAGGCACCACCACTGACTTAAGATCTGCTTTGAAACATGATGTGTTCCAAACTCCGAGTTTTTACTTCTAAATTCCAGAGACTCAGATAAGTTATTTGACCCTTTTGGACCTCTATTTCTTCACCCGTAAAATGGAGAGTAATATCACATCAGTAAGAATTACTGCAAGAATTAAACATTGCGGGCTGCCACTATGACGTAGCTGGTAAAGCCACCGCCTGCAGTGCCACCATCCTGTATGGATGCCAGTTAATTGCTGGCTGCTCCACTTCTGATCCAGCTCTCTGCTGTGGCCTGGGAAAGCAGTGGAAGGTGGCCCAAACCCTTGGGCCCCTGCACCCACGTGGGAGACCTGGAAAAAGCTCCTGGCTCCTGGCTTCGGATTGGCGCAGCTCCGGCTGTTGCGGTCAATTGGGGAGTGGACCAGCAGATGGAAGACCTCTCTCTCTCTCTCTCTCTGCCTCTCCTCTCTCTGTGTAACTCTGACTTTCAAATGAATAAATAAATCTTTTAAAAAAAAGAAGAGAATTAAACATTGGTATCACTGTAAAGAGCCTAGCATAGTGCCCAATTCATAATATAAACTCAGCAAATACCTGTTCCATTTTTCTCTAATATCGAGAAGGACAAGCATTGAGACATAGAGTGGCCTTGAATCCCCTGAGGTGCCAGCCAGCAGCTTTGCACTTCAGAATTTACATGAGTGAAATCAACTGTTCTCTTGGCTAGGATGGCTACCCAGCCAAGCGGCTGTTGGCAGAAATGAGCTACCTGCTTCCACTGCCAGGGGCATCCTGCTTAGGGTGCTCTGTGATTTCCCAATAAAATAAATAGGACTGATCATTTTCATTAACTGCTCCTCTAGTATTACCAGACAGAAGATGTGGGGTGCTGGACTTGAGTGGATGTTAGCATGGTGGAGATGTCCTAAATATTACCGCTTTCTGGAAGTATAACACACTGAAATCAGTTCAGAGTCTGGCTTGTGTTGGAGGAGAGGTTACATTCTCACTTATCTAGCATGGAACAGAAAGTTCATCCAAATGACTTTCCAACTATGATGTTTCCTAGACAGATAATTTGAGATTTATTGGGTCCAAAGGTGGGGGGGAAGTTCAGTTATCAGTTATTTCTGTTATGTGAAAAAAGATTACAATAGTTTTCAGTGAATGAATAACATTTTTGGAATGTTCATGAAGAATCTAGGTCGTCATTTTTGAAATGTATTACAGTAGTGAACAAAATATTCCCTCAAATGCTATGAAAGCTTTCTGGTGGTTCAGTAACTCAGCCAGGTTAAGCAGTTTGGATTTTGCTTCTGATTTATTTCACTCACGGGTTCATCCAGAAGGCAGTGGTGGGTTGCTTCTGTTCCCCCAGCCCCCAAATTTCTGTAGCATCTAGTGGAATCAGAAAATGATAGTTGCATTTTGAAATGATATCAATTGTCTCAGGCTTTAGCAGGTCACTTAATTTGGATACCACACCTGTAAATGTTAGCTACCTATAAATGGTAATGAGCACTGCTCTACTACCTTACCCAATCGGATCACTGTAGGGGCAAGCAGACTAATCTGCAGGACACCCCTGGGCTTTACAAATTGTGGTTGCTGGGATCCCAGCTTCACACATTGAGCAGCATCATAGCCGGACACTAGCGTCTTTCAGCCGGGCTGCATTATCTGTAGGAAGCTGGAGAGACAGTTCGGTTCGGTCTCTTTTGTCAATTTCTGCTCTTAGCCTTTGTTATTTTCTCTCTTCTGCTTGCTTTGAGTATAATTTGCTTTTTTTCCTCATTTTAGTTCCTCAAGTTAGCCCACTAGATAATTTATTTAAGACCTTTTTTTATTTTCTATTATAAGCATTTAATGCTATAATTTTCTCTTGAAACATTGCTTACTATATGTATGCCATTAGTTTTGGCACATTTCATTTTTATTCAAGACAAATTTTAAAACGTTTCTATTCATTTGAAAGGCAGTTAGACAGAGGGAGAAAAGTGAGAACATTTATCCACTGGTTCACTTCCTAAATGGCCACGGTGGCTGGGGTTATACTTCATCCTGGTCTCCCACTTGGGTGCAGGGGCCCAAGTACTTGAGTCATCCTCTACTGCCTTCCCAAGTACATTAGCAGGGAGCTGGATTGGAAGTGGAGCAGCTGGTAGTCAAACCATTGTTTGTATGGATGCCAATGTCACAGATGTCACAGGTGGTAGCTTAACCTGCTGTGCCACAACGCCATCCCCCAAAAATATTTTTTAAAGATTTATTTGTTTATTTGAAAGTCAGAGTTACACACAGAGAGAAGGAGAAGCAGAAAGAGAGAGAGAGGTCTTCCATCTGCTGGTTCACTCCCCAATTGGTTGCAGTGGCTGGAGCTGTGCCAATGCTGATCTGAAGCCAGGAGCCAGGAGCTTCTTCTGGGTCTCCCATGCAGGTGTAGGGGCCCAAGGACTTGGACCATCTTCTACTGCTTTCCTAGGCCATAGCAGAGAGCCAGATTGGAAGTGGAGGAGCCGGGTCTCGAACTGGTGCCCATGTGGGATGCTGGCACTGTAGGCAGCGGCTTTACCTGCTACGTTACAGCACTGGCCCCCAAAATATTTTTTTAATAATCCTTGTGATATTCTTATTGGTGAATATGTTTAATACTCAGATATTTGGCCAACACATGAAAAAATACTCAGGATCACTAACCATCAGGGAAATGCAAATAAAATCTACAGTGAGGTGTCTGTAACCTCACCTCAGAATGGCTATTATCCAAAAATCGAAAAACAACAAAAGATGGTGAGGATGTGGAGAAAAAGGTACCCTAATACACTGTAGAGAAAAAGGTACCCTAGTACATGTTAGTGGGCATGTAAACTTGTGCAGCTATTAGGGAAGACTGTATGGAGATTCCTCAGAAAGCTAACCAGATCTAGCACATGACCCAGCCATCCCACTCCTGGGAGTATATCCAAAGGAAATAAAAGTATTACCTGTGCTCCTATGTTTGTAGCAGCTTAATTCATAGTAGCTAAGATATGGACTCAACCTTGATGTCCACCAACGGATGACTAGATAAAGAAGATGTGGTATATCAGCTATAGGAAAAAAGAAACACTGATGTTTGCAACAAAGTGGGAGAAACTGGAGACCATTATGTGAAGTGAAATAAGCCAGACCCAAAAAGAGAAATATCATGTTTCTCTCATTTGTGGTAGTTTAGATCTATATCTATATCTATATCTATATCTATATCTATATCTATATAACTAACTATATATATAGCTATCTATCTCTCTATATATAGACATATATATGACATATATCTATATATATATAGAGAGATAGATATAGAGAGAAAATAAAAATGATGTGGATGTCAGATCATTTGGTATATATGGTTGTAAGTGTTGCTTCATTGAATCATGCCCTGTGAGTAATATACTCGTTTCACACTTCGAGAAAAGAATTGGAGGGGGATAGTGAGGACTCCTAGGGTACTAGCAGTGCCTTGTTCTTAACTTGAGTGCTGGTTATGAGTGTGATCAGATGACAAAAATCTCCTTGATCTGTACATTTAAGTGCATTTCTAGGTGTATATAGTGTATTTTAGGAGAATTTTTTAAAGTTGGCTCTAAAACAGTATGTTATGTTACTCCAGCATCTCATCATGTTTACCACGTCTCCTGATTGTGTACATTGACTGATTAACCTGTAGCATCCAGGTCTCTGTAAGTACACTTTATGGTGTTTGCACAGAGGACGGAACCAGATGTCACGTTTCTCAGAATGTATTTCTAGCATTAAGCTATGCATGGCTGTGCTTCTATTTGATCTCTCTCTTATTTTATGTTATTTTATCATATATTTTACTTCTATATAAGCCACAAGCTCCACTATATATTTTTATTTTGCCTAGTCTTTTTTTTAGTTAATTTTCTTTTCTTTTCTTTCTTTCTTTCTTTCTTTTTTTTTTTAACAGGCAGAGTTAGACAGTGAGAGAGAGAGACAGAGAGAAAGGTCATCCTTCTGTTCTTTCACCCCCCAAATGGCCACTACGGCCGGCGTGCTGCGCTGATCCGAAGCCAGGAGCCAGGTGCTTTCTCCTGGTTTCCCATGCAGGTGCAGGGTCCAAGCACTGGGCCATCCTCCACTGCACTCCCGGGCCACAGCAGAGAGCTGGACTGGAAGAGGAGCAGCCAGGACTAGAACCGGTGCCCTGACCAGGACTAGAACCCGTGGTGCCGGCGCTGCAGGTGAAGGATTAGCCTAGTGAGCTGTGGCGCCAGCCAGTCAATTTTCTTTTAAAGTGACTGAAAATAAGGAAACAATACTTTGATGCTTGTATGGACTCTGACTATACCATTTATATCCTTTGTTTCTTTGTATGGATCAACATTTTCATTTTATCTACGGAATTTCCTTTGACTCTTATTTTTTTGAGGTGTTAATTAATTTATTTGAAAGGCAGAGCCACAGAGAGACTCACACATAGAGACTCAGAGAGAGCTATCTGCTGGTTCACTCCCCGAATGTCCACCACAGCCAGGGCTGGGACAGGCTGAAGCGTCTGGGGCTTCCACGAGGTGGCAGAGATTCAAATCCTTGAGCCATCGCCTGCTTCTTCCTGGAGTGCAGCTCTCTGACGTGAACTGGGGATCCAGCACGGGATCCAGGTGTCCCGAGCAGCACATCAGTTGCTGCACAACGCCTGCCCCATCTGTGCCTTCAATGCAGACCTTCTGGCAATGGATTATCTTTTACTTTTCATAAAGTATTTTTATTTTGCCTTTATTTATAAAATGTATTTTAGCTAAGTATAGAGATTTACATTTTTTTCTCTCAGCACTTTAAAATTGTCACTCTCTTGCCTTCTGGTTTGCATAACTGGGTTCTAGTCCCGGTTGGGGAGCTGGATTCTGTCCCGGTTACTCCTCTTCCAGTACAGCTCTCTGCTGTGGCCAGGAGTGCAGTGGAGGATGGCCCAAGTGCTTGGGCCCTGCACCCCATGGGAGACCAGGAGAAGCACCTGGCTCCTGGCTTCGCGCCAGCCGCAGCGGCCATTGGAGAGTGAACCAACGGAAAAAGGAGGACCTTTCTCTCTGTCTCTCTCTCTCACTGTCCACTCTGCCTGTCCAAAAAAAAAAAAAAGAAAAGAAAAGAAAAGAAAGAAGAAGTAGTCTACTGGAATCTCCATCTCTCCATACATGTTATTCATCTATTTCAATAGGTATTTAGTATATTAATCCTAATTGTTTTTAAATTCTTGCCTGAAAGTGCTAACATCAAGGCCATCCCTAGATCTTGTTCTATTGATTAGTGGTTGCTTTATCATGTTATTTTGTTTGTCTCATTATTTTTGATTGACATCTGGACATTACATGTAGAAGAATATTGGAATCTGAGGTAGATGTGTGAGTATTTATGTCCTGAAATGGACTTGATTGTCCTTATCTCATGCTATTAGTGTGGGGACTTGAGTTATTGTCAGTAGGTCTTTTTTTTTTAAGTTTATTTATTTATTTGAAAGGCAGAGTTAGAGTAAGAGACTCTCTCTCTCTCTCTCTCTCTCTCTCTATATATATATATCCATTGGTTTGTTCTCCAAATGGCTGCAACAGCAGCATGTGGACCAAGCTGAATCCAGGAGTCTGGAACTCCATCCAGGTCTCTCAGGTTGGGGGCATGAGCCCAAGCACTTGGGCCATCTTCTGCTGCTTTCCCAGGCATTAGCAGGGAGCTGGATTGGAAATGGAGCAGCTGGGACTTAACTGGTACTCCACTATGGGATGCCAGTGTCCCAAGCAGCCACAGAGCCAGCCCCTCCAGAGGCTTTCTTACCCTAGGATAAGAAAACATTTTCTTACTTTCTTTGTGAGGAGCAGGAATCTTTTCCATAGCTCTGACAGTGGGAAGTTTTTCTACCTTTCTCCCAGTAGCTTTAGACTCTTGTTTGAGATGAAAGAAGAGTTAGGTAAGTGGGGGAGATTTGGGCTTGTACCACAGCAGTAGCAGATATTCAAACCAGAATATTGGCACCACTGCTGGCCTCACGCAAGCTTCATGTCCTGCTGCCCACGACGTTTCTCAAGAGTACCTACTAAAGGCCATGGAGAGAACTGGTGAGTGGCTGTGGCTTCTACTGTGGATGGGGTTCTGGGGATTCCTCACCGACCTGTTAGCACCTGTTGGACAGTTAAGCATTCACATTTAGCTATTTCTCTTTCTTTTTAAAATGCTTATTTATTTGTGTTTATTTGACAGGCAGAGAGACAGAAAGAGGTGAGGGGACAGGGAATGGTGTGTGTATGTGTGTGTGTGTGTATTTGTATAAGAGAGAGAGAGAGAGAGAGAGCGAGCCTTCCTCATTCCTAAAATGCCCCAACATCCAGGACTGGGTCAGGCTGAAACTGGGGGTCAGGAACTCAGTCTGCGTCTCCCATATGGGTGGCAGGGACCCAACAACTTCAACCATCCCCTACTGCCTCCCGGAGCGCACATTAGCTGGAATCAGAAGTAGATCTGTCATATCCAGACACTGATATGGATGCAGGTATCACAAGTGGCAGCTTATCATCGTGCCAAATGCTTGGCCTTGTTCTTTTTCACCGACTTTGACGGAAGCTGCCTTTTTTTGTGTCTCCATCTATCTTTTTTTTTTTTTTTTTGACAGGCAGAGTGGACAGTGAGAGAGAGAGACAGAGAGAAAGGTCTTCCTTTTTCCGTTGGTTCACCCTCCAATGGCCGCCGCGGTAGGCGCACTGCGGCCGGCGCACCACGCTGTTCCGATGGCAGGAGCCAGGTGCTTCTCCTGGTCTCCCATGGGGTGCAGGGCCCAAGCACTTGGGCCATCCTCCACTGCACTCCCTGGCCACAGCAGAGAGCTGGCCTAGAAGAGGGGCATCCGGGACAGGATCGGTGCCCCGACCGGGACTAGAACCCGGTGTGCCGGCGCCGCAAGGCGGAGGATTAGCCTGTTGAGCCGCGGCGCCGGCCGTGTCTCCATCTATCTTTAGAGGCATTCACTACTTGAGGAAATTTACTTCTATGTGATTGCTTTGTGTTCCCAGCTCTCTGATGCGCTTAAGAAAAGTTACGGTTTTTTTTCTCATTGTTAGTGTGAGATCAACATTCTCTTGTGGACTTCTGTATCCTAAGTAGGAGTGGGACTTGAGGGGAGTTTAGTAAAGGAAATAGTTATAGGAATGCATATGGTACATAAGAAAACCATAAGGGATAATGCAAAATCCTGACCAGTATTCGTTGGGCAGTATTACCTCCAGTTAGGGCTTGAGTTGTGTCCTTCAAAAGGATAAATTGAAGCTGCAACCCCCAGTTCCTATGAAGGCGATCTTATTTGGAAAGAGAACCTTTGCAGATATAAGTTGAGGCCATTAGAGTGGGCCCTAATCCAATATGACTGGCATTCTGATGAGAGAGGAGAGACACAGAGATACAGGGAAAAGACCATGTGATGATAAAAGCAGATACAGGTTCATGATGCATCTATAATCCAAGGAATGCCAAGGGTTACCAGCAGCCACCAGGAGCTGGGAAGGCACAGGGAAGGGTCCTCACTTAGACCCCTCGGGAAGCATAGCCCTGCCAGCACCTTGATTCCAAACTTCTAGTCTCCAGGACAGTGAGAGAAATTTATGATTAAGAATCTTTAAGGTGATTTTGTATTTATTTGAGAAGCAGAGAAAGGGAGATGTTCCATGTACGTGTATACTCCCTAAATGCCTGCAATGACGGGGACTGGGCCAGGGCTGGAGCTGGGAGCCAGGAGCACAGTCCAGGTCTACAGGGGGGGTTGGCAGGAACCCAATTACTAGAACTATCCCCGCTGCCTTGCAGGGACCGCACTGGCAGGAAGCTGGAGTCGGGAGCCAGAGCCAGGAATCCAACCAGGGAACTCCAGTGTGAGACATGAGCTTCTTATCGCTCGACTAAATTCCCGCTTCATCTTTGTTGTTTTGAACAGTGTAATTTGCTACAGCAGCCCTGGGGAAGTAACACGCCCTGTTGGGCCTGAACAGGTGAAGGGAGGAAGAGGGAAAGAACTGTGGAGCTCTACTCTGAGGGTGACACTGACACAGGAGGGAGTCCAAGAAATAAGTACCCGGCCTCTCCAACTGCAGTGCACAGGACAAGGGGTCAGCTGAGTGGTCCACGTAAGTTGGCTTCCTGGGACACAGAGCAGAGTGGAGAAGGCTGGGTGGGAGGGGAGGGGAGCCAGGAAGTGATAGCCAGACCGGCTGGGTCTTACAGAACTGAATGCTGAACTCTGTACGTTTCTTGTAAGTGGCACAGAGTCATTGGAAAGGTTGCAGAATTAGTAGATGTGTGGTTTCGTCTTGCCTCTGCACTGACTCACAGGGGCCTGGGATACTTTAGTTAAACCTTTCGGATAATCTTTCTTCATCTGTAGGGTCAGGATAAACTAAATGACCTCTGTGGTGTTCCCTCTGCTCCGTAGAAAGCATGCAGGAATGAGTAATCATAGTCAGACAAAAAAGACTGAAAACAAGTTTTCTGAGGTTCATAATTTGAAATCTTTGTGATTTGAAGCCAAGTTCAGTGAAGAAAACTGCCATCACACCTTTACTGACTGGCTG
This sequence comes from Lepus europaeus, assembly GCF_033115175.1. Lineage (NCBI taxonomy): Eukaryota > Metazoa > Chordata > Mammalia > Lagomorpha > Leporidae > Lepus > Lepus europaeus. The sequence goes on from NC_084842.1 coordinate 13,474,731, forward strand.
TTAAGATTTAACAAATATTTCATTTTCGAGTCGACAGTGTCTTTTGAATATGGTACTTTTGTGAAAACATTTTTACTTAGAGGTCAGATTTCTTGTGTATGTGTTTGTAGTCTAGTGGTCCGTCTAAGGGAAACGTTGAATTTCTTGCTAGTGCCACTTGCTTTTGTCAAGGAACCCGCTACTAGTTTTTTAAGTTCTTTTCTTTGAGGTGCTGTTTCAGGATACAGATGGAGAAGGCAGAGATAAAGACACACACACACACACACACACAGGGTAACAGTGAGAGAGAGTGAAAGAGAGGGAGCATTTCTGTTTTTGGCCTTATGCATTCTCTAGTAACTAAAGAGTCAAAAGGTTGCTTATTGGTCTTCTTCTGGCCTTTGAAATCGGAGGTGTTCTCCCACATGGGCTACAGAATTCTTGGTATGGTGATGCCCTTGGGGGCTCCAGATGCTAGAGCTGTCTTTGAGCAAAGGCAAAGGCTAATGACCCGGTAACGTTACACATCACAGACAAACCAGATGGAATCAGTTTTCAGACTTCCTGTTGTCTGCAAGGTGAGATTTTTCCTTGTGTGTGAGGCCCAGCTGGATTCATACCTCACTCAGAAAGGCTCCTCTCATCACACGGATCTACTGTCTTCCTTTCCCTTCTGCTATCAAAACATCCTCCATGAACAATGGCACCCAGAGCATCCTCTGGTGTCAGCACATTTCTCAAGGCAGGAGGCAGAAGCACTTCCAATCTGGTGGCATGGAGAAGGGCACACTTACTTTGGGACAAACAAAACTGTCGCAGTCCTGATAGCCACACACTCACAAGGATCTCTGACTGTGCTGTCTTTGTGCGTTGGAACAGGATGTAAACTGGACGACTGAGTGGTCAGAGATGCCCTTGAAGAAAGCAGTGGGGCAAGAGATGTTGGCGTTGGCACAGGGCAGGGGAAAAGTAAGAATAGGGAAACAAAAGAGAACAAGGGAGCATTATTTTGTACAAGTTCACTTTCCTTAACAGAGTCTACCTCTTAGGCACTTGGCAGTGGATCCGTGAGTTGCAGACAAGGTAAATACGAACCAGTGACTGTGGAAGGAGACATCGAGGCAAAAAGCAGCACAAGGTTCAAAGATCAACTGACCCCAGTAGGGAGAGAGGGTGTCCATCATGGAGGGCTTTATGTTTACTTCCAAAAAGTGATGCATTTGCAATGTCAGGGGCTGAAAGAAAGACCTGAGTAACCGAAGGATCTGTTGATGGAATTCTGTTTTAATGTACTTTTCCTTTTGTAACTAAAAATTATTTTTCCAGAGAGGCCCAAGACACAAAAGGGTTAAGAATTCTTGATGTAAGAAGGTAACAAGGCACCCAGATGACTGACAGTGCCATGCCAGCAGGTAAACCGAGGGCTGAGCCAGCAAGGTGCACACACTACCAGGTCCTCATGTAGGCGAAGTCAAGAGCTGGTCAAGGTTGAGGTGGCCAGGAAACATCAGTGTGCTGCACAGCCCTGACACATTCAGCGTGTGATTTATGCACAGCACACAATTTTTGATATTTGAACTTAGCATGGTTTCCTGGTAAGAGTGACTGTTGCACCTGGTAAAGCTTGATACCTACTTCCTTTCTTATGCTAAAATTAATTCCAGAAGGACAAAGTGTTTAAATAAAAATATGGATCTATAAAGACACTAAAATAAACCTTTCATAAGTTTTAAAAAAAGAGCATAGCTCTTTTAAGCATCATATAAAATTTAAAACCATAGAGAAAAGGATAAACAGATTTGCCGCCACAAAAAATGCAAAATTGTACTTGAAAAAAAAAAAAACTGCAAGAAAACTCAAAAGATAGCCTGAAAAAAGAATAATGGCAACACTTGTAAAAGAAGAACTCATTTTCTGTAATAGCCAAAGAGGTCCTAAAAACAGAAAAGAACAAGACTAAAAATTCAGAGAAAAAGGAGCATAAGACATAGAGGGAGATTATGTTAAAAAATGAATCTTTGTTACAAACAAGTGAAAAGACACACGTGCTCACTTAGGATGAAAGAAACAAAATAAATGAACATATTAGCATTCACTCCCATGGATTGGCAAAGATTAAAAAGTCTGATAATCCTTTCAGTTGGCTAAGACATATGCAAACACAAATCCTTGTACACTGTTGTTCCTGGGAGAACAAATTGGGATGGTGTTGGAAGATAAACTTGGCAATATCTATAAAAATTTAAACATTCAGTTCCTTTGACTTACCATTTCTACTTTTGTGAATTTATTTTGTAGAGAGATTCACATACATTTGCAAAGTGTTGTGCACAGGCAGTTCCTTGTTGCTTTCTGATAATGGAAGTAAACATGTGGATGCTAAGAAGTATGTCCAACCAAAGGTTGGCAGTGTGCATTCATTAAGGTTCATTCATTCAATGATTGGTGGTAGAGCAATGAGGTAGATTTAGATGTATTATATGGGAAGCTGACTGAGGTCCACTTATTGTCATGCAGCGAGTTAGGCCATTGCTTGCAATGCTGACATCCCATATCAGAGAGCCAATTTGAGTCTTGGCTGCTCCAGGTGTGCTCCAGTTCCCTGCCGACACACCTGAGACAGAAGTGGAAGGTAGCCCAGTGTTTGGGCCCCCTGCCACCCATATAGGAGACCTGGATGGAGTTTCAGGCTCCTGGCTTTGGCCTGGCCCAGAACTGGTCACTGAGAGCATTTGGAGAGTGAACCAGCAGATGGAAGATGCCTCTTTCTCTCTCTCTGCCTTTAACATAAATAAATAAGCCTTTTAAAAAAGCTGGGAAATAGTACATATAGAATGACCCTATTTGTGTTAAAACCATTCCAAGTAGTCACAGTACATAGGACGTTATCAGGGGTGCCCATGGTGGTGCAGAATGGGAGGGTGGGATGGGAGTGGGCAGAGGGTAGGAGAAGCCTGGAGATTTGTGGAATCTCCCCACCCACCCCTACTTTGTAGCTTTCTCTACTGTCTGAAGTGTTCAGTCAAATGTATAAAATATTTTAAAAAGTAAAAAATATTTGAAATATTCACAAATATTCTACAAAAAGAAAATACTCACCAAGAAAAAAATGAAAGCTTGCCTCTCATGTTAGATTCTCTCATTGTATGGTGTTGAGTGGGTCAGGAGGGACATAAGGTTGGTGGACATAAGGAGGAACGTAAGGTTGGTGGTTCTGGGAATGTCCTTAGACCAAGCAGCCTCACTCTTGTGTTTTTGGAAAAGCAATGGCAGGTGCTCAAGAGAGCAGGCTCTTGATGCTGGTGAGCGATGTTGATGGAATCGCTGTGATTTATGGGCTCTGTCACCTGGACAAATTGCTTCACTTTTCTGAGTCTTGTAACATGGAGAGAACTAATAGAGGTTACCTAAATAATGCACATAAAACAGACAGCAAAGTAAATCTGTGCTATTCAGATTAATTCTGTGGAAACAAGACTCTGTTGTATGCTTTCAAGTTTTCCATGTTTTCTAGTAGCATCATATTCACTGCCCACATAGTCCAGTGAGGTAGGCAAGGAAAGTATTGTTTTTCTTGTTTTACAGGTAAATCTGGATTACAGAAAAGGGCTTGTTATACAGGTGATTTTAGGGCCACCATTGTGGTCTCCTAACCCCTATGAGAGCAGATCAAAAAGTCTGTGAAAAAATAGAATGAAAAGAGGATGCACATTTCTGATGATCCTATTTATTTATTTATGTATGTAGTTTGAAAGAGTTACAGGCAGAGAGGAAGAGACAGAGAGGGATGATCTTCCATCTACTGGTTCACTCCACAGATGGCTATTCCGGGATCCTATTGGTGGACACTTGTATTTAAGATTCTTTCTTTTCTTTTTTTTAAAGATGTATTTATTTAATTGAAAGTCAGAGTTACACAGAGAGAAAGCGAGGCAGAGAGCGAGAGAGGTCTTCCATCCACTGGTTCTCCCCAGATGGCCACAATGACTGGAGCTGAGCCGATCTGAAGCCAGGAGCCAGGAGCTTCTTCCGAGTCTCCCAAGCGGGTGCAGGGGCCCAAGGACTTGGGCCATCTTGGTGGGATGGTCTACTCCAGGAGTCATGGCCTGTTTCACAATGCTTTGTGCATTTTGGAAACCAGGTGCTGTGATTTGGATGTTGAGTATCTCCCCAAAGGTCTCTATATTAAAGGCCTAGGGTGTCACTCTTGGGAGGTGGTAGAACCGTTATGAGGTGGAGCCTAGTGGGAGGTCCTCTGTTCGTAGGGGACTTGCTCTTGGAAAGCAGTTCTCATGCAGTGCCTTGAGTTCTCACAAGAAGGCTATTATGGACACCTGAGTTTGGCCAGGGTGACACTCTTTCTGCTTTGTGGCTGACTGTGCGATTCTTTCTCTTCATGGGCCCTGCCATCCACCGTATTGTATTGTATCTTTGAGTCTTTATCTGATCATCAATGCCCTTTGGACTTGCATTCTCCAAAAAGCATGAATCTCTCTTTTCCTTCACAAGTAGCCTGTTTCAGGTATTTTGGTGTAGTAACAAAAAGCTAGTACACTAGGAAAATAAATACGTTAAAGAAAAACCACATAGGTGGGGCTGGTGTTGTGGTGCAGTGAGTTGAGCTGTTACTTACGATGCTCGCATCCTGTGTTGGAATGCCTGGTTTAGTCCTGAAGCCTCTGCTTCTGATCCAGGTTCCTGCTATCGTGCCTGGGAAGGCAGTAAATGGTGTGCTCCTGCTGCTCATGTGGGAGACCTGGGTGAAGTTCTGGCTCTTGGCCTCCGCGTGGACCAGATCTGCCTGTTGGCAGGCATTTGAGGAGACCAGTGTATGGAAGATTTCTCTCTCTCTCTGCCTTTCAATTAAATAAATCTTTTTTTTTTAAAGGTAGGCATTTCCATCTTTGATTTAGGTTGCCATTCTGTGACTTTCCTATAGAGATTGGTTCCATCTGGATGCAGGGATGTTTGACTGTGTTTGTGTTGCGTGGCAGATTCTGAGTCCTGCACACATGGCGTTCTACACTCAGAGATGTTTCTGTGGTTCGAGGACTTAGACCAATTTTGGAGCAAGGGAAGCATACGAGACCTTAAAATTAGCTTTCTAGAGACAGGAGTGTGTCTGAAGAGTGACAGATGGAAATGAAGATGACACGCTCAGTGGGTTTTATGAGGATGATAATATTTGCATTACAAAAACAAAGAAGGAGTAAGAAACTCGAGGTGTATTAGGCTTTAATAAGAATCTTTGGGACAGACCTACCTGAATCTTTCTGAGTAAGGAGCTCAAGCGAAACACATGCCTATTTTGTTAGCAAAAGGGAAAGGAAAAAAGGCTGAATTAGCTTCTCATTCCATCCAGGCCCCGCTCAAGCAGTTTTTGTCAAGCATCTGCAAGTTGACATAACGTTGGTCCATTCAATCTGGTTCTAAATTGTTCTGTTAAATGCCAGACAACTTTTGTCACAGAAGCTGTCCCCCCTCCTTTAGAATGATTGTCTGTAATTAAGGAGGAAACCAGAAAATAATGATAGGGTTCTCTTTTGCCTTTCTAATGGCTTTCTTATTAAGCATGTCTGAAAAAGCTACCGAGATGTTGATTTTGCACGTAACCGAAAGAAGTCGGCTATTATATAATTACTTCTTTTTAAAAAACTACAAAGGGAAATGTGTCAGAAATGCTTTCAATGGGATAAAGACGCCATGAAGCACAAAGGAAAAAAAGTTCTTCTGCAACAAAAAGAGCAGTGAATAAATTAGTTATTAAAGAGACATCTTGCTAACTCCACTGAAGTGCCAATGTCCATCACCCATAGGGTGATCTTTGAGATATGACGGCGGGAGGAAGGGGAGGACTGGACGTGGGGAGGGAGGGTGGAAGAGAGCAGTAGGGCTGTGGGTGGTACAATGGCATCCGAGCCTTTTAATGGTGAAGAGAATCTTCATGTCTATTTCTGTATTGGAGGAGACCGAAGTGTTTGCAGGTGGAGACTTGATGCAGGCCCCTGTGATGCAGTCTCCGTTGTTCATATTTACTGGGAAGTGCTAAGGGCCATGTTCTTGACCGCCAGCTTGTTACTGTGCTGGCTGCCTGAGGGAACGTGATAAATACCCCGGAGGATGGACTCTCTTGTCATTCTGCTGCTTTCTTTCCCTTGTACCTCCCTCTACACAGACTCGAGGAAGAGACTATTAATATAATTGCCTGCTAAAGTTACTCAATGAAAGGTGGCCAATATTAGCAAGAATAAGATTTTTCTAGTTTTGTAGAAGTGAAGTTTGTGAAATGGAGAGGCGTGCTGTATTAGCCAGGTTTTCGTCGCTGTTAGAGATACTGGAAGCAGGCTAACTTTATTTTTAAAAGGTTTATTTAGCCCACACTTCTAGAGGTTCAAGTGTTTGTGTCTGGTGATGCCTTATTGCTGGCAGTCTCCATGCAGCACAGCACCTCACATGGCCAGGAGGCAGACGTACCTGTGTGTATGCTGTGTCTGTGTCTCTCCTTCTAAAGCCTCTAGGACTCCATCATGAGGGCTCTATCCTTATGACCTTGTCTAATTGTGATCACTTCCCAAAGTCCTGGTTCTAAGCAAACACCATAGCTGGATTGTGTTCTGCCCTCTTAATATCTCACAGTGGGGTTTAACCTTCAACCCATGAAGCCTTGGAGGACATTCAAACCACACCCAGATTGTAGTACCCAGAGGCCAATGTCACATATTATAAATGGCTGGAGGTCCATTTCCAAATTCTGCTACAGTTTCCTCTCTGGTGATCTGAGCTCCTCTTGTTTAAATCTCCTTTCTTCTGAACCTTGTTATGAGCATGGCTCCAGACTAAGATAGAATTCATAAAGCAGAGCATTGTGCTAACACACGGTAAATGCCCATTCCCTCTACAGCAAGCCTGTCTGGTTCTTGGAGTCCATTTGTTGTTTTACTCATACAGGAGCTGCTCCTCCTTGAAGGTGACTCGGAGGCAAGCTTGGAATGGTCTCAGGAAGTGACAGTGTGTGATCAGCAATGGTCTTGAAACGTCTCGTTGGTATTTTAGATCGCATTGTAATGGAAAGAGTCTAAAGTGGGAGACATGAGTTATAGTCCTGGAACAAGGTATCCAGCTCTCTCAAATCCCAACTTCTGAGATGAGAGAGTACATTTTTTAAAAATATTTGATACTTCTTAGAGTTAAAAGTAGTTTACATGGGTGTGTATTTGGTACAGCAGTTCAAATACCACTTGGGATGCCTGCATCTCATATCAGAGTGCTTGAATTTGAGCCCTGGTTCCACTCCCAATTCTAGCTTCCTGCTGGTGCCCACCCTGGGAGACAGCAATGATAGCTCAAACAGCTGGGGCTCTGCCACCCACTGGGAGACCTGGATTGAGTTCTGGACTCCTGGCTCTAACCTGGCCTAGCTGTTGTGGGTATCTGGGGAGTGAGCCAGTGAGTGGAAGATTTCTCTCTGTCTCTCTTTACTTTCCAAATACATAAAAATGAGTGAATTAAAAACATTAAAAATTAATTATGAAAAGTAACTTACATGAATTGACCATTAATAATGCACTAAAAGGGTATTAGAACCAGGAGAATATTTGGAGGTCACCAGACACCCTTGTAGCCAACTTCCTGTGCGGTAGAGTCTTTTCTCTACAACATCCCTAATTGGTGACCACCCAGCATTAATTTCAATGTTCCTAAGACAGGGAACACTTTCCTTTTATAACAAGGGAATCATCCCAAATTCTTACTAATAACTGCATCAGATGGCTAGATGTTCATCTTTGTAGTGTCTGCTTATTGATCCAATACTCGCTGGTCCAGGAGCCCTGTGGTCAGACTCAATTTTGATGTGTCAGCTTGACTAGGACATCCTACTGAGAAGCCTGGTTAAATACCAGTCAAGGTATTGGTGTGAAGGGATTTTTAGATGAAATTTGCATGTAAATCAGAAGATTCTGAGTAAAGCATATTACCCTTGATGATGTGGGCTGGCCTTGTCCAGGCAATTGAAGGCCTTAGGAAAATATAGACTAAGATGCCTCCAGGAATAGGAAATTCAGCCTGCAGAATTTCTTGCTACAGTGTCAGCCTTTCTGTGGGTTTCCAACCTGCTGGCCCACCCTGCAGATTTTAGATTTGACAGCCTCCATGATTGTGTGAGCCAAGCACTTAAAATAAATCTGTCTGTCAGATGTTACCCACCCATCCATTCATACATCTACTCATCCATTCATCTACTCATCTACCCATCCACCCATCTATCCATTCACCCATCCATCCACCTATCCATCCATTCATATATCCACCCATCCACTCACCCACCCATCCATCCATCTACCCATCTTTTATCTATTATTTCTTATTGGTTCTTTTCTCTTGAAAACCCTAATAACCCACAGAGCAATATATCAGGCCTTCAACTATTTTAAGAGAGTCTTCATATCCCCTTATGCTGAGTTGAGATGAGGTAGATGTTTCGCTGGAGCTTTTTCTAGGCAAAGCAAAGCAAACTTACTTTTATATTCAGAAGGGAAGCAGATACCATGCCAACAGATAAATGAGAAAATAATGCAAAGTGCTGAAAGTGTTAGCACAGAGCTTTGCATCTACAAGATCCCCCTTTAATAAGAGCTGATGTGATTAATAAAGACACACCAGGCCAGGCCAGACAACCAGCCCCACCAGTGTCCTCCAATGTTGTAGAGCTTGTCAGGCTATCACAATATTTGCTTTCACGCTTGGGAGATAATTGGCACTTAGCTGTAACAGCAACAGAAGTAGGAAAAAAATATGCAGGGAATGGGCTAGGTCTGGTTTTCATCTGCTAGATCCGGCACATGCCCATGTGAATGAAAAATAACAGCCCCGGGATGGCTCTGCGCCTGGACATCTGTCGTCACCCTGTCTGGTAGCTGCAGTTCCTTCCGTAACCATGAATGAGGTGACTGAGGGGAAACTGGAAGATCCTTGCAGTGTGGGAGCCAAGGACAGCATCCCCCGAGGCCGCACTAAATTTGCCTGCAGCCTGGCTCTTTGTGTGGGAGCTCCCGACTGAACCCAGTCCTGGGAATGGAAAATGCAGCTGTTTTTGCTCAAAGCTCCACGGTGGGCTCCTGCAGTCCCAGTTGTGTCTATAGTACCGGCATTCTGAGATGCTTCAGGAAAAAAAAATGAAAATAGAGAACTCACAAGCCCACCGCCCAACACAGCTATTTCTGTGTTTTTTTAAGTTATCATCCACCTGCCGACGCACTTTAGTATGATTACAATCAGTGCATGAATAGAATTTTGTGTTGTATATTTTTCCTCACTTGAAATCCTCTGGTAAGTTCTTACATTGTTTCTCTTCATCAGTACTGTTTTATAGCAGTGGATTGATTTCAGAATGGACGTACCGTGGTTAAGTTAGCCATCACTCATTGTAAAACATTCTCCACATTTGTTATAAAGACTCTACAATGGATATCTTTTTGTGTTTAGCTGTTTTCTTCTTCTAAATAACTTCCTTCAGCATTTCCAGACAATGAGTCAAAGAGATGCATTTTTATGCCTTGATATAGATTGCCGTATTGTTCCTAAAAGGGCTTGTATTGGTATACATTGCCAAAAGCGATTCACATGCATCTCTTCTGCCAGAATGTACCCAGACTGGGTATTAATTATGATGAATATGAAGTGATATGATAGTGTAGTTCTCATTAAAAAATCATTGTTATTATTGCTTATTTGAGAAGGAAAGAGGGAGGGAGAGAAGCAGAGAGAGAGAGGGAGAGAGAGAGAGAGAATGTTCCACTAGTTGTCTCCAAATGCCTGCACTGGGCAGGCTGCACTAGGCCAAAGCTAGAGGCTTCGTACCAAATCCGGGTCTCCCATGTGAATGGCAGGGCCACAGCTACCTGAGTCACCATCACTGCTTTCCAAGATGCACGTGAGCAGGAAGCTGACATTTGGGAAGGAGCTGGGACTTGAACCCAGGCACTCCAATGTTGGATGTGTGGGTCCCAACTGGCTTTTTTTTTTTTTTTTTTTTTTTGGACAGGCAGAGTTAGACAGTGAGAGAGAGAGACAAAGACAGAGAGAAAGGTCTTCCTTCTGTTGGTTCACCCCCGAAATGGCAGCTATGGCTGGTGCGCTGAGCTGATCCGAAGCCAGGAGCCAGGAGCCAGGTGCTTCCTCCCTGGTCTCCCATGGGGTGCAGGGCCCAAGCACTTGGGCCATCCTCCACTGCCTCCAGGGCCACAGCAGAGAGCTGGACTGGAAGAGAAGCAACCGGGACAGAATCCAGCGCCTGGGACTAGAACCCGGTGTGCCGGCGCTGCAGGCGGAGGATTAGCCTATTGAGCCACAGCGCCGGCCCCAACTGGCATTTTAACTGCGAGGCCAATTGCCTTCTCCTTTTCATTTTTAAAAAATTAACAAAGATCATCATGTTCCATGTAATGTTTAACAATTACATTTTTCTGTGTGTATGATTTGTGTCTGTTAGTGCCTATTGGGATATTGGTTCTTACAAATTAATTTGAACTACTTCTTTACAAATTAGTAAGAATTAATGGAAGCATTTATTATTTTATTTGTAGGTTTATTATTTTTGCATAAAGTTCATTATTTTTTACAGTAACGGGCTTTCCAGTAATCTCTATTCTCGTATTTAGAAAAACCCTTTAGGGGCTGGCGTTTGATCTAATGATTAAAATATCAGGATGTGTCAATCCTGTACTGCAGTCTCTGGGGTTTAATGCCTAGCTCTGGTTCCTGTCTACAGCTTCCTACTAATGTGGGAGGCTGAAGGTGATGGCTCAAGCAGTGGTAACGGCTCACATAGTTGAATCTCTGCTATCCACACTTGAGACCTGGGTTGTGTTTCTGGCTCCCGGCTTTGGCACAGCCCACGTGCTTTGGACATTTGGGGAATGAACCAGTGAATGAGCACTCTCTTTTGATACATCTCAACTGACTGAATAAAAATTTTTAAAATTCCCTTATTCAATCCTATGTTATCTTTTTTTTGTGGTCTATTTTTATGTGCAACTTGGACTTGATAGAATATTGCCTAATTTCTAAAAACATTTTGATATTCAAGGTTAGTTCTTGTTCAAAATGGTTTTGGCTATCCCAAATATAGTCAACCAACAAGAAAAAAATATTTGAAAATAAACTTTGGCTCATTTTATTATTCAAAATGTGCAAAACTGGTAGTTGAATTTCTTGCATGGCTGTATGAGTCATTCCCATTTTATTTTTGTTAAAATTCTTGAATGGCTATAGTGTCTTCCCTATGTGCTCCATGTATGCTATCTACCAGGGGAAAAATACCTTGTAAGGCAGTTTATGAACTGAGTTTGCTTGGTGTTGAGCCTTCTCCCCAGCCTGAATTATTCTTAGCTCTTGTGTTACCCCAGCTGTGTTTCCTGGCTGCGTTTGCCCTGGGTACTGTCTAGGGGAAGGCTTGTCAGTAGCCCTGAAGCAACCATTGGTGTAGGGCATACGTTAAAACCAGCTGTCAGGCCGGTGCCGCGGCTCACTAGGCTAATCCTCCGCCTGCGGCGCTGGCACACCGGGTTCTAGTCCCGGTCGGGGTGCCGGATTCTGTCCCGGTTGTTCCTCTTCCAGTCCAGCTCTCTGCTGTGGCCCGGGAGTGCAGTGGAGGATGGCCCAGGTCCTTGGGCCCTGCACCTGCATGGGAGACCAGGAGAAGCACCTGGCTCCTGGCTTCGGATCAGCGCAGTGCCGGCCGTAGCGGCCATTTGGGGGGTGAACCAACGGAAGGAAGACCTTTCTCTCTGTCTCTTTCTCTCACTGTCCACTCTGCTTGTCAAAAAACAAACAAACAAAAACCCAGCTGGTCTATGGCTTACCTGCCTTCCACGTGGCAGCTACGAGGTTGGACAGGACCACTGTCCAGCTTGGTGGGCCTGCACATGGCTCTCCTAAGTCATGGTCAAGACCCTGCCATTGATGGCAAAGACGGTGGCTCATGTGCAGTGCGCTCCTGGATGGAAGATTGACGAACACTGTCTTATGTGTCTCCTCACAGCAGTTCTTTAGTATGAGGTGTGCACTCAGTTCTCGACAGTCTGCGGCTCTTTTGTGGGTTAGTTTGCAGGCTGCCTTTGAATCCTACAGCAAGGCAGAGATGTGGCCCAGACTACTACTACTTCTAAAGGGCAGACTAAAAGAGAAGAATAATTAATCAAGTACCTGCCATCCAGATTTAGAAAATGTTGATATTCGGCTGGCGCTGTGGCGCAGTGGGTTAACGCCCTGGCCTGAGGCGCCGGCATCCCATATGGGTGCTGGTTCAAGACCCGGCTGCTCCGCTTCCTGTCCAGCTCTCTGCTATGGCCTGGGAAAGCAGTAGAAGATGGCCCAAGTCCTTGGGTCCCTGCTCCCACGTGGGAAGACCCGGAAGAAGTTCCTGGCTCCTGGCTCCAGATCGGCACAGCTCTGGCCATTGCGGCCATCTGGAGAGTGAACCAGCAGATGGAAGACCTCTCTCTCTCTCTGCCTCTCCTCTCTGTGTGTAACTCTGACTTTCAAATAAATGAATAAATCTTTTTAAAAAAGAAAACATTGATATTCTTTATATTAGGTTTGGTAAAGAAAAAAGCTTGAGGAGTGAGCATTTAGCCGAGCCAAACATTGGGGTGCCTGAGTTTGGTTCGTTGTCCTGGCTCCTGGCCCCAGCTTCCTGCCAGTTCAGACTCTGGGAGGCAGTGGTAAGGGCTTAAGTAATTTGGTTCCTGCCACACTAGTGGGAGACCTGGATTGTGGTCCCAGCTCCTGGTGTCAGCCTCAGCTCAGCCCCAGTTGTTACAGGCATGCGGAGAGAGAACCAGGAGAAGAGTACTCTGTCTCTCTCTTTCTCCAAAAAAAAAAAAAAGTCCTGATCTCTTACTGACACTAGTTTTCCCACTGCTGCCATTTTCATTTCTACTTCATGTAGACTAACAACATGCATTTGCTGCTTGTTATTACCAAATACTAATGTTTCGGCATCTTTAGGCTTTGTGTACATGCCTTGTAGAATCACGGTCAGCCTTAGGTCCAGTGGTGTGGTGCGGCTGGTTAAGCTGGGCTTGAGAGGCCAGGATCCCATATCAGAGTGCTGGCTTGAGTCCTGGCTGCTCTGCTTTCGATCCAGGTCCCTGCTAAAGTGCCTGGGAAGGCAGTAGAAGAAGGCCTGAGCGCTGGGCCCCTGCACCCAGGTGAGAGACACAGATGGAGTTCTAGGCTCCTCTCTTTAGCCTGGCCCAGCCCTGGTGTGTGCCGTTTGGGAAATGCACCAGCAAGCAGGAGCTCTCTTTTTGTCTTTCCCTATCTCTGTCACTTTGCCTTTCAAATAAATACATAAATAAACCAATCTTGAAAAAGAAACATGACCCACCTTGAGGAACTTACAATGCATATAAAAACCAACCTGATTTCTTTAGAGTTCATTTCCGTATGCAAGAAAGGAAAGAGAAAAGGGGAGTACCTGAGAAGGCATGTGATGCGTTAAGAAAGAAATCCACCAAATTAATGTCATTAGAAACAGCTTGCCTTTGAGTGGAAAATATTCTAGACTACTGTTTCACAGAAGGCCTTGTCAGAAAACGCCATCCCTGATGCCTCAATACACACAAATGTAGAAAACACACACACACACACACACACACACCCTCTGTGCATTTGTGTCTCTTCAGTGGAATCTCCTGGCGGTGCTGTTGAGAACTGGGGTGGATAGTGCAGAGAAAGCAGCATCCTAGCTCTTGCTATAGGACGCATCTTTCTATCTTTTATTTATTTGAAAGTCAGAGTTACACAGAGAGAGAAGAGTCAGAGAGAGAGAGAGAGAGGTCTTCCATTCGATGGTCTGCTCCCCAGATGGCTGCAACAGCCAGAGCTGTGCCGATCTGAAGCCAGGAGCCAGGAGCTTCTTCTGGGTCTCCCACATGGGTGCAGGGGCCCAAGGACTTGGGCCATCTTCTACGGCTTTCCTGGGCCAGAGCAGAGAGCTGGACAGGAAGTGGAGCAGCTGGGTCTCGAACCCCTGCCCATATGGGATGCTGGCGCTTCAGGCCAGGGTGTTAACCCACTGCACCACAGCACCAGCCCCCACTATATGCCATTTCTAACAGTGAATTAGTACAAGTAACCACACCACATGCTCTGAGGGACATGTTCTGAGGGACACCAGCAGGCTTTTCCATGTTTCCATGGCTTCTTAACCACCTGTTTCCTCGGTGGAAGGATATTGATGTTTTCACAGAATTGGAGCAAAAAGGCTTGGTTGTATTCATTTTCCCCTGTGAATGAGTGAAGCTTTTCAAAATGAACACACTGAACAGCAAATTATCATCCCATTAAGTGCTTAAAATTATAGGCAGCTGAGCCAAACCTGCTCCCCAGCCCGGCTTCCCTGGATACAGCCGAACAAGCCAGCTACAAATTCCAGATGATCCATCTGCTTCACTGGGACAGTAATTTACGAAACCCAGTGTTTTGCTACAAAACCACTGAGAGGCAATCTTGACCGATAGGCTATGTGTCAGGTGCTGGTTGGCGAGACGTCTTCCACTTGAAGTCTTTTGCTTGGACTCTTGATGTGTTTCATGGCATGGGTGTCCAGAGTTCTGGACGTGAGAAAGGAGCCTTTTGCTGTTGGGTACCACCGTCCTACACAATGGCAGTTTCTGGTTCTCTGCTACTTTTACCACCACCACCACCTTTGCCACCAGAGACAATGTCTCTTCATGTGAAACGCAGTTGTCTCCAGGATCTTTTGCACAACACAAGTGACCAAGAGGAGTAGGGGTGCATGATCCTATGTAGTAGCTCGTTGATTAGCTAATTCATTCAAAGGCCACTGGGCCCTCACTCTGTTATGGGCACTGAGGATTAAAAGATAAGTAAGAAATAGTCACTGCCCCCACGGAACTGGGTCTGGTAAGAGACATCCAATCAAAGGTTGGCATCGCAGTGGCCTCTGATAGAAACCGGGACAAGGCGCCAATGTTTAATCAGTGTTGCTCAAGTAACTTCCGAACGATGTAAGGAGCCTGTGCTTCTTCCATTCTCCTGGCCAGTGAGGCTGCAGAAGTCAAATGAAGGCTCATTCACGATGGAGAGTATGCAGGCACTGTAACTTCTTAGTGCTCCCTCCACACTCCCTTGCATAGTACACTCCAG
Organism: Lepus europaeus; assembly: GCF_033115175.1. Lineage (NCBI taxonomy): Eukaryota > Metazoa > Chordata > Mammalia > Lagomorpha > Leporidae > Lepus > Lepus europaeus. The sequence goes on from NC_084842.1 coordinate 13,489,884, forward strand.
AAGAGTTATTCACTACCCCCAAATACCCATTGCCCTGCCTGCCTTCTGCTCATGTCTGGAATGCCTCCTCCCTACTGCTTTGTTTAGAAATCTCCCTGGTACTTCCAGGCCAGGCCCACTTTGCTCAGAGCTCCTGGAGCACCTGGTGCTGTTTCTAGGGTACAAAGCACGGAAGCTGCTCCCTTGCTGGAGTGCTTCAGGTCCATCAGAGTCCCCAGAGTGGACTGGGAACTTTCTGGGAGTCACAGTCCCTTGCAGAGCCCAAAAGGCCCCTTGCAATTTTCAGTAACCACTTGGTTCTGAGTAGGAGTATTTTGATACCCAGGAGAGAAGATTCGGTTTGGTTTTCCTGCCTGAGCTATTCTTGGGAATCTCCCAGGCTCTAGACTGAGCCTCATCACCTTTAACGTGAGGAATATTTACAGGCCTAACGACAAAATTTGATTGTCTGGAAGCAGGACCTGGGGGGAGAGCGGAAAGATTTGTTTCTGTATCCTGCTCTTTTAGAGCAGGAAATACTTCAGTTAATTTTATGCCAGACCATAAAGAAAGAGTCTCTCATTTAACATGGGGACGTGCCTCCAGCCAGGGGTGCTGGCTCACAGATCCAAAGTCGCGAGCACTGCCGTGGAAATTCTTGTTAGCCTGACTTGTGTAGCCTCGGCAGGGGGCCGTTCTCTCAGCCAAGAAGAGTTCCATGTGTGGAGCTGGTGGAACAGACTGGTTTGTGGGTAGAGCATCATTCATTCTGTAAAGCATGGGCACGGGGAGCTGTGTTGTGGCTCAGCACGTAAAGCTGCTGCTGGTGCTGCTGACATCCCATATCAGAGTGCCAGTTTCACTCTTGGCCACTCTATTTCTGATCCAGTTTTCTGCTAATGCGGTGGAGCACAGCCCACGTACTAGAGTTTGTAGGAGACCCGAATGACGTTCCTGAATAACAGCGTCAGCGTGCCCAGGCCTACCTGTTGCAGGCATTTGGGGGTGAACCAGCAGAAGTAAGATTCTCTCCCCGCTGCGTATCTCTTTTTATCTCTGTCTCTGTATCTCCATCTCTTTTGTCACAAGATCCTTTTTTTTTTTTAAAAAAAAAAAGATTTTATTTATTTGTTTGAGAGGTAGAGTTACAGACAGAGGGAAAGACAGAGAGAAGGGGCTTTCATCTGCTGTTTCACTCCCCAAATGGTCCCAATGGCCAGAGCTGGGCTGATCCAAAGCCAGGAGCCAGGAGCTTCCTCCAAGGTCTCCCACATTGATGCAGGGGCCCAAGCATTTGGGCCATCTTCTACTGCCCTCCTGGGCCACAAGTAGAGAGCTGGATTGGAAGAGGAGCATGAACCCACATGGGATGCCAGCACCACAGCCGGAAGCTTAGTCGCCTATGCCACAGCACCAGCCCCATGGGAGATCTTTGTTGGAGTCATGAGATGCACTCCTTGATACCTGCTAATCTCAGTGAGATTTGGTCTCCCACATGGGTGGCAGCCAACCCAAGTACTTGGGCCATCTTTCACTGCCTCCTCAGGTAAACTAGCAGAAAGCTGGATCAGATGTCGAGCAGCTGGAACTCGAACCAGTGCTGATACAGCATGCTGGAGTTACAAGTGGCAGCCTAACCCCTGCACCATAATGCCAGCCCCTGGATTTGACCTTTTCATAGCTAGTGTGGTAATGGTGCTTGATAAATCACAGTGAGGAGCTAATTCTGTGAGACTGAAAGGAAATGCACATAGTTTTTGGCTTAAGATGTATACATTTTAACAGCAAAAGACAAGAAAGACACACATTCCAAAGGTGTCAAAACCAAGAACAGAATCGGATAATCCCATATGGTTTGATGCTCTTTATTGGGTTCCTGGCTGGCTGCGGAAGGTGGCTACCCATGTCAGGGGACCTGAGTGCCCAGGATGTCCACCAGGGAGCATCTGTCTGGTCCTGAGATGGTGTTAGACCCTGTAAGCACTTTTGGTTCTGAGAAAACTAAAGTGACCAAAACATAGTAATCAGTTCAAACTGACATTGATACCAAGAAACCCTGTAGCTGACTCCATTGGCATTCATAGATCATATGCCAGAGTTGAGAGTAGATATAGGTGAGAGGAATACCTAGGTGACAGAGGTGTGATGGGTGGTGATGGCCAGGCTGGGTTTGGATTGTCTCGTCATCAGATTCTAGACTGATGGTCTTGGTGCAGCTGGGAGACCTCTGAAAGATTAGAATCAAAGTCTGCTGATTTAAGTCTTAAAGTGTAGAGCCCAGGATTAAGAAGCAAGGAGGTTAACAGGATCTGGGTCAACGGCTAGAGAGCCCCTCTCTATTTTTACTGGGGCAGGGTTTTAGAAGAAGGAAGAGACGTATCTATATGGATAGGATGGACACAAGTGAACAAAGGAGAATGGTTCATGTTTCCTAGCTGCTGACTGAGAGGCCTCGTGGGTCCAGGATGCTGCTCTGTCCTTCTGGGAGTAATTGTGAGATGTCAGGCTCAGCATCTTACGGACCCCTTAGAAATCAGTACAGGAGGTGGTGCTGCCATCCCAAGAACGGGGTGTTTGCCTCTGCCTTCAGAACCACTGTTGGGATTGTTTGTTTGTCTGCACCGGTATCAGCAGGAGTTGACAGTGTTCTTGGCATACTATAGTTAGGAGGGAGTCTCGCAAGTCTGCTGCATTTAAAGAATTGTATTAGAAATTCTGTGACATTTTAATTGGCTTAGAGTCAGTCCACCTCAGAGAAATAGGATGTGAGTTTGAAAGCCATGTATTGTAGCTCTTTAATAGCTCATTATGCTATAGGCAGTGATTATTTGAATGGCTAATGACATCAAATGAAACACAAAACAAATCCATATAGGTTTTATTGGATTGCAAGTAAGAGACAGAGAGAGGCTGAAAATTTATCTGAATCTGATTAGGGAAATAAAACCCCAGACAGAGAAATGATGGATGGTGAGAGCTGACTGACTTGAACCCCGCTAGGAGCTAAATGCCCTCAGAGAATGCACCATGGACTTTCAGAGCTGGAAGGAATTCAGGCCTCCATCAAGACGCGCATTTTGACAGATAAGACAACTGAAGCTTGAAGGAGCAAACAACTTGACATAGGCCTCTCCTGCTAAAAGGGCCAGAGTGTAAATTTGAATCCAGACCCTCTGAGGCACTTTGATGAATCACAGTGTTTGGCCCATTGTCACAACCATCTGCAACAAGTGCTCTATCAATATTTATCAGGTCACAGGCGTCCCTTTCCATTATGTCACCTGAGTTCCTCTGTCACCTTGTCCGGCACTTGGGGAGCCTGGTAGGAGAGCAGCGACTCTGTGCAATACCAGTGTCCCTCACTCCCGGGGGTGCGTGATAGGACTCTGGGCTGGATCTTGGTTCTCAAAGAGAACTCCCAGTGTCGAGGCTGACTTGTGGCACTTGGTTTCTTGTCTGTCTGCCTAGCACATCACACAGCATGGCTGAACACTGTCAGCTCACAGGGGCGGTATAGAGAACCACAGAGCTGTTCATCTTCTCCTTCACTCTTTTTTTTTTTTGGACAGGCGGAGTTAGACAGTGAGAGAGACAGACAGAGAGAAAGGTCTTCCTTCCGTTGGTTCATCCCCCAGATGGCTGCTATGGCCGGCGCACTGCGCCGATCTGAAGCCAGGAGCCAGGTGCCTCCTCCTGGTCTCCTATGGGGTGCAGGGCCCAAGCACTTGGGCCATCCTCCACTGCACTCCCTGGCCACAGCAGAGAGCTGGACTAGAAGAGGAACAACCGGGACAGAATCCGGCGCCCCAACTGGGACTAGAACCGGCGGTGAACAGGGCACCCACTGAGTGACATCCTGGGGCGGCAGTGTCTGGGGAGCGTACCTGGGCTCAGTGAGGAGGTGCTGGGAAGGCGGAGCCTGGGGCTACTGCCAGAGGGCGTCCCCGCAAGGGGACCCCAGAGGCCTCAGGGGTCGCTCAGTCTGGCCTGGGGCATGGGGCTCAGAGAGGAGGCTGCCGGCCAGGGCTCCTGTTCCGGGAGGGACAGCGGTTCTCTCTTCCAGCCTCCTTGGACAAGGTCAGGGTCAGGCTCAAGCTGAAGCGGTGCCGTCGCTGCTCTGGGGCTGGCTGCTGGCCTCCTTGTCTGCGGTGCTCACCTCCCCCTGGCCTGTGCCTTCGAGGGCCAGTTCGCCCATGGCTCCAGCCAGCTTCCTCACGCTCACAGCCTCCGAGTCGCCCTGGATGTCGGGGACTGCGTTCCGGCGGCCCGTGCGGTCGCAGGAGATGAAGTCCGAGTAGGAGGACTCGACCTCCATCACGCCTGTCGCATTGCTCCGCAGGCCTGGTTTAAGTTCTTTTTCCGGCTTGCATCTCCTCAGATTCTTCATGGTTGATCAATCAGTGAGCCGTGGTGCCTGCCTATCTCCTTCACTCTTGCTGCCGTGGTGTGGGTACGGTTCGAGTGTATCTCCCAAAGGTTCATGTGTTGGAAGTGTGGTCTTCAAAGTGGTGGCACTGAGAGATGCTGTGGAACCTTTAAGAGGAGTAGCCTTGTAGGGGAGGTTGTTCTCAGTTCATTGCGGGGTATGCCCTTGGAAGGGATTGTGGGACCCTCGCTTGCTTTCCAGATGTGACCTCTTCCTTCCGCACACACTCTTACCGTTGTGATGCCATCTGCCATGAAGTCCTCACCAGGGAAGACCAAGTGCTGGCACCTTACCCTTGGAAATACAAAGCTGTAAGCCAAATAAACTTCTTTTCCTTATAAAGTTAGCCTGCCTCTGGTGTTTCATTATAGTAACAAAAAAATGACTAACACACTCACCTGGGCCTAGGTTGCTTCTCCAGTGGTCAGAGCTATTGCTTTTCTATGGTCACAAGTCAAGGAACTCTCAGCAGTGTTTACCATTCTCTGTCCTGTGTCTGTCCACAGATGCCAGATGCAATGCTAAGGGCAGACTCTTCTTTTTTTTTAAAGATTTATTTATTTATTTGAAAGTCAGAGTTACACACAGAGAGAAGGAAAGGCAGAGAGAGAGAGACAGAGAGACAGAGAGAAAGAGAGAGAGAGAAAGAGAGAGAGGTCTTCTATTCCCTGGCCGCAATGGCCAGAGCTGAGCTGATCTGAAGCCAGGATCCAGGAGCCAGGAGCTTCCTTTGGGTCTCCCATGTGAGTGAAGGGCCCAAGCACTTGAGCCATCTTTCACTGCTTCCCCAGGCCACAGCAGAGAGCTGGATCAGAAGTGGAGCAGCTGGGACTCAAACCAGCACCCATATGGGATGCTGGTGCTGCAGGCGGCGGCTTTACCTGCTACGCCACGGCACCGGCCCCAAGGTAGACTCTTCTTAAACTTTGCATTTAGTGTTGCTCTTTCTTTTATTTCTCAGGCTATCATTTTAGACCAACTCTTTTTTTCCCAGAAATCTCTCTTGCTATTGAAAAAATAATTTTCTCTGCTGTGATTGATCTGGCCATTGCATTTTTTTTCATCAGGCCCAAACGTGGTTCTCTGCTCCCTTTTGGAACAAGACTAAGATTTTATCACATCCTTTTCATCTTGTCACCTTGTACGTATTATGCTTCAACATTTTTCAGTTTTAGAGACTACAGTGCATCGTGTTAATATACCAGCAGGCTCAAACCACAGTGCCTGGTGAGTTTCGTTTCCAATTTGGGACACAATCACATCTTTTTTTGAAATTTCTTAAAAGGGGCCTCTAGGAAATGAGAAACAGTTGGCTTTCTATTCATGGCACTTTATCATCTCTGTTTTGATAAAAACGACTTATTTAGAAAAAGTTTGAAGTAACATATCTACTTTCCATGTGGTCTGCTTCTATGATTGAATATGCTTTTGGATTTTTGGTATCTTTTTAGTTCAAGAAATATATATTGGAATGTGAAGTGGCTATATTTTTCCCAAGATGACATTGTATAGTGGTAAAAAAAATGCAGAGGTTTTGGCTTCTGGTTAAAGATGAAGGGTTGGATGAAGGACTGTTAGAAGCTGGCTGTGTAGCAGGTGGACAACCATCAGAGGTACAGAAACCCAGGCTGTATGACATCCTCAGGGAAGATTTGTGTGGCCACAGAGCCCTGGTACAAGTTTAGCTTTTCCCTACCATGGCTCCCAAATGCTATCTCGTCAATTAATTCTGACAAAATGATTAAGGATTAACCAAATTCCAGGTGCTGTATTGGAGCCTAGGGACTCAAAATCAAATAATATCCTACCTTACATGTACACACAAATCGAATCCAGATGCACTTGAGATCTAATTGTGGAAGGTAAATAAAGCTTTCAGAATGTAGGTAACCACTTCATGACCTTGGTGTAGGCAAGTTTTTTTTCCCTTAAAGATCTATTTATTTATTTATTTATTTATTTATTTATTTATTGGGAAGGCAGAGTGGTGGGGTGGGGGTGGGAGTGGGGAAAGAGAAAGAGAATGTCTTCCATCTGCTGGTTCTTTTTACAAATGGCCACAATAGCCAGTTTTGGCTGAATAGAAGGCGCCAGGAACTCCATCCTGGTCTCCCACATGGGTAGCAGGAGCCCAAGTAGTTGGGCCATCTTCCACTGCTTTCCTGGGCACATGAGCAGGGAGCTGGGTCAGAAGCAGAGTAGCTGGGACAGGAACCTGCACTCTGGTATGTGATACGGGTGTTGCAGATGACAGCCTAACCTGCTGTGCCACAGCATAGGCCCTGAGATCGTTTTCCCTCCCTTTCTAAGCAGGACTTTACAAGGAATGAATAAAGAGAAAACATGGACTCCATTAACGTTAGAATTGTCAGCTGTAGCCAATGTACAAATATATATACTATTACAAGTGAGGATGTAGAGCAGCTAGTACAATCACATACACTCATGGGCATACACGTTGGTAATTTGGAAACCATTGGCACTATATGCTAAAGTTGAAAAAATGCTGAATTCAGACTCACATAGAGTTCATTCCCGGGTGGATATATATAACCAATAAGAAATGTACCTACACTCCATTGTAATGGGTTGAATGGAGAGTGACCAGGGAGAGAAGAAATAGAGACAGACAGGGCAGGTTAGTATTTGAGAAGGTTGGCTGTTCAAGACGGGAGAGATGGGTAGCACCAGGGGAACTTGAGGTCGAAAGAGGTCTTCGGTAAAAGGAGTAGTATCAAAAGATGGAATCTAGGGGCTGACGCTGTGGCACAGTGGGTTAAGACCCTGGCCTGAGGTGCTGGCATCTCATATGGGTGCCGGTTCTAGTCCTGGCTGCTCCACTTCCGATCCAGCTCTCTGCTGTGGCCTGGGAAAGCAGTGGAGGATGGCTCAGGTCCTTGGGCCTCTGTGCCCATGTGGGAGACCTGGAGGAAGCTCCTGGCTCCTGGCTTTGGATCAGCACAGCTCCAGCCATTGCTGCCATTTGGGGAGGGAACCAGCGGATGGAAGACCTCCCTCTCTGTCTCTACCTCTCTCTGTAACTCTTTCAAATTAAAAAAAAAAAAAAGGTGGAGTCTAGAAATGTTGGCAAGACTGAAATTAACTTTTGGGACATGTTCCCAGGTGAGAAGAGATTTTAAGTTAAATAAAAAGTGAGCATTAAAGTACCAGCATGTGAATGATATGCACATAGGTGTGTGTTGAAGGAGCTCTCTGGGGATGGAATCAGTTTTTTGGTGGAGAAAGAGGCTAGTTGATTTGCAAAATGAGATGCCCCTAACTCTACTAAGCACTTCCACTCCCTTCTCCTGGTCTTGCTGTCCTGTCATGCTGCAGCCATCACCCTGCCAGCCACCATGTCTAAGAGAATGACCCAGCTGACTGCAAACTTCCTGGACTTGCTGAGCTCAGTGAGAGTCACCCACTCACCCATCCTCACAGCTACACCCTTGACCTACTATTATCTGCTCAGAGCCATTCATATTGGCTTCCTTACTCTCTCAGGTCCAGTCTACTTGTGTTACTACATTCCATGAAGACCTTCAGGTCAAAGATGGTGGAGGGGCTGGCACTGTGGCATAGCGGGTAAAGGCTCCGCCTGCAATCCTGGCATCCCATATGGGTGCTGGTTTGAGTCCTGGCTGCACCATTTCAGATCCAGCTCTCTGTTATGGCCTGGGCAAGCAGTAGAAGATGGCCCAAGTCCTTGGGCCCCTGCATCTGCATGGGAGACCTGGAAGAAGCTCCTGGCTCCTGGCTCCTGGCTCCTGGCTTCAGATTGGCTCAGCTCTGGTCGTTGCGGCCAATTGGAGAGTGAACCAGCAGATGGAAGTCCTCTCTCTCTCTCTGCCTCTCCTCTCTGTGTGTAACTCTGACTTTCAAATAAATGAATAAATCTTAAAAAAAAAAAAAACAAAGATGGTGGAACTGGGAAGCAGGATTTCTAGAGGTGGGCACTGTTCTAACTGTGGGTAAAAAAAGAAAGGTCTAAAGGAGCCATGGGGTAAAGGAATGAGGCATAACTGAATGCTGGACCATGTGAGATGCAGAGAAAGAAGAGGCTAAACTCCAAAGAGTCTTGTCCTCAAGAATTCTCCAGAGCTGATCCAGAATCTTGCTGTCGAGCAGCACAGGAAGAAGCTGTGTGACTTCTGAGAACGGTGTCCAAGTGTGCAGAGTGGCAGGCGAGAGAACGCTCGAGCTGAGCAGCACGCTCCTGGAAGTCAGGGCCTGTCCCTTGTCTCTGCCCTGCTGCAGAGCTGGGCACCAGCGTTTGCAGAGTGTACTTTCCCATCTGTGTGTGTGTGTGTGTACGTACGTAGATCATTATATGAATGTGCATGGATAGACACATGCATGAGTGTGTGTATACATGTATGTGTGTATACATTTATGCATGCATCCATGATCTCATTTGAGTCTCTAGACACCACAAAATAAGCCTAAGTATTATACCTATTTTATTTATTTATTTATTTTTATTTTTTTAAGGGGAAGGGTTTATTGGGGAAACCCAACAGACTGGAGGGAAAAGGCAAAGAAGGAAAAGAGGGAGAAGGAGAGCGTAAGAGAGAGAGAGAGAGGGAGAGAGAGAGGGAGAGAGATCAGGAGATGGAGGGAAAGAGAGCCACGTGTTCAGGAACAAGTCCTCTTAAAACTTTGCCCGGGGTGGGGGGGTGGTGGGTAAGGAAGTAGGAGCAGTGAATCCCATTAGAATGGAGGTGGAGTTGACACCGGTGGTTGGTCCATGTGGTCACCTGGCTTCCACCAGTGGTGGTGGGGGCTAGAGCCTAGGATGGTGTCCAGGGTATAGATCGCGCCATAGATAAGACTGCACCATTTTACTAACATCCCTCCTTTTTTTTTCTATAAAGTGAGAATTGTATGGGATTACATTAGCCCTAAAAGTCTAAGATGAGTAGGAGGATGATGATTTGTCTTTAGAGCTACTTCCTGCTGACATGGGGTGACGAAGTACTCTCTGCTGTCATGGGGCGATGTCTCAAGACGCTGTCTCCTGGGTGGGGGGCCAAGCATGTCCCTGTAGCAGCAGCATTTGGCTGACCACCTGTATACCTATTTTAGAGGTACTCAAACCAGGCTTACCTAGATTAAATATCTTGTATGAAATGGAGGGAGTGATGGGGCCAGAATTTGAACCTGGGCCTTTAAACAAAATGAAGTGGTGTAGATGGGTGCACGTGTACACACACACACATAAGCACACACACTTTTATCCATGCTGGTTCACTCTAAATGGTTACAACAGCCAGGTCTTCACCAGCCAAAAGCAAGGAGCCAGGAACTCCATCTGGGTCTCTCATGTGGGTTTCAGAGGCACATGAACTTAGGCCATCTTTTGCTACTTTTCCAGGAACATTAGCAGGAAGCTGGATTGGAAGCAGAGCAGCTGGGACTTGAACTGGTGCTCCTATATGAGGTGCTGACATTGCAAGTGGTAGCTAAACCCATTGCAAGTGGAGGTTTTGTATATATATTTCTTTGGCAAGTTACATTTTTTTGTGCAATAGGACTCTGATTTTTTTTTTAACCATACTGTGATATAAAGTAGTCCTAAAATGAAAAAAAATCCAAAACAAAAGGGAACTGATCTACTTGCATTTTTTTCTCTTCGTAATATCTCTTGATATCTTCACTTGAGCAGGAGGAAGTGAAAGAAATCAATTTTTATTTAATAAGATTTATTCATTTATTTGAAAGAGTTACAGAGAGAGAAGGAGAGACAGAGAAAGAGCTTCTATCCACTGGTTTGCTTCCCAGATGGCTGCAACGGCTAGGGCTGGGCCAGGCCAGAGTCTCCCACATGGGTACAGGGGCCATTTTCCTCTGCGTGGGCCCTCTTACTCTGCTTTCCCCAAGCCATCAGCAAGGAGCTAGATTGCAAGTGGAGCAGCTGGGACATGCACTGGCACTCATATGGGATGCTGGCGTCTCAGGTGTTGGCTTTACCTGCTATGCCACAGTAAGGACCCTGAGAAATCCGTTTTTCCCCTGCTGTGTCGTAAGTGTACTGACCTGCAGTGGCAATACACTGGTGGGACACTGAAGCCGTGCAGTGCATCATGACACATGAGTGGGCCACTCTGCCACCTTCTGACATGCAGAAATGGTGTGTTTGAATGAATCACAGTGACAATAACAACAGGGAAGGTGCTATGGGGGCAGCCTCTTTTGAATGCTTGTGGTAAAAATGGCTTCAGTTTTAAGGGAGAGGAAACCTTCCCTGAGAAGGCCAAGTGCATGGCCATTTGGTTCTGAATATTTTGCGAGATGGCTTCCAGGCCAGCAGAGCAGGGATGCCTGCAGCTAGGTTCTCTTGCATTCCAACCCAACCCCCTTCCTGAATCTCCTGGAGATTTTATTACCTCGTACAAACCCTGACATTCTGCAAATTGAATGGTGCGCCCTTAATGATCTCTCCAACAAGAATGAGGTAATCGCTTAGTAATTTCAAATATTTCAGAGGTCAAGGGAGGCATTTATGGTTTCCTTTATCACAGACTGAATGGACTTTGTCAGTCAATCATTTAAGCAACCAATGATGTGTATTCTGCCTATTATCACTGCCTTCCGCGATCCTTCTCCTGGGTGCTTTGGGTATTTGTCAGGAAGACAGAAAAGTCAGGCCAGATGGCAAGGATTATTATGGTTGCATGTGTGTCTTTCTTCTTTTTCCTTTCCTCTGCTCTGTCCTCAGTTCTATCAGCACAAACAGTAATTGGCTATCTGGAAACAAGCAGGGAAATATGGACCCTTTTGGGCTGGCTGTATGGATGAAAAACAGCGCCTCCTTGTTTGGTTGACCAGATGTGTACTTTGTTCCAGGTTCATATTGCAAACATCAGCTTTTGTGTGCAGTGTGATGGGGTGCTGAGGATGAGAAGGGGAATGCGAATACACTTCAGGGGCTTGGAATTTCTCCCTAATCCTTCCCAAGCGCAGGGTGAAGATTAGGTGGGTTTTTTGTTCTTTCTCGGAAACATTTTTAGGAGCAGAAAAGCATTTATTAACCAGGTTATTTTGGTCTCAGATTTTGAAGGTAGGGGTAAGGCTAAGGCATATGTTTGGGTGTCACCTTGCCTGGTTGCCTTTATGTGCTAAGGTACTTTGGATAACAATGATAATGCTGTTTGATAATTTTTTTTTATTTGACAGATAGAGGTAGACAGTGAGAGGGAGAGACAGAGAGAAAGGTCTTCCTTCCATTTATTCACTCCCCAAATGGCTGCTACGGCCGGCGCTGTACCAATCCAAAGCCAGGAGCCAGGTGCTTCCTCCTGGTCTCCCATGCAGGTGCAGGGCCCAAGCTCTTGGGCCGTCCTCCACTGCCTTCTCGGGCCACAGCAGAGAGCTGGAGTGGAAGAGGAGCAACCGGGACTAGAACCCGGTGCCCATATGGGATGCCGGTGCCGCAGGTGGAGGATTAACCAAGTGAGCCACGGCGCCGGCCCCTGATAATGCTGTTAATATAAACAGGGTCTTTCAGATTGTGAGTTTATGAGGCGGAGCTGCCCCAGTTGTGGCTGAAGTTGCAGCTTTAGGAATTGCTCTCCGAATCCCATCTTCAAACACTTTTATTTATGAAACTTGTATGTCATGGTCACAAGGGTAGAAAGCCCAGCACAGCTCAGAATCAGGGGCCTCCGCTTGTCTGCACATATGTGTGTCACTGTCCTTTCTTTTTTTTTTTTGCCATGGTTTATTGAACCAGGTAGAAGGGGTGCCACGCAAGGGCTTTGGAACTATGCTAAGCCTTCCCTAACTACTGCCTCTGCTTTCATCTCAGCCGGCAAGTGGAATGGGAATTGCAAGAACACACATCCAAGAAATCCAGTCCCTTGGGCTCTGGGTGTAATTTGGATAACTGAGGGAAAGGAGTTAAGGGGAGGTGACCGTGGGCGGATGCTAGCTGTAGGATGTCTCAGCAAAGGCCGCACTTCCCTTCTGCACCTGGCTGTCTTAACAGAAAGTTGACGCGTGTCCCAATTGGATTCTCCTCTCCCACCCCCAGACTCGTGCACCGTGAGCCATCTGTGTGTGTAGGAGCCACGGTGTCATCTCCAGACGGTGGTGACAAACCACGCTTCCTCTGCCTTTGATCAGAAGACACTTGGTATCTGAACAGCTCCCCAGGGGCCACACGCTATTTTCCTGCCTGGCTGATACCATTTGCTATACCAGGAGCACGAAGGCAATGATTGTTATGGATCAGGGTTGATCATGGCCACTCCTAGTAGAAGCAGCCATCGCCCTACGTGACACTGAGGTTGTGTCTCCCTAGATAATCTGCTGCAGAGGGGCCAGCCCTGTGTGGCTTTGAATCTACAGGGCCTTGAGCCACTCATTCACATTCCTCTGATCTCAGAGCAGGCCTCTCTGAGTAGGTGGTGGCTGTGGGGGAGGAGGGGAGTATTTGCATTTCTGACCTGCTGCATGCCTTTGCTGAATGAAATTCATATAATTACTACGCACCATGACTTCCTCTAGAGTTGTATCCGTTCTGGTTGGCTTTTTTTCTTCCTCCACTTCATCAGCATCCAATTAATTAACAGTTGCCATAGTGATTGTTGCCATGACAGCATAAAATTCTCCCGAAGGGCTTCTCATTCATATTCTAATGCAATACATGCACATAGCTGGGTGGCTGGAAAACGCGGTCAGGAAGAGTCTAGAAGAATGGAGGGGGAAGCGGAAGAGGGCTGCTTGCTTCCATGCCTCCTCTTTCCTGCCTCTTTAGCTCTGGTCTGCTCCACCTTGAGAACACTGTTTTTCTTCGCAGTGTTCCCCAAAGAGATGGCCCACTGTTGCTGGAGCTTACTACCTTATTGAGTAAAGCAGGCTCTTCCTGCCTTAGGGCCATGATCTGTCACTGTTTTTCTAGATCACAAGGTGTGGGGCACATTGATTTTCCTTTGTGTGGTATGGCTGGGTGGGTGGGTATCCTAACAGATTCTCCATAAGTCAAATAAAGGGAGCGGGGAGTAGCCCCTACCTCTCAAAAGAAGGTAGTCTGTCACCCGCCTGCATGTAGTGTCCCAGAAAGCAACAGTTCCAACCAACTTGCTAGCTACCCTTACAAATCTGTTCATGAATTACTTACCCCTGTTTAATGTCTAACTGTGCTTATTCACTCTCAGCCCCTCGAGAAAGGACTAGAAATGGCCACAACCCTTCCTTCACCTCCATACCCTGGGTATTTGGGCCCCGTTTTTGTGACCTTGGTCTGTTACCTCCTTCTAAGTGGGACTGCTGTGGGCCTGGTGCTCTGATTTTCAGTCCAGGTTCTTGCCTGTCAGAGAGATAAGCAGAGGCATATATATGGTGCACAGTGAGAACAGGGTTTATGTAAAGGTGAGAGTGTGAACAGACATTCAGACATGAGTGAGGGCTGCCCCAGGTGGAGAAACACCTGTCATGAGTGGACCAGAGGGTTGGTGAGAGAGAGAGAGAGAGACCCTAAATAGTACCCCCAACTGTGGTAAGAGACCAAAGGGGCTCTGCCACCTCCTCAGCCTCCTTTGTGAGGAAGAGGATGGTGGCTTAATTGAATAGACAAACGCAGTGGGGTTTCAACATGCATGAAGCCATCCGGGATTTTTATGGCAGCTCCACATGGAGTTTAATATCCATGTGGTTATCATGGCGTCTCCTCCTTCCTGGTTCCAGATGAGACACAGATGCATCATGGGAAGGTGGGCGTTTTTCAGACAGGTAAAGAGGTCACATTACGTGGCAGCACTGGCAAGAGTTCTGGCTCACTTAGGCCTGACTAGCTGCCTGCCTATTCACACCATATCAAAATGTGTCCCGTGTTGGCCTTTGGCTCCAAGGGCCTCTGCCGTAGCTCAGTTCCCCATCCTGCCTCTAGGCATCTTGAGTTTCTCCTGTTGACTAGAACCTTCTACTGCCTTCAACGCTTTGAAAGATCCCCATGGTCTCTTAGCAGAGGTTTGCAAACTTCAGAGTGTGCATCACAGTCGCTGGGGGAGCTGGCGGAACAAGTGCATCCCTGGAAGTTGTGCTTCCAGAAGTGCTTCAGGGAGTTGGAGGGGAGCCAGGCACCTGCCGTTCTAACAAACACTCTAATTTATTCCAGTGTAGACAACTTGTGGGCTGCACTTTGAACAGCACTGTCCCAAGGGTGAAGCCCACATGAGTAGCACGGCTGGCAAAGCCTACTACAGTTTGATGCCAATCTGTTTTTGCCTTTTTAAGGTCTCTTCCAGCAACGATTCCTCCTCAGAGTTGCTACTCCTGTGCCTTGGGTTCTAATCGTATTACTTTTTTTAAAATTTATTTTTATTTTTATTTTTCACAGGCAGAGTTAGACAGTGAGAGAGAGAGAGACAGAGAGAAAGGTCCTCCTTCCGTTGGTTCACCCCCCAAATGGCCACTACGGCTGGCGTGCTGCGCCGATCCAAAGCCAGGAGCCAGGTGCTTCCTCCTGGTCTCCCATGCAGGTGCAGGGGTCAAGCACTTGGGCCATCCTCTACTGCCTTCCTGGGCCATAGCAGAGACCTGGACTGGAAGAGGAGCAGCCGGGACAGAATTGGCGCCCCAACCGGGACTAGAACCTGGGGTGCTGGCGCCGCAGGTGGAGGATTAGCCGTGGCGCCGGCCTACTTTTTTTTTTTTGTTTTGTTTTTATTCCCCACACACGCTACATACAATTCCAGCTCCAGGTCTTTGCCTGAAGTCTTCCTGGGTCTAAATGACCTCAGTGTCTCTGATCCTGGACACAAGCTTCAGTCCAACGCCACCTCCTCCTTGCAGCCTCCTAGTCTCTCTCAGATAAAAACACCTCTTTGTATCTCATAGCACTTGATAAAACCTGTGCTTGTCCATGTCATATTTTAATTCTCTCATTAAAGACTTCTAGTCCTTGTTTCTTTTTTCTTCTTTTTATTTTTTAAATATTTTATTTACTTATTTGAGAGGTAGAGTTATAGACAAAAAGAGGAAGAGACAGAGAGAAAGGTCTTCTATCCACTGGTTCACTCCCCAAATGGCTGCAACAGCCAGACCTGGGCTGATCGGAAGCCAGGAGCTTCTTCCGGGTCTCCCACATGGGTGCAGGGGCCCAAGCACCTGGGCCAAATTCTACTGCTTTCCCAGGCCATAGCAGAGAGCTGGATCAGAAGAGGAGCAGCCGGGATATAAACCAGCACCCATATGGGATGCTGGCTCTGCAGGTGGAGGTTTAGCCTACTATACTACAGTACTTGTTTCTTAAAAATTCAGTGCTAATGCCGCTTAACCTATTTTAATAAGCTGCTTTAAAAATTTTTAACAAGAACAATAGAATCGCCACCGAGTTGAGTGCTTTGTTCCAGTCTATGTTCCAAGGGATTCACACACATACATACCTACATACATGATTTTCTCATTTAATATTCACAACAACCTGTGAAACTGCCATAATAGTACCCTTAAATAAAAGAACACATTTATTTGTTTATTTTAAAGGCAGAGTTACAGAGAGGGACAGTGAGAGAGAGGGAGAGAGAGATTCTATCTGCTGGTTCGCTCCCCGGATTGCTGCACTTGCTGTGGCTGGGTCAGTCTGAAACCAGAAGCCTAGAACTCCATCCAGGTCTCCCACATGGGTAGGAGGGGACCAAGTGCTTGGGTCATTTTCTGCTGCTTTCCCAGGGATAGTAGCAGGGAGCTGGATTGGAATTGGAGCAGCCAGGACTTGAACGACCTCTTTCATATGAGATGCTGGCATTGCTAGTAACAGCATAACCTGAACACTAGCCCCGATACCATTTTTTCCTTTAAACAGATAAGGAAAGCATGATAATTTACTCAGAGCTGGTAGCTAGTACATGGCACAGTTGGGACTTTTCCTGTCTTTTCTGCCTCTCATTGCCAGTGAATTTTAAGGTGGAGGAACTTGCTCAGGGTACCCAGTGAGGCAAGCAGCAGGGTCGGGGGATTCCAAAGCCTGGGGAAAGAGTTCCTCCAAATTGAACCCGTGGATCTGACGCATGGCGCCCTGAAGCGAAGTAGCCTCATTCTTTTTCGAAGGCTCAGAAGCATCCTTTCCCACCAGAATGGTGTAGATAGACAAACTCCAACCCGGTCGTCTACCTGCTCAAGGGACATTTCCACCTTGTCCCGGGAGGCTCCTTGATGGAATGCTTTGGACACAGATTTGCGATTCCAGCCACCTTCTGCAGGATTGGTTTAAGGGAAAAATGTGCATGCTGGAAATGTGTTGAAGATCCATAGAAGGAACCCTTGGACCTCGGGCTGCTTGGAGGCTCCTCCCTGCTAGCGGCAGGGATCCTACGGTCTCACAATGGGATGGAAGCCAAACATTTGCTACTGAATCCAGAAAAAGAATGTTTGGAAGCAGATTCAGTCGCACCGGGGCGGCTGAAGAAGAGTCACTTCTCATCTCATTTTCACAAATCATTTTTGTAACCTCCCCTCCACGCTCCTTGTCAAACACAGCTCTGCCTGCACCCTCAGGGGAGCTGAAAAATCAGTTAACCCCATATGTTCTGTGTAGAAGGGCAGCTGGGTGACAGCTCATAACCGGAGCTTGGTGTGCCAGGTGCTCGCTGGTGAGGCGCTGAGGTTTCTTTCCCCAGGAATTGAATAAGACAGCCACCCATCTGTCTACCACGCACCTGATGTCAGCAGGGCCCTGGGAGTTAGTGCCCAGCCCTTTTTCTCCCCCTGGATTCACAGCAAAGAGACCTAGGGTGGCGTGAGCTTCCACCAGCGTTTGTTCTGTCTGGGCTTCCGGTCTGGGGCAAAGCCTGTGTCAAGAGGACCAAGTTGCCCAGGAGAGAGAAACCCCTGAGCGTGGGATGGGGCTTCATTGCTTTCCACCTTGTGCAGCTGTGTCGCTCAGGTGCACCTGCTGCTGGCTGCCCACGTGATCCCAGGCGGGAGGGGAGGATGCTGTGTAAAATTCATCTCCTGGATGACTCATCAGGGCCCTGCTTCCTGCTCCCTGCGCCCCCGCTCCCCCACCCCACTCTGAGGTTATCAGCAGAAATAGCAAGCCTTTAGATTTTGAAGGGGTGGAAGGCACAGGGCAGAATTATTAACCCCCACGTCAATTCCAATGAATGCAGCGAGCCACCTGGATGGTTAGTGACTGGAAATGAAATCAATTTGAGTTTTCAGATTTAATTTGCATACAACCGGCATGATAAATCAGCAACACATTGCAGGTAACTTGCCTCCCTGTAGTTCAGAGGAGTAATTTGTGTCCTCTCTGTTACCTGGGTATTTTTTTGCAGGTTCTCACATTAACCTGGGGCCTCCCTAGAAAGAACCTGCTGTTGTAATGGCTTTGAATAAGCCTTAGCTCCCCCTGCAGCTTGGCTATGAAGAGAAAATGTCAGGTCTGTGTTTTGTCTGTAGCTGTGTTAGTACAATTCCAGATCTTCTTCTCCTCCCTCCCTGCACTCCCCATGCACCCCAGCACCTACGGAGAAAAAACTGAATGTCTCATTTGCTGTGAGTGAATATCTGATTTGATCGTTCAGGCTTTCAAGGAATGCTTAGTCTTTCTAGGGAGATAACGATTGAATCTGGGATCGCTTCACCCCCCACCTGCTTCTCTTCTTAAAGTGGCATCAGTGTGTGGGGAGGGGGGGCCTGCAGCTCCTGAGACCTTAATTCAAGGGCTTTGGCTTCAAGTTGATGTCTCTTGTACTAGGCTGCTCCCCGGAGGGTGGCTGGTGTCACCTGGGCCTGGCCAGGAGCTTCCCCTGTGGCTGAGCTCTGGACTCCCGGGACTGCAGTCAAACACGCTGCCATTGCCAGTGCTGACGGGGCCCCTGCTGCCAGCGTCAGCGTTGGCTTGGAAGAGGGAAACCTCTGGGCCTCCCTCGGTCCCTGCTGGCTGCCTCCCTCCACAGGTGAAAGTGGCCTGGCTTTAGGGTGGTGTGAGACAGCCAGAGAGAGTTCTGTTTCTAGAAGGCTAGAGAGGAGCAGAGGCTGTCTTCCTCCCACTGTGGGGTTCACTTGCCCAGTGCTGTCTCTCAGTGGGGAAGTAGGGACAGGCCTCTAAGAGCCCTGCTCTCCTCCTGCGACGCCTCCCCCATCCTCCAGGCTGGATGGGGGCGGGTCTTCCTTCCACTCCCGGGTATGATGTCCTCCTTGCCCATGGGGTAGCCAACCTTCTGGCCTCCGCATGTCTGTCCTCCAGCCTTAGCGGACTGTGGAGGATTTAAAGGGGGTGAGGAGTGTTGAGGAGAGAACCGGGAAGCTCCACAGTGAAGACAATAGACCGCCTTCCAGGCTGATGCTTTGTTGTTCAGTCCAGCTTCTGAACGCCGCAAATAAAAAACGACTCTGTTCTTGTGCGTTCATTTTGGAAAAGCTGCTCTTTCAGGCAGATGAGAGGCTCTGGGTGCCTTTGGCATTTCGGTGATTTTCAGCACAGCTTTGCCTTCTTTACGTGAGCGATGTGAAAGGTTTGGTCACCGTTTCTCAGCCTAGGCGCATCTGACTGTAGCTCCTGGAACGTGACGCTTTAGTCAACAGCATTTAAGAAGCATCAATAGCAATGTGTGTGTGCGTGTGTGTGTGTGTGTGTATGAGAGAGAGAGAGAGAGAGAGAGAGAGAGAGAGAGAGAGAGGTGGGGGAGGGAGGAAGGAAGGGACAGAGAAATGGAGGAGAGGGAGGTTAGGAGCTGAGTAGCGTGGGGAAAGATATCAAAGATGTAGTTAAACTTGCAGATAGAATACAAAACTTGAAGCATTTCAAAGAGATCCAGTAAGTGAGATGAACCCAGCCCCAGCTTAACACAGGAGTTCCGAGGGAACATGGAACAAGGAAGTAACCAGAGTTAGGCACAGTTAACCAACACAGGCTTCTTAAGGGAGGTAGTTGTGGGGCCAGACTGGAAGGCACGGTTATTTATGCCCGCACAGAAGAAAGGATTGGGGGCGTGATGAAGACAGAAGGGGGCCAGGCTGAGTGATGGGCAGGGGGTTGTGAGGCAGCTGCAGCTCAGAAATCAGGAGAGCTAGCTGTTCCTAAGGAGCTGCAGGACCTCGGGTGAGCCCTTACCCGTGCGACCTTGGCTTCCTCATGGGATGAAGGACCCGAGGGTCCCTGCAGCTGCCTCCAGGTGGAGCTGGTCTTGATTCCATGGCAGGAGGAGACCTGACCTGGGCTCTGGGAGTAGAGGGAGGTGATGATGCTGGGAGTGGAGGGAGGTGATGATGCTGACAGGGCATTCTTCCTTCCAGGAGAGCACAGACCTAGCGTGGAATGATGTAGGAATTGCATCGTGGCCGGAAAAGTGGCTTGCAAATGATGTGTCCCGTTCCTAATCCTCAGACATGGATTGTGCAGATGTGATTAAGTTAAGGATCCTGCTAGGGGAGATCATCCTGGATGACCTGCGCGGGCCCTAAACGCCGTCACCAGTATCTCTGTAAGACAGAGGTAGAGGAGCCGGTGCTGCGGTGTAGTGGTAAAGCCATGGCCAGCAGTGTTGGGATCCCATATGGGCGCCGGTTTGAGTCCGGCTGCTCCACTTCCGATTCAGCTCTCTGCTATGGCCTGGGAAAGCAGTAGAAGATGGTCCAAGTTCTTGGGCCCCTGCACCCATGTAGGAGACCCAGAAGAAGCTCCTGGCTCCTCGTTTTGGATCGGCACAGCTCTGACCATTGCGGCCAATTGGGGAGTGAACCATTGAATGGAAGATCTCTCTCTCTCTGTCTCTCCTCTATCTGTGTAACTCTGACTTTCAAGTAAAATAAACAAATCTTAAAAAAAAGACAGAGGTAGAGGGAATTTTGAGGCAGAGAGGAAGTAGTGAGGTCACAGCGCAGTTGGAGTGATGGGGCCCCAAGCTAAGGAGTGCCTGGAGTTCCGGGAAGCAGGGAGTGGCAGCAGGAGCCTCCCCTAGGTCTTTAGGAGCAGTGTGACCCTGCTGACACCCGGATTTTGGCTCTGGAACTGGGAGAGAATAGGCTTCTGTGGATTCAAGTCCCCCAGTTTGTTTGTGGTCATTTGTTACAGCGGTCACAGGAAACAGATGCATATGGGCCACAGTGGAGACACAAAAGGCAATGAAGTTTTGTGAAGCAGGGATCTTTTTCTCAGCTACCTTCTCTTGCAGGGCCTGTGCGAGGGAAGGGGAGCAGGCAAGAAGGACTCTGGGAGTGGACGTTCAGCCTTGCAATTAAGGTGTCTGTGTCCTGTGTCAGAGCATCAGAGGTCGATTTCCGGCTCTGCAGGATTCCAGCTTCCTGCTCATACACCCTGAGAGGCAGCAGGCGATGGTTCAAGTAGTTGGGTCCCTGCACTCACACGGGAGACCTGGATCGTGTTCTAGACTCATTAAACCAGCCTGGTGTTACATATTTTTGACCGCAATTTTTAAAGTAAATAGTCGTCCTCACAGTCATTCACACACACAGTGGGAAAAGTCAGAGAACCCAAAAGCTTATGATGAATACAACCTTGATCACTTTCCTTCCAAGCTCCACTTTCACTTTCCAGATACCAGCTTTTGCCTCGGCAGTGGCTTGTGCTTTGTTTTGGTTTGTGTTTTGTTTTGGGACTTCCCTTGGTTAACGTACAGGAGGCCACTGTTTTGAAATAAGCTTCTGTGCTGGGCCCCCACAGACCAAGCTAACAAATCAAAATGGAGTCACTCACGCCAACATTCCACATCACCAAGCTGAGTTCCAGGAAAGCCGCTCATCCAAGCTTCTGAGAAATCAGGATTAAAGGGAAAGCAGTCAAATTTCCATAACAGGCTGGTTTCGGTTGGCGTGAGCTTGATGTCCCCTCTGCCTTCACCCTCTATGAAAGGGGCAGCCTGCAGTAACCTCGTGTTAGCCAGTTATTTTCCTGTGGACATATCTTGCCATCCCAGCCTCATAAGGAAAGTAACTTTGAAATGACTCATCCACTTTTTGTGTGTGTGTTTGTTTCCCCTTTCTTCAAGCCTTTCTCTGTTTATCATACCGAACTCCTCTGCTCTATTCACTGGAACACTTATTCTATTTATGGAATGAAGTGTTGTCCTATTCTAGAAGTGAAAATAAAACCAGTTAAGATTTTATTAGTATTACTAGGCTGGCGCCGTGGCTTAACAGGCTAATCCTCTGCCTTGCGGCGCCGGCACACCAGGTTCTAGTCCCGGTTGGGGCACCGGACTCTATCCTGGTTGCCCCTCTTCCAGGCCAGCTCTCTGCTATGGCCCAGGAAGGCAGTGGAGGATGGCCCAAGTGCTTGGGCCCTGCACCCACATGGGAGACCAGGAGGAGCACCTGGCTCCTGGCTTCAGATCAGCGAGATGTGCCGTCCACAGCGGCCATTGGAAGGTGAACCAACGGCAAAAAGGAAGACCTTTCTCTCTGTCTCTCTCTCTCTCTCTCACTATCCACTCTGCCTGTCAAAAAAAAAAAAAAGATTTTATTAGTATTACTAAAGATTTTTTTTTTCATTTGAAAGATTGAGTTACAGAGAGAGGAGTAGAAACAGAGAGAGAGATAGAGAGATCTTCCATTCGCTGGTTCATTCTCCAAATGGCCACAATGGCTGGGGCTGGGCCAGGTTGAAGCCAGGAGCCCAAAGCTTCTTACAGGTTTCCCACATGGGTGGCAGGGGCTCAAGTACTTGGGCCATCTTCTGCTGCTTTCCCAGGCCAGTAGCAGGGAGCTGGGTCAGAAGCAGAGCAGCCAGGTCTTGAACTGGTGCCCATATGGGATGCTGGCACTGCAGGTGGAGGCCTAGCTTGAAGCTATGCCATAGTTAAGATCTTTGAGCTAAATTGCTGTACTTTGACACCTTCCTCTGTTCCTCTCCCTTGAGTTATCTGTCTTAGACCTCTGCTAATTTCCTCTCCTGACCATGGGGGATTCCCCGTTTTTCTAAAGGCTCCGGCCTGCTTCCTTCCCTCTAGCCCTCCAGTATGGCTCTGGTGACAGGACGGTATCCTGGAGGTTTGAATCAAGTCACCACAAGTAGTAGATGCTCAAAGGAAGTGACTGAAACCGGATGTCTGATTATGCAGCTCAAGGAAAGGATTCAGAAGGTGGGTGGAAAGCCCCAAGGCAAGCCAGGCTGGGCTGGGGTTTAGGCCAGAGGCATGGCACAGACATCTGTCCTGGGAGATGCTGTCTGAAAAGCCCAGCAGGGACGGCTCCAGAGAACCTTTGAGAGAGAAGAGGAACCGTCTCAAAACCATACCATCGGTTGCGAACTTTCTAGAATGTTCTCCTGCCTTCCTCCCTCCCATTTGCACGGAGGAGGAGGTGAGTGAGAGAGGGAAGCTGCTTCCCCACCTTCCCCCCGGCAGTGGCAGGTGGCTGCCTGAACTGACCCTATATGAGGAGAGGCCATATTCACTCCTAAATTGGTTTTGGAGACTTGATTATTATGAGAGCAGACACCCAAATGATTAGACTGTGTTTCCTGATATTGTGGCTCTAAAGGCAGACAGGAAAATCTTGGAGGCTGCCAGGGTGCTCATCCAAGGATAAGGAGAAAATATCTTCACTGAATACTGTTCAAAAAAATTTCGAATCTTGTTATCTTGTTTTGAGATAATTGTGGATTCCTATGTGGTTGTAGGAAATCAAACGGCAAGACCCTGTGCTTTTACCCCTCTTACATTTACGAAATTATAGTACAGTGTCATAGCCAGGTTGTTGGCCATAGGAACGGACAAGATGCAAAAACATTTCCAGAACTACAAGGTACCCCACTGTGGCCCTTCTTTAACCACTACCTCCCACCTCCCTACTGCCCCCCACTCTTAATCCTGGACAGCCACTCATCTGCTTTCCTTGTCTCTGATTCTGTCTTTGCAAGAATTTTCTGTGCATGAAATTAGATGCTGTGTAAACATTGGAGGTTGGCTTTTCTCCTGCTCAGCCCAATTTTGGGGGTTCCGCTCTTGGTAGGGTGTTCCTTTTCACTCCTGAATGCTGTTCCACATACGGATGTGCCACGGTTGTTTAGCTGTTGGGCTATTGAAGGAGATCTGGGCTGTTTCCAGTCCTGGACTGTGACCAATGAAGCGCTATGAATGTGGGCATCCGTGTTTTTGTGTCAGTCTGTCTGCGTGTCTCTGGGACAGAATCCAGGGTGTAACTGCTGAGAGGTTTGGAAGTTGCGTGTTTTCTTTTTTATTAAGAAACTCCTGACCTTTCCCCATTGTCAGCAATGCATGAGTGACCCAGTTTCTCTGTGAATATTTTTAAAGGGACAGTGGGAGATAAAGTTACGGTCTGATGACATCCCCTGGGTGTCGCCACTTTGACGTCTTGTGACCTGCCCGACCCAGTGAAGTGCAGCAGGGGCAGCGGGCTGGGGCTGGCGTGGCCTGGCGTGGCCCCCTAGGCCATGGAGCAGTGCCCAGAACTGGCCAGGGAGCCACCCCAAGTCTCAACAGCCAACACGTGTCCTGGGAGATCTTTTAGATAGCGCTGTTCCCTTCCACGTGGCTCCCGCATTCATCCGTCGGAGCTGTGTCAGTGTCCTTGGACTGGTGTTACTTTTCCCATTATGGAAACAGGAGAATTTTTCCCGTTTGAGCACAGAAGTTATTAAAGGCTACTGTCTGTCGGCGGGCTAGAAGTGGCGATTCAGAGAAACCTTTGTCTTCCCACTCCTGAGTGGTGTGGCGCCAGATGCAGGAGCTGGCTGGAGAACGGGGAGGGAAGAGCGGGGCTGCCATCAAAGCTGGCAGGGGGGCTGCTTTCCAGGGGAAGCCACAAGCAAGCCAGTTTAACCCCTCACTCGCTGAGGTGCAGGCACCGGCTATGAACATCAGCACTCAGCTGCTGCGGAAGGCTCAGCCGTGAGTCTGAAAGGCTTCCGTGTTTAAAGTCTGGAGCTACGTGGCTTGGTCCAGATCCTGGCTCATTCCCTTCCTGCCTGTGCAGCCTTAGCCACGTTGTTTTATGCTAAGACTCAGAGACATCTCATCTGTGAGGTCTAGAAATGGATAGTAGGTACCTTGTGGGTTTATTAGGAGGACTGAATGGGATAATGGGTGTAAAAGCCCCAGAGCAGTGGTTCTCAGACTTGGCTGCACATTGGAATCACCTGGAGGTCTTGAAAGACTCACGCCTGCAGCCCCTTCCCAGAGCTTGGGCTGGTTCCATCCAGCCTGGGGTGTAAACTCTGTACACTGTAGATGATGCCTTGGGTGGAACTGTGTCCCCTTAAGAGTCATGGGCTTCCTGAAGCCTCACAATGGGGTCTGATTGGGACGTGGACACGGGGGACTCACTGAGCCCAGGTGAGGTCAGGCTGGAGGGCAGTGGGCCCTTAATCCAATGTGTCGGGGCTCCTGCTGGAAGAGGAAAAGTGACACCAAGGTGGACATCTATAGCGACAAAACCTTGAGGGAACGTGGGGAAGGCCATGCCTCGGGGAGGCGGGGGTTGAAGTAGTGCCGAGGACTACTGACCACCTGCAGAGGTTCTGAGAGAGGCATGGAGCAGGCTTCCCCTCTGAGCCCTGCAGAAGGTCACCTTGGTGTTCAGCTTCTAGACCCCGGAACCGGAGGCTAACTCCCATTGTGTTGAGCCGCCTCATTTGAGCTGCTTTCTATCAGCAGCTCAATAACCAGGTACAGGTTATTATAATGCACAGTCCCTGTGTGGCTCATGGCTGAATGTTGTGGTGCACACAGCTCAGTGGGTGTCAGTTGTTTGTGCGTTGTCTCACAACAGGTAGCCTTGGTTTTATGTGAGCGTCTGCTGACCCCCAGAAGAGCATCGTGGGTAGCTGGTGCTCTTGGAAAGGAAAGGCCCTGGGGAACCTGGTTCTTTGCAGATGGGCTACCCTAGTAAAGTGAGCAGAAGCAGTTCACATGGCCACTAGGAGGGAAACCCAGCACACTTCTAACAGAATGGGAAAACCCAGGCTCACGTCAGTCTGGGTCACAGGAGCTTGGGAAACACTGGGCTCCGTGTTTCCTGTTTTGAGGGGAGCCCTAGTGACCATCACATGAGTCCTTTGAAGGCCCTGGGCTGTCCATGGTGAAGAAATCCCCTGACTTTACTCATTCCAGAATTGCCCCAGCCTATCTGACCCTGGAAGCCCTAGCTACCCTTTCTATCTCGTGCACGACCCCTGCAGGTGCCATGCTATGGCTCCCTTAGGAAAGCCACAGTCAGCGTTGACACACACCTCTCTAGAGAGAAAACCTGAAGGACAGCGGTCCCCTCACTTCTGAGCCAGGCAGAGCTCAGCAGGGGCCGGCCGTGGGAGGCTGGAAACTCGGGGATGTTTCCCAGCTCACAGCCACAGTTGTGGGACAAACACAGAGGCTGGCTGTGTGCACTGCGGCCACTCTCCAGAATAAATAAAGCTTCCCTGGCGTGAGAGGGGCTCTTGGTCAAATTTTAGGTCAGGGCGACCGGCACCCATGGAGCATCCTGGAATACAGTGCGCAAGTGCAAGCAGGGACAGCGAAGGGGGCTCTTACAGAGCAGCATTGTTGGGTCTTCCGCAGTTGGAGGGTGGGTTTAGCAGCTGTCGGAGACTGTAGGGGGACGATTTCAGCTGTCCTTCCTCTGCATGGAGGGTGGCATGAGAGAACCAAGCAGAGAAGCCCAGGATGACGTGAGGAAGGGCTTCCCAGCGCTAACGCAGCTTTGAAGTGGTAGAGTCAGGACTCCAGGCCAGGCCTCAGACCCTAGATTCTGTCTCCTTTCTCCGGTGGGGTGTGAGATGGAGTAGGTTCATCTCAGCGGGGAGACTCAGACTTGCAGAGGATGCAACTGTCATTTTCCACAACTTCACAGCTGTTTCAGGTCCACTGTGACAGGGTGGCAGAGCCTTCCTCTTGATCAGTTTCCCTTGGAGTTGCTGTTGCTGTTGGGACTGTGCCCAGTTCCAGGGGCTTCTACTGCCTTAGGGACTATGAGGGGGCAGAGCAGGGCGGTGGTCCCTGATGTCTTTTGTCTGTGTGTGTGTGTGTCCTCTGGGGTCTCCACCTTGCTCTCTGGCTCTGGGCCGTCTATTCATGACGATGTCCCAGTCCCTGCCACCCTGGCCACTCTGGCTTTGACGACTCTAGCTGTGTGCTGCGTGGGGGCACGGGGTGCTTGCATGGCCTGACTGTGCTCTGGCCAGTCTGGATATCTTGTCTTTTCCTCTCTGTAGCTCTCTCGCTGCCTCCTGGTACCTGAGCCTTTCTAGAAGACAGGGCCAGGGCCTGGATTTCAGTTCCCTGCAGGGCATCAGCTTTTGGAACCCAAAACCAGGCAGTTAACTTCACTGCCTGTGTTCTGCTTTGTCATATCCTCTTCTTCAAGAAATAGAACAGAAGGGCTGGGGGCAGAGGATGGGGGAGATACAGCCACACGGCTGGGAGAGCTACTGGACCGCTTGGCGTGTTCTTCCTTAAACCTCTCCCACTGAGGCGGGCTCTGGGGGGAGGATGTAGAGTCTCCTCTTTCCCTGGTGTGTGTACGTGGACAAGGTCTGGGGCCCTGGGGCTCTTCAGCACATGCGGGTTGGAGCAGGGCCTGATGCCCAATACCTTGACCTTCAGCTTTTGCTGTTGGAGAGCTCCCCAGGCTGACCTAGTTTCCCTGGGACTGAGGGATGTTCCAGGGTGTGGGACTTTCTTTCCTCTTTAATAAAGATTTATTTTATTTATTTGAAAGGCAGAGTTACAGAGAGAGGGAGAGACAGGAGAAGGAAAGAGAGAGAGAGAGATCTTCCATCCACTGGTTCACTCCCCAGATGGCTGCCCAATAGCCAGGGCTGGCCCAGGCTGAAGCCAGGAGCCAGGAGCTCCATCCAGGTCACTCTTGTGGATGGTAGGGGTCCAAGCACTTGGGCCATATTCAGCTGCTTTCCCAGGCACATTAGCAGGGTGCTGGATTGGAAGTGGAACAGCCAGGACTCAAGCCCCCATACTTATATGGGATGCTGACGTCATAGCCAATGACTTAACCCCATTGTGCCATGAAGCCAGCTCCAGGATATGGGATTTTCATTGCTAAAATCGATATAATTTGAGCCAAACTGGGTTAATTGGATGTCCTACTCCATCCAGGTCTCCTACTTGAGTCATCTTGTGCTGCTTCCCAGGGTGTGCGTTCGTAGCAAGCTGGCTGGAGTCAGCAGTCGGAGCTGCGTATTGTACTCAGCTACTCCACCGTGGAGTCTTAGCTGCCAGGCTAAATGCCTGTCCCTGGGCTGAGTGTGACTTCTGCGGTCTGGCGTGTGCCCTCTGTCTGCGGCCATACAGAGTGGGGACAGGCATTCAGGAAGGGAGCGCCCGCTAAGCATCCGGGACGTTGTCTCCCAGGTTGAGCCTCTCTGCTCCTGGCTCCTTCTTGGGTGAGTGGGCACTGAGGCGTCTTCCGAGAGCCGTGCCAGCCCCTCTGTCATCTCTGCTCCTTAGCACCAGCGTGCTGTGAGCATCTCGCCTCTTGCAGCTCCGGTAGTTACTCATTTCTGCACGAGCTTAAGCCCGTGCCCGTGGATGGCTTCCCAAAGATTTGCTGAAAATGGGAGGGACACGGATTTTTTTTATTTTCCTAACAGTGGATCAGTTGTCAGTCCTGACAGGCAGCGGGGGCTCATAAAGTTGTGTGTGTGTGTATATGTGTGTGTGTGTGTGTGAGAGAGAGAGAGAGAGAGAGAGAGAGAGAGAGAGAAGGAGCACATGCCTGGATGGGTGGGTGGGTGAGTGTGAGTATGTGTGTGTGAGTGTGTGTGTGTGTGTAAGAGGAGCACATGCCTGGGTGGGTGGGTGGGTGAGTGTGAGTGTGTGTGTGTGTGTGTAAGAGGGAGCACATGCCTGGGTGGGTGGGTGGGTGAGTGTGAGTGTGTGTGTGTGTGTGTAAGAGGGTGCACATGCCTGGATGGGTGGGTGGGTGAGTGTGAGTGTGTGTGTGTGAGTGTGTGTGAGTGTGTGTATGTGTAAGAGGGAGCACATGCCTGGGTGGGTGGGTGGGTGAGTGTGAGTGTGTGTGAGTGTGAGTGTGTGAGTGTGTGTGTGTAAGAGGGAGCACACGCCTGGATGGGTGGGTGGGTGAGTGTGAGTGTGTGTGAGTGTGAGTGTGTGTGAGTGTGTGTGTGTGTAAGAGGGAGCACATGCCTGGGTGGGTGGGTGAGTGTGAGTGTGAGTGTGTGTGTGAGTGTGTGTGCGTGTAAGAGGGAGCACACGCCTGGATGGGTGGGTGGGTGAGTGTAGGAAAGAGAGAAGTGAAGGGTGCCGTGGAGAAGACCATCTGTTCTTCTGTAGCCAGTTTTAACTCCCTCCCCTTCTCCTGGCCTCTCTGTCTTTCCCTGGGTCCCATTGTCTGAAGGCGGGTTTTCAGTGTCACAGATTTCTGACTCCTGAGCTGTTGAAAACCCAGACGGAATCCAGTTGCTGGGTCTCTGCTCTGGAAGCTCCCTCAGCAGGAGCTGGGGCAGTAGAAATCCTGCTGGTGAGCAGTTGTGGGTTCTCTTACATCCTTAACCGCCCATGCCCCATTCCTATCGAGTTGCTTTGTACTTTGAAGGAAATCAATTCTCCTCTGGGATCTACTTGTTTTTTAATCAAACGAGCACCCTGCATATACGGACATGTGTTTTAAAATGTGCTGTTGGTGATGCTGACTGTAGAATCACTTTATTTTGCCATTCCTCTGCTCAGACAAGAAAACCCCCTAGAATAAAATCTCAGCTGCTTCCTATGCCGGAAGTGCCCTGCACAGCCTGCGCTGCTTATCACCCACTCCCTGGTTCGGATCTCTAGCTTATACTAAACTGTATAGTAGTTACTTTTAATGAGTGTCTGTTTTGCTTTACAATTTATTTAAATTCCTCGACAAGCAACCTGCTTTCCTTTTTTCTTCAAAATCCCCACCTAGTAAGTACCCAATGAATGGTAAATTAAACTGGAACTCTTTTGAGGATATACAAATGCTTTTTAAAATACAAAAAGCTCATAGATTTTAAAAATTTATCCGGTAAGTATTCCTAATCTTAGGAGGAATATTTAATATTTCATTAGTAAGCATTATGTTCACTATGAGTTTTTCATAGGTACCTTTTATCAGAATGAGAAATTTCCTTATTGGGTTTTGCCAAGTACTTTCTCTGGATTGATTGAGATGATTACGATTTTTCTCCTTTATTTCGTTAATATGATGAATTAAATAGATTGCTTTGCCATTGTTGAGCCAGACGTACATTCCTGGAATAAATTGTATTTTGTCATTTTCTATTATCCTTTATATGTATGTCATGTTACTGGTTTGTAATTTTCTTTTCTTGTAATGTCCTTTTCAGGTTTCAAGATTAGGCTTATATGAATTGGAAAAGACAGTTTTAGGTTTACATAAAGTTTCAAGGACAAAACAGACAATACCCATATGGTATTCTGCAGCCAATGTTCCCTGCTGTTAATAACCTACATTCTTAATACATTTGTTATAACTAATGAACCAATGCATTTACATTATCATAGTTAACTACCTCTCATTGTGTTCAGCTTGGCTTAGCTTTTACCTGTTGGCTGCCTTCTGTTTGAGGATCTCATCAGGAATTACATATTGTATTTAGCTGTCACGTCTCCTTAGCTTCCCAGATGTCTCTATTGTAGTGTTTTTAAAAATTTTATTACTTTCCGCTGTTTGTTGTTAACCTTTTTTCTAGTTATATTAATAAGTGAGTTTAATTTATTCTCATTTTTCAGTTTCTTAAAGTAGAAACTTAGATAATTAATTTTTAAACTTTTTACTTTCTAATATAAGTATTTAAAGCTATGATTCCCCTCCAGTAGTCTAAGCTCCATTCCAAAAATTCTGATGTGTTTTTAAAATAAATATCATTCAGTTACAAATACTTTTAATACCATTTGTGATTTCCTTTTTGACCCATGGATAATTTAGGAGTGTGTTGCTTCATTTACAAATTGTTGGCAGATTTTCTAGCTAGGTTTTTGGTATTATTTTCTGATTTGAAGTGAGCCATGTGTGGTTAGAGTACATATTCTGTATATTTTAAATTTTTTTGACTTGTTTCATGGTCAAGTATGTGGTCTAGCTTAGTTAATGCTCTATGTGTGCTTGAAAAGAATCTAATTTGCAGTTGTTGGGTGTAGTGGTCTGTACATGTTGAGACCAAGTTAGTTTTTTATTATTGATCCAATCTTCTAAATTCTTGTTGAGTTTTATCTCATTGCTCTAGCAACTTACTGATGCAAGGGGTATTAAATACAGCCATGTTTGCGGTGTTATTATTTTTCTCTTAGTTCTTTATTTCATGTAATTTGAAGCTCTGACATTAGGAACATGTAATTGAGGGTTGTTATGGCTTCTTGCTGGGTTGACTCTTTTGTCATTCAGAAATACCTATCTTTTCTTGTCTCGAGGTGTACTTTGTCTGATATTAAGTATATCTGTTTCCATGACATATGTTTTTCCTGTTTTCCAGGCATATGTGTTTCATCCTTTCAACCTTTTACGTTCTGCTTCCTTATGTTTTTGTTTAAAATATGTCTCTTGTATAAATAATACATTGTTGAGTCTTGCCTTTTTAAAAAATATGTTCTGACAGAGTTCCCTTATACTCTCTCATCTTCAACCCCAGCTTCTCTAACATTATGTGGTACATTTGTCACAACTAACGAATCAGTATTTATATGTCACCATTAATTAAACATAGGGTTTACTCTTGGTGCTGTAGAGTCTATGAGTTTTTTTATTATTTATTTTATATTTTTTATTTTTTTATTTTTGACAGGCAGAGTGGACAGCGAGAGAGAGACAGAGAGAAAGGTCTTCCTTTTGCCGTTAGTTCACCCTCCAATGGCCGCCGCGGTAGCGCGCTGTGGCCGGCGCACAGCGCTGATCCGAAGGCAGGAGCCAGGTGCTTCTCCTGGTCTCCCAGGGGGTGCAGGGCCCAAGGATTTGGGCCATCCTCCACTGCACTCCCTGGCCACAGCAGAGAGCTGGCCTAGAAGAGGGGCAACCGGGACAGGATCGGTGCCCCGACCGGGACTAGAACCCGGTGTGCTGGCGCCGCAAGGCGGAGGATTAGCCTAGTGAGCCGCGGCGCCTGCCAGAGTCTATGAGTTTTAAAAAAAATTTTATTTATATTTTGGGAGACACACACACACACAGCTCTCATTTACTGATTCACTCACCAAAATACCCACAGTAGGAGGGCTGGGACTGGGCTGAAGCCAGGAGATAGAACTCAATTCAGGCTTCACATGTGGGTGGCAGGAACCCAATTTCTTGAGCCATCAATGCTGCCTCCAAGCGTATGCATGAGCCGAAAACTGCAGTCAGGAGCCAAAGCCAGGCATCCAACCCAGGCACACTGAGGTGGGACTTGGGTGTCTTAACCGGCTTCTTAACTGGTAGGCCAAAAACCTGCCCCTGTTCTATCGATTTTGGCAAATACATGATAGCATGTTTATCCCCACTCCCCATCATAGAATCATACAGAGTGGTTTCATTGCCCTAAAATTCCCTGTGTTCTACCTAGTCATCTGCCCCCCTCCCTAACTTGGCAGCCACTGATATTTTACTTCTCCATTGTTTGTTTGTTTGTTTTTCAGAATGTCCTATAGCTGGAATCATACAGCATGTAGCCTTTTCACATTGGCATCTCCTACTCATAAAATGAATTTAAGGTTCATCTATATCTTTTTGTGGCTTGAGATCTCATTTATTCTTATCACTGAGTAATATTCCATTATTATTGTAAGCGGGGTAGTAAGTCCCCCATGTGAGGTCTCTAGGTTGATTTTAACACAGTTGCAGAAATGAGACTTGGAGAGGCGTGTGGAAGGACTTTTCTCCTCGCAGTTCCCAGAAAGGAAGGCATGGGATGCCACACGAGTGGGTGTATAGGAGGAGCTCCCAGGGAGCAGGCCCAGCCAAGCAGAGGGGAAGTTGAGAATAAGGACCTGGGGGAAGCGCCTTCACTGGAAGTAAATGCAGCTCTGAGGAGATCTCATTGACATGTGTGGATGTCACAAGGTCATGGTCAGTGAAGGGGGACGATGGGGAACTTGTGGCAGGGCCCAGCCTCGTTGCACTGCTGCACCTGCTCACCGGGGTGGGATGCTCACTGTTTGTGGACTTGTTGAGGTATCAGGAAGATGAGCTTTAAGAATTCGCAGTACATGTTGGATGGATGTTTCACAGTGTATCTATCTATCCGTTCACCCGGTGAGGAACATCTTGGTTGCTTCCAGGTTTTGGCAATTATCAATAAAACGGCTGTAAATACTTTTGTTTAGATGTTAAGTTTTCAGCTCAGGTGGACAAACACCCAAGGAGCATGGTTGCTGGAATGTAGGGTAGGGATGTGTTTAGTTTTCTAAGAACCTGCCAAGCTGCTTTTCAAAGTGGCTGCGTCCTCCTACATCCCTGCCAATACCAGGTGGGAGTTCCTGTTGCTCCACATCCTCACCAGCATTTGATTCGGTTGGTGTTTTGGCCTTTGCCGTTATTAGAATGAGTACGTAATAGATACCTTGTTTAATTTGCAACTCCGTAAAATGTTGAGTATCTTTTAATATGCTCATTTACCATCTTAAGTTGTCTTTGATGAGGTGTTTCTCTAGATCTTTTGCTTATTTTTAAGTCTGTCTCTTTTCTTATCATTGAGTTTTAAAAATTACTTGATATTTTGGGTAACAGTCCTTTATTGGAAATGATTTCTCATAGTCTGTGGCTTGTCTTTTAAGAATTAAAAAAAGTTTTATTTTCATATATAACAGGTTTCTTTTTCTTCTTTTAAAGATTTATTTTTTTGAAAGGCAGAGTGACAGAGAGAAAGAGAGA
Source organism: Lepus europaeus (assembly GCF_033115175.1). Lineage (NCBI taxonomy): Eukaryota > Metazoa > Chordata > Mammalia > Lagomorpha > Leporidae > Lepus > Lepus europaeus. The sequence continues at coordinate 13,523,068 of NC_084842.1, forward strand.
CAGATTTTCCATCTGCTATTTCTCTCCCCAAATGGCTGCAACGGCAGGGACTGGGCCAGGCTGAAGCCAGAAGCCAGGAGCTCCTTCCAGGTCTCCCACATGGGTGTCAGGGGCCCAAGCACTTGGGCCATCGTCTGCTGTTTTCCCAGGTGCATTAGCAGGGAACTGGGTCAGAAGTGGAGGATCTGGGACTCGAACTGAGGCCATATGGGATACTGGCACTGCAGGTGGTGGATTAACCTGCTGCGCCACAGTGCCAACCCTGAGAAATAGCTTCTATTTATTGATTTACTACCCTGAATGCCTTCAACAGCCAGAGCCAGAGGCGTGGAACTCCATCTGTATCTCCTATATGGGTGGGAGGGGCCCAAGCACTTGAGCAGTGATCACCGCCTCCCAGAATGCATTAGCAAGAAGTGGAGCAGCCGGGACTAGAACCATTACTCTGATACGGGGTGTGTGTTGCAACTGGCAGTTTAACCCACTGTGCCTCGGTGCCTAACCCTCTGGCTTGTCTTTCAAAGAGCAGATTTTAATGAAGCCCAACTTATCAATTTATTTTTTTCTTTCATGGATCATGCTTTTGATGTTATCTCTAAAAATCATCACCGAATCCAAGATGTTCTAGATTTTCTTCTGTTACATTCTAGAGTTTTTATGGTTTTGCGTTTTTAGATCAGTGATCCGTTTCGGGTTAATTTTTGTGAGGAGTTTAAGGTGTGTGCTATGCTTTGAATGATTCTCCCTGAAAAATTCAGGTGTTGAAATATAGTGTCAAATAAAAAAAATGCACTTTTCTCTAAAGGGAAGAGAGAACTTCCACTTTGCTTATGGCATAGTCTAGAGACTGACAGAATTTGTGGATTCAGAAGGCTCCCATAGCCTAGACAGCTCATGTCCAGAGCCTTGGGTGGTCACTGACATCACACATTAGAGTGTTAATAGTTAAATTAACAACAGGAGTCACTGTGCACTAACTCCCCATGCAGGACCTCTCTCCTCAATGAGTTGTATTATGAGAGTTAACTGTGGTACTTGTTTTCAAACAGGTTTGTGTGTGTGTGCGTGTGTGTGCAAATTGTTGAAATCTTTACTTAGTATAGAGTTGGTCTTCTGTGTACAAAGTTAATTGAAAATGAATCTTAATGGAGAATGGGACTGGGAATGGGAGGAGGAGAAAGAGGGGTGGGAGTGTGGGTGGGAGAGAGAGTGTGGTGAGAAGAATCACTATATTCCCAAAGTTGTACATGTGAAATTTGTATTCCTTAAAAAATAAATTAAAAATACAAATTTGTAAGCCTTGAAAACATACTTTTATTAAATCTTCTTAGATATATACATATAAAAAGAAGAAATATAGTGGCCAAAGTGATGGGACCATCTTTAAAAAAAGGGGGGGGAGGGGCCAGCACTGTGGTGCATCGGATTAACACCCTGGCCTGAAGCGCCCGCATCCCATATGGGCGCCGGTTCAAGGCCTGGCTGCTCCACTTCTGATCCAGCTCTCCGCTACAGCTTGGGAAAGCAGTATAAGATGGCCCAAGTCCTTGGGCCCCTGCACCCGCATGGGAGACCTGGAAGAATCTCCTGGCTCCTGGCTTCAGATGGGCGCAGCTCCAGCTATTGTGGCCAATTGGGGAGTGAACCATCGGATGGAAGACCTCTCTCTCTCTCTCCCTCTCCTCTCTCTGTGTAACTTTGACTTTCAAATAATAAATAAAATAAATCTTTTTTTTTTTTTTTTTAAAGAGGTGGGACCTTTAAGAAATGATTAGGTCAAGAATACTCCCCCCTTATGATGAGTCTAAGGCTGTTATAAAGGAGATTTCACAAGCATTATTTTCTCTTGCTGTCTGCCTTTCGCCATGTGTGGACACAGTGTTCCTTTTCTCCGGAAGATGCCATGGTGAGATGCCTTCTTGGAAGGAGAGAGCAGCCCCTATCAGACCACAAAACCACTGACACCTTGACCTTGGAGTTCTGAGCTCAGAACTGTGAGGAACAAATTTCTGTTCCTTATAAGTTGTACAGTTGCAGATTGTTTTTTATAGCAGTGCACATGGACTAAGAGAGTCTGTGTTTAGATTCTTTTGTTTTTGTTTTGCATATGGATGTCTAATTGTTTCAGGGCTATTTATGGAAAAGACTATCTTTTCCCCATTGTATTGCCTTTGCTCCTTTGTAAAAGCTCAGTTGATTATGTTTGTGTGAGTCTATTTCTAGACTCTGTATTCTATTTCATTGTGGATGCCACAATGTCTTGATCACTATAGCTTTGCAGCAGATTTCAATATTGGATCGTGTTCGTTCTCCAGCTTTGGTCTTCTTCAGCATTATGTTGGCTATTCTGGGTTATTTGTCTTTCTGTTTAGACATTGGGTCAGTTTGTTGGTACCCACATAGAACTTGCTGGCTTCTTCATTGGGGTTGCACTGAATATTTAGACCCATTTGGGAACAACTAAATCTGAATAATGTTGAATTTTCCTAGCCATATACACAAATATTTCTCCAGTTGTTTAGATTTCTGCCACAGTGTTATAGTATGCCTCATATACAGCTTGTACCTATTTTGTTAGATTTATACTTAGAATTTAATTTTTTAAATTTAATTTTAATATAAAGTTATTATGATTTTAATGTTAACATCTACTTGTTCATTACTTGTACATAGAAAAGCAATCTACCTTTTTGTATTCCATAATCTTTCTATAATTGCTTATCAGTCCTATGAATTCGTTTTGTTATTTTGGAGATTTCCTATGTAGACAGTCGTGTCAACTGTATACAAAGAGAGTTTTACTTCTGACATCCCAGTCTGTATGGTTTTCATTTCCTTTTCTAGCTTTCTGTCATTCACTAAGACTTCTGGTGCAATGTTGGATATGCGAGAGTGCATCGTTCCTGATTTTAGCAGGAAAACATACCATTAAGTATGATTGAATTAGTCAGATTTTCATTACTTTGAAATACCTGGGAGGGGCTTCTTGGAAAGGAAAAGGTTTACACTGGTTTCCGGTTTGGAGATTCGTAGCTGAAGATCCGGTGGCCTCATTAGTCTGTCATCCGGTGGTGGCTGGCAATGGTAGAGCGTGTGGAGGAATGATCACATGGTGAGCCAGGGGCAGAGAGAGAAGCCAAGCCAAACTCAGCTTAAATGAACAGCCCTTGTGCTGTTCTGCTGCTATCTCCCAAGGTCAAGCCTTCTGGCCCCACCTCCATGCTGCCTTAGTGAGATCAACTCTCCGCCCTAATCCATCAACCATTAGCATTCATCCATTAACTCCTAACACTTTGGGGTTTAAACATCTGCATGGATTTGGGGAGTCACATCCTGTTCAGTCCTTAATGATGTTAGCTCTAGGTTTCTTGCAATGTTCTTAAGTTGAGGAAGTTCCGTTTATTCCTAATTTTCCAGAGGATTTCATTTTATTTTTTGTCATGAAGGCATGCTGGGTTTGTCAAACGCTTTTTCTGTGTATATTGATATGATCATGTGATTTGTCTTTAGTGTATCAATATGATTGACTACAAACTGATTTTGGAATGATGAGCCAACCTCACATACTTGCAATAGATTCCACTTGGTCATGCTGTATAATAATTTTCATATATTATATTCAATATGTTAATCTTCTATTGAGGATTGCTCCATGTAAGGTTGTAGGAAATATTGGTCTATAGTTTTCCTTTTTTGTAATGTTTTTGGTTTTGGTAGTAGGTAATGCTAACCTCATAGAAGGAGTTAGGAGGTGTTTCCTCTGCTTCTATGTTCTGGAAATAATTGTAGAGAATTGGTATAATCTGTTCCTTAAATGTTTTGTGGAATTCACCAGTGAACTCATCCAGGTGAGAAATTTCTGTTTTGGAAGATTGCTATGGATTCAACTTCTTTTAATAAATATGAGCCTATTCAGTTTATCTGTTTATTCTTGGGTGAATTTTAGTAGATTGTATTTTTTGAAGTTCATCTCATCTATGTTGTCAAATATTACAAGTTATTAAAATATTTCTTTTATTATCTTTTTTAAAAAAGATTTATTTTATTTATTTGAAAGACAGAGTTACAGAGAGAGGTAGAGACAGAGAGAGATGTCTTCTGTCCTCTGGTTCACTCCCCTGAAGGCCGCAACGGCTGGAGCTGCTCCGATCTAAAGCCAGGATCTAGGAACTTCTTCCTGGTCTTCCATGCAGATGCAGAGGCCCAAGGGCTTGGGCCATCTTCTACTGCTTTCCCAGGCCACAGCAGAGAGCTGGATCGGATGAGGAGCAGCCGGGACTAGAACCAGTGCCCATAAGGGATGCTGGCACTTCAGACCAGAGCTTTAACCTGCTGCGCCACAGCGCCGGCCCCAATTTTTTTAGTGTTCAAGGGACCAATAGTGATGGCTTCTTTTTCAGTTTTAATAGTAATTATTGTTTTTTAAAAAAATTATAGGGGCCGACGCTGTGTTATAGTGGGCTGAACCTCCATCTGCTGCCCTGGCACCCATGTGGGTGCTGGTTTCAGACCCAGCTGCTCTACTTCTGATCCAGCTCTCTGCTATGACCTGGGAAAGCAGTAGAAGACGGGCCAAGTCCTTGGGCCCCTGCACCCACATGGAGGACCAAGAAGAAGCTCCCGGCTTCTGGCTTCAGATTGGCCTAGCTCAGGCGGTTGTGGCCACTTGGAGAGTGAACCAGCAGATGGAAGACCTCTCTATGTGTCTCTCCCTCTCTGTCTATAACTCTCTCAAATAAATAAATAAATAAATAAAATCTTTAAAAAATTATATACTTGGAGCAAGCATGTAGTGTACCTGGTAGTGCTTCTTGGAGAGCCCGTGTCCCATGTAGGAGTGCTGAGTTTACGTTGTCGGCTCCATTCCTGATCTACCTTCCTGCTAATGCATCCTGTGCACAAGCAGATTATGGCTCAAGTGGCTTGGGCTCCTGTCCCCCGTGTGGGAGACCCTGATGGAGTCTGGGCTCCCCACTTCAGCCTGGAGCCCTGGCTATTGCAGGCATTTGGAAAATGAACAGTCAGATGGGAGATCTCTCTGTCTGTCTCTATCACTCTGCCTTTCAAGTAAACTAAGTGTAATTAACTTAAACATATATGTTTATTTGATTTATGTGAGATGCATAATAAATATAAAACAATCCCATTTGCTGGTTCACTTCCCGAATACTCACAACAGTTAGGGCTGGGCCAGGTCAAGGCTGTGAGCTGGAGCTCCATCTGTATCTTCCCTGTGGGTGACCCTAGTTACTTGAGTCACCACCTGCTGCCCTCCAGGCTGGGCGTTAGCAGGAAGCTGGACTCAGAGTGGAGCTGGAACTCGAACCCAGGCACTCTGATATGGGTGTGAGTTATCCCAACCTCTAGACCAAATGCCGGATCTTGATATTAATTATTTGTGTCCTCTCTATTTCTTAGTTAATCTGGTTAGAGGTTTACCAATTTTTTAGATTTTTTTTAAAAATTCATTTATTTATCTGAAAGGCAGAGTTATGGAGAGGCAAGGGCAGAGAGAGAGAGAGAGAGAGAGAGGTCTTCCATGTGCTGGTTCACTCCCCAAATGGCCACAAAGCCTGAGCTAAGTTGATCTGATGTCAGGAGCCAGGAGCTTCTTCCAGGTCTCCCATGTGGGTGCAGGGGGCCAAAGACTTGGGCCATCTTCTATTGTTTTCCCAGGCCTTTAGCAGAGAGCTGGATGGGAAGTGGAGCAGCCAAGACTCGAATTGTCACCCATATGGGATACTGGGATGGCAGGAGGCAGCTTTACCCGCTATGCCACAGCGCCGGCCCCTATTGATTTTTTTTAAGCAGCTTTTAGCTTTGTTGATATTCTGTATTGATTGATTTCCTGCTTTCAATTTTGAATTGAATTTCTGTTCTAATTTTTATTATTTTTCCCTGCTTTTTAAAATTATTTTTATTATTTTTAGATTTTATTTGGTCTTTTTCTATTTTTTTATGAAGCACAGTTCCCTCTTTTTCTAGTTTTTTTTTTAAGGATTAATTTATTTATTTGAAAGGCAACATTACAGATAGAGGAGTGATGGGGTCGGGGGGTGGGGAGAGAGAGAGAGAAGAGAGAGAGAGAGAGAGAGAGGAGAGGCGAGGGAGGAGGGAGGAGAGAGGAGAGAGAGAGACACAGAGAGATCTATTGCTGGTTCACTCTCCAGATGGCTGCAGTGGCCAGAGCTGGTGTCACAGGTTGAGGCTTAACCTACTGGGTCCCCATCTTTTTCTAGTTTTTTAAGCTTTGATGATTGATTTCAGATGTTATAAACATTTTTTCATTATAATATATGTATCTAATACTCTAAAGTTCCTCTAAGCCCTGTACTCATTGCATCTTCCTTAATTTTAATAAGTTGTATTTTTATTTTATTTAGTTCAAATTAACTTCATTTTTTATTTTATTATTTTTTAAAGATTTATTTTATTTATTTGAAAGAGTTACAGAGAGAGGTAGAGAGAGAGAGAGAGGTCTTCCATCCGCTGGTTCACTTCCCAGATGGCCGCAATGGCCAGAGCTGCACCGATCCGAAGCCAGGAGTCAGGAGCTTCTTCCAGGTCTCCCACACAGGTGCAGGGGCCCAAGGTCTGGCTCATCTTCCACTGCTTTCCCAGAGAGCTGGATTGGAAGTGGAGCAGCCGGGTCTCGAACCAGCACCCATATGGGATGCCAGCGCTTCAGGCCAGGGCGTTAACCCGCTGCACCACAGTGCTGGCCCTTCAAATTAGTTTGAAATTTATGCTAAGATTATTCTCTGGCCCTTGTGTTATTTAGACATAGGTTGTTCAGTTGCCTAGTATTTTGGGTTTTGCGTGAGCTCATACTTTGTGTAATTTCTGTTTTAAATTTGCTGAGGTGTATTTTATGGCTCCGACTGTGGTTGCTCTTGATGAAGGCTCTGTGTGTGCACGAGAAGAATGCGTGTTCTGCTCCTGTTGGATGCAGGAGTCCATGGATGTCACTTAGATCTGGTCAGTTTATGGCACTGCTCAGCTCCCCATGCTTGTACGATCTGCTGCTGCCGAATCTGTCAGCTACTGAGGGTGGGGTCCCGAAGCCTCCAGTGACGAGAGAGGGTTCCTCTGCTCTCCATGCAGTTCTGCTGGGTTTGCCTCCCAGATTCTGACACTCTGTTGTTAAGGACATACCTGGAGGATCATTATCATGTCTTCGTGGAGAATTCATTCCTTTACCATTTTTTTTTTTGGACAGGCAAGACAGTGAGAGAGAGAGAGAGAGAGACAGAGAGAAAGGTCTTCCTTCCGTTGGTTCAGCACCCAAATGGCCACTACGGCCGGTGCACTGTGCTGATCCGAAGCCAGGAGCCAGGCGCCTCCTCCTGGTCTCCCATGCGGGTGCAGGGCCCAAGCACTTGGGCCATCCTCCACTGCCCTCCCAGGCCACAGCAGAGAGCTGGACTGGAAGAGGAGCAAACAGAACAGAATCTGGTGCCCCGACCGGGACTAGAACCCAGGGTGCCAGCGCCGCAGGCAGAGGATTAGCCAAGTGAGCCATGACGCTGGCCTCCTTTATCATTAATATAATGCCTCTTCTTATCTCTGACAAGTTTCTTTTCTCTTAAATCTGCTTTTCCTGGAATTCATATAGCACGTACTCATATAGTGTTAATGTGGGATGCCCTTTTCCCCTTCCTTTACCTGTAACAATCTGTTTCTTTGTATTAAAGCTGGTTTCTTGTGTGCAGCATATATTTGAGTCTTGTTTTTAGTTTTACTCTGGCAGTCTCTTTTAAAATTAAATTAAATTACTTTGTAAATATTTTTATTTATTTGAAAGGCAAAGTTAGAGAGAGAGAGAGAGTCTGCTATCTGCTGGTTCACTCCCGAAATGGCCGCAATGGCTCGGGCTGGGCCAGGCCAAGCTCAAGGCCAGGGCCCAGGAGCTTCTTTCAGGTCCCCAACGTGGGTGCAGGGGCCCAAATACTTGGACCATCATCCACTGCCTTCCCAGGTACATTAGCAGGGAATTGGATCAGAAGTTGGGCAATTGGGACTTGAACTGGCACCCATATGGGATAATAGTGTTGTAGGTGGTGGCTTAATCCACTACACCACCATGCCAGTCCCATAAATTCAATTTTAAAATTAGATTGGCCGGTGCCGTGGCTTAACAGGCTAATCCTCTGCCTTGCGGCGCCGGCACACCGGGTTCTAGTCCTGGTTGGGGTGCTGGATTCTATCCCAGTTGCCCCTCTTCCAGGCCAGCTCTCTGCTATGGCCTGGGAAGGCAGTGGAGGATGGCCCAAGTGCTTGGGCCCTGTACCCGCATGGGAGACCAGGAGAAGCACCTGGCTCCTGGCTTCGGATCAGCGAGATGCGCTGGCCACAGCGGCCATTGGAGGGTGAACCAACGGCAAAAAGGAAGACCTTTCTCTCTGTCTCTCTCTCTCTCTCACTATCCACTCTGCCTGTCAAATAAATAAATAAATTAATTAATTAAAAAAATTAGATTAAATTTTAGTTTGAGAGGCATGCATGCCCGTGCACGCGCACACACACACACACATAAACACAGTGCACCCATCTACTAGTTCACTCTCCAAATGCCTTCAATGGGCAGGGGTTAGCATGTGCTTACTGTTTGCCACAATTGCAGGTGTCAGATGTTATAAAATTTCCTCTCACTCCTTGTTTTCATCTCCCCTGTTGTGTTCGGTTTTCCCTAGGGACTTCTTAAGTAAAACTTGAATTTTGTAGCTGTTTCCACTGCACTCACTCATGATTACTATATTGGAGCCCTGTTGATGTGACCATAAGGAATGGGAAGCAGTCCTTGTTTCTTTTTCTTTTTTTTTTTTTTTTAAGATTTTATTTATTTATTTGAGCGGCAGAGTTACAGACAGGGAGAGGAAGAGACAGAGAGTGAGGTCTTCCATCCACTGGTTCACTCCCCTGATGGCCGCAACGGCTGGAGCTGCGCTGATCCGAAGCCAGGAGCCAGGAGCTTCTTCCCAGTCTCCCTTGCAGATGCAGGGGCTCAAGGACTTGGGCCATCTTCTACTGTTTTCCCGGGGCACAGCAGAGAGCTGGATTGAAAGAGGGGCAGCTGGGACTAGAACCGGCCTCCATATGGGATGCCGGCTCTGCACGCAGAGGATTAACCTGATGTGCCACAGCACCGGCCCCTGTTTCTATGATTAGCTTTCCGTTCTTTGCTGAGCATGCATCCCTGAACTGTGGCTTTGACAAGTGCTCCTTCACTTTGGTCTCCCCCTCCATCACTTAGGTAGGGTAGGAGAGTTAGAGGGGCTAGATTTGGGTATAGCTGGTTCCTGACTTTCTATTTTCCAACTGTATATTGCTGTAAAAGCAGTAGACATTCAGTAGAAACTATGCTTCGCATTTTGGTCTTTTCCTGGGCTAGCAGCGCGATGCTGGGGAGCAGCAGCAGCTCTGTCAGCATTGCACACATGAGGGGGAGCACCTGACACTCGCCAGGGGAGTGTGGCTGAGCTGTGGCATTCAAGCGATTAGGTGTGTTAAATGCACTCTCTGTTGACGGTCTCTTCAGCATATGCTGGATTCACCAGGCAAAGCCCCGCGGTAAGTCAGGGAGCATCTGTGTTTGCCTTTCCCCATGCGGCTGTGATGCGGGTAGGCAGGTGAGTGACCAGGAGCTGCAAGACTGCCAGCAGGACTTGTGCTGTGGCTTCCCCCGACCTGAGAACCCACTCCCTTCCATTTCGATCCAACGTGGCTGCAGGCTTGGCTTGCCCATCCTCCACCATCCATCGGAGTTCCACTTCCCTCATGCACCAGGTGCTATGACAATCACATGTATGCTGTGTCCCATGTGGAGATGCCATGACACCTTCCTGTAGAATACACGTGCCCCGAAGTCCTGTTCAAATCCCACCCCATTCACTTAGGGCAGAACTTCCTACAGGATAGAGGGCCAACCCCAACTGTGGTGCGAACAGCAGAGTGGAGAGGGGTTGCCCACATTCACATCTGATTTAACTAAATCTTCCCTTGCTGCACCTGTGTCTATGTCTGTGCCTTGAATTCTTCCCTTGTGCTGACATATGAACTTGGAATAAACCTAGTCAGGGACCCTGCTCCCCACAGCAGCTGGAGCCGGCTATTATTTCCCTTTCTCAGGGCTGGTTAAATGCTGAGGACCCCAGTGGGTTAGGATGGGGGCGACAGCTCCTGTGGAGGCCAGGTTTTATTAAGAACAAACAGCTCTGGACATCTTTCAAAATGACTACTTTTCCTCCTCCACCTGCCAGAAGTATCAGGAGAATTTTTTTTTTATGATATTCATTTTTGAGAACCCGGTAGTGCTCTGGGGAATAAAACTTACAGCGGTGCAGTGACCCCTGTAAAACCGTCCTTCCTCCCCAGATCTGTGCACCCTGACGCTCCAGCAATTCATTGATTACATTTCAGGATTTCCTGTCCTAGTCCTGGTTCCCATGGAGACTCTGGCCCTAGGCTTCTGGCTCAGTGCCTTCTGATTCTCTCTATCCAGCCCTCTGTCTAATTTTAGAGGAGTCAATTTGCCTTGTGACCTCAATTTTCTGATGGATGTAGGAAGAGCTGTCAATGTTCGGTTAGTGCAGGTTTATTCTTGTTGTGAGGCACGGAATAACATCTTCCAACTCTTTATGTGCTGGACCACAATACAGGAGTTACAAACAGTGTTATTGCAGTTGTTTGTTTTAAAATTTGTGCAGAGTTTTGAGTTGTTTTCAGGAGAATAAATGGCTGATACAAGCTGACTTCATTAGTTTAGAAATCAGTTGCCGGCTGGCGCCGCGGCTTAATAGGCTAATCCTCCGCCTGTAGCGCTGGCACATTGGGTTCTAGTCTCCGTGGGGGCGCTAGATTCTGTCCTGGTTGCCCCTCTTCCAGGCCAGCTCTCTGCTGTGGCCCAGGAGTGCAGTGGAGGATGGCCCAAGTGCTTGGGCCCTGCACCTGCATGGGAGACCAGCCTCCAAGACTAGTTTTTTTTAGATTTATTTATTTATCTGAAAGGCATAGCAACAGAGAGAAGCAGGGAGAGAGATGGAGAGAAGAAGAAGAGGGAGAGAAAAAGGGAGTGAGGGAGAGAGAGAGAGCAAGCGACATCTTCCAATTGCTGATACACTCTCCAGATGACTGCAACAGCAGGGGTTGGCCAGGCTGCAGATAGGAGCCAGGAATTCCAACCTGGTCTCCCAGGTGGGTAGCAGGGACCCAAGCACTTGGGCCATCATTTGCTGCCTTCAGGTACATTAGCAGGAAACTGGGACTTGAACATGTGCTCTGATGTGGGATGCTAGCATCACAATTGGCAGTTTAACCTGCTGTGCCACAACGCCATACCCCAGGATTAGGTTTTCATGATAGAATTTCCTCTTACCGGTGTTCCACTAGTTGTTTTAACCAGTGTCTTATTGTTGGACATTCTGGCTTGCTCCATTTTTGCTATCATAAATGCAGCTTAATATCTTTATATATAATATTTAATTTTTAAAGTTATGTCCTGTGATTAATTTCTTAAAGGATATTATTGGGCCAAAGAATAGGCAATATGTTAAGCAGTTTGATATGTTGCAAATTGTCTTGAAAAGCCTATAGCAACTTACGTTCCTAGAAGTCATATATGAAAATGTTTGTTTGACCTATAATGGGTAGTATTATTATTTCTGAATTTGCTATTTTAAAAGGTTTCATACACACACAAATACATTCTTTGGTTATTACTGAGTGTGAATTTTTTTCTTCTTTTTAAAAGACCATTTGTTGAAATACAGTTTTTGGTTCTTTACTAAGTTGTTTAATGGAATTTTTAAAAAATATTTATTTATTTACTTGAAAGAGTTACACAAAGGGAGGAGGGGCAGAGAGAAAGAAAGAGAGATAAGTCTTCCATCTGCTGGTTCACTCTCCAGTTGGCCACAACGGCCAGAGCTGCACCCATCCAAAGCCAGGAGCCAGGAACTTCTTCCAGGTCTCCCACATGGGTGCAGGGGCCCAAGGACTTGGGCCATCTTCCGCTGCCTTTACAGGCCACATTGGAGAGCTGGATCAGCAATGGAACAGCTGGGTCTCTAACCGGCACCCATATGGGACGCTGGCACTGCAGGCAGTGGCTTCACCCGCTACGCCACAGTGCTGGCCCCAGAATTCTTGTTTTAACTAAAGATTCTGAATTATTAAGTCCAACTAGGGTGGGTTTTATCCAAAAATTTCTTGCTCAGGCTAAAGAAGAAAATATAGAGGACAGTGTAGTTTTTTTTTTTTTAAAGATTCATTTATTTATTTTAAAGTCAGAGTTACACAGAGAGAGAAGGAGAGGCAGAGAGAGAAGTCTTCCATCCACTGCTTCATTCCCCAGATGGCTGCAACAGCCAGAACTGGGCTGATCTGAAGCCAGGAACCAGAAGCTTCTTCTGGGTCTCCCATGTGGGTGCAGGGGCCCAAGGACTTGGGCCATCTTCAACTATTTTCGAACGCCATAGCTGAGAGCTGGATCGGAAGTAGAGCAGCCGGGACTCGAAGTGGCACCCATACTGGACGCCATTGCTGCAAGGCCAGGGCTTTACCCGCTACATCACAGCGCTGGCCCCGACAGTGTAGTTTCCATGTAAAAATTCTATGGACAGCTTAGCCTGATTGATAGTGAGCTGATCCTGGCTGAACTTCATGCCTTTTTGAAACTCACACTCCACAGAGAGTAGAGAGACAGAAGTTAGCGTTGGATGAAGCAGTGATTCTTCTTAGCTAAAAGATCAGCCAAGGACATTCCTTCCCTGTATCTTTCTGGTACGAAGACGACCACTTCAGACCTGCTGCTCAGAAGAATCCAGACTATTACCTTCCAGACACCCACTTTCCTTGTGGTGTCTTAAGACCCACCACTTTGCTTTTCCAAATTGAGAGATATTTTTGAGATCTGGGGTAGTTAACTTTGTAAAACTACGGCAAGAAACCTACCTATGGGTGTGCTACGGGTATCAGCATCTCAATTCTTATTCCAAGTTCTTGCCCTGACAGACAATTTAAAGCAGAGGCGTAAATACAGTGCCCAAGAGAGAGCAGGCTTTATTTAAAAGAGAGTGAATATACATTCACTCAAGAGTGTGGTCAGGGGCTGTGGCGTAGCGGGTAAAGATGCTACCTGCAGTGCCAGCATCCCATATGGGCACCGGTTTGAGTCCTGGCTGCTCCACTTCCTATCCTGGTCCCAGCTGCATCATGGGAAAATGGGCATACTGGATTGACAGGAGACAGAGTGGAGATACAACGCAGTACTACACAGAAATGATGAAAACAATTCTTCCAGCTTCATTTATTCACACCCATCTCCCTACTTCTACCCTCCTATCCGGGTGAGCAGAGTTTTGGAAATTAAGTTCGGGCCACTTGAGGATTGTTACCCCACAGATCTACTTCCTGATTTTTCTTCAGGGAACCAGTTCACCTGGCTCAGTCAGTCTTGCATGGCAACCTTGATCAATGGCAGCCACACACGTGTCACCCTCTAAACGGATATGAAAAATGCCCCTCTGAGACGCGCACGCACCGAAGGCGGCTGTCTTATCTGGTTGTCAGCTGGGAAGAACTCCTCCCTCCCTGGCGGGCAGGAGGGCATGGAATCCGGAGAAGTGAGTAAACAGGAAGGAGCAGCAATGGGTAGGGAACGCTGAAGAGCAAAAATTTGCTTGACTCTGACATAGGGGCACCCTCCAGAGAAGCCTTCCGTGCTGGCTGCACTTCCCAGCTCGGCACATGCTTGTACCCAAGGAGTCGTGATGAGAAGGGGCAGCCATTGAGCACTTGCTGTTCTTCAGGTCGCTCGCTCCCCTTGTCCCCGGACCCTCCCCAACTGGTTCCCCAGCGGGAGTTCCCCGGCCAGGCCTCCTGTCAGGGAGAAGCCAGAGACTCAGGCCAAGTGGCTGAGCTCTCTGCTCCCCAGCAGGTTACTGAGCGCTCTCCAGCCCGGGCCCCGTTTCAGGTTCATCAACGTCATCTCCGACTCGGAGGAGGTCAGGGGTGGGCCCGTGGAGGCGCCCTGAATCAACTGTGTTCGAAGGTGGACATAAATCATTTTGGCATCGTGATTCATTTGACATTTTCAGGCTGAGGCCGTTCTCTCGGCTTTGCCCTGAAGCTCCTTCGCTGGAGAGCAGGGCTGCTGATTGGTGGGTCGATTACCCCATAGGTGGTAAAGGAACCTGGGGAGCCTAAGCAGGTTGCAAATGCACGTGAAGCCGTGACATCCTCCCTGGAGTTCATTCTAATACACTGTGTGATTAGGCCAAAGATAAATAGCAGCAGCAGAAATCTAACCGACAACAGGAAGAGCTGCTTATTTTTTCAAATATTTATTTTTTACTTATGTATTTATTTGAAATGTAGAATAACATACGGAGTTGGCAGTCGGGAGAGAGAGAGAGAGAGCAAGCAAGAGCAAGTACTTCCATCCACTGGTTCACTCCCAAATAGCCTCAACAGCTCCAGCTGGGCCAGGTTGAAGCCAGGAGCCAGAAGCTTCTTCTGGGTCTGGCATGTGAGTGCAGGGGCCCAAGGAATTGGGCCATCTTCTACTGCTTTACCAGTTGCATTAGCAGGGAGCTGGATCAGACATGGAGTGGCCAGGTCTCAGAATAGCACCCCTGTGAGATGCTGCTGTCACAGGCAGTGACTTAACCCACTATGCCACAGTGCTGGCCCCTAGCTACTACTTCATGCAAGCTTACTTTTTTTTTTTTTTTTTTTTTTTTTGATGATGGAGGGTGCCTTGCACAGGTTAAACTGTAGGCTTTATTTCTCTTGTGAATGAGAGGCCAAAGAGACACTTTTGTGCTGGGCCTGGGAGAGAAAAAGAGGAAGGAGACCATCCAGGGCTTAAGTCTGCAGGTTGCCAGTGTCTGGAGCCAGTGTCTACAGTGTGTGGTCTGGAGCAGTTCTGTCCAATAGAAATAGAACAAAGAGAAATAGAATGTGAGCCACAGGGTCAGCCAGCGGACATGGACATTTTCTAGTGGCCACATTAAGTAAAGGAAAGATAAATAAATGCAATGAATTTCAGAAATATACATGAAAATATTATTTTAATATATAGTCAGTACAAAAATGATTTATGAGATATTTTTTCATTTTCATTTTTTAAAGAGAAGTCTAAGTCTGTGTGTTTTACACTTAGAACGCAGTGCAACTTGGAGTGGCATGATTATAAGTCCTCAGTATTTATACATGTGGCTAGTAGTTATTGAATTGGACAGCTCAGATCTAGAAAGTAGCTGGCGTACTCATTTGTGTATTGAAGTGTATTCATTTGACAGTCATCCAAAACATATTTATGACATATTTATGACATAGACTACTCTGCCGTCTATGGTGGTCTTTCCTTGTCTGCAGGGGAATACATTCTAAGATACCACACACACATTCCTCCTCCACTCCCCCCACCACGACCCTGCACCAGTCAGTGCCTGAAACTGGGGACAGTCCCAAGCCCTGCAGTACTGTGCTGATCTCTGCAGTACTGTGACAGTATCTGATTATCTGGCAGGCTACTGAAGTGTTTTATAGGCAAGTAGTGTATATACCATGGATACACTGGATAAAGGGTGATTCACATTCTGGGTAGGAGGAAGCAGGATGGCATGAGATTTCATCACGCAACCCAGAATGGTGCACAATTTAAAATGTATAACTTGTTTCTGGACTTTTCCATATAATATTTTTAGACCATGAATAAATGCAATCCTGAGAAGTGAAACCATGGATAAGGAGGGACTCCTGTACTGGTCTAAGTGTTTGGATACCCTGATTAAATCCCAGGACTTCTGTTTTTCTGGGAGAGGGGGCACAAATATCATAATGAAATGAACAGATAATAACATGTTGAAGAGAGATGATGGTACAAAGACAGTAAGCAGGGTGAGGAGAAGAGAGTGGTGGGGTGGGAGGGCTGCCACTCCAGCAGGGTGGGCACGGATCACGTTTGGAGTCACCGTACAGAGCGGAGTGCTGGTGGTCTCGCCATGGCACTCTATACTATATTCAAAGTCTAGCGCAATTCACGGTAGAGTTTTGAAGTCAGAGGATTGGGGAGCAATCTGGGGACTGACTGGCTGTTGTGATGCTCATAGATAAGAGCTGGGAGAGGCAGAGGAGGGGACGTGTGGGGTGACTGCTGAGCCTCCTGCAGTCACCCCAGGACGGCAGGTCGGCCCAGGAGCCATGAGGAAAGCTGGGATAGGGTGGAGATGAAGGTGCGGGTAACCATCGTGTGTTTTAGGGAGAGTGAACTTGCTTTATCCTTGCAGACATGTGTGACGTTTTTGAGAGGCAGATAGAGAGTGAGTACTCTAAATCATTGCCAAAGGGTTGGCGTTTGCTTAATTAATTTCCTGGAAGGAATCGATCTTCTTTGTCTTTTGCTGTGAGATGCACCTGCCAGTGTAAGGGCAGGGAAATAGTCAAATATCCGCACATGTCCCGCATTCCTTAGGTGCCTTCCAACTGTTCGGTCCACAGCTTTGGAGGATCTGTCTCAGCAAAGCTAATGTCTCTTTGTTTTATTTGTTTGGTTTGGTAGTGGTGGGGAGGCAGGACATTTGGGGCTGAGGTCTAAGACCTTTAAGGCTGCTGCGGAATGGTGCAGTTCAACATGAAAAGCAATGGAGTTAGAGTTCAAAGACCTTGTGCTAACATCCTAGGCTGCTGAAATAAATGACCATGTGCTCAGTGGCTTAAAATAACAGAAGGGCATTCTCTCACAGTTCTGGAGACCGGAAGTCTAGAATTAATATGGCCACTGGGCCACACTCCCTCTGGGGGCTTCTGGGGATTCCGTCTGTTCCTGGCCTCTCCCAGGTGCTGGTGGCTCCAGGCGTTCCTTGGCGTGGGACTACGTCATTCCTGTCTGTCTCCTTCAGTCCTTCTCTTCTGTCTGCACAAACTCCCTCTACCCCTCGCTTATTTATTTAGCAACAGAGATTCAGACAGAGAAGCAGAGCTCCCATCCACCGGTTCACTCCCCAAATGCCTGGAACAGAGCCAGGCCAAAACAACCCAGGTCTCCTACAGGAGTGGCAAGCACCCAGTCACTTGGGTCTACTGCCTCCCAGGATCTGCACTAACTGGAAACTGCAGTCAGGAGCCTGAGCAGAGACTGAACCCAGATCCTCTGACATGGGGTACCAGTGTCTCAACCGCCAGGCTCAGTGCCTGCTCCTCCCCTCACTCTTACAAGGATGCTGCTATTGGATTTAGCATCTACCCATCCTGAGAACTTCATCTCAATTATATCCCCCAAACAATTATTCATTTTTTATTTAATTATTTCCCCCAGACAATCACGTGCGCTGGTTCCAGGATGCGGGACGTGTCTGTTTTGGGAGCACAGTTCTCTAATGCTTCTGCTGGTTACCATTTTCACTGCTTGGCATGAGCATGGCATGAGATTGCATCACACAACCCAGAATGCTGCATGTTTTCATGGGTGAATGGTCACTGACCGTCTTATCTCACATGTTTGTGGCACTCCGCTCACCTGAGTGAAAGATGAGGGGATAGAAAGGTAGGGTGACATGTGGGGGGAAAGGATGCTGTTTGGGTCGGCATGGGGGACAACGAGAGCGTGGTGTGAGCTCAATCCTATGGAGGGAAGGAGGGAGTTAGAGGCAGCAGCCAGCACAGGCCCTGTGGGACGCATAAGCAGCCCCCCGTGGACACACAGGCGTGTGCACGCTCTGTCCTGGCCCCTCGGCTGGGGTGCCATCACGGTGCACTTTGGAGGAGATGGACAGTCAGGAAATACTGATGAGCTGGGGGAAGAGAAAGGGAAAACCAGACAGAAAGATCTAGAAAGACTAGCTCTGGCTCCCCGTGAGGGTAAAATGGGAAACCTCTGATCCTTGGAATCATCTTCCTGTCTTTAACCCACACAAGGACATTGGAGAGCTCAGGGGCTGTGGTGAGACCCGTGGGAGAGGAAGGTGTCCCGGGAAGAAGTAGACAAAGGGAGGACTCCTCAAACAGTGCTCTTTACAGTGAGAGGCCAGGGGGAGGCCCAACTCCAGGAAACAGCGCAGAGTCCATTTGAACACTGAGAAAGAGGGAGCGTGGTGTTGATTGACAGTTTACGTGGTGCGAGGACCTGTGTCCGGTCCCCTGGCCTGGTGACCACCCCAGAAGAGGAGTTCTATGCAGATGGGGCTGTGCCGTATCAGTGGGCTGTCCTCTCTCTGACTCCTGTTGAAAGTTCAGTGCCTCTGTGGCAGTGTTGGAAGGTGAGGCCTTTAGCAAGTGACCAGGTCATGAAGAGAGCCGGCTGCCTGTCTCCAAGGGAGTGGCTTCGGCCCTGTTGGTTCAACCCCTCTGCCTGTGCTCCCTTGCACTGCCACATGAGGCCCTTCCTGGGAGCAGATGCGAGAACCATGCCCTTGGACTTCCCAGAACTGTGAGCCTAACCCAACCTCTTCTCTTTGTGATTGACCTATTTTGTTGTAGCAACAGATGCGCAAACTCAGGCTCAGGGAAACTGAGTGACTCCCCTGGGGCTGCACGTCGCGGCTCATCTCCGCCACGATTCGCACTCCGGTCTGCCTGGCACCCAAGTTTCACTCTATCTCCTCTCACTGGCCACCTTGAGGTTTCATGCGAAGTAGCCCCTGGCTGGTGCTGACACAGGACACTTAGACTTCTATACCTCTTGCCTCAACATTCATTTCCTCTCCTTAAAAAAAAAAAGTACGTGTCAATCACTGGTGTTTAATAAAGTTCTGTCATTTAATTAGAATCCTTACTTCATGGCCAGAGGGAAATTGGTGGGCAGAGTAGGCTCATATTTATTTTATGCCAAGTTTGTAAGATAACCCTGGAGGTCATTGGACATGGTGTCTTTGCGGGTACCCAGCTTGGTGGAGGATTGTGTCTTGCAAACTCAGCTCCATTACGTAACTGCACACGTCCTAGCTAGAGTAGCTCTGGTCTCGCCCTCCTCCCTTTTCAAAGTCTTACCCTCAAGGGCAGGGCTCAGAACATGATGCGGACTTCTGTGTTTGGATGGACAGCAGCAGTGCTGCCAGATAGCAACGTCAAGAGGAACCCCATTCGCCGCCACCTTTTCCATACCGGCGATGCGTTTCAAGGAAGTGAGTGACCCACCCCGGGGAAGGACAGAAATGTGTTCTTCCTTCAGGCTCGGCTGTGTCAGCGGGCTGAGTCACACAGCCTGAGTGTGAGTTCTCAGTGGTTTCACGTGTTGATCTTCTCACTGGGATTCCCAAGGGTTAGGAGGAAGAGCCGCATTCCTTTCTAAACTTCGGCGTGGGTGAGGACTTCGTTCCAGCCTGCTGCTCTTTAAGCTTGTATCAGAGAAAAGGCAAGAGGTGTGCAATTGGAAGGGGGGAAGGCATCTGACATTTGCATTGGGTGATTGATAGGCCTGGCTATAATTCTAGCATCTGAAAGGTCTGAGATGAGAACAGAGCGAGCCAGTGAGGAGAGACACCTGGGATCAGGTTCTGGATGTACCATCTACCCATGAGGGTACTTTAAAAAGCTGGTGGAGAAATGAAATTCAAGGTAAGCTTATTTGGATTCCCAAAATCTTTGAATTCCATCTGTGTGATTTTTAAAGATATATTTATTTATTTGAAAGTCAGAGTTACACACAGAGAGAAGGAGAGGCAGAAAAAGAGAGAGAAAGAGAGAGAGAGAGAGAGAGAGGTCTTCCATCTGCTGGTTCACTTCCCAATTGGCTACAACAGCTGGAGCTGAGCTGATCCAAAGCCAGGATCCAGGAGCTTCCTCCGGATCTTCCCATGTGGGTGCAGGGGCCCAAGGACTTGGACCATCTTCTACTGCTTTCCCAAGCCATAGCAGAGAGCTGGATTGGAAGAGGAGCAGCTGGGACCTGAACCGGTGCCCATATGGGATGCCAGCACTGAAGGCGGCAGCTCTACCTGCTACACCACAGCACTGGCCCCTGCAGGTTTTTTTTTTTTTTTTTTAATAATACATCTTCTCCCTGGACTTTTTGAAGATGCTTGTTTATGCATGTATTTCAGAATGTTTTGTACCAGAATTCTTTTTAAAAAGATGTATTTACTTGTTTATTTGAAAGGCAGAGTTAGAGAGAGGGAGAGATAGGCAGAGAGATCTTCCATCTGCTGGTTCACTCCACAGATGACCACAAGAGCCAACAACAGGCCAGGCTGAAGTGAGGAGACAGGAACTCCATCCAACCTCTTATGAATGGCAGGGGCCCAAGCACTTGGGCCATCTTCCGCTGCCTTCCCAGGTGCATTAGCAGGAAGCTGGATCAGAAGCAGAGCAGCCAGGTCAAACACTCAAACCGCCACTCTGATATGGGATGCCAGTGTTGCAGGTGGTGGCTAAACCTGCTACACCACAATGCCTGCCCCCAGAATAAACTTCTGACTCCATTTTCATAAACTTTTAAAACACGTTGCTCTATTTTCTTTCTTTTGCAAAAAGATCTTATTTGAAAGGCAGAGAGACAGAAATTTTGTATCTTCTGGTTCTTTCCCCAGGTGCCCACAAGAACTGGGGCTGGGCCAGGATGAAGCTGGAGGCTGGGAGCTCAGTTCAGGTTTGCTGTGTGAGTGGCAGGGACCCAAGTACTTGAGCCATCACCGCTGCCTTCCAGGATCTGCGGTAGCAGGAAGCCGGGACGCAAACCCAGTTGCTATGATGTGGGGTGTGGTAGCCCAAGCAACCTCTTAACCACTTTACCAAATGCGCACTCCTCCATGAACACTTCCAAGTCTCCTTCTGCCCTGAATTGAGTGAGAAAAATAATAACAGCAGCAGCAGTGATGCCAACCATATTCCATGTTTGTTAACGTGCCAGGCTGGCGAGTAGCCTTTTTTTGATTCTTCCAGGTGACAGGGACACGTGAGGTTAAGAGGTGGGCCATAGCAGGTGAAGCTGCTGCCTGCGATGCCTGCATTCCATACTGGAGCGCTGACTTATGTCTCTGGTGTTCTTCTGATCCAGCCCCCTGCTAATGCGCCTGGGAAAGTAGCAGATGATGGCCCAAGTGCTTGGGCCCCTTGCCCATGTGGGAGACCTAGATGGAGTCGCAGGCTCATGCCTTCTGCCTGGCTCTGCCTTCTTGCCCTGGCTGTTGCAACCATTTCGGAGGAGTGAACAAGCAGATGGAAGATACCCCCCCACCCCCATTTCTCTCTCTCTGTCACTCTTCATTTCAAATAGGTAAAATAATTTTTAAGTGGCCACTTGCGAGACAAACCCTAGCTTGGAAGGGGTTAATAAGAGTACCTAGGACTTTGTGGATTAAATGGGTTAATAAATGTGAAATATTTACCCAGCGTCTATCACCGTTAAAGTCCCATACAAGTGTTGGCATCAAAAAAATTCATGGAAAGTCACATTACAACATAAGTTGGGGGTGGGCGTTGTGCAGCAGAATACGCCACCCTTGCTACGCCCACATCCCATGTCAGAGTGTCTTGTTAGAGTCCCAGCCACTCTACTTCTGCTCCAGCTTACAGCCGATGTGCCTGGGGTGGATGTTGGCTCAGGTACTCGAATCCCCATCACCCACGGGAGACCTGGAGGGAGTGCCTGAATGCTGACTTTGGCCTGATGTGACCCTCACTATTGTGTGCATTTGGGGAGTGAGCCAGTGAATGGAAGGTCTCTCCGTGTCTCTGTCACTCTGCCTTTCACATAACAAAAAGGGAAAGTTTATTTCAGTGAAAAAAATTGGAAATTCGTGCCTAGTTTTTCATCATATGCATTTTCCATGACCTTCCTGAATACCCCTGTATGTACGGATTTTGAAATATTTTTGCACCATTCCATTTTCCCATCAACTTTCTGAAGTGTCTTTGTGTTATCCTCACTTCCTGTTTCGGAGGCTGGCTGAGCTGTAATTAACCCTCCAAGGCGAGAGCAGACAGGGCCTTTCCCCCAAGGCTCTCTCTATCCACGGTTTCACTGGCCACAGGCGATTCTTAGATTTGAGGATGGAAATGATTGGTTTGTTGTTCAGCGGTCTTGGAGGAGAAATTCCGGTTGCTAAGTCCAGGTGTGGAGCTGCCCACATGAGCTCAGGGCTGACTCTCAGAGAAGCCCCAAGCTCTTGACTAATTCACTGCCTTGTCCGAAGTCCCTTCGGTAATTCTATGGTGTCTAACTAGGTTAGTGCCCCTGTAGCTCTCAGATGCCATAATTCTAAAATCAATTAGCCTTTGGATGAACTTTGGGGCACCATACCAATCACCAGCAATTTGCTCTCTACTGGGACTCTGTCAACGTTCAGAGAGGAGCTCATCTCACAGGTTCCTGCCTTGCTGGTCCAGCGCACGTGAGGCCTGGGGTTGGTCCATTTGTCTGATGGGAGCACAGATCTGATGGGTCCAGGGCAGAGGCTTCTGTTTTGAATGGACACTGTCAGTGGCCACAGACTTTTAAACCCGTTAAGAAAGTGTGATAAGCAGAACTGGGAGAGAGCAGGGAGAGATTAGCAACAGCCATCAACCAGAGTTCATTTATGAATAACTTGGGAAGTGGTGGACGGTTGAGTTTTTCATATTTTAAACATGCATTAAATTATACTTGTGAGTAACACTGAGAATTTTGGAGGCAAAAACATCATAGCATTTTACATCTGGACGTGAACTCAAGTACACTGAAAATGAGCATGGTCTTATTGAAGAACCCCAGGATTTTAGATTGTGTTTTGTGCAAGGGAATAAATCAGATGTAGTGGTCCTGGATATTTCTGTAGAATGACAGTAACCTAGAGGCAGGTGTGGCAATGGCCATGGAATCCATGTAATACCATGGAGGAAGGTTCTGGAAGACATGTCATTCAGAACTTGTCCTGTTCCTTTGAGAGGCATGATCATCAAGATGCAGAGTTAGGGGCAGGTGTTTAGTTGAGCAGTTAGGAGGCCAGCATTCTATATCAGAGTGCCTGGGTTAGACACCTGGTTCTGGTTCTTTACTCCCGTGTCCTGGTAACACAGACCCCGGGAGGAGAAGTGATGGCTCAAGATGGTGGGAACCAAATCAATCGATCCATCACTGCCACCACCACGTGGGAGACCTGGGTTGTGTTCCTGGCTCCCAGCTTTGACTTAGTCCAGCCTTGGACTTTGTGGGCATTTTTAGGAATAAACCAATGGATAGGAGCATTCTGTCTCTCTCTGTGTGTCACTGCCCACCCCTTCTCTCTCACATACTCTGCCTCCCAAATAAATAGATCCAAAAGACCTTGAAAAGATATAATTTAACTATGGGTCTATTGCTTTATTGGATATTATTTCCAAACTCTATGCCCAAATCCTTCTTGATGAATTTGATAGGACAAAATGCTATTATTATTATTTTTGGATGGCCCCTGCTGCCTGACTTGAGCAGATCCAAGATTTTCGGTTTGCTAATCCCTGGGCAAAGGAATACATGAGTTTGTAGGCAAAGGCTGAGTGAGAGGGTGAGATAGGGAGGCTCAGAGGAGGGCTTTAGAGCCGAGGAACTGGACTCCCAGAGATAGAAGCCACAAGGAAAGGCAGATAGAGCCCCTGATGGAAGCTGGGGAGAAATCACATGACAAGTATAGATTCACTGTGGTGTATGGGATGTAAAACTCACCTAGATTCCAGGGTATACTGTTGTTTAGATGTGAGTAGATTCTTTGTAGAGAGTAGAACATCTTGCTGTGTCCTGTATGAAGACAGGCAGAGAAAGCCAACGTGGAAAGAGCAGGTGGGTCACGGTTGCTACTCACGCTGCAGGTTTGTGTTTAATGCACACACATACAGAGCTGCAGAGACCCCTACAGCATGTGTGAAGGGTGTGTGGGACTGGTGTACAACCTTATCCATTCAGTACACACACAGCTACATGGAACCCTGCAAGAATGGGTTGGTCTAATTCACTGACCTTTCCCCATGGTTTTGACCCTTATTTTCTCTGCTTCCCTGTGCTCTCCCTTATTTTTTTTTTTATGTGGAAGTTCACTTCAGAGCCTATTTTCAATGGTTTTGGATGGATCCAGTATACCTAGTGCCCATCATTCAATTTCAGTATATTCTGCAGTTGCAATAACCAACATCATAGTGGACAGTTATCCTGTATGCATTGTGACCCAGACCGCCCAAATCACGTTCCTCTCTACCTCATTGTAACTGGGAAAAGAGGATGATTATCAAGGCATATCTGCCCTGTGGCTGTGCTGACAACCGTCCCACATCTGGGATTCCTGCTGCCTGCTGCCCGTCCATGCTTAGGTTCCTCTCTGGCAGGGGTGTTCCACACTGGCCATTCGGTCTGTGGCCTATGGGATCCAGAACCCCCTCCCCTCCCCTCCCCTCCCCTCCCCACCCTTCCCCTCCCCTCCCCTTCTCTTCCCTTCCCTCGGGGACCTGGACCCTGGATGGGACAAGATCTATTTTGCTGTGGCTCTACCAAGCTGGATTCCATCTCCGCTTACATGAAAGGAATTGCCTTCTTCCTTTTCTTTTATTGCTAGGGACTAGCTTTTCCTCCTACATTGATTATTTTTCCCCTTTATAGAAGCCCCAACCCACTCAGCCCATGGTAGTAATTTAAAATGAGTCAAAGAACTACAGCTCCTATTAGAAGCATAAAGCAACCTGCTAAGAGTGATTAGGTGTCACTGTGGCCTGCCTTTTAACCGAACCCCCGAGCTCTGCTTTAGAACAAAGGAGACGACTCCTCTTTGGCAAACACTGATCTGCTGCTCGGTTTTCCCAATTATGGGCCGAGCTCTCCCTGCCCACGAGCCTGCGGGCAGACTTTGATTAGTCTTGCTACCTCCCGCCCAGGGCTCCGGCTGAATGCAGGCACCTCTGGGAGAGGAGGGGGTGCTTTCCCAGGAAGCCGGCTTCCCACTCACATCTATGAGTCAAGATTTAGATTGGGCTGTTCACCTGCTGCGGAACAAAAATGTATTAAGCACCTGTGTGTGTGTGTGTGTGTGTGTGTGTGGTGTTCCCAGTGTGGATAGGTGGGTCAGCCACAGGAGCTGGGCTGCAGAAGCAGCTAACCCAGAACATGAAGGCTGCTCCCACTCAGGCTCTCAGTGGGTTGCTCCTGCCTTGCTTCTCCCAGCAATGCTGGGTTCTGTACCTCAGGGCCACTGTCAGCTCCTGTGTGGGGATCAGAGCGGGCTTAGTTTTGTTAACAAAGTTCAGCTGTTGCTGCAAGTGCTTGGCATATGTGAGCTGGGCTGGGGAAAGTGGCATTATGGGAGAAGTACAGCTGTTGAGGTGGTGGCATGGCCTGTCCTGGCTCAGTGGGACCTTTCCCGATCTGCACCCATCCAGCCTGCTTGGCCTTGTCCTGCCTGTTCTGTCCCCGAGCTCTGCTGACCCAGCTCAGAGCAGCCCTGTTATACCCAGAGGTCTTTGCCCTCTCCTGCTCTGAGAGCTCTGCGAAGAGCAAGGCCAGACTCCATCATCTCCATGTCCCCGGGTCCCCAAGAAAGCCATTACTTGAACTTGGATGGATGTCAGGTGAAGAGTGGAGACAACTCGACGTCCGGTTGCTTGACTCAAGTTCTCAGGGCTAGTTCTCCAATGTGGTGATGGAGACAGTTTGTCTAGATGTTTCTGTACTTTTCCCCCACACAGCCTGACTCTCTCTGCATTGCTTCCAAGCCTTTTCTTCCTCTTGACCCAGAACCCTGGGAATTCTCGGACTATCTCTCTACCCCTGCCTTCCCAGATCCCACTCTGGCTCCCAGGGCTCTGGGTGCTCCAAGGGGGAGTCCTGCTTCCATGGACTGGAGCATCAGGACCCCAGTGGGAGGAGGGGCTGGGAGATTTGCCAAGGGATCTGGAATTGGAAGTGGAACAAGTTCTCTAGAGCTACCAGGGAATGGTTGCAGGATTTGCTTGTGGGTTCGGAGTACTTTTAGATGGAGTAGGCATTTGGTGCAATGGTGAAATCACTGCCTGGGATGCTTGCACACTGTTTCCTTGTGCCTGAGTTTGGGTCCCAGCTCCACTTCCAATACAAGCTTCCTGATAATTCAGAGCCTTGCGGGCAGCCAGCTGAAGGCTCAAGTACTTGAGTCCTTGCCACCCAGCTGGGAGACCTGGATTGAGTTCTTGGCTCTTGGCTTTGGCCTGACCCAACCCCAGCTCTTGCAGGCATTTGTGGATTATCTCTGTATGTCTTGGTTTCTTTATCTCTCTGCCTTTCAAATAAATAAATAAATATGTATATATATATTTTATATATATTCACAGAGAGAGAGAGAGAAGAAATATTTTTAAACCCCTAACGATGTACTATTCTCAACTCTTTTCGTGTATATTCTATGAGAAGCTGTGCTGACTGTGAAAGAATTGAAACAGGAAATACCCAGAGAATGCTTCAACTTGTGGAAGACATGGATACATCCCAGTTATCCTTTTTAAAAGCTCAGCTAAGTCCACATTTTTCAAATGAATGAATGAATGAATGCATGCATGCCTTTTCTTGCAGTATCCTGAGCATCACTAGTGGTGCATTGTACTGCCCAACCTCAGCTGACGCAAGGACAGAAGGAGAAAGAAGAAGAGGTGACGGGTGACTCATAGGCTCTCAGCAGTGGCAATTATGCAGGGCACAAAGAGCCAGCGAGAGCAGCTCTGCCGTGAGCGAGTGAAAGGAGAGAAACAAACACCAGGCGCTTCCGTGTGGAGTGTTTGTGTCCACTGGTCCGATGGCCCTGTGTGGGACGCTAATCACCAAGGCGCTGCTCCTGAGGACCTGTGGCCTTTGAAGTTTGGTATTCTTAAGTGATTTCAATTATAGAGCGGTTCCTATTTTACCAGGGTCCTGGGCGAAAAAAACTTGAAATTAAAAAAAAAAAAATTGTATTTATTGGGCCAGCACTGTGGCATAGTGGGTAAAGCCACCGTCTGCTACACTAGCATCCTTTATGGGTGCCGGTTCAACTCCTGGCTGCATCATTTCCAATCCACCCCCCATGCTAATGGCCTAGGAAAAGCAGCAGAAGATGGCCCATGTGCTTGGGCCCCTGCCACTCATGTGGAAGACCCAGATGGAGTTGCAGGTTCACGGCTTCAGCCTGGCCCAATCCTGGACATTATGGCCATTTGGGGAGTGAACAGTGGATGACAGATTGATGTCTTTCCTGCCCCCCCCCAGAAATTCTACCTATCAAATAAATAATTCTTTTTAAAAAAGGACTTTGAAATCTTGCTGAGCAGTAACTAAGAAAGCCGTTTAAGAGCTATTGACCATTTTTTTTTTTTTTTATTAGGCAGAGTTCGACAGTAAGAGAGAGTGACAGAGAGAAAGGTCTTCCTTTCATTGGTTCACCCCCCAAATGGCCACTATAGCAGATGCTGTGCCAATCTGAAGCCAGGAGCCAGGTGCTTCCTCCTGGTCTCCCATGCGGGTGCAGGGCCCAAGCACTTGGGCCATCCTCCACTGCACTCCCGGGCCACAACAGAGAGCTGGACTGGAAGGGGAGCAACCGGGACTAGAACCTGGCACCCATATGGGATACTGGCGCTGCAGGCGGAGGATTAACCAAGTGAGCCATAGTGCTGGCCCTGCTGCTGACCATTTTTGTCAAAGACATCAATTTCCTTCTGATGGGGACATCTTTGTTTTCTGAAAGTCTCTGAATGGGTTCTTGGGTTCAACCTGTTTCAAGGCCACTGTATTAAGGGCAAACCGGCAGAAAATGTGGCAGCAGGTATCTTACACAGAGTCGCCTGATCTCTGTTGATGTTTATCACAGGGCCTGGTCGGTGTAGTTCTGGGTGGCTATGTGGATGGCTTTTGGGGAGAGCACTGCTATGGTTTGAATGTGTTTGGTTCCTGCAAAACTCATGTTGAAGCTTAATGCCTCAGTGCAGCAGCACTGGGAGGCGGGGCCTAGTGGGAGGAGTCTGGGTCACGGGGCAGAGCCCTCCTAAATAGATGAATGCCATCCGGTGGGAGTGAGTGCGTTCCTGCTCTCATTCATTACCTGTAGGTTGTTAAGCAGAGTTTCCTCTCTTGCTTCCGCTGTTGTGACCTCTCACCCACTTGCCCTTCACTTTCCACCATGAGGCCCTCACCAGAAGCTGAGCAGATGGCAGTGCCATGCTCTTCAACTTCCAGAACTATGAGCCAAAATATGTATCTTTCCTTGATTAATGACCTGTCTCAGGTGTATTCTGTTATAACCACAGAAAATGGAGCAAGACACAGAAAGAGAGGAACAATGAGACATCCTTGTCCTTGGAGGGCCACAGCAGCCCAGAAGCTGAGCAGGGAGCGATGCTCTGTAAAGGCTGGTCTGGTCCTCTCTGGTGCAAGTTGTGTTCCAAGTATCTGTGTTACGTTTGTCTTCAGTTAGTTTCAATTCGGTGCAACTGGTCTTGTCCAGAATGTCGATCTGGTCTCAGTGATGCCTGCAGGGGAGTCAGGAAGGGCCCCCATCCACTCCCTAGATCATGAATGAAGAAGGGCAGAGCCGCGGCATCAGGCTGAGGGGATTGCCAGCAGAAGGGCCCGAGCTGGGTTCCAGGGGCCGAGCTGGCCTTGGTCTGAGCCACATCAACTCCAACTCACGGAATACACGAGCATTGTCGGTGGTGGTGGAGGATGTCCCAGCATCACTTGAGGGAGGCAGCTGGGTGGGATTCTGGACCTCATACAGTGACATGGGGTACACTTCCAGAGCTGGTGAACTTTGGGCCTTCCCAGCTCTGTGATGTTACAGGCTGATGGCATCCAGGGCTTTCCAACCGACCACAACTGCCCCAAGGTTTCTCATGGCCAGGCTTGGTTACCTCAGCTCATCACTGCCACAGAGCTGGGCAGTCCCTTTCTTTTCTGAGGTTTTGAACTTGTTCTAAATTTGTAGCCATTGGTTCTGTAAAAGGATTTGGTGTGATCTGTTTGTGTGTGTTAAAACATGGCTCCTAGACACTGTTTATTTATTTTTAAAATCTTTATTTATTTTCATTTTTTAGAGAGAGAGATAGAATGGATGATTATCAATGAATGAAAATATCAGTCTTTCTACCTGCTGACTCCCCAAATGCCCACAACAGTGAGGGCTGGGCCAGGCCGAAGCCAGAAGCCAGGGACTCACCTGGGTCTCCACAGGCACCCAAGTACATGAGCCATCACCCCTGCCTCCCAGGGTGCACATTATTAGGAATCTGGACAGGAAGTGGAGTGGCCAGGACTTGAACCAGGTACTTGGGTAATGGGTGTAGGCCTCCTGAATGGATCCTAAGTTCTGTGCCAAATGTCTATCCCCAGGTCACATTTAAGCGATGGCTGGTGGGCCAGTCTGAGAACTGCACAAATGGCCATTATTTAGCCTGGCAACACACTCTGTTCTGTGCCTCCTGCCCCCTCCACACAAGCCTCGTGCAGTGTTGGCTGTGTGCTCTGGGCTTGTCCATTCCAACTGCACCCATGGATTTCCTTGTCATTATTCCTTATAGAACACACGTTAGCTTTTGTGTATGTGTGTTGTTGTTGCTCCCCTCCAATTTCAGATTCCAGCATTTTGAAAAGGCTGGTCCAGTTGGGGGGTAATTGGGTTCCTGAGTCATCCCTGGGAGCCAAGTTCCTCACCATGGAGACCCGTTTCCAGCCACTGCCCTGCCAAAATCCCCACGTCAGAGCCGGATGGGCTGATTGTTACAGATTCTACGTAAACACCTAACGTAAAACAATAACGTTAAAAATAGCTCATGTATATTAAACTGCTTTATTCTGGGCGCGGTGCTCTGCAGCTTAACTAGTGTGGTCTCACCCTGTTCTATTGAGACTGTGTCATCATTGAGAAAAATGAGGCTAAGGAGGTTTGGGTGCTTTGTCCAAAGCCACATGGGTGGTGGGTGGCAGAGCCGGAACTCGGGCCTGGGGGCTGCTCACTGCTCGACTGAATGATGGGAGGACCTTGTGCCTTGCCAGAGCCAAATTATATATGGAGAGTGGAAGCATTGACTGCATGTGTGGGAGGTCAGCAGAGGGTGTGTGTGATCCCACACCCGCCTTGGAAAGTGGAGACAAAGGCAGTGGCAACAGCGCCATTAGACTACAAAGGAAGAGAAATAGAATTTGCTAAAATACAAGACTGAGCCAGCCACTGCTTTTGAACCATATTAAGATAAAATTACAGAATGACCCACACCGTGGAGGCGCAGGATGTGACAAAATTGGAACGTGACACAGATTTACAAGGTACATTCTTTTTGCCAAGTTGCTTTCTATCAATTAGTCCCTCACCTTCTAATCCAACAGGCCCATTCTTCAGTAAAAGTTACCTACCTGCACCCCATGTCAGAGACAAGGGGCATCCCAAGGGAGTTGATAGTGAGCAGAGACCCCCAAGTCCAGTTCTTCAGACTAAAGGAGAAGGGGGAATGTTCCATATAAACACATCATTTCTACCCGAAGGCCAAGGCAACCCTCTGCTGTCAAGTTCAGGCATCTGAGGCTGTAGTCACCTCACATCATCATCATTTGTTATTTTCCCAGAGGGGGCTGGAAGATGAATATTGCATATCCATCACATGGGAAGATAAAAATGACCTTGGAACATGGTTGAGCAAATATATTAATGTCTAGCACCTAAATACTTAACTACGGGAACCCCATGGAGGAGACTAACAGAGAAATGTTACCCGAGTGTAAGTGATGACACTTCACATCTTGGCATCCTGTTGGGTTATGTAACACTGGATTCTGTAGAGTTCTCAGGGACAGGAAAGGAGAAATACGATAAACAGACCCAGAATGGAAGTTGCTCATATTGATTACACACACACACACACACACGTTTATCAATTTAATTCTTGGAAAGATTCATGGTAGTAAACTGTAACTACAGTGTTTGATACTCACAGGCTGATTGAATTCTACCTGCTAGTGTTGCTACTGAGTTCTCACATGATGATGTCTAAAGCTACAGTAACTGGAGAGCTTGGTACTTTCATTTGATTTGGTCCTACAGGGTCTGATTGGAAGACATTTACAAATATATCTGGTTTCAGGGGTGTTATGGTTTGAACAGGATTGGCCCTTCCAAACTCATGCAGATGTTTGAACCTCACAGTCTTTTAACATCACAAATCTCCGGCCCGGCCGGCACCACAGCTCAATAGGCTAATCCTTGCGGCACCGGCACACCGGGTTCTAGTCCCGGTCGGGGCGCCGATCCTGTCCCGATTGCCCCTCTTCCAGGCCAGCTCTCTGCTGTGGCCCGGGAGTGCAGTGGAGGATGGCCCAAGTGCTTGGGCCCTGCACCTGCATGGGAGACCAGGAGAAGCACCTGGCTCCTGGCTTTGGATCAGCGCGATGTGCCGGCCGCAGCAGCCATTGGAGGGTGAACCAACAGCAAAAGGAAGACCTTTCTCTCTGTCTCTCTCTCTCTCACTGTCCACTCTGCCTGTCAAATAAAATAAATCACAAATCTCCAATGTATATTTGTCAAGGGGATCCCTGCTATTTTAAAAATATTATTTATATACATCTATGAGAGATCAATCTTCTATCCACGGGTTCACTTCTCAGATGCCTGT
This sequence comes from Lepus europaeus, assembly GCF_033115175.1. NCBI lineage: Eukaryota > Metazoa > Chordata > Mammalia > Lagomorpha > Leporidae > Lepus > Lepus europaeus. The sequence goes on from NC_084842.1 coordinate 13,554,610, forward strand.
AATAGCCAGGACTGGGCCAGAAAAAGCCAGGAACCCAGAACCCAATCTAGGTTCCTCATGTGGGTGGCAGAGGCCTAAGCACTTGAGCCATCCTCTGTTGCTTCCTAGAATGCATTAGGAAGAAACTGGATTGTAAGCAGAGTAGCTGGGACTTGAACCAGCACTCTGATATGGGCTGTGGGTGTCCCAAGTGGCAGCTGAACTGACTTGCCACGGCATGTGCCCGAAGCCAATGTCTTACATGAACAGTTAATGGATTAAGGGTGGGGATTTGGTCTAAGGAGGGCATCTGGGAAGTGGGACTGGTGGGACGTCTTTATGCCTTTGGGGAGTTGCTCTGGGAAGGCAGTGTTCATGGAAGGGCTGATTCTATAAGCAGAGTGTTCTCCCTGTGTCTGCTTTCCGGCTCAGCATGTGATCATTCTTCTGTCATCCTCTGGCCTCACCAGATGCCACAACCCATGGGGTCACCGGATCTTGGACTGTGAACCTCCAAACTGTTAGGCAGAATAACTTCTTCCCCCCTAAGAAGTTCCTTTCAGGTATTTTAGTTGCAATAATGAAAAGCTGACTAATACAGGCATCAAGGGAGGCTTATTTTTAACCTCACAGAGCTGTGTGGCACCTGCTGTGCAGGAGCTGGGAGGAGAGGCTGCTAAGAGGCAGGGGCCTTGGTAGAAATCTACCCACAGTTGTTATTAAAAAGGAATCCATCCACACCAAAAGAAAAAAGAAAGAAAACCAACCAAGAGCTACTGTATTTGTGGAAGAGTTAGTTTGTCAGTTAAGAAACTGAAATGAGCAGGACATTCATGCATTATAGAGTAGCCTGATTGAGCTGTTTTCTGACCAGCTCCATTGGTTCGTCCTTAGCCCTCAGCAGCTGCATGGTACCCTTTGCTTGCGCTGGGCCTCATGACGGACCTGTGTCCTTTGTTCTTAACATATCTACTTGTGTTTTAGAAAAAAAAATCATTCCACTGTTAGTGTCTCCACCACCTTCGCTAGGGAAGCCTTCTCGGCCTGTGGGGTCCTCTCGGGGGCTGCCGTGTTGGGATGTCCTAACTGCTTAGCTCTGGCTCTCCCTAAGCCCAGCCCACCGTGGGGTCCTCAGGGGCAAGGCTGGGCTTCCCATGTGTTCAGCACAAGGTCCTTCTCTTGGAACACATGAGCGCTCAGTAAACATCTGCCCCTAAATAATGAATCATGATGGATGCGCATTCTACCCTGGTCTCTGTTAAAATTATACAGCATCCGCTGGGGGCCCAGAGGGATGTATTGCTTTTATCCTATACCCGTTGCATGCTGTCGGTCAAAAGACATGTAGCAGACACTAAGAACATTCTGCTGCAGAACCAGTTCCAGAATTAGCCATGGGCGCTGTCCACCTGTAGCGGACATGACCATTGTGTGAGACAGAAACAACAGAACTGACTTCACCCAGAGTGGCAGTGGGAAGAGGAGAATGGACCCATGCGGGGTAAACTGAGCAATTAAAATAAGACGGACTCACCCTACTCTTAAGGCCCTTTGTAAGAAAGCTTCAGTACAGAGTCTAGTTGCTTGCAGCATCACCTTAAGAGGTGCTCGGGTCACCGTATTGAGCTGGCATTGTCATTGTATTTTTTTTTTTTTTTTGACAGGCAGAGTTAGACATAGAGAGAGAGACAGAGAGAAAGGTCTTCCTTCCATTGGTTCACCCCCTAAATGGCCGCTGTGGCTGGTGCACTGCACTGATCCGAAGCCAGGAGCCAGGTGCTTCCTCCTGGTCTCCCATGCGGGTGCAGGGCCCAAGCACTTGGGCCATCCTCCACTGCACTCCCTGGCCACAGCAGAGAGCTGGCCTGGAAGAGGAGCAACCGGGACAGAATCCGGCGCCCCGACCGGGACTAGAACCCGGGGTGCCGGTGCCGCAGGCGGAGGATTAGCCTAGTGAACTGCGGTGCCGGCCCATTTTATTCTTTATCAACATCTGCTGGAGTATCTTGATCACAGATCCACTTTTTAAAGACTTAATAAATCACTTGAAAAATCGGTCTGGACCACTTTTCTTAAAGACCACATCTTCGGGCCCCTTCTTTAAACTTTGCTTGGTGGCAAACAAAACCCCAGACAGTTAAAGCTAAATACTGGGGAATTCTCAGTGAGAGAGAAGCTCAGGGAGTCAGAATTTACAATGGACAGAAACTAGCAACATCTCCCCAGTCTCATTTCTTAGACCAAAGTTTCAGGACTCCACGGAAGAGTTCAAAACTGCTTCCTGGGTTGCTTCTTGAATATTCACAGAGGAAGCTAAGGAGGCACAGATGCACCCTTACGGTTTGTGTTTTCTTGTTGTCAGCCAAACCCTGCCGCTCCAGTCCTGCCCCAGAGGTCTCCACCCGCAGGGGGAATTGGTACTGTCCTGGGGAAGATACTTGAGTTTTCACATTGCCTTGAGTAGCTGTGAAGCGTGGTCCGCTGTGGACTTGGATCAGACCCTACACAAACACGTGCAATCCTATTTCTATGTCATCCCAACAGCCTTGGAAGTCATGTCTGAGTGTCGTGATAGCAGCTCTCTGAGTTGAGAGAAACCAATGATTCCAAGAGATATTTTGATCACGGACCTATTTCAGGGAGCGATACTTCCTCCCTTCCTCCTTTTTTCTTGTCACCATGGAGAACCTGCTTAATTTTTTTTTTTTTTCTGAACCATTTATTTTGCTCAAGTTGTTACCAAGAGGGACAAAGGAATCTGCTGTTCTCTAAAATTGCCCCGACGCTGAAATGAAAGCCAAGTTTGCTGGTCTTTTCTTGGTAAAGTTTAATTCTTAAGCTTTTGTGCTGGCCCGAACAACCGACCCATCTTAAACAAAGACCTGCTGGAAGTCCAGGGATGGGGGGATGGAGGTTAGACACGAGGCCAATAGTGGGCTTAATTGGCCCAGCAGGAGAGCCATGGCTGTGGGTGCCGTGGGCTGAAGGACTTTTAAAAGAAAGCAAACGGTGGAGCCATGCAATTGGGGAGATTGAATTCCGTTTTGTTTGTTTTGTGTGCTAAATGAGATTGTGTGGGAAACAGCGACATTATTCGTGAAGAATGCGAAGGTAATTTATGTGGCTTCCTCCCATGCATTACGTTTTGTGAGCTCTGGGTGCAATTGCGTTCCATTGAGTTACAGTCTTTGCACCGCCCGTCTCTATAGAAATGGCTCTCTGGAGTAATTTCATAACCTGCACCGACAAAGATATAATTCACACTGTGCTGCCTTTTGTGAGGGCCTTAAAAAACCCACATAGCATTTCACAATTGTTGTTTTTGAGTTTGACCAAGGAAAGCAAAAGTACATTTTCCCTTCCTACTAAATTGTAAAACCAATAGATTTAACAGGAAAAGGCAAAATCAGGCTTTCTAGTCTTGTAGAAAAAAAAAATTGCAAGAAAAATATGGTCTGGAAAAAAATGACAGGCTTGAACTCAATCATTTCCAAATTGAATTTCCACCTCCCTAAAGTCTCCGAATCCCTGCTTCTAGGTTTTTATTTTTTTCTCCTCTACCCCGAGAAATGTGACTGCCGAGTGGAGAAAGAGCTTTGGAGGCTTGCTTTCTCTGGAAGACACCTGTGCTGCCGAGCGCTTCCCTGGGGCCGGGCTGCCTGCGTCCTGTGCGTATCTGGCAGGACAGACAGTGCTAAGGTCAGATGGCTGGGTGCCATTGAGCACCCAGCAGGCAAGAGGCAAGAAGGAAAAGGCCAGAAGAGAGCCCATGTGTGAACGTGGCTGAGATCTGAGGCAGAGCACGGGCACCTAGGAGATCCAACAATGAGAAAGCACCCCCAAGAGAAAGCGGGGGGCACAGGCGTGGACCCCGCTGGCGGACGCTGGGAGGGCCCTTGAACAAGGACGCTGACTGGGCAACCAGGATGGATCAAGGCAGCAGACGGCCTGGGAATGATGCCCACTGGGGAGGTGATGAGCCACTGTGCCGTGGCAGCCCCGTTTCTATGTGGTCAGCCAGGTGAGGTCTGTTTCTGGCAGATTACTACCGCCAACCGCTGACTGTGGAGGGAAAGGCGGAATAGATGGCGTCTCATGGCCTGGCTGATCTTCACCCAAGGGCAGAGCCAGTCTCTCTCTCTCTCTTTTTTAAAATTTATTTGACAGGTAGAGTTATAGATAGTGAGAGAGAGAGAGACAGAGAGAAAGGTCTTCCTTCCGTTGGTTCACTCCCCAAATGGCCGCCCTGGCCAGAGCTGTGCTGATCCGAAGCCAGGAGCCAGGTGCTTCCTCCTGGTCTCCCATGGGGTGCAGGGCCCAAGCACTTGGGCCATCCTCCACTGCCCTCCCGGGCCACAGCAGAGAGCTGGACTGAAAGAGAAGCAACCAGGACTAGAACCCAGTGCCTATATGGGATGCCGGCACTGCAGGCAGAGGATTAACCTAGTGAGCCATGGCACCAGCCCCGTGGGCAGAGCCAGTCTTTTTGACAAGACTGGGGCCAAGCTGCCTTGTTCCATGATCCCATGAGCCGTTGGTATATGTGGCATCCTTGATCCCACCGTTGTCTGTGTTTCCAGACAAATCTTTCACATCCCCTTCTCTCTCCGGGGTATTTAAAATCTTTCTAGGCCCCAGACCACCTAACTTTTGGGTTCTCTCAAATTCTAATAATTAATAATTTGCTTGTGAAATTGGCTACTCATTCAATTTACAATTGCCATGATTTGGCAGTAGTCAGCTGGCAGCCTTGGGAATTTTTGTACAGTGAGGAAATGTAATCCAACGTACAAATTGTTTTCAGAGGTCATAAAACTTTATGGATTATAAATGTAACAATGAAGGAAGTTGACATAGTGTTATTTTACTTAATATTTACCAATTTGTTTTCTTTAAGTGTTGAGGTCACATTTTCTTCGGCACACACAGATTACCAAAATCCTTACACCCAATTCCACCAGGAATCTAAGAGTACTTTCAAAAGTTCATAGAAAATAGAATTAAAAGATAAGTTCATTTTTGTGCAAAAATGTTTTGAAATTCAAGCCTACAAGAGGTCTTCAAAAAAGTTCATGGAAAATGTGCATTATGGAAAAAACTATGCATTAAAAAAGTGTCTGCACCAAGACAGACTTACAATCTAACTCCATTTTCCCGTGAACTCACGTTGTTGGGTTTGTTACTTGTTGCAGTGAGGGGAAACTCACATTGGGGGAGCCCTGGGGCAATCCAACGTGAGGATGTTAGGGAGGACCTATGGTAGATGGGGCTTGGTGAGGGGATCTGGGGGGAATTCAGGAAAGTGAGGCTTTGCTCTGGACTGGATGCCTTTGCCAGGAGAGCACACCAATGGAGGTTAATGTGGTAACGGACAGAACAGCTGTTTGGTGCATTTCGTCTTAGACAAGAATCCAGTGCTGTCTGGGTTTTGGCACGATTACAGAGGGGTCTCTTTTTTCATCTTGGTTGGACGTGATCACACAGCGGCCTTGTCTGATGTTGGTTTCCTGTGAAATGGTTTACGTTCAACAGGAGGACATGGAGGCCCAGCTGACAGCCCCAGGCTGGCTCCTGGTTGTCAGGGGTGGCTTTTTGGTTTTCGAAGTAAACTTTTTTTTTAGGACTCCAGCCTTTTGTGGGCCCCTGAAGAGCATCCAAGCTGTAGGCACCCCAGTAGTAGTCCCTGCAGATTGAAATGGCTTTGCCTCCAGCACTGGCTCCCAGGGGGCGCCGAGGCTCTCCGTGAGTGAGGAGGTGCTTCATCCCGCAGGGGGAGAAGAGGTGGGAGGCCCTGCTGTGGCACACCTGCAGCCGGCAGGCAGAAATGGGTGCTGCTGGCGTTCTGGGTGCTGGGGAAGGTGTGCGGGCCTGGCCGAGGCCTGGAATAGCCAGTGGGAAATTAACTGAAGCTGGCATACGGCTAAGCTCTTTACAGCCCAGGACAAGCTTGTCCCTGCCTTCCTGTGCTTTGTTTAGCAAGGGGACAAAGTCCAGGAGTTTTCTCCAAGACACGGAGCAAGGCCAGAACCTCACCAAGCGCATGATCTCCTGTTCTTGCTCTTCGCTGCCCTTTTTCCCCCCTCTCTCCTTAGAACTAGAAACTGTGTTGTTTACCCCATGTGTTGTCACTTGTCTCCACCCTCTGTTGTTTATTTGGAAACTTTTAAGCCTCCAGAAGAGTTGAAAGAATGAACCCAATATATGCTTTACCCAGATTTCACCAAATGTTAACATTCTGCTACCTTCTGTCTGCCGTACCATTTGAGAGTAAGTTCAGATATCCTGATATTTTGCCCCTGAATACATGAGCAGGTGTCTCCAGAGCAGGGTGTTACTGTCCTACGTAATCACACTCCTGTGGAGGTAGGTGTGCATGTCAGTGTGTATGTGAGTCTACAGCACAAAGACCTTTCTGAGCCATTTGAGACTACACAACGTGGTGCACCATCACCCTAAATGATTTAGTGTGGGTTTCCTACAACAAGGATGTTCTCTCCAAAACTACAATTCAGTCATCAGGCCATGAACAGGGATGTGTTACTACTACTAATGCCATTTGAGGTTTTTTTTTTTTTTTTTTTTTTTTTTTTTTTTTTTTTTTTTTTTTTAAGGTTTATTTATTTATTTGGAAGGCAGAGTTACTGAGAGAGAGAGAGAGAGGGAGAGAGACAGAGAGAGGTCTTCCATCCACTTGCCCACTCCCCAAATAGCCACAACTGCCAGGATTGGGTCAGGCCAAAGCCAGGAGCCAGGAGCTTTTAACACCCAACTCACAAAATTCCTGACACTGTCACAGGCTGAGTCCAGCACACCCTAGGTAGAAACCTCACAAGCCATGACGTCACAGGCGAGTAGCCAAGCGAGAGTGCGCAGAGGCGAGTCGTTTCATTGAGGTTACATCTCAGAGTGAGGCACAGGGGAAACAGGATGCAGGCAACCGGAGGGAGCAGTGAGGATGTGCCCAGGGACCAGGAGCTGCACCCCGCTCCCCACTTCTTACCCAGGGCTGGTGATCTCACGGTTTCCTGTAGGGGCTGCACCCGCGTTTGCTTGAATTAGGCTGGCGTCCCTCGAAGGCGAGTTAGCCTCGTCGTGTGTAAGTAAATATGGGAGCCCCCAGTCTGTGTGATGTTACGAAAGGGCATGGCTTCCTTTGGTAGCATGTTCTTCAGAGGCCCTGTGGACCAGAGTGGACACACCCCTGTAGTAGTCACGTGTGGTTAAGGCTCTGGCACCTCGGCCCATGCTGCCCATCCTCTCCCAGCACGTCCTATAGGCAGGGAGTGACTGCCCTGCGAGTGTGTCTTTCACACACACCCCAACCAATCCATGGTCCTCCTCTCCTCGCCACCTCCTCCTCAGGCTGTCACACTCTGCACCGGGATTCCCTTACCCTGGTCCACAACCAGGGCCAGCCTCTGCCCCTCCGAGCCTGCTCAATCCATAGCGTCCTAAATCTGCTCACCCCACCTTGCCTGGTCCTTGGCGAGGGAACCGCGGTCACGGCTCTTGCCTGCATTTTCCCCATCGCTCCCTCGGCCTCTGTGCCTCTTCTCTTGGGAACGGCGAGTAGCAAACCATCTTCTCAATGGCATGATATTTGAGCTTTTGCCTTGGCTGTCACTGAAAAACAGCCAAGCCACATATTAAAGCAATGTGCTTCTCCATTGGACCCATGAAGAAAATGACACTAAAGGAAATACATACAGAAACGGATGTTCCTTTTAATTCATTTAAAGTATTTTTGCAATTTCAGGAAACTGTTCTAACCAGTAACACAGTTTTTTTTTTTTTTAAATAAGACTACTTGTCAAGTTTGACAAGTATGCATGAAGATACATGAACATTTATAGCTTTTTTTAAATAAAAGATTTATTTATTTATTTGAAAGGCAGAATTACAAAATAAGAGGGAGATATAGAGAGAGACATCTTCCATCTGCTGGTTCGCTCCCCAAATGGCTGCAACTACTGGAGCTGGGCTGGGCCAAAACCAAGAGCCAGGAGCTTCTTCCCGGTCTTCCACGCGGGTGTAGGGGCCCAAGGACTTGGACCATCCTCAACTGCTTTCCCAGGCACATTAGCTGGGAGCAGGATCAGAATTGGAGCAGCCAGGACTCGAACCAGTGCCTACTTGGGATGCTGGCATTGGCATCACAGGTGATGGCTTTATCCACTATGCCACAACACTGGCCCCCGAGCGTTTGTATCCTGACTGACTTGCTGATGGATGGACCTGTTAAACTCCAGTGCTACTGTGAGGCTGACCCCCTAGGACGCATTCTATAACAATGTTATTTTATTAAGAAGCTGTACGGGGCATGAAGCTTTCTCTTGTGTTACATGAAACCGCTGCTGACCTCTACTTGTCCCTCGGGGATAGGTATGCCAAGATTGCCAATTCAGATGAGAAAAAGGAACAGAGGGAGGTGGAGATATAGAAGAACCATTTCCCAGTGAATTTAGCTAACGGATTTACCAAAATTGCATGGGCAGTCTCTGAGACCTGGTGTGCATGGACCTGCGATAAGCCCCGGATTACAAAGATCACCATCCCACAGGCGTGCCTCCTCCTCCTGCAATGAGAGTGTAGGGCTTGGGCAAGGGGCGGGGTGGACGCAGGAGCGTGGGCAGTGTCTGACATAGCTTAGTCACTTGAGCTGCTTTGCAGAGGATGTTCCAGGAAAACGTCGCTTCTACCCAGAGGAGGCCCAGATCACCACAGACAAGGAGAGGCACGAGACACCGGTGTGAGTCAGACTTTTCCACATAAAGCTAAGAAGGAAAGGAAGCGGCCCCCTGCTTCCTCTTTTCTACATCCGGCCACTCCCCGAGGCCCTGCTGTAGAGGTCTGGGTAAACCGCTGCTCAGGGCGACCGTTTCTGTAGGGCACTCTGCCCTCCCCCGCCTCCTCGACTTGTCACCCGTCCGTAGGTCAAGCTTCCCTGCCGGCAGCCCCGCTTGGGGCTGGTTATTCAGCGACACCCCAAGCAGACGGGGTGCCTGTGTCTGCCCACACTACCTGTAGGCAGGTCAGCTCGCCCTGGGTTCTACCCAGTCCTTCTGGGCTCCCACAGGGACCTCGTGACCCATGCCTTTCTCCTCCTCCTGTTTCCTGGCCTGCCATGGAGGTTTCCACCGTCCCCGCCAGCACGGATGCAAACGCTCTTAGCAGCAACGACGCTGTTCTTACGCTGCTTCAGAGAGTGGCAGTCCTATGGGAGCCTCGGCGTGCTCTCGGTTTCTTGTCCTCCTTCGTTGTAGTCCCCTTCCCTCGAGGGCTAACCGGGGCAGTCTGTGGAGTAGACAGTAGGAGCACTGGGTCATCCGTCCATGCTCGGGCCGATCTGCTGTCCTTGAGTCAAACTCTGGGGCCTTCTGTCTTTCCTTGGATGAGTTTTTTTTTTTTTTTCCACAAGGGATCTTTGGTTTCTTAGATACTTTGGAAAGAAATGACCAACTGAGAAGAAGCACAGGCTATTTACACAGAGCTGCGCAGCCCAGGGATCCACCACCAGCACTTACTTCTGGCAGAGAGTCACAGGCAGGGAGAAGAATGGGAAGGGTTTGTAGCGGAACCAGGGGAGGCGTGAGGAATGTCCTTATTAGGGGCTCTTAGCACCAGCTAACTGGAAGGAACACCCTGTGTGTTGGCCGTGTGCTCAGAATTGGCTTTCTCTGCTTGGTTCTGAGTGGGAAGCAGGGATAGAAATGTAGCAAACCTATCAGGTGTTAACCAAGTCCTGACTGCATTGGGCCAAGTGTTCAGGAGTTCCTCCGTGGCTTCCTGGGCTGGCAGTTAGAGACAACTAACAGCAAGTTAGAGGACCAATTTCCTGCAAGGCTGACTTACAGGTGACAAGGGCTTCCTGGCGGGTTAACAGAGGTGATGAGTTATTTTCCTGGGCTGCTTGTTGTCGGTGGTAGGTCAGAGCTGTTTGGATATATGGTCCTGCCATTGTCCATTTGGGTGTTCGTTGTGTCAGTCAATGAACAGCTAACGAGCCTCCCCTTACTTCCCTGCTTGTGTGCGTTAGAGCTTCCCAGAGAAAGAGGACCCATAGCGTATGCATATGTATAGAAAGAAGTTTGTTAGGAGGAATTGACTCCTATAATCATGGAGACTGACAATTCCAAGATGGTGGAGACCCAAGAGGTCTCCCAGTTGGAATCCCAGTTGGAATCCAAAGGCTGCCATAGAACCAGGAGGAACCAGCCTTGCTGCTATAGTTCTGCTACGGAGTGCTCTCTTGCTTGGAAGACACTGTATTCAGGCCTGCATCTGATTGAATGAGACTCACCCCACTGTGAAGAACAATGTGCTTTACTCCAACACCCTCACAGAGACACCCAGAACAATGCTCGACCAACCGTCTGGGCACCTTTGGATTCAATCCAATCAACACAGAAAATTGATCCTCACATCCATTCCTCCTTGTCCACAGATCCTCCTAGAACTATGTGAATCCCCAGGTGAACTGGCTTCCTTACCAGCTGCACCCATGTTTCAGCGTTAGCCAACAAAGTAGCCCAAGGTCTCGGCCGTCGTCGATTGTTCCAGAAGCTCATGCAGAGCTCTCTTTGTAATTAGGGCGGGATCGTGAGACAGCTGCCCGCTGTGGCCCCCACTGCACCTGGGGGAGAGGAGGAGAGGCAGCCTCATTCAGGCACAGACAAGAGCGAAGCCTCCACGCTGAAGGGGTGACGATATGACATGTGCCTGCCTGTGAGGAGACTTTGAATAGTGTCTTCCCCATTGGCTAGTGGCCTCCTGTCCTGTCTCTGGAAGATCTGAGCCTGTCCTCACAGTAGTGAGGTCGGCATTGGGAAACCTGTTGGGATTCCTCAGAAACCTGTGGCTTGGGGAGGCTCCCTGGGGCTCAGTGTTGAGCAGAGTGGTCCAGGTCCAGTATACCCTGGTCTGCTGGGACTGCTGAGAGAGACCCGACACCGTAAGGTAGGCAGGCAGCTAGGGTTGCAGTGCGACACGTTACCCACTACAAGATCGCTCCTTTTTTAAACTCACATTTGAGCTCTTACCAGGTCATTTGATCTTTCCCTTGTCAGTTTTGCATGTAAGATGTGGAGTCTTATCCATCATATTCATAGCAGATTTAAAATGTAACTGCTCTTTGCACTCACGTGGTGCAATCCAGCCTGGATCAGCTCATCTGATGTAAGGACTTATCTCATTGGATTCAAAGCTAAGCTTTTTCTCTTTCTTTCTTCCCCCTTTCCTTTTTTTTTAAATTTTCATTTTTCCTTTCCTTCTGTCTTTATTCACTTACAGCTCTTAATCCAAAAATGTAAACAGTGTGTCAATAACGGGGGACACAGAGATGAATGAGAAGCCGTTCTTACTTTTGAGATAATCCATGTTTAGTGGGAGAAATAGGAATCAAAACAGATCTTTAAATGTACGGTGGTAAAAACTCCACTGAACAATTCTGCAGGAATGGAGGCAGAACCCTCATGTTCTGCAGGTTCATGAATGATGAAACCTTCAGGGTCTAAAGAGGGGGGAAGTGTCCCAGAGAAGGGGACAGCATGATGATGTTCGAGCTGGGACTCCTACACGGATCCAAGACAACGTGTGTCCTGGGATTGCGCTCTGAACCTCTTCTATGACGTCCAGATCCTGCCTCGCCAAGCAAGAATCCTTGTTCTCTTTTCTATTTTCTCAGAAGCCTCTCTCCAGCCTCCCTCTGCCTTGCCAGCACTTGGGCTGGTGCCCTTGCCCTCGGAAGCATCTTTCTGATGCGTGGCAGCCTGTTCTGTGGGCACAGCTGACCTTGGCCCTGTCCAGCCCTTCATCTTCAGCTCGGGGCTCACGGCCGTGAGTGATCCTCTGATGAATCCTTCTGACCCAGAAAGAGCTGCAGCAGGAGCCAGCTCCCGTCTGAGGTTTGAGTGAAATATCGAGCCGTGACTCACCATTGCTCAGAACGCTGTCAGTCCATAAATTGAAAGCAACTCCATTTCCTCTGCTTTTGAGCAAACCGAGCTGGTTGGTGCGTCTAGAATGGAACAGTCAGGGGGGATAGCAAGTCTGGGCTTGCGCAGGTTCATTTCCCACTAGTGCGGGGGCAGAGTGCGTCTGCCTTCACGCACCTATGTAAACCGGCAGGCTGACGTCCTTTTGGAGAAGTGGGAGTGGGAAAAATCAGTGGCACTGCCAATAATATGGGTGAAGGATGAAAACAGCAGATGGAAGTAGTGATTTTGGCCAGCAGAAATACGAAACTGCTGCTGGGTCGTCTGCCTGGTACAGCACCGGCCTATTAGCTGTCATGAGCCCTTATCCAGGAAACAATTCGCATCTGTCGACATCCTTATAAAATTGGATTTCTGCCCACAGAAGCAGCCTTCTGGTTTGTCTTGGGGATTAAAGAGAAAGTGATCTTTGAGCTACTCTTTGTGGGCAGAAATGCTGTGGTCTGGCTCGGGAGGCAGAAGGTAGGGCCATTCCTACAACACAGCCGTGGGATCCCGTTATCAGCGAGGAAAGACCATGCTGTGTCATCTCCCACCTGACAGACTCCACCAGCCCCCAGAGCTGGGGATTGCACAGCTTGTTTTCTTTCTTTTGAAAAAGATTTATTTATGTATTTGAAAGGCAGTCACAGAGGGTGTGTGTGTGTGTGTGTGTGTGGCGGGGGGAGATCTTCCATCTGCTGGTTCACTTTCCAAATTGCCACAGCAGCAGAGCCTGGGCCAGGCCAAAGCCAGGAGCCTAGAACTCCACCAAGGTATCCCAAGTGGGTGGCAGGGACCTAAGCACTTGGGCCATCTGCTGCTTTCCCAGATGCATTAGCAGGGAGCTGGATCAGGAGTGGAGCATCCAGGAACTTGAACTGATGCTCATATGGGCTGCCCAGCGTCGCAGGAGGTGGCTTAACCCACTGTGCCAGAACACCAGCTGGTTGCGGTTTCTGTCAGGCTCCTTTCTGGGGATGGCATCATCTTCAAGTTTAGCATTTCTTTGTGTTTTCCCTTTGGTTGTTCCCAGCCTTAGGGTGCTCCAAGAAGCAGGGGGTGTTCTGGAGATTTAGACTCAGGGTGTGAGCCTTCCAGTTCAGGGGTACGATCCATTTGCGACAGGTCACCCTGTGGGACGACTGTGTTCCTAAATCCCCCTTTTGCTTCTGTCTGTACCTGAATTCCTGCGGGTCAGTCTGAATCACCTTCCTTTTGCTCGGATCATTTGAATCTTGAATTTTCCCTTTTCAAGAATGGTCTGTTCTATTGTAAGAAACACCAGATCGGAGAGTTCCTAAATTGGGTTTTTGCCTCTTTTGGAATGTGTGTCTGAGCTCTGCTTACCAACATTTCTTCTTTTTTTTTTTTTTTTTGACAGGCAGAGTGGACAGTGAGAGAGAGACAGAGAGAAAGGTCTTCCTTTGCCGTTGGTTCACCCTCCAATGGCCGCTGCGGCTGGCGCACTGCGGTCGGTGCGCCGCGCTGATCCGATGGCAGGAGCCAGGTGCTTCTCCTGGTCTCCCATGGGGTGCAGGGCCCAAGCACTTGGGCCATCCTCCACTGCACTCCCTGGCCACAGCAGAGAGCTGACCTGGAAGAGGGGCAACCGGGACAGAATCCAGTGCCCCGACCGGGACTAGAACCCAGTGTTCCGGCGCCGCAAGACAGAGGATTAGCCTAGTGAGCCGCGGCGCCGGCCTACCAACATTTCTGAGCTGCAGGTTTCCCCCTCCACCACCCCGCTCTCTCACAGCGTTATTATGAGACTGTAAAGTACCACAATAGGAGGAATGTTGAGAAATTTTATAACTGGATCATGAAAGACATTTGAAGAGCCTTGCTTGCTCATCTGCATTATGGTTACAACTTCCACAACCTCTGTTTTCTCTTCTGTTTGATGCAGGAATCTCTAGGGTTTAATCTCCACTTAAAATTCCGAGACCAGAACTTTATGATGAGTTAAGATCACTCTGTCACCTGTTGAGATCCACTCCCTAAAATAAGGTCTCTCTTTTCCCTTCAGCCTACAATCATGTTCTTCCGCTTTGCTGATCCACACCCATAGGATGTCCTTGTCTTTAACACGTGTGTTAGGACCTCTTTGCTCTGCCTGTGTGACTTGATATTTGTCCTGGAGTTTTAACTTTCTCTCCTCAGTCAGTGCAGCTGCAGGTTTCACCCCTATGGATGTACTGGTTCCACTGTTTTAGACTATTCCATTTGGGTTCTGTTTTTCCCCTAGTGTATAGGTGCCTTGAAGGAAGGCATGGAAGGGTCTTCATTTTTTGTATCTCTGCTTCCTGGTCCGTGCTGGGTGCTGGTGAATGCTTGTTGAGCTGTACTAGTAAATTTGATTGTGATCTTATTATAGCCAATTAGGTGAATTAGGTGGTAGAAGCTACACGTAGGGGCTGGCGCTGTGGCATAGCGAGTTAAGCCACTGCCTGCGACGCCAGCATCCCATGTGGGCACCGGTTCTAGTCCTGGCTGCTTGACTTCCAATCTAGCTCCCTACTAATGCACCTGGGAAAGTAGCAGAAGATGTGGGCCCCTGTACCCACATAGGAGACCATGTAGGAAGAAGCTCCTGGCTTTAGCCTGGCCCAACCCCAGCTTTTTCAGCCACCTGTGGAGTGAACCAGAGGATGGAAACCTCTCTCTGTGTCTCTCCCTCTATTACTATAACTCTGCCTTTCAAATAAATAAATAAGTCTTTTTTTTTAAAAAAAAAGGATTCTAACTGTAGCTTTAAGTAGAAATATGCATATTCTCTTCTGAACTTCTAGTTATTTTGCAAAAACAAGTGTGGCAGTTGCAGTCCCTGGTGCTGGAGACCCCTGCATTGTCTGCCTGTGTTCTGATTCTCTTATCCCTTATGTGCCCTGTATGAGCTCATAGACTCAGAATGGTACAAGCCGTTCTTCTTGCCTTACTGGGACACAGGATTCTGAGCTGGTCATGTATTTTCCCTAGCTACTCTGGCAGGTAGTTGTGGCTGTATGTCCAAGTTGTGGGGCACACAAGGCCTCTGTGTCCTCTTTCCCGTTCCAAACATCCAGGACGGCAGAGCAATCAAACATGTCCCTGAGACATCACAAAGAGTCTTGACCTCCGTGTGAGTCAATGTACTGGCATCGCTGTCTTGGGGCTACGTTAGAAGCCAGACTTACTTTTGCCTAATGTGAGAGCCATGGAGACTGTCTGGTTTTATCTCTTGTCCTACAGATGAGTAACTGAGATCCAGAGTGGCAGAGTGGCCAGCTCATTTCCACAGTGTGATGCTGAGGGCCCTGAGACTCACAGTCCAAGGCCAAGGTCCAGTGGTGACAGTGAGGAGCACACGTGAAACTTCAGTGCAGGAACAGTCTCCAAGGCAGGTGCGAGTGGAGACAATTTCACTGCTCAGCATCCTGATTCTCTTGGAACTTCCAAACAGGCCTGGGTGGGCAGAGAGTAGCACAGCCACACAAAGCACAGCTCCAGAGGCCATGTGTTTTGATAATGGCAGGATTAGGATCCAGGTAACTGGGAGTAGAAACTCTATTTCCCGGGTTATTTGATGTAGACAAGGCCACTTCAAAAACTGTGGAAAATGTACTGAAAAGGTGTGTTTTTTTTTTTTTATTTTAAACGCCTAAGAATGATTGTGCATTGATTACAGAGTTCAACCAGTGGTCTTATGTAGAACAAACAGAGCAACAACAACAACAACAACAAAAATACTAAAAGGAATAAAATGTTTGGGGGCAAAAAATTTTTTGAAATCCATGTGGACTTCATTTATTTATTTTTAAAGATTTATTTTTTTCAAAGATTTGTTTATTTGAAAGTCAGAGTTATACATAGAAAGGAGAGGCAGAAAGGGGGGGGGGGAGAGAGAGAGAGAGAGAGAGAGAGAGAGAGGTTTTCCATCCACTGGTTCACACCCCAAATGGCCGCAATGGCTGCAGATGATTCGATCTGAAGCCAGGAACCAGGAGCCTCCTCCAGGCCTACCACGCGGGTGCAGGGACCTGAGTATTTGGGTCAACTTCCACTGCCCTCCCAGGTGCATTAGCAGAGCGCTGGATCGAAAGATGAGCAGCTGGAATATAAACTGGCGCCCCTATGGGATGCCAGTGCTGCAGGCGGGGGCTTAGCAGACTAAGCCACAGCGCTGGCCCCTTTGTAGAGTTATTATTTTTTAAAATTATTTTATTTATTTGAAATACAGAGTTACAGAGAGAGGTAGAGCCAGAGATAGAGATAGAGATAGAGATAGAGATAGAGATAGAGATAGAGAGAAAGAGAGAGGTCTTCCATTCTACAAAGTTCACTCCCAAATGACTGTGATGGCCAAAGCTGAGCCAGGAGCTAGGAGCTTCTTCCAGGTCTCCCATGTGGGTGCAGGGGCCCAAGGACTTGGACATCTTCTACTGCTTTCCCAGGCTGTAGTAGAGAGCTGGATCTGAAGAGGAGCAACCGGGACTAGAACCAGTGCCCATATGGGATGCTGGTGTTGCAGGCTGGGGCTTTAACCCACTGTGTCACAGTGCCAGCCCCTGTAGAGTTTTTTTATACCTTTTGAAGATCCTTCTGTATACAGGCCAACAGTGGGCCTTGGAGAGAAATGTAAGCAGATCCTACATGTTTCCTAGGAGTAAAACAGGTTTTCTAATACCATTGAAGTAAGGAAGGCTGCTGAACAGAGGGGTGGCCTGGGTCGGGGTTCTTGCCAACACAGGAGGTGAACAAGAGGAGGACTCTGCCTCTACTGGGGTCCTGCCACCAGTGTGGGGTAGGTCACACCAGCAGTCCCACTGTAGCAAGGACATGGAGGCAAGCACTTTCATCAGGGTGGGATCTATGGAGGATCTTTTATAAATTGCTGATTTTGTATAGAAAAGAGAGAGAGGCCCCATCACAAAATTGTGTACTAATAGTAGAGAGAGAGAGAGAGAGAGAGAGAGAGAGAGGTCTTCCATCCACTGGTTCACACCCCAAATGGCCGCAATGGCTGGAGATGTGCCCATCACAAAATTGTGTACTAATAGTAGAGAGGCCCCATCACAAAATTGTGTACTAATAGTAGGCTGTATGCTTATCAAGTTAAAAGTGCTAGAGGTGGACCAGCTAGCTGGTCAGACAGAAAGGCAGTGTGGTCTGCGGTGGAAGCTGTGGAATCTTGACCATCAACCTGAGGCCTCGGGGACTCACTGAGCCCTCTGCATCTGGACTCTCCCCGTGGTGGCTCCTTTGCAGTGGCCTTGAGATGGCTTGGAGCCTGCCAGTCACCAAGAGGGGTTCACACACTGGACAATCTAAGACTTCCTGTGACCATGTGGAAAGCTCCTGGAACAGGAAAGAACCTAATAACTCACCAGTTCCCTCTCTCACTCCCCCATGTTTTTTCCAACTAAAAACTTCAGGTTTAGTAGGTAACATTTTCAAGTTTACAAAGCAGTTCAGTAGAAATTCAAGAGTCAGGACCCTCTCATTTCCAGGGTGGTTTTCAGGCTGCCTTAAATGCAGATACGGACTTGACCATCACCTGCATAACTACCCAAAAGCACAGATTGGGGTTTATTTAGCCTAAAATAAAGCAAACATAAATTGTAATCTGGAGTGAAATTGAAATAAGGGGGCTAGGATTCACCACACACCCAAAGAATACTGCCTTTAATTGGCTATGATTTAAGGCACTGGCTTGGCCGGATTGTAATCGACCATGGTCCTGAACAACGTGATGTTGTGAGTGGGCTCTTTTGAGTACAGCTCAGAGGACAGTAGCTTTGCTTTTGTTAGGGAGATGAATTGTGATGGCTGAGGTGTGCGAGTGCATGTGCTCTCTCTCTCTCACACACACACACACACACACACACAAGATCCAACAGTAAACCGTGCAGATCCCTCTATGTCTAGGCCAATGGCTTTGGAAATGAGAGCATGGTAGTTTGAAGAGGAAGGTGCATTTCTGTATGGGAGGCTGAATGCTAATAAAAAAGAGACATAGCCTTACAAACCCTGGGATGGAAGGGTTCTCGGGAAGCTAGCCATGTTGGGCTAGGGATTGCCATTGGTTAGAAACAGGTGCATGTATAGGGGTGGTGGAAGGGTGTGCTGAAGGGACCCTTGTCTCAGCTTGCCCAGACAAAGAAGCTTGCATTGACCATTGGTTAGATTTGGAGCCCCGGATGGAAGAATCCACACTGTGTAAACTCAGCAGGATTTCTCTGCAGAGCTGGATAAAGTAGAACTCTTTTTTTCTCTTGAGACATGTACTTGGCTCCATGTACGAAGTGGGCGTCCTCAGTCTGTTCCTTTGACGGCTCCGGATAAAGTGGACTGGTTACATGTGGGTGACATCTGGAGTCTTCAACTATCACAATGGCATTTTAGGCATATATTTTTATTGTGATAAAGTATACGTAATATTTACCATTTTAATCACTTTTAAGTGTATGATCAAGTAGCAGTAGTTATATTCACAATTTTGTACAATCATCACCACCATCTCTTCCCCAAACTTTTTCATCATCCCAAGTAGAAACTCCATGTGCCTTAAACAAAAAGCCCTATTCTCCCTTCCCCCTAGTCCCTGGTAACCTTCCTGTCTATGGATTTGCCTATGCTAGATATTTCATGAGTGAAATCATACACTCTGTCCTTTTATGTCACCTAGAATAACGTGTTTAAGGGTCATCTATGTTGTAGCATGTATCAGAATTTCATTCAGTGATTGAATAAGGTCCTATTGTGTGTATATACTGTATTTTGTATCCTTGTCTATGGATGGACAATTGGGGTATTCCCACCTTTTGGTTAGTGTGAATAGTGCTGCTATGAGCATTGGCATAACTACTGTATCTGCAGACTGTTTTCAATTCTTGTGGGTATATACTCACCAGGAGTATGTGGATCCCATAGTAAATCTAGGGTTTTTTTTTTTTTGAGGGAACTCCCAAAACTCATACAGATTTGAAACCTCCATGTCTGATGTTGAGTCATGGTTGAAGAATGAGGTTGGAGTCTTGATCCAGCCCTGGTGTCCGGAGGTGGGGCTTTTGGGAAGTGAGTGGACTGGGTTCAGGAGCTGGGATGGGACCTCACAACCGATCATGGCTGGCATACAAGGAGAGACCACAAAGAAGGTGGGGGGAGCGTGTGCTTCCTGGGTCTTTCTGTGCTCATCATGTGATCCTCCCTCCACAGCCTTGCATACTCACCAGATGCCTAAACCCATGGGGCCACCTGACCTTGGGCTGTGAACCTCCAAAGCTGTCATCTGAAATCAAACTTTCGTCCTAAGACATTCTGTAGGAGCCGGGAACTGAGCCCACAGATGCAGTGGTCCTGGGCATCTGGCCTCCAGCACTGTGAGGAAATAACTCCATGGCTGGGCCACCCAGCCTGCTGTGGTTTGCAGTGGAAGCCTCAGAAAGCCAACACCCCCTCTCAGATCGCATCACTGAGATGGTGCAGTGCCCAGCATTCCCTTGGGGCCACGTTGTCTTTGGCTTCTGGTCGGACAGATGCTCATGAGCACAGAACTGTGCAGGCCTCGGCGAGGCCCACGAGGAGACACTTGTGGAAGAGACGAGGTCTCGGACCTCAGAGGGGCTTCTGAGCCACACTGACGATTCTGGTGAGGGGTAGAGGCAGTGCCGTGGGAGCAAGGCCGGGGCCAAGGTGCTCAGCCTGAGGGGCCCTGCCTCAGGGCTGGCGGCCTTTCTACCTGGGTCTGGGAAGAGAAGGAGGACCGCTTTCCTCTGTGTGTGCTGCAGGTGGTGTGTATGTGATGTGCATAGAGCGTGTGTGTTGTGTGTTCTATGACACACGTGTAGTTTTTCTTGCCTGCTGTGAACTTCATAGTGTCTGTGGTGTGTTGTGTATGATGTGTGTTGTGTGTAGTGTTTGGTGTGTGTGGTGTTTAGTGTGTAGGTGTAGTGTGTAGTTTGTGAGAATTGTATTGTGTGCTGTATAGTGTATGTGTGGTTTGTGATGGGTGGTGTATATTGTGTGTGTTGTATGATGTATGTACACTGTGTAGTATATGTGGTTTGTGGTATGTAGTGTTGTGTTAATGGTGTGTGATGTGCATTGTATAGTATGTTGCTGTGTGTGTCGTGTATGTTATATGGTGTGTAGTGTGTGGCTTGTGTATGTATGGTGTGTGTATATGATGTATATTGTGTGTGTAGTATGCTGTGGAGTGTGTATGTGGTGTGTGTTTGTGTATGTTGTGTATGATGTTTAGTGTGTGTGATACGTATTTTGTGTGTGTGGTGTGTAGTGTATGTGTTTTTATGGTTTATAGTGTGTGTGTTGTGTGCAGTATTTGTGGTCTATAGTGTGTTCATATATGTGTTTAGTGTGTTGTATATATGTGCAGTGTGTGTGTATAGTGTGTATTGCTGTGTGTGGTGTGTTGTGTATGTGTTGTTTAATGTGTAGTGTGTGGCTTGTGTATGTGTGGTGTGTGGTATATGGTGTATACGGTGTGTGGAGTGTGTGTGGAGTATGTATGATGTATGTGGTGTGTTGTGTATGCTCTGTATGGTGTGTGGTGTGTGGTATATGGTGTATACTGTGCATGGAGTGTGTTGTGTAGTATGTGTTGCTGTGTGTGTGGTGTGTCATGTATAAGTTTTGTGGTGTGTGGTATATGGTGTGTACTGTGTGTGGAGTGTGTTGTGGAGTGTGTGTGATGTGTGTGGTGTGTTGTGTATGTGCTGTGTGGTGTGGGGTATATGGTATGTACTGTGTGTGGAGTGTGTTGTGGAGTGTGTGATGTGTGTGGTGTGTTGTGTATGTGCTGTGTGGTGTGTCGTGTGTGTGGCCTGTGGAAGTGGTGGTGCGGTGAGGCACTGTAGGCCTCTGTTCTCCGTGGCTGAGGGCCTGGGCTCCTGGAGCCCACGTGGACACATGGAGACTCTTGTGGCCTGAGTGATGGTGAGGTCAGCTGTGCGGGGTGTGGACCTCAGGGAGTTTGGGACCTGGCATTTACAGTGCTGGAGTTCCCAGGAGTCGCCAATAACCTTGACCGTGCACAGTCCTGGCCAACACCGGGGCTTCTCTTCAGTGACAGGAAGAGGGAGGGAGCCGGGAGGGCACGGGATGAATCGGGGCACTGGGCTGTGGGACAGGGCCCAGGGCTCCAGAGGGCATCGGGAGGCGCTGGTTTGGGACACCACTGCCGGTGGAACAGACCGGGGCTGACCTTGACTCCTTTCTAGGGCCCTGCTGATCCTTCTGGACGGGCAATCTGTGCCCCTGCGCTGTGGGATCTCCCAGGGCTGCAGGCGCCTGGTGATGGGTGTGTCAGAGCCAGGGGCACCATGCTGAACGACCACACCGGCAGCTGACATGGCAGCTGGAGAGATCTGCTCCCTGCGCTAGGCCAGGAGTCAGCGAGGCTTAGAATGAGAATCAGGCAGTGTGGGCTTTCCTTGCCTTTTAGAGGGAAGATTCAGCCCCCGTCCATGCGGCTCGGGGAGTGTCTGCAGGGTCTCTGGATTTTAGTAGAAATGGCTGCTGTGTCCCTGACATGGTGCCTCTCATTGGTGGGGCCAACAAAGGCTTGGCATGCGTGCGTATGTGTGTGTGTGTGTGTGTACCACACCCATGCATGCTGGGCGCGGTGAATGCCTTTGATTTCTTGGGGAAACAGGTGCTGTGGATAGGTAGGGTGGAATGTTTACTTGGCTGGGGCAGAGAGTTCAGATCAGACAAGTGCACTTGTTTCAAGCGTGGTTATCAACGTCTCCTGGCTTTGAGTGACAGGATGGTGTCCTCTAGGTGTGGAAGCAGGCGTAAGAGTGGCAGAGACATTTCCAAAATAGTCATTCAGTGACTGTTAGAATTCCTCTTGGCCTTTCCTGCCACGGCTACGTGATGGACAGACGGACAGAGATGTCGGGTGGGAGGCCACCTGGTCACTGAGCAGGACCCTGCAGCATTGGCGAGTATCTCAGAACAGTCCCTCCGGGGCAGCGTGGGAGCCCTGAGCCGGGGCTGGCTGGACTCCAGACTGGTCTTGCTCACAACTGCGGGCCAGGCCAGTGCAGCAGCAAACTCAGGCCTTGTGGAGTCCAGATGTCCTGCCCTCTAGCCACCTTGTTCCTGAGCAGGGTTTCAGGGCCTCCTGGAAGTCCCCATCTCCCTGAGGCTCTCTACCCACCCCTGCACTACCACCCCAGTTCACCCCATGAACACATGTCATTGTATTGTACATTGTTTTCTGAGTATTGATATATTTTTAAAATTGAAGATGATGGATGCATTTATTTATTTGAAAGGCAGAGTTAGGGAGGGAGGGAGGGAGGGAGAGAGAGAGAGGAGAGAGAGAGAAATATCCATCCACTGGTTCACTCCCCAAATGGTTACAATGGCTAGGGCTGAGCCAAGTCAAAGCCTGGAACTCCATCCAGATCTCCCAGGTGGGTGCAGGGGCCCAAGTACTTGGGCCATCCTCCACTGCTTTCCCAGGTGCATTAGCAGGGAGCTGGATCAAAAGTGGAGTAACCCGGGGCCAGTGCTGTGGTGTAGCAGGTAAAGTCACCGCCTGCTGGCATACCATATGGGTATGGTGCCGGTTCAAGTCCTGGCCGCTCCACTTATGATCCTGCTCTCTACTATGGCCTGGGAAAGCAGTAGAAGATGGCCCAAGTGCTTGGGCCCCTGAACCCACGTGGGAGACCAAGAAGAAGCACCTGGCTCCTGGCTTTGGATCGGCACAGCTCAGGCTGTGCGGCCAATTGGGGAGTGAACCAGTGGATGGAAGATCTCTTTTTTTCTCTCTGCCTTTTCTTCTCTCTGTGTGTAACTCTTTCAAATAAATAAATAAATCTTTAAAAAAAAGTGGAGCAACCAGGACTTGAACCTGTGCCCATATGGGATGCCGGCCGCACAGGAATGGCTTAACCCAGTGCCTTGAGATTGATTTCTGCACTTTCTTCTCCCCTCCCCTAGCATCCCTCCTCCAGTAAGTATTCTTAGTACAGAGCTGGCCTTGTTCCTCACAATCTCTGCCTGTCATTCTCTCTCTCTCTCTAAATAATTATTATTTTTAATCGACACAACATAATTGTGCAGGTTTACGAGGCCCAGTGACTAAATGAGGCGGATTCGCTTTTGCACCTCCTTACACCCACGCATCCTGTTGTAGAAACTGGTGAATGGGAGGCAGCTGGAGCCACCACTGAGTCAGGTTTGGGTTGCCTTTCTCCGGGTTGGGAGAAAGGAAAGCACAGGCAAGTGCACCTGCCTCCTTGTGCTGCAGTGCCACGGCTCTCCAGGGGGCCCCACTGGTGGAATGGGAAGCCCGCTGATGACAGGGTGTTGTGCACACCAAGAGAGCTGCAGGTGAGGGGTGGCTGATGTAGCAACCGCCTGGGCTGACTCTGCCTGCTCCTCTCCAGGAGATGTAGGCAGGCAGGAGAGCCCAGCCCCCGAGGGGAGCGGCCCATTGCGTGCTGCCTCTACCTCAACCCGTGCAGCCTGGGGCGGGAGGCTGCACCCTCCTCACACTCATCTGATGGAGACAGCATGCTGAGGATTTGGGTCTGTGAATGATGCTCGCCTTCCCCCGAGGACCAACCCACCCTTGTTTGGCTGGTGTGGCTTCTGAGCAAAGGGGTTACTCAGGTCCATTGGAGGCGCTGCGCACTCCTTAGGGGAAGAGAAGGGAGTCTGAGTTTTTCTGGGCTGCAGAAAATACCCTAGCAAAAGGTTTACAACGGAACACCGTAGCTGCAGGGCTGGTGAACAACAGAAAGCTATTCCTCATAGTTCTGCTGCCTGGGGAGTCGGTGTGTGGTGAGCACCTGCTCTTTGGGTCACAGACACTGCCTTGCCATTCTGCGGGGTGTTCAGGGCAAGGGGTGCCTCTTGTTCCCCTTTTGAAGGAGGACTGTCCCTGCTCATGAGGGCTCCACCCCAAAGGACGTCACCTCCTAATCCTGTCACTTGGGGTTTAGGATGTCAACATGTGCACTTTCTAGGGGTCACAAATACTCAGAGCACTGCGGACTCTAATTGTAGGAGAGGGAATGTTCAGCCAAGTCATGTGGTCTGGCCCTGCCCGGCAGCGCCAGGCAGCAGCCACACATCTAGAGCAGGCTCATTTTTAAGTTGATCATGTTGTATGGCCCATGAATGATGCTATAAATCTCCAGATGGCCCTTGGTAGAAAAAAGGTTCCCTGCCTGCAAGGGTATGCCAAATGAGGAGAGGGGAGAGGGGAGGGGAGGGGAGGTGAGAGGTGGGGAGGGGGTGGTGGGGAGGGAATGGCAAAGTGTCAAAGGAGCAAGGAGCGAGAGGAAGAAAGAGCATCTCTGTTCCTGGTGGGGTTGGTCTTGCTTGGGCAGTTTGATTGATGAGCCCTGGGCTGATCATTATTGGTATCTTATTCAGTCCCTTTCCATTGCTGATTTTCTCTGAGCTGAGAAAACCATTTGCAGATAGGCCCCGCGGACCTCAGGGAGACCCCAAGGAGAGGGCTCAGGTAGCTTTACATAAATTCATTCCCGGCACCAGAGAGGCAGCTCGAAGCTTATCTGCTGAATCAGTGCTACAATCTCAACACCGACGGTAGCATCCATTCACTGGACATGCGTAATGAGCCAGACCCTATCTTTAGCTCTTTAACAAGCATTGAATCTTCATGACAGACCTATCAGCTAGGTAAAATGAGGATACCCATTTTAGACCTAGCATGGGCAAGTAACTTATCTGAAGTCACTTGGCTGAAAAGTCAACAGCTGGGTGCACATTTGTTTAACTCCAGGGCCCATCTGTAACATGCTGTTGGCTTCCCAACCGAGAATCTTTGTGTTCCCAGGGCCAAGCCCAGGCCTGGCGTAGCGTAAGTGGTCAGAGGAAGAATGAATGAATGAATTATGGAAGGGCAGGGAGGTCAGTGATAGCAAGGCTGGTGAGAAAAATCTATATCCTGTCCCAAGAAGCACTTTTCTTTAATAGATTTCCAAGGCAAAGCCTAAAAGCAGAAAGGGTCTGTTTTTTAGCAATGCCCGTGCATAAGTGCATTTTTAAATTCTTGTTTTTGCAACCTCAAAGGGCCCCAAGTTTCCTTTGTGAATGAGCTCAGCATCCTGAAGTTTTCCAAAAGGAACCCACCCTGAGACTCCTCGGGCCACAGTGGCTCTCTTCCCAGCCCACCCTCACTGTGACCTGTGCCCCTGGGCTGTCCTCAAAGACACGCTTAGGAAATGCATTTTGGAAGGAAGTAACAGAGCCCAGGGTCCAATTCTGCATTTGGCACGGCACCAAGGACACCTTACACTCAGAAAGAGGAGTTCTAGTTGGCTCCAGGGGGGCTGCTGGTTTCAGAAGAGCTGCCATTGTTGTCTGTTTACTGCTCACCTCCTGGAAATAGGCTCTCCTGTTCTAGAATGTTATATTTTCTCCAGCATTTTGTGTCCTGGTAATTGACTGCAAGAATAATTCTGTAACATAAATCAACAATGACAAACAAATTCCCCCTGCCTGCATTCTTTCATCTCTAATGATATTTTCTGTACGATGACTAACCCAGACTGACGTAATTTATCAATTGATCTCCACGTTGTACATTAGCAAACGCGTTCTGCAGGCCCCAGCAGGCAGCCATCCCTGTGCGCCAGGCTGCTGGAGGAGACCTAGCAGTGCAACAGGAATATCTACAGCCCAGCCCTTCTTGCTGCGAATACTAGAGCCATGCTAATTACTTTATTAATCATAAGGTTAAACAGCGGCGTTTATATCACGGCAGCCATAAAATAAGTGCTTTTATGGAAAATGTAGTTAAAAGGAAATGACAGGTGGGATTTATAGTACTCAGGAGTTTAAAAAAGGGAAAGAAATCATGCATACCAGCAGTTTTCTTTCTTTGGTTAAATGTTCGCTAAATGTCTCCCACTAAAAGGCATTTGTAACTCATACCCTAGTGGCTCCATATCCTAGGAGAATGTATTTTAAAACACAAATGAAAACTGAAATTTGCTTTTCTATTAAAAATAAACACGGTGAGTCAGCATTCCATGAGTCAGCATTTCGTCCCTAAGAGAAAGAGGAGATGCAGACGCGCTCATGGGAGGGACGCCGTGGCTGGAACCCGGAGGCCGGGCTTCCGTGTGGGGTTCCGGCTGTGTCTCCTGGTGCTTGTTGTCTGCACGGGCAGCAGAGTGTGGAGAGTGGAGACTGTGGTCCGGACTGCTGTCCAGATGCAGCTGTTATCTGAGGCAGGGATATCACAGGTTAAGGATGATCTTCTGGGTGATGTTTACGCTTCTGTTGTTATGTCGGATATTTGGTTTTCTTTCAAATCAAATGCAGCCTTTGTTTTAAAGATTTATGTAGTTGCTTGGCAGATGGAGTGGGGCAGAGAGAGAGGGAAAGGTAGAGAAGGAGCTGTTCTGTCCACTGGTTCACACCCAAAATGGCTGTCAGCAATGGCCAGAACTGGGCCAGGCTGAAACCAGGAGCCCGGAACTCCATCTGCATCTCCCATGTTGGTGGCAGGGGCCCAACCTCTTGGGCCACCCTCTGCTGCCTTCCCAGGGGTATTAACAGGGAGCTGATTTGGAAGTGGAACAGCTGGGTCTCAAACCAGAACTCATACGGCATGCAGCCATTGCAGGTGGCAGCTTAACCCACTGCCCCACAACACCAGCCCTCAAATAAAAATAATCTTGAGTTTCTATAGTATGTCTGTCTTTCACACCACCTTGCCATGAAAAATTTAGAATTCATTAGCGCTCTACTTTCTGTTACTGATGAAACATTTGCGTGCTTTGTGTGTGTATGTGTGTGTGTATAGATCTATGTCTATTAGAAAGAAAAGACCAGCAGCTTTTGCTGACTACTAACAATATTCTAGACTCTGTATATCTCTCTCTCACTGTCTAACTCTATATGTCAAATAAAAAATTTAAAAAATAGACTCTATACATTAGTATACCTATTGCTGTCTAGCTTGTTTAGTACTTGAAACAGTTCAGTGTTAAAGCATTATTCCGTGGCCGGCACCGTGGCTTAACAGGCTAATCCTCCGCCTTGCGGCGCCGGCACACCGGGTTCTAGTCCCGGTCGGGGCGCCGGATTCTGTCCTGGCTGCCCCTCTTCCAGGCCAGCTCTCTGCTATGGCCCGGGAAGGCAGTGAAGGATGGCCCAAGTCCTTGGGCCCTGCACCCGCATGGGAGACCAGGAGAAGCACCTGGCTCCTGCCATTGGATCAGCGCGATGTGCCAGCTGCAACGGCCATTGGGGGGTGAACCAACGGCAAAAAGGAAGACCTTTCTCTCTGTCTCTCTCTCTCACTGTCCACTCTGCCTGTCAAAAAAAAAAAAAAAAAAAAAGCATTATTCCGTGTCTACAGGCCGAAACTGAGGCTCCAGTAGTCTACTTCTGAAGGTTAACTTTGTAAGCGGCAGATCTAGACCGCTCAGGTCTCTTCCGACTCAGAATCACATTCTAGAATGCATGCTCTGTGCCCTTTACCTGTCTGTTTCCAGCGCAAGTACAAAACAAAGCGGTTGCATGTGAGTGCTGGCTGATTTCACAAAGCAAAACAGTGAGGTGGATGTTATCATCCCTGTTTTACAGGCAGATGCTCACCGAAGGTGATGGCCAAGGTCATGTAGCAAGTGAGTGAGTACAAATCCAGTCTGCTTATAGAGTAGGAGCCATTTCTACGTGGCCCAGTAACTACCAGTCCTGGGAGCTTTCTCTTTGTATTAGATCCCTCTTGGCTAAAAGTTAAATTTGTTTTCCTTTGTTTTGCCTTTTGTAGTCAATAGGAAAAACAGCCACCCACCTCTGTAAGTAGTCCTGTGCACACAGGGTCAGCTCTGCAGGCCACTCAGCAGCAGACAAAAGATCCCCGTCTCACTTTTGCGTTTTTTCGTGGTGGAGCCAGTGTGACCCATTCCTTCTGATCACACGGGACTGACAGGCCAGACAAAAGTTGCCTTGTAAAGTAGAATGCGCCATCATTTTTTGTCACAGCTGAGGCTGGTGTTGGTTCAAACGGACAGAGTGGGGAGTAGGGAAGACTCTATTTAGGTGAAACTCTGCCAATGAGCAGGTGTCTAACAGATGCTGTCACCCACATGGCTCTGCGACAGGTTCCCTGAAGCAGGATGTGAGACGTGAGGGCTTCCTGTAGGAGGAGAGAGGATGGACTGGGGCTCTGGAGCAAGAGCAGAGCGGGAAGTGAGGCGAAATGGTCGAGAGGAAACCTTAGCGGCAGCACTGGGCTAGGATTCACAAGAGCCAGGATGCAAATTCAGGCAAGGACTCCTCTGTGACTTCACGCGCTACTGAGGCCGTGGAGCCCTTACATCCCTTTCTGGATGGGATAGGTCCCAGGGCCTGTGCTAAATTTGAGGCAGAGCCAGCTAGCTAATTTGTGAAGACCACACAGATGGAAATGCAGGACAGTGCAATACAAAATGAAATTGCATGGTCCTGTTCAAAAGCTAAAACGTGAGTGCTACTACGTGTAATATGCAGTGTTGTTTTCCTGGTCTCTCCCTCCATCTATTATCCTGGTTTTTGGTTTACTATTCATCCTCTTAGGCATGGGGATTGTTGCAAGGGCCACTGTGTACTCTATTAAAAACCTCAGGACCCTACTTGTGGCTAGCCAGGGTGGCCTGGCAGCTTCCGGGACACCCTGTCGGCCACCAGACACGTACAGTGTGGCCATCGTGGTCATGGAAGTCAGCCCTGTGCACAGAGGACTGGCCATTCAGCAGGACTTGCTACCTCCATGCTGGTACCTGGATCAGGGGTAGACAGAGGCCTACACCTGCCTGGTATCTGCTGAATGGCTGTGGTGCTGCCAGCTAAGGATGGGGACAGCTGCCACCATGCTTTGCCCTGAGACCCAACCCTCAACCTGTTTATGCTTAGGCTTCCACTCAGGCAGAGTGATGGTAGCATGAGGAATTTCTTTCCCTGTCTGGTCCCAGCCTAAGTGATCCCATTGCCACTCTAGGTGGAGAGCAGTATCTGTGGATCACAAAGTGGGTGGGGAGGCTGGGCAGGGGCCGGCATCAGGACCTGGAGACAGCCAAGAACCCATCCTAGGGAGTCAGGGAGATGGTGGGGAGACCTGTGTGTGAGCTGAGGCTCCACATTTCCCATCAGACGTCAGTTACAGCACGGACATTCAAAAATACAACGGGGAATTTCAAGATGGTGCATTAGAGCATCACATGTCAAGCGCTGGGCTGGGGACAACCACAGCTAGCCACGCGGTCAGTTAAGGATTCCAGCTGCAGCCTCAGGAGCTCCAGCCTAGATGCTGAACGACACCAGGGCTGGTGCCCAGGCAGGCCGTCCCCGTATGAATTGTGAGTTCAACACTTGTGTTTATCCGTGCCTTTCCCAGCGTTCCGTGGCCTCCAATGGATTGGGTGTGTCATCCTTGGGTTGGGTTCTCATTCTCTTTATGTGTAGAATTCTTTTTTTTTTTTTTTATTTGACAGGTAGAGTTACAGACAGTGAGAGAGAGAGAGAGACAGAGAGAAAGGTCTTCCTTCCGTTGGTTCATTCTCCAAGTGGCCGCAACAGCTGGAGCTGCACCGATCTGAAGCCTGGAGCCAGGAGCTTCTTCCTGGTCTCCCATGCAGGTGCAGGGGCCCAAGGACTTGGGCCATCCTCCACTGCCTTCCCAGGCCACAGCAGAGAGCTGGATCAGAAGGGGAGCAGCCGGGACTAGACACGACGCCCACATGGGATGCCGGCACCACAGGTGGAGGATTAACCAAGTGAGCCATGGTGCGGGCCCTCTCATTCTCTTTAGCACTGGTTGTGCTACTGCTCAGATCTCTGTCTCTGGACAGACGACAGCATCTCTGGCCCTTAATTTCTTCTTCCCTTTGAGCTCCCACCTTCTTTATGATGCCACCAGCTCAGAGGGTTGTAAAACTGCCTATTGGACCTGGAGGCAAGTGATGTCACTTTGGTAGTTCTCTCAGTCCCCCATCTGCATTTAAACAGTGGAGCTGCCAGTGTTGCTTTTGAGATCAAGTTTCAGGAAAGTGAGGCCCCTGTGTCCAGCTATTGATTAATGGAGGAGGGAAGACTTGGCCTTGACCCACCTCTTGCTAGGAATTACCATGTCTTTCCAGTAAGCGGCACACACTCCGAGGGGCTGTAAAAGAGTTCAACACTCTGGGCGCAGTGAGCAGAAGCCCAGGGTGTGTGTCTCCAGGAAGCAACCAAGGGACAGAGCTTCCGACAGTTCCACCACCCGTGGGTGTGTGACCACACTCAGTCCCCTTCCCTCTCTGAGCCCAAGGAAAGACACTGGATTAGGTCATCTCCTGGGTTTCTTGTAGCTCAAATGTTTGAGATTTTATGACTATGAACCTACAGCTTCCATTGTGTCAGTGGCCTCCAGTTCTGGGGGTTGCAGGCTTCCTAAAACTCCTAGGCTTTGGTTCTCAAAGCAGCTCAGAGTGTGTTTTGCAGCCTGTTAGGGCGAAGAGAGGCGTTGAGGCACATTTCACACTCTCTGTGTCTGTCCTCGGCCTTGAACTTAGGGGACATGGGGAAAACTGAAGGGCTGCAGCATCTTTGCCGGTTCTGACGCTTGGAGCGCATCCTGGTAAAAGCACAGGAGAGAGAGGCAGCCCCAGTGACTCAGAGCCTGCCCAGGCCCCCACCCGAGAGCAGTCTCCCCTTGCCCCCAGGGCACTGCTGTTCTACAGATCCTGGCGGAGTTCATTACCGCGACAATACAAAGTCAGGCAGTTAATTATACACTGCGGCAGCTCCGCACCCGAGCCTCTCCTCCACTCTCTTTTTCGTGCCCTCTGAGAAGACGTGATCATCCGTTACAGTCATCACTAGCCTTGATACTTTTTGTGCCTCTAATTGGCACTTTTCTTTTAGACACTGAGGTATCGTGGAAGATATGCTCACAGAGGAGCCGGCAGCCTGGCGTGCCAGTTCTGGGGCTATTAATATTTCAGCGTGGAACCCTAAGCAAGTCCCCTTCCCTTTTTGGGTCTCGGTTGTCCAGTCCAACAGGGACACGGGAGGGACCCAGCAAAGCCTCATTTCTGTTGTACAGTCCGTTGTCTCTCCCATGATGTGCATTGGTTGTCATGGGAGACATGGAAAGGTAAGCAGGTACCCTAGCCATGGCCCCCAGGATGCTCTCCGAGTTGGGAAGACCAGAGAAGCACCTCACTGTGCTGTAGTCTGGGGCTACAGGAGTTAACAGAGGGGGCCATTTGGTTTAGGAGCTGGAGGAAGAGAGAAGGAAGGGGCCATCTGGCTTCAAGCAGAGTCTCCTGTCAGGAGCAGGGGCAGGGAAACCTGTAAGAGAGAAGTCAGACCGACAGTGACGTCCAACAGCAAAACGGAACTAATGCGAACGTTTGATTAGTGGAGTTGCAGCATGAGCCAGACCCCCTTGGCCTAACTGTGTGGTTAGGAATGCGCTGGGCTGTGTTACCCACAGAGGTCTAAACACAGCTGCGTGTGTGGCCGTGGCAGGTGCTGGCGTTTGTAGAGCAGTCAGGTGGTATCTGGGTTATTTTTGTGATTTTTCTCGCTCTTTGACTCATGGTTGCAAGATGGCTGCTAAGTTCCTGCTCCTGCCTCCACACAAGGAAAAAAAAAAAAAAAGAATGTACGAGTAGGGAAGTCTTTCCCTTTATTTTGCGAAAAAGCTTCCAAATAAAACCTCTAAGCCCAGACCTGCAAAAGAAAAATAAAATTAGTTTTCTGTGTCTGTCTTAGGGCCGTCACTGGGCCACGTGGCTCTCCTCCCTGCCAGAGGCTTTGTGGTCTCTGCAGAAGCCATTCCCTACCCCGGGCTCGTAGTGATGGTCATCCATGATTGAGTGATGGGAGCCATGATGGCGACTGTGTGATGGGAGCCAGCAGCACTGTGTTGGGGAACCTCCTGCCTCTGTTACTTTTCTCGCATAACCAAAAGCTTTGTGTGGGGGCCAGAATTTAATTATTCTGGCCCTATTCTAGCATTTTATAGCCACCATTAAAAATATAGATTCTTAGGTTTGCAGTTGTAAAACTTTATTGTCTTAATCCATTTATTATCATCCATTTGAAGCTTAAGCCCTGAAGTATGGTCTCAGCTGCATAGCTGCACCTACCATCAGTACAAACCATAGCACACAAGATGGGGGGCTTCCGGGGACAAATTCAAGTTACTCCACC
The DNA here is from genome assembly GCF_033115175.1 of Lepus europaeus. NCBI lineage: Eukaryota > Metazoa > Chordata > Mammalia > Lagomorpha > Leporidae > Lepus > Lepus europaeus. The sequence continues at coordinate 13,586,745 of NC_084842.1, forward strand.
CAGCCCACACAATCCCTGTCAATGGTATATGCTTGCTGGCAGTGGTTTTTGCCCTTTTGTGAATGACTACAAAACATTCTTAGCTTGCTCAGAAAGCTCACCTTGTTTCATTCATAAATTTGCTTCCTTTCAGTTGAGCTTATTCTATGAACGAGCAGAAAGCTCTCTGGATTTCTGGTTTCGGACAGGTTTGTTTGTAAGTCTTCTTTTTATCCCTGCTGGACTTCCTCCTTTCTCTTGACAAGGATCTGCAGCATAAAGTCGGCTATTTTTTACTGACCATCGCTTCTAAATCCTGATTTTGTAATCTGGGAGCAATATAAGTTAGTGGTGTGGTTCTAACTCCCTTCTCCCCTGAGTCTTCCTTACTGTAGATTTATGGCTGCTTCTTGTCTGTAACACTCCAATATCGCAGATGTTCTTTCTAAGACCATAATGGACCATTTCCCAGCCTTATATTTTGCCGGGTTCCAAAATGATTTAATATTTTCTCCAATTTGTGAGCTGAATCTTAACTGCTGATCCAATACTAAAATGCCTGCTTCTTTATGCCTAGGGCCTTATGCCTCGTTATTACTGCGTGTAAAGATGATTCACACATCCTAATATGCAGATTAATCTCACTATGCTTTGGAACTGGTCCCTGCAGGGCTGAGTCTCATTAAGGAGCATTGTTCCCTCGTTTGCTTTCTAAATTGATGGCCCAGCAATGGCAAGTGCACCGTCCGCTGCTAAAGGCTCTGGGCTAGAAGTGGTGGCCAACATTGTCCAGGTGTGGATTCCTGAGGGGAAGCATGAGAAAAATAAACCAACACGGATCCCTGGGAGAGCTGGTTGTTTACGGCAGAGGTTTTGTGTCCAGGTACCCTGGAGGTGGCTGTGACACAGCCTCCTAGGGTGCTCATTAGGGATGGTAGAGTGGGCAAAGGAGTGGGCTGGGGGCACCAACACAGCTCTCCCAGCTTTCATTCATTCATTCATTCTCTCTCTGACAGAGACCCCTCCCCTTCTCCATCCTGCCCAGAGACCACACAGGCAGAGAGACAGCATGGTGGTTGGCCCTGCCTGATGGAAGCTTCTGATAATTTCCGAAATGTCTTAAGACAAAGAGCCCGGGGCCGGGTGCTTCAGCCCTGGGGGTGACAGAGCCTTGTTTTGACAGGTGAAGCCAGATGCTCACATCTGCATAAAGTAGTATTTACTGGGCCCAGGGGATAAGCAGGAAGTCAGGGCACTAGACTACAGAAGCAGATTTTGATACTTTCTGTCTATAATTGTTAGGCCTTCGAATTTCCTTCCAAGAGGGCATAAAAGCAAACATGGTGCCTCTGTTACATTTAGTCCTTTCGTTGGGAAATTTGTGAATGGGTTCTCTCAGTCACCTAGTGTGTGAGTATATGTTGGTCTTACTTCTCTAAGATAGAACCATGTCAGCTTTCCTTGCCAGCCGCCACCCACATCAGTCAAGGTGAGTAGCAGTTCATAGTTTCTCTTGCTTCTTTTCATTGCTCCTAGGGCTGTGTGGATGCCGTTGTAGCCAGTCTGTGGTTTTAGGGGAAAAGGAGCCAAGGAGCTGAGTGGCTGGGAGCCGAGGACGGTCCTGAGTTTGTGAAGGCACAGGTGTAAGGCAGGCTCATCTCCAAGGACAAGGTCAGGGCTCAGCAAGCCACACCGCAGACTTGTCCCACTGCCCAGGATATTTTGTCCTGCTGGCATCTGGATAGAATTAGGTATCTTTAATTTTTTTAAATATTTATTTATTTATTTGAAAGTCAGAGTTACACAGAGAGAGAGAGAGAGAGGTCTTTCATCCAATGGTTCACTCCCCAGATGGCCACAACGGTCGGAGCTGTGCCGATCTGAAGCCAGGAGCCAGGAGCCTCCTCCAGGTCTCCCACACGGGTGCAGGGGCCCAAGTACTTGGGCCATCTTCTACTGCTTTCCCAGGCCATAGCAGAGAGCTGGAGTGGAAGAGGAGCAGCCGGGACTAGAACCAGCGCCCACATGGGATGCTAGCGCTTCAGGCCAGGGCGTTAACCCGCTGCGCCACAGCGCCGCCCCCAGAATGAGATACCTTACACAGGAAACAGAGCAGCTCAAGAAGAGGCCTCATAAAAAGCCACGTGCAGCCGGGGCAGTGTGTGCAGAGAGGGGGTTGGGTGTTTGTTGCCTGAGAGACAGCTCCAGGCCCACCTGCATTGCCTTGGCAACGCTGATGGGGTACAATTTATAGGCTCATTCCTCCGTGAGTACCTTAAGTCTTTGAAAGCCCCTGCTGGCTCCTGTCCATTCCCACTGTTTCTCTGAGTCACCGTGCAGGGTTCTGGGAGGTGTTCCCCTCCCAAGGTGAGCCTGGGCACAGCTCAGGAGACATGGAAGGGCTCAAGAGGCTGAGGGAGCAGCATCCCAGTCCCTGGGGTGTCCATTCAGGGCCCCACCTGGGATAAGTGACTCTGCTCGCCTGAAATGGGGTGATCTGATGTGAGACTTCCAGACAGCTCAGCGAGGAGCAAAGGGATCAGGAGGTTGGGGTCTCTGCTCCTGTCTGTTCAAAGGAGCCCCTTGGGTCGGCTTGCACCAGCATCTCCCTGTCCCCTCCTCCTTCCTAGGTTTGAGCCCTGGGCTGCCTCGCTGTAGAGGGGGCCTCTCCAGCTCCAGAACTGGGCTTCTCCCCGCCTAAAGACAGCACATTTAGTAAGAGCACAGCACCTGCCTCGCTTCCTGTGCCAGAAGCTTGTAAAACCGAGCTGTGCAAGATGCCTTGTCAGCGCCAGCCGCCGGGAGTCCAGAGCCAGATCGCAAACCAAATTAGGTGCCAAAAAACCGGAATAAACCGAACCAAGTGCTCAGCTCCCAAATTACATTTCTGCAAGACTGAACTTAGAAACCAAGAACCAAACATGTGCTTTTAAAAATAAAACAAGTCACTTTTTGAACTAGTTAGAACCAGAGCTGGCTCTTTATATTTTTGAAAACTATTTAATTGGAACACTGAAATATCCTTTGGAGTGAATCAAACAGATATTCCCAACAGTTTTGGTCTCTGGTTAAAAACAGACAAGCAAGCAAGCAAGCACATGGATCAAAAAAAGCTCCCTGACATTTAGAAAGCATCTTTGTGTGGAACAAAATCTGAAAATGGAAATTTTAGTACCCGTCTGTTGAGTGAACCCTGTGTACTCAGTGGGGAAAATGTTTGGGAGCTCCACGTCTTAATGACCGAGCATCTGTCACCGTTCATCTCTCAGCCACTGGACCACGGTCCCCAGATTCTTCCACAGTGCCTCACACCACTTGCCTCCTCTGCTCTTACCATTATTTTTGGAAAATTTTTTCTAAGATTTATTTTATTTTATTTGAAAGGCAGAGGTACAGAAAGTGAGAGAGAGAGAGAGAGAGAGAGAGAGAGAGAGAGGTCTTCCATCTGCTGGTTTACTCCCCAAATGGCCACAGTGGCTGGAGCTAAGCCGATCCAAAGCCAGGAGCTTCTTCCAGGTCTCCCACACAGGTGCAAGGGTCCAAGCAGTTGGGCCATCTTCCGCTGCTTTCCCAGGTACATTAGCGGGGAGCTGGACTGGAAGTGGAGCAGCCTGGATTCCAACCAACATCCATAAGGGATACAGACGTGCAGGCCAGGGCTTTAACCCACGGCACCACAGCGCTGGCCCCTATTTTTTGAAAGTTAAGACAACCACCAACCATAGAAAGAAAGCGCTGATGGGGAGTCCCCAGGATTTTCTGAGGAACTTGGTTTACCCAGAGCTCAGATGACCTTAGCCCTGGAGCTGGTCCCTGGGAGTTGTAGGTCAGGAGGTGAGGCCTGGCCATGGGGTAGGGCGAGTGTGGCCGAGTGATGACATTCCAGCAAAAGCAGGGCTATTTTGCAAAATGAGAACAGTCTGATGGGTTCACCTAAATGAGGGAAAAGGGGAGGTGCTGCTGCGCACGGTGAACCCCTGGCGGGGAGTCAGGGACATCGGCTCAGTGCCGCGTTGCTGGCTTCTTTGCGTGGGGCTTCTGAGTGTGAGGACAGCCTGTGTCCAGTCTGCTCATCTGAATGTTTCTCTGGTTGTGATCTCCATGGACTTCACTGTCATCTTCCATCTGTCCCTGGTTGGGCCATTAGGTCTTGGGACCTTGTAAAGCCCATCACTGGGCGGGACGTTGTTTTGAGAATAAATATCATACCACGTGCTGTTTAATTTATACTGGTATCTTGCCACAGTGTTGGGCTTAGAGGCTGATGCACAGCCTCAGTTAAAAAGAAGATGGGTGTAACCACTGGACTTGGTTGCTGGCATATTGGAGGTGGCAGCTTAACATGTACCACAGTGTCAGCCTCTACCAGCCTGTTTTTACTGGGGCGAGCATTCCCATAAAGAAAAACTCACACTGACCTCTGAATTGTGTATAGCACCCTCCTGTGCTCTCGATTCTTCAACATTTGTTTTTTCTTTTGTCAAACTTGCATGTGTACACATCTTAAAACAATCACTTCCCAAGATTTGCTAAAGCAAAACATCAGTCCTCAATCTCCTGAAATTTTTGGGGTACTAACTCGCCAAACACATTGCTGTCTGATTTATCAGGTCTTCTTCCTCTAAGTGAGAACACAATTCCTTTTTACTCTTACGTCCCTAACACATACCCCAAACACCCCATACACATCTTCCACACCTCCCCACATCCCATAACCCATGCACACCACACATACACACACACACACACACTCCACACCTCACACACAGTATACCCTACACATACCACATACAGCATATACCCCATACACAATGTACATATACCACACACACACATATACCTCCTGTTCAACAAACCTGGCACACACACATCATACACACCCCACAAGCACGGTCACACCCCCCCCCTCCACACACACACACTTACTTCCTGGACTTTCCGTGCTTGCAATGTGATTGTGTTGTAATGTACATTGATATAATGGCCATTGTTTGCACTTTATAGATTTGTAACAGTGCTATACAGCTAAGCCATGTAATAAACCATGATTACTTTTGTTATGTAATTTTTCTGTTTTCCTGGAGTTAATAATTTGCTTAGATTGTTCCCTCCCTTTCTCTTTCTGTCTCTGTCTCCCTGTGTGTGTGTGTTTAATATTGGTATTTTGTAACTTGTCACTAAATCCACCTCAGACTTTCTTCCAGTTGCATATCTTAAAGCTTTCAAGAACATCAGATATTCCATCTAAAAAAGGAAAACTAACAATCTCAGTTTTATTTTGCAATGTGGGGGAAAATACTTTTAGCTATTTTTGTAAGGATTCTCTGAGGCCAAGCCTGTATGGCCCCAGATCGGCATTTTTGTAAGAGAGTTGGTATCGGTTCAGCTGTTATCCTGTTTCAGGTTGAAATAATGTCTTTTGTCTACCAGCCTCAAACAGCTCCTAGAACTTTGCAGGATAAGACCTACCTGGAAAACTCTTGGAGGAAAATAAATCCATCCTCTGTCAGCCCACTTCATTGTTTCATTCTAACTATGTCAGAGCTAAACAGAATATCAAGCTCTCTCCATCCACATAGCACACTGGAGGTGCCCACTGATTGTACAAGGTGAAACGACTGGTAGTAGATAGGAAATATCCTATCTAAAATACCTTGAGTAGATAGGAAATGTCCTATCTAAAATGCCCAAGCTCAACCTTGGGCGTGTTTAGTGTCTTTCCCACAATCTTTGTCCAAGGTCAGAATGAAGTGCTCTTTGGTTTAAAACTCCAGGAGGCAGAATGGCATCACTTGAGCAACCTTAACCCAGTGCGGTCCTAAGGGCTAGAACTCTTGTGGGAGAGAAAACACGGATGAAGATGGGAGCCTTGTAGGTGAGGCTTGTCTCCTCCCCTAACCAGCTCTTTCTCTTCAGTCCAGGTCCCTTCTTCTCACTTCCCTGGCAGCCAGATCATTGCCTCACTGGCTGGCCGTAGGCCCTTCAGAAGCCTGCATAGCCCCTCTAACCAGCTCTCCCTCTGTCACTGGATGACAGAATATATCATGGTATAGTATATATTCATCTATAATATGATGGATACTATGTTTATCCATAATCCTGAGAATGTGGGGGATTAAACCAAACTATGTGTGAGAAGTGCTTAGCGCAGCACTTGGGAATCTACTAGTTGTAGAATAAATGTCTTCGTAATAATGATGGTCATGTCCCAAAACTTTTGTTCCACATTTTCATCCTGCTTTCACGAGATACTGCCCTAGGACCTCGTGGGAGTATTCAAAGTATGAATCCGTCTTTCAGCTCTGTGCAATACTTGAATTTATTATAAAATACTGGGTTGATTCAGAGAATTTTTGTTGATTCAGTTTTATTTGGGTTTAATCATTTTAGTGACTATATAGGTTTTTTTGAGTTCATAGTGTGGACCTCTAAGAAATGGAATATTGAGGCTTGTTTTGGGCTTTTCAAAAAATTAATTTGAGAGAGAGAGAGAAATGTGTTGGTTCACTTGCCAAATGCCCACAATAACTGAGGCTGGGCCAGGCCAAAGCAGGAGCCAGGAACTGAATTCAGGTCTGCCCCACGGGTGGCAGGAGCCCGACGACCTGAGCCCTCTCCACTGCCTTCCAAGGGGTGCATTAGCAAGAAGTTGGAATCAGGATCCGGAGCAGGTGATTGAATCCAGGCACCCCATTGTGGGTTGTGAGCATCTTAACCACTAGGCTAATCAACCACCCATGATCTGAGCTTTTTATCCTGATGTTTTAGTTATTGCAATTCTGGATTCAGAGCCTGGGGTCTCCCTGTGTTCCAAGGGGTCCCCTAGACTTCTGCTAGAGTGCAGAGCAGAACGTCCAGGAGTGACTGTCCAAGGACTTCTGATGTAGCAGCCGTCTGGCTTCCGGAGCAAGATACCAGGTCAAGTGGCATAGGAGGGATTTGAGGAGCCCTCCCCTTATCATCCAGTGTCATCGTTGTCTACAGAAAAAATAGCACATGGGCCTGTTGGGAAAGAGCCTCATAATGGGGCTCCGTCTACAGTACTGCGTCCAGCACTCACCGGCCAGGGTGAAGGGTGCCGGAGTGGTAGTGCAAGGTGACGGACGGGAGGGTTCAGGGCTCTTACCCACGCGTCACCTCTCCGCTGCTCTGCCTCTCCAGAGTCCCTGCGTGCCGAGAGCGTTTGTGTCCAATGAAACACTCAAGGGGTCTTGATTATAGAAGGTGAGTGGTTGTCAAGGCAACCTCCTCTGGATTCATTCATGAGGTGGAAGTTGGAATATTCAAGAGTCATAAATAATGGCTGCGTGTCCACATCTAGCCAATTCTGGGCACTTGGGAAAAGAAAGCAACACGGGGAATCTGCGAGTTAGATCTGAAGCAGCAGCTTGGCTCAGAGAATATTTGCATATCCTACTTGACTCTACAATGTCACAGATTGACACAGTTGCTATGACAGGGTGGGGAAAGCACTCCTCGTCAGTCTCCATGGAAAAGCGGAAACATGCCACAGCTGGCTCCAAAGCCTCTGTTGGACGTAGTACCCAGTGTTTTCTGTGTCTGCCGTTTACTTACTTATTCATTCCACAGGTATTCATTGCGTGTCTACTACATGCCAGGTTCTGTGCCCCCAGGAAGCTCTGTTTAACAAATGCTTGTTGCAGAATACAGTTCTGGATTCCTGTGTCGCAAGCCCTGGCAGGAAGGAAGGCTGGATGGCTACCTGGGGAGCCCTGAAGAACGCGTGTGGGAGAGGCGGCCTCACTCGACAGCCCAGTAGAAACCAAGTTCTGCTATTTGACCACAAATCACGTCTCACCACGCCCCTTCTCCTGAGCCGGGGCTTCTGCCTCGGACAGAGCGATCATCTTAATGGACAGATGGTTTAAAAAGTCTTCTCGTGAGACTGCCTGGCTTCCATCTGATTTATCCTGTGCAGTCCCAGCCAACACGTTTCCCTAAACACTGTTTTCCCAAGAACCTCCAGTAGCTCAAATCCAAACCTGCACTTGATGTTCAGAGCCCGTCATCTACCAGGTGCCAGTGAATACACGTGATTTTATTCCTGTGCTTCAGCTGCCATTTCTAACAGATCACATCCTCATTGTGACTCATTGTGCCTGAGAGGTGACCCTCTCAGCTCTTGGTCAGGTAGGTCACCCTGCTTAGGATGCCCCCTTGTCTTCCCTTTCCCCATCCACAGAGCTGGCCCTGGGACCCTGCCCCCAGTCCTACTCATCTCTTAAAGGCCATGGGAGCCTCTCACTTAGAGTCAAGACTTGGCATTGAGGCACAGTGGGTAAAGCTACCACCTGTGTTGTTAGCATCCCCTATGGGCACCAGTTCATGTCCTGGCTGCTCCACTTCCCATCCAGCTCTCTGCTAATGGCCTGGGCAAAGCAGCAGAAGATGGCACAAGTGTTTGGGCCCCTGCTACCCATGTGGAGACCCACACAAAGCTCCTGGCTCCGGGCTGTAGCCTGGCTCAGCTCTAGCTGTTGCGGCCATCCGGGAGTGTGAAACAAGTGGATGGAAGATCTCTTTCCCTCTCTCTTCTGTAGCTCTGACTTTCAAATAAATAAATAAATCTTTAAAAACAAATTAGTTGTTCTCCAGTTTTCATTCTGTCTTCTTTCACAGTAAAAGAATTTTAGGTGGGAGTCTGGCTGCCCAGAACAAGGACCACCTGCTCCAGTTTCGCTTGTGGCGAGGTGGGGGTAACATGAGCAAGTTCCATTGATGAACAACTCTGTGCACCTTCTAGATCATATCTTTGGAGAGAGGGTCATGTTCTTTCCTTTCCCATTTCTGTGCCTGTGAACTATTTGAAAACCATGGCTTCCTATTTGTACGCTAAGACAGCAGAACCACAAGGAAGGAAGAAGTCATGGTCCCCAACAGCACGGGGCTGTCATATGACCTCTAGGTTATGTCTGGCCTAGACATAACGTAGGAGAGGGGGCTGGCACTGTGGCTTAGCAGATTAAGCCTCTGCCTGCAGCACCAGCATCCCATATGAACACTGGTCCAAGTCCCAGCTGCTCCACTTCTGATCCAGCTCCCTGCTAATGTGCATGGGAAAGCAGCGGAGGATGGCCTAAGAGTTTGGGCCCCTGCCCCCATGTGGGAGACCTGGGTGAAGTTCCAGGCTCCTGCCTTTGGCCTGGCCTGGCCCTGATGGTTTTGATCATTTGGGGAGTGAATCAGCAGGTGGAAGCTCTCTCTTACACACACTACCCCCTTTTTTTCTTTGTAACTCTGCCTTTCAAATAAATAAAAATAAATTTTAAAAAATCAGGAAGACATAGGAGAGGAGCTGGTATTTGACATAGCAATTAAGACACAAGTTGAGATGCCTGATTGGGTTCAAGTCCTAGATTTGCTTCCCCTTCTAGCTTCCAGCTATGGTGCATCCTGGGAGGTGGCAGGTGACGGCTCAAGTGCTTGGAACTCTGCCACCAACATCGGAGACCTGGACTGGGTTTCTGGCTCCCCTGATGCTGTGGGCATTTGGGGAATGAACCAGCAGATGGAAGATTTCTCTCCCTCCTTTTTTTCTCTCTCTCCCTCCCTGCCTTTCAAATAAAATGAAAATAAATAAAACAAAACCTCTTAAGCAGACACAGGAGAGAAACCTGCTGTGGTTTGTTTAAACATTCTACCATGGCTGTAGTGGCAGCACTGCACATCTTCGGGAAGTCTTCTGGACTCTTCTCTGGTGTACTCTCGTCCCCACCACGAAGGCTGCTGCACACCCATTTTCACCTTGTGATTTCCTTACTCGCTTTCTCTGAACAGGCAGGCTTTAGATTCTTGGTTCCTAAGGACAGGGACCTGAAATTGTACCTCCAGGCATAATTCATAAGTGTTAATCAATACAGTTTGGCGCAGCTGAGCCAGAAATTGGAGGGCCTTTTAGTCTTTCCTGACATGAGCAGTATATTTTGGGGGGCATTCTTTCATCCTTCTGAGTCTTCTTTTTCTCAGCTGTTTAAAGGGAATATGAACTGTATCTAGCAGTGAGAGGTGAAAATATTCTGTAAGCCACAGCGTACCATGCCAAGACCGTAGCACTGCACAGCTTCAACACCAACGGCTGTGCTGGGCACCAGTGGCTACTCAACGGGTTGATGGGACGGACTCCTAGTTCTCCAGACAACTATGCAGCGGTTCTTTCTAGGAATACATTCTGTAGCTCATGAGAAACCTAAGCAACATTGAGCAAGTTGAGTTATCCTGGCACCTGCCCATAAAGCAGGGTTTACTGCATCTGTTACCGTGCAAATTCCTACTGTGGAGTTACTGACCCAAAGCTGTAGAGCACCCTGCATGGGCACACAGGGGTTTGGAGAGCAGGGAATGGATTCACAGAGAACGTGTGTGTGTGTGTGTGTGTGTAATGTCATGTCAAGTGCCTGCAACATTTCTCTTCCACAGAAAAGCAAGAAGGCACCTTTGCTGCTCCAACCGGGGCTCAAGAGGAGACTTCTGCTTCCAAGCCCTTCCAACAGCAGCCAGCTCGAGGAAAGCAGGGTTTTTAATGGCCTTTCACAATAATTAGAAATTTAATTAACCTCCCTGCTTTGATCGGAGCTCTGTTTCTCATTACCTTTCCCTATGCCGGCTTCTGAGTCAAGAGCTATTTCTGAGCCTTCCCTTCCCAGCTATAAAGCGCTGTTTATGCTTAATTTAGTCTGGCACAGCTGTAAAGAAGGCAGCTCTCCTGCGCAGCAGCCTCCGATGACTCCCAGTTGACCACTGAATTAACTACAAACTCCTCGGCCTGCCATTTGGGCCTTCCACAGCCTGGCCGCAGACCACCCTTCTAATCCCATCTCAACTCTTCCTGCACTTGCATTTCGTGACTCGGTGTTTCTCAACAGTCTCTGCTCTGTCGCTCTTTCTGCCTGAACACTGGGTCCCCAACATCCCACACCTGCCACTGTATAATGCCTCATTTTCCAGGATGCATTTCCCGCTGGCTCCCTCCCCATCGTAATGACGCCATAACCCCAGTCACCAGGGCTGTGTTCTTTCCCCTTTTGAATTTGCACAGAAATTTATACCTTCTTATAATCCTATTTCATACTGGAGCCAGGATACATTCATCATATTCTCACTCTTTGGATTGTAGATTTTTAAAAGAAAGAAATACCTTGTGCATTTTTGTAGCCGACAGCATTTAAAATAACACCTTAACAACTACAATAATGACAACCATTTTGGCATTCCCATTTTGGTCTAAGCACCATGATAGGTGCTTGAAATAAACTACTTCCAACATTCACCTGGCTGGATTAGAAAGTGCTATTTCTCAGGTCAGGTGACTTTCCCCAATCCATACCAGGGGGCTCCTGCTGCACTAACCGGAAGTTGTAGAGCACCCTACCTAGACACGCAGGTGTGTGAGCAGTGGGGAATGGAATTACAGAGAACACACATGTCTGTGTGTGTGTCTGTCTAATGTCAGTGTCCATAGAAACGAGAGCAGCCACTTTTGCTACGCCTGCCCAGGGTTAAGAGGAGAGTTCTCCTTCCAAGCAAGGGACTGGCCACTGTGACATCACACTGGCAAGGACAGCAGGTGTTGTTACTGCTGACCATGCTTCTGAGAATGTGGACCATCATCTCCAGTGGAGAACGATGGGGTGTGTGTTTCTGAGCCTCATACGGATCAACACGTGGGTGATGGCTTGCCAAGCAAAACCTGGAGTGAGGCCCTGCTCACCCACAAGGGTGTCCGGCATACTTGAGCTCTGTTGCCGTCGTTGGTCACTTTGCTCAAGGTGTTCAGCAGCTGCTTCAGCAATGTCTGCTTGAGGTTTGGAAGCTCCTTCTGGATTCCCTGCAGCCTCTGTGCTGCCTTCTTTACCTGACACCCTGGGGAAGTCAGCAGATGCCCCCCATCCTGATCCAGCATCCTACGGTCATGGCACCCCAGAAAGCCACTAGAGACTGGGTTCAACTCAGGGCTCTTTGCTCAGGGAAATTAACAAATGAGCCATGGTTGAATTTGGAGAAGTTATTCCAGGCGGGAGGGACAGCTAGTGAAAATTCCCAGGGCAGAAGCATGTCTGGCCCACCCGAGAAGGAGCACAGAGGTGGGGATAGTTGGAGCAGAGTGGGACAAAGTACCGAAGATAAAGCCGGAGAGGTGGAGGGGACCGAAATAGGAGGATTCTCTCAAGTCATCCTGACAACTTTGGCTCTTGCTCAGAGGGAGCGAGGTAGGCACTGGAAGTGTATTAGCTACTACTGCTTAAGTTGAACAACAGACAATCCCAAATTCTCAGTGGTACACAAGGACAGAGCTTATCACTCACAGATGGAGCTGTGGGTCCGTTGTGGAGGCTCTGCTATGAGCTGAGGTTTGGCTTCCTGACGGCTTCAGTGGTCTCTTCCTTCTGGGGCAGTAACCCTGGAGCCTGCTTGTCTTGCAGCAGATGACGGAGAGGTCAGAGGAAGGCCAACCAGCAAGCACGCTGCAAACCTCCGCTCACATCATTTCTGCTTGCAGTCCATTGGCTACAGCAAGTTGCTTGGCCAAACCCAGCATCAGTGGGCTAGGAAGTAACACAGTCTTCCACGGGAGGATTTTGAGGAGAGGAGTGAGCTGGTTTTCACATTCACAAGATAGCTGGGAAAGTCAGAAAGAGCTGGGAGATACTTGAGTGGAAGCTTAACAACAATATCTAGGAGAGTTGGCCTAGTTTCGTACCAAAATTTTTTGAGTAACTCTGTATTTTGCTGGCTTTTGATACCATTTTTCAAATTCTTACATATATCAATAGTTATTTGTAGCCTGACTATTCTCTTCAACTGATTGGTCAATCCTAGGATGCACACCATGCTGCTTTACATATTCCAACTTCACGATCTGTTTTGGTGCCTGAGAAGCAGTGTCTTCCTGCTACTTTGATTTTTTTTCAGTCCAGGCTTACCCCACCCATTTTTGCTTATGACCTTTAGAATCGCTTTGTTAAGTTCCCCAAAGAATATCTCTTGGCATTTTAGTTGTGCTGAGAGAAGGAGTGCACCTTCCTTCTGTACACTTAAGCTGGGCATTGTGCTGCAAGGATTTGGGAACCCATGTTCTAATTTTGGAAAGTCCACATTGCAAGGCAGGGGAAACAGATGAGAATTTAGATGGAATGATGTCCCCATCTGTTTTCTGTTGCTATAACAAAATGCCTCTGACTGGGTAGAGAATAGGAGTGGATTTGGCTCATGGTTCTGAAGTTGGCTCCAACATCGGACTGGTGGGAGCCCTTTGACTGTGTCATGTGTAACGTGTTGGAAGCCATCATGTGGTAAGACAGAGCAGAATAGTCAGTCCAGGTCTCTCTTCTTCAAAAACCATGAATAGGGCCCCACCCTCATGGCTTCATTTCGTCCTGATCACCTCCCAAAGGCTCCATCCCTAAATCCGTCGCCACATGGACTTGAGGATTAATTTTCTAACATGTGAACTTGGGGATGGGGCACATCTGGAGCACAGCGATGGTTTTCTGTCCACTCTTTGTCTTCCTTAATACTTCCTTCACAGCCAACCTCTTTTTCTTCACCACTAACACATCTAATGGGGAAATTCAGGGGAGTCTAAAGATGGAATGGTGTGGCCAATTAAAGAAAGACCATTGAGTTCAGTTAGGCAAGTGAAGGGTGTGACAGTTAACGCTTCATGGTGTGTGGCGTTATGTTCCCCAGATGGATTTTATTCCAGATACCTTATCTGGAAGTTTGCTGGGGAGCTGGTGAATCTCTTGGGCCTATCATGGTCACAGTTCCAGAGGTTGAGAATCATCCCATTGTTGGTGGAATTCTAGAATGCAGGCCTGAACTATAGTGGACAGAGTTGTTTTCTTGCCACAGAAAATGGAAGCCATGCTCCTGAGCTGGGATAGGAGAATCATGCCTGGCAAAGTGGCTAGCATCCAGGCTTTTCCGTGGGGATTTTGCTCCTGTCACCTTTGAGCCTGTGTTTTGGTGGGTCTCTCCCATAGTCAGGCAGAGGGGACTATCCACCACGGGAGTTTTTCTTTCTTGTACTCTTGCTGTTCTCCTGGGCTGTCTCCTTCCTCCAGCCCTCAGGACTGGTTTTCTTCCCCACTCCCAGCTTCACCCTGACTTCTGCACAGCATGGACTCCGTGTTTCGCTTTGCTAACAACTACAGGCTGAGGTGACTTCTCATTTATCTCAAAATGTGAGGGTGCTGAAGTGCGACATCCTCATTTGCCACCATGAAAAGTATTTGCAAGGGTGGAAGAAGAAAATTGATTGCACAGAATCTTAGTTGAACGAGTGCAGGCTGTGGAAAGCGCCTGAATGTTCAGGCACTGGCTCTTTTCCGTCAATTCTGCCGTCCCTTTCTGAGTTTGAAGGTCCTACAGTCGATAGAACACACCCACCATCCATGGCAAACAAATGTCAAAAAACCAACTGTCTGTGGCATCCGGACCTCCATTTGATTTTTTTTTTATTGAAGTTAAATATACACAACGTTTTTAAGCGTACAGTTTGGTTCCAGTACTTTCATGTTGATGTGCATCATCACCACCATCCATCTCCGGAAGTTTTCAATGTCTCAAACAGACATCCTGTACCTACGAAGCATTAACTACCCACCTCTTTCTCCCATCAGCGTCTGATAACATCTGCTCTACTTCCTGTCTCCATGAATTTTCCTATATTAGCCACCTCATGTTGGTGGACTTATATACAGTTGGCCTTCTGTATCTACAGGCTGTTCATTACAGATTCAACATATTGTAATTGAAAATTTTTGAAAAAAAAATCTGGATCTATATTGAGTATACAGGAAGATGCACAGGGAATATGCAAATATTATACCATTTCATATAGATACTGAACATCTGTGGATTTTGGTATACTCAGTCTTAGAAACCAGAAGATTACTATAACATTTGTCCTCCCATGTCTGGCATATTTCACTTCTTCAAGATTTGTCTGTATTGTATCATGTATCAGAATTTCATTCCTTTCAAAGGTTGAATGATGTTGCATTTTATGTATAAACCATATTTTGTTTACCCGGTCATCTGTTGGTGGATGTTTGGGTTGTTTCCACCTTTGGCCTGTGGTGACTAATGCTGTAATGAACACTGATGTTAGCTTGAGTCTCTCTCTTCAGTTCGTTTGAACATATAGCCAGAAGTGGAATTCCTGGATCATATGGTAATTCTATGTTCAATCTTTTGAGGCACTATCAAAGTCTTTCCCAAAGTGGCTGCACCATTTTACATTCCCATCAACAATGTACAAGGGCTCCAATTTCTTCAGTGCTTACCAACACATTATTTTTCCTTTAATTTTTTAAACTTTTAGATTTTTTTTTTATAATGCCCATACTGATGATTGTGAAATGGTATCTCGCCAGCGCCGTGGCTCATTAGGCTAATCCTCCACCTGCGGCGCCGGCAGCCCAGGTTCTAGTCCCAGTTGGTGCTCTGGTTCTGTCCTGGTTGCTCCTCTTCCAGTCCAGCTCTCTGCTGTGGCCCGGGAAGGCAGTGGAGGATGGCCCAGGTCCTTGGGCCCTGCACCCGCATGGGAGACCAGGAGAAGCACCTGGCTCCTGGCTTTGGATTGGCGCAGTGCCGGCTGTGGCCGCCATTTGGGGGGTGAACCAACAGAAGGAAGACCTTTCTCTCTGTCTCTCTCTCTCTCACTGTCTAACTCTGCCTGTCAAAAAAAAAAAAAAAAAAAAGAAAAGAAAAGAAAAAAGAAAGAAAGAAATGGTATCTCATTGTGGTTTTGATTTACATGCTAGTGACATTGAACATCTTCTCATGTCCTTATTGGCTGATTACATATATTCTTTGGAGGAATATCTATTTAAATCCTTTACCCATTTTTAAATTGACCTTTATTTTATTTTTGAGTTGTAAGGGTTCTTTCTGTGTTCTGGATATTAATCTCTTACCAGATATGAGATTTGCAAATATTTTCTCTCATTCTATGGATTGCGTTTTCACTCTCTTGATAGTGTATATTGGAATGCAGAAGTTTTTAATTTTGATACAACCAAGTTTCTATATTTTATCTTCTTGCCTGTGGCTTTCCAGTCAAGAAATCATTGTCTGGGCTGGCACTGTGGCAGTGTCGGCATCCCATACGGGTGCCAGTTCAAGACTGAGCTGCTCTATTTCTGATCCAGCTCTCTGCTATGGCCTGGGAAATCAGTGGAAGATGGCCCAAGTCCTTGGGTCCTTGCACTGAGTGGGAGATCTGGAGGAAGCTCCTGACTCCTGGTTTTGGATCGGCTTCAGCTCCGGCTGTTGTGGCCAATCAGGGAGTGAGCCAGCGGATGGAAGACTCCTCTCTCTCTCTCTCTCTCTCTCTCTCTGCTTCCTCTTCTCTTTTTGTGTAACTCTGACTTTCAAATAAATAAATAAATCTTAAAAAAAGAGAAATCATTGTCTAAGAAATCATTGACAAGTGTAATGCCGTTAAGATTTTATCCTACATTTTCTTTTTTTGTTTTAAAGATTTATATTATTTATTTGAAAGACAGAGTTACAGAGAGAGGTAGAGACAGAGAGGTCTTCCATCCACTGGTTCACTCCCCAGATGGCTGCAACAGCTGGAGCTATGCTGATCTGAAGCCAGGATCCAGGAGCTCCCTCCGTGTCTCCCATGCAGGTGCAGGGGCCCAAGGACTTGGGTCATCTTCTACTGCATTCCCAGGCTGTAGCAGAGAGCTGGATCGGAAGAGGAGAGCTGGGACTAGAACTGGCGCCCATATAGGATGCCGGCGCTTCAGGCCAGGGCTTTAACCTGCTGTGCCACAGCGCCAGCCCCTATCCTACATGTTCTTCTAAGAGTTTTTTTCTCTTTTAAAGATTTTATTTATTTATTTGAGAGGCAGAGTTACAGAAAGTGAGAGGGAGAGACAGAGAGAAAGGTCTTCCATTCGTTGGTTCACTCTCCAAATGGGAACTCCTTCCAGGTCTCCCAGGGGTGTAGGGGTCCAAGCACTTGGGCCGTCTTCTACTGCTTTCCCAGGTTATAACAGAGAGCTGGATTGGAAGAGGAACAGCCAGGACAGGAACTGGCACCATATGGGATGCTGGCGCCACAGGCAGAGACTTAACCTACTATGCTACAACGCTAGCCCCTCTTCCAAGAGTTTTATAGTTTTAGTTCTCTGTTCCACTTTGAGTTAACTGTTTCATATGTTATAAGGTAATTTGAGGAAAGGGAAGGGCCCACCTTGTCTCTTTTTCATGTAAATATCCAGTTTTGCTGGCCCTATCTGTTGAAGACATTGCCTGTTCTGTATTGCGTGAGATCAGTATCCTTGCTGAGAATCGACTGACCATATATGTAAGGGTTTGCAGCCTACTGTTGAGCACCTGCTGGGTTGAGGGATTTGATCTCTGATATGCTAAGAACTTTATTACTGAACCAGAGCAGCAAGCAGATTTTCTTGGTTAAATATTATTTTTTCAACCTACTCAATATTATGAATTAGAGTAAATCTAACATGCCTTTACTGAGTTGTTTTTGGTGCTTACTTGGAGGTAGTGCTGTAATTTTCCTAAACATGTGAATTCAAATATTTTCTCACCCTGTAACTGTACAGTGACTTCTCTACTAAGAAATCCTGAAAATGTCAGAGGAGTGCTTGTTGGAGGGTTCTAGGACCTCTGAAATGCTTTGGCCTTGGTGTGAGGAGGACAAGGAGGTGCTGAATGGCTAACATCTTGCTGCACTGGAAGTTGGCACCAAATGCTTTCTGGAAGTGTCATTTCTATCATTCTGGCTTCACTGTGACTATTTATAAGCCTTTATTCCTTATCTTTTGGGTATCTGAAAACCCATATTTATTGCAGTTTAAAATTTTCAAATTATTTTTTCAAAGGCTGCCCCAAAAGTTCTCATGAGCATCCTGTGAGGTAAGCCAATTAGATACATACATTTTAAGACTTGAGGCTCAGGAAATTAGTGACTGGAGGACCTGGGACACATGTCCTCACTCCCGACTCTGAAGCTTTCCTTTTACAACGCACAGAACCCGTTATTCTGACTTACATCATCTCTAGAATTTGGATATTGACAGATTTTCCCTCTGCTCACCGAAGGATGAGTGTCAGGCAGAATGAGGCAGACACACTCTACAGAGGCTGCGTACAGTGTTTCTTGGTCCAGGCCCACTTTAAATGTCAGGTTAAGAGCTACCAAATACAGCCATGGAGAAGGAAAGGGCCTTGGCTGTGAACCCTCTTCTCCCACAGGGAGGATTCTGGTTTCACAGGGAGACAGTGGGCAGTGGATGACGGAAGGTCTCATGAATCCATCCCATGCTGAGGCAGATGTTCCCCCATTTGGAGCAACTGTGATTTCCCAGAGGAACAAACCAGGGCCCAGGGAAAGGAGATTGACCCTGATACAGCTGCTGGGTGGAGAGCTGACTCCAGCATTCGCCCTCCTGTTCTGGCCCAGAGCCCACGCGAGGGTGCATTCCTGTTGCATGGCTACCTTTTTCTTACCACTTCCATAGCTACAAATGTGCTGTCGTTTTTATAAGACACAGGATGAAGGCTCCAAGATCTTGAATACGAAATATGAACATAGACTTGTTCCCCAAATTTTCCTAAAGTTCTTTCCATAAAAGGAAATAACCTGAGTCCTGGACAGAATAAATACAGTGCAAATTAGAAGGAAACTTGAGTCAGATGACTGGTCATCTCTTATGATTAATGCAAAAAATAGACAAGGCATAAAGAAAACCAAGAAAACAATGTAATGATTAATTAGCTGATTGATGCATTTATTTTTATTATTCACTGGGCAAGCTTTTCTTGAATGTTAGTGTGTACCAGGGGAAGGTGAGGAATGAGGGGCAGGGGAACAGTGGTGCCAAAGTGGTGCCCTTGGTTTTGGCTTGTGCATCAGTCAGTTCATGGAAGGTGCCCCAGGCTGGGAGGCAGTGACAAGCCCCAGAAAAAAAATGTGATAAAAAATGTGATTTGCAGTGTAACCAATGCCAATCACTGACCACTTCTTCAGTTTTATAGACTACAACCATAGTGTGTGGTGTGTGTGTGTGTGTGTATTTAAATAATTAAACATATATAGTTGTATATATACATAAGTATATATAACCTTCAATTATTCTTCAGATTCACTCAACTCTAAAATCAATTATTTCAAAGCAAATTTGCCCCTTTAAAGGTGTTTGTGCCTCCATGTTGCAGGGTTTTTGGTTTTTGTGTTAGGGATTTGTCCTCTTTCCAAATTGGGTCAAAAATAGAAAGTTCCTACACATGCTCTCTTGTGATCTTCGTTTAGGAGACAACATCAAATATGTCATACGTACTAACTGAGAACTTACTTATTTACCTTTGAGAACCACGTAAAGGTAGTCTCCACTTATCCATAGTTTGGCTCTTCATGGTTTCAGTTATCCGTCATCATTGGTGGTGGCTGGGGGAGCCTCCCTCGGGCATCATCAGAAGGTCAGTAGTAGCTTAGTGCCATGAAACCATGTCTACATCATTCATCCCACTTCATCTCATCACACAGGCATTGTGTCAGCTCACTATTGCAGGAAGAAGGTTGATTTTTTTTGAGAGAGATAGACTGTATTTTTTGAGAGACATAATTTTTATTAGACTATATTGTTATGACTGCTCTATTATTAGCTATTGTTGTTGATCTTTCATTGTGCCAAGTTCATAAACTTTATCGTAGATATCACATACAGTATATGTAGGGTCCAATACTGTCCACGGTTCCAGGCATCCACTGGGGGTCTTGGCACATCCTCCTGTGCCTGAGAGGAAGTGACTGGATTTGAATCACCGTGGGGCTGATGTGGAAGAGGGGAAACCCTGCTCGTCTGTGCGTTTTGTGATGAGCACCAGGTGCCCCAAGAGGACTCTCCTTCAACCAGCGTGCTGCAGAGTTGAGGCATGATCAAAAACCCTTGAGCTTTAGAAGTTCTATGTGAAGTGACTCATTCCACACGTTTCTTGGTAAATAGGATAAGCCTTTTCTCTGTATTCACTGTCCGGATTGCCACAGTGGTGAGTAATTGTTAAGAGACAACACTGGAGCTATGGGCACATGCCCGTGGTCTCATGCCGGCTGGCCCATAACGTAAGTCTTGCCGACACTGAGGGCCTCATCAATGCCTGCTTTGGAGGAGCAGCTCCTGTGAAAAATGCACAGGCTGTGGAATGGCCATTGACTACAGAATTGATTTTTTCCCCCTTTTGGTATTTCCAGAGCCCAGATTGGTGTTCAGAGTCCTGTGAGGAGTACAGTCGGCAGATCTAATGGAAGGTCTGCTCTCTTGCAGTCATGGCGGGACATGGGGTACGATCTGGACTCCTAATACTTCCCGCTCTCTCCTCCATGCTTTCTCCCCACTGTTTATTGTCTGAGACGGAACGACTCCACGGTCTCAGAGCACGACAGAGGTCAGCAGTGGAAGCAGCCTGAGTCCCTGGGGATCTGAGTCCCCAGAGCGACATATTCATTTAAGTCTACTGCGTGAGCCAGAAGCAGACCTTGGTGTGTGTCAAGTCACCGCGAGTGGCTTCCCTGGAATAATGCAAGGCAGATCTAGAACAGCACATGAGCTGTGCTGGAAGTGAAGAGTTATCAGTTATCAGTTATAAGTTTGATGATGTATAAGAGGCCAAGACCTAATTAGTTCTATCTGGGAGAGTCAGGGAGGACAGAAAGATGAGATAATATTTAAGCTGCAGTTTGATGAACAAAGGAGAGTTTGTTCAATGAGAAGGATGGGGAGAAAGTTCTAACTGGTGGTGCAGTGAGGGCAAAGTCCACGCGTCTTGGTAATGCACTCTGAGTTTGGAGAGTGGGGCAAAGCTCCTCCAGTGGACTGTGGATGGGGTGACTGCAGAAGACTGGGGAGGCGGAAGCAGGTTCTGTTGGGAAGGTAATGAGACGCTATCAGAGTTTTTAAGTGGGAGGTATGAATGAGAAAAACACAGTAGCATCTGTGTGCAGTATAGACAGAGGGTGCGTGTGGCGGCTAGATCACGTTGAAGGTTGCTTCAGAAACTGGGGATTGGTGTTTGACCGGATGGTTAAGGTGCTTACATTCCACATTGGAGTGGTGTCTGGGTTCAAGTCCTGGTTCTGCTTCTGATTCCAGCTTTCTACTTCTGTGGACCCTGGGAGACTGTGGTGATGATTCAAATAGCTGGATTCCTGCTACTCCTGTGGGAGACCTGAACTGAGGTCCTGGCTCCAGGCTTTAGCCTGCTCCAGCCATGGCCACTGCAGGCATTTGGAGAGTGAACCAGTAGACAGGAGCTTTATTTCTCTCAGCTCTCTCACTGTCTGTCTCTCTGCCTCTCAAACCAAAATGAAAGAGAGAGAGAGAGAGAGAGAGAGAAGGAGAAGGAGAAGGAGAAGGAGAAGGAGAAGGAGAAGGAGAAGGAGAAGAAGAAGAAGAAGAAGAAGAAGAAGAAGAAGAAGAAGAAGAAGAAGAAGAAGAAGAAGAAACTCACAAGGAAATGCACACAAAGCACATAGAACACATGAAACATTCTTGCTATTTGGGTCTCCTGTCTTTGATGAGGGAAATGGCTATGGGAAGGAAGAGAGGGTAAACATAACAGAGGCACTGGAAGTCATAAATCCATGAAGAACAAATAGTAGGTACACGATGAAGTATCTTTGGGATATGCTGAAAAGTCTTACCTTTGGGACAGTGTCAGTGAATAACTCTGCCCCGTCCTGTCCTCTCACCAGCAGCTCTTTACGATTCAGACATCCCAGCAGAGACAACGGGATGAGCTGTTGTGTTGTGAGGGGAGCCCGTGCCAACGTGAGTATTGAGGAGTAGAATGGGAGCCCTCGAGACTCAGAGATCCGAGGTTGATTGAATATTGGCCAGCTGGTCAGCTACCAATCACCAGCTCCTTGCTATCTGGGTTGCGGGTTGCAGGTTGCAGGTTGCCAGGGTGTGGAGCACCTGGCCCATTGGCCCTATAAGGCCTGCCAAGCATTTGGCCTGGATCTGCCAAGGCAACAACGGGCAGGACTTGAAATCCAATAAATCTAGAGCAGGCGGATTTTTAAGTTGGTCATTTTGTATGGCCTGAAAATGATGTTATAAATACCCAAATGGCCCTTGGCAGAAAAAGGTTCCCCTCCTGATAGAGAGACTTCTTCTTAGAAGCATTTTGTTTGCCATCCATCTGAAGGTCAGCTATATCCTGTTAGGGAGGATGGGCAATGCAGATGCTTCACTCATACAGGGACCCGCATCCTCACGCGAGCAAAGCACCTTTGCTATGGGAAGACATCCCCACCCCGACTTGTTCATAGTATGCAGACTCCTGGAAGCTTTTATTATTTTATTTATTTTGTTTGTTTGAGAGGCAAGAGACAGAAGACAGAGTTTCCATCTGCTGGCTCACTCCCCAAATGCCCACAATATCCAGGATTGGGTCAGGTTGAGTTTGGGAGCCAGGAGCTCAAGCCATGTCTCCCGCATGTTGGTGACACAAACCCAGTGACCCTGCTGCCTCCCAGGGTGTACATGAGCAGGAAGTTTGACTAGGGAGGGGAGCTAGGACTTGAAGCCAGGCTCTCTGATATGGGACGTGGACATCTCAAGTCTCATCTGAACCTCTGCACCGTGGCACTAGCAGACACAATGTCCCTACTCCGCTGCTGCGTCCCTACTCCTGGGGTAGGGTGTGGATGGGCGGTGGGGTGCGGTGGTGGTGAGGACTGGATGAGGAAAAGTAAAGTTATAGAGTTGATGAAAATCCGGACCCTGTCAGGCAGTTGTAGCAGGGTGGATAGTAATTTGATGGAATTGATAGGAATTTGGCACAAGGTTGTCAGTCTCGGTCTAGAAGGGACACTGAGATTTCGTTACATTTATTCCTGAGCCTCTATGAAGGACTGCATTTCCAACCATGCCCAAGAGGAAGCTGTCTGCTCTTTCTAAAAATATCCTCAGATTTCGTTCACACATTGTCCCTTTTAATACACACCACTGTCATACCACTCTAGGGAAGATTTTTTTTGTTGTTTTTTTGAATCTAATTCCTTACAGCTGCACTATATTCTGTTTTTCCTTGCAGCTCAGTGGCTATAAAGAGACACTACTGGGCCACCCATATAGCATTCCTTTGTGGCACACAATGGCACTTGCAAAATGCTACATGCATTAGAAGCAGGCATACATTGTCTGGAGATGCCTGTGCAATGGAAACTCCATTTGAAATTGCACATAATCGCTACCATTCTACCCACTTCACTGGGGCTGGAAGAGGGAGGAAAAAAAAAAAGCTCTGTAGCTAGGATGCTGTTAGAGTCAGCCTCATTTTCTTCCAGGCACACTGGAGCTATAAATGCCTGCGTGGGTCACAGTGACAGCACAGGTGGACAGGAGCTGCGTGGGTATGAGCCCGCTCTCTGCCTGGGCCTGTTCTCTGCCTGGGCCAGCTCCTTGCCTCACTTTTGGCAGCACCGAGTGTTGGTGTGTTGAATTTGCAAAACGAGACTCCCAGGTCCATATTTCTATTCTGTGCACTTGGTTTCTGGAAGGGACAGTAGCCAAGACAACAGACACTGGGACAGTCCACACGGAGTGACATGACCCCATCCAGGCCTGGGGACTCAGGGGACTGTAGAGCACTCACTGTCACTCAATCCTGCTTTGCCTGGTGTAAGCCTGTCACATAATCAGAACATAAACTTGGAAGAACACACACTGGCGGCTACAACTCACAGATGAAGAAACAGGGGTACCGAGAGGTAGACTGACTTACACAAAGTCCTGGTGAGATGGAGGCTATCAGAGTTTGTGTGGTTGCCTGGAAGACAAACCCACAGGGTAGGAAGTGCAAAATGGAACCAGAATCTTAAAACCTAATTTGGAAACTGAGATCTCCTATTCTTCTCTCTCTTTTTCCCCTGGGCCTCTGTGCTATGCTGTTTCTGTCTCCTTTTTCTCCATGGTGTGGCCTCTCTCTGAGTCAGCCTCATGCCCTGTGTGCTCTCACAGTTGGTGCCCACAGACGGGGATGGTGGGCCTGGTACATTATTTCTTCCTGCACTCACTCCAGTGACAACTTCTTAGAAGTGAGGATCTGGCTGACCTGGGTTGGTGCAGGGTTTCAGTTCCACCTGTGCTCTCACTTGGCAGGGACCACGGAGCAGGTGTCCCGAGAAGCAGGTGCAGGCAAGACGTGGACACTGGCTGGCACTGTCTGTCTACCATGAGAATGAGGCTTAGCTCCTCCACCTGAGCTTTTGCTCTATGCTGGGCCGTGTCTGTATAACCACTCAGAAGTCAGGTGCAAATTGAGGTCGGAATTTGGACTTGGGTTTGGGATAAGAGATGATAATTTTCTGTTTCTAGTGGACCTAAAATCTCATGTGTTAGCCTGGGCCTTCTGTCTGATTCTTGTTTTGTTTCACTATTTAGAAGGATGGGGGAGGGTAGTGGTCCATTTGTTGAGTTCACCTGAGATTCTAATGGTTAGTTTGGCATTGTTCTAGAAGCCTGGCTTCAGCGAAATAAATAGTAATGAGAATGGCTTTGCTGCAACCCAGCAATGCTCTCACGCCAATCTGTTTCATAGAATCATAGGATTGAGAGCTGGAATGGAAAGGCCACATTTAGTTGAACCATTTTACCCCCATTTTACAGATACAGAAACTGAGACCTGAGAGGTACCAGCTCTCCTGAAAGCTGGTGGCAGATCTGGGGCTAAAGACGACTCTGTTTCTGGTCGGCTGCTGCCTGAAACAGCTGCTTATCACATCTCCCTCCTTCCCTCCCTGGGTCTGGAAGTCAACGCTGAGGCTATCTTGGAGGTGAGAATGCACTGAAGAGCCAGCCAGTGGCCAGGTCCTCTCTGTGTGTTCCTCAAAGACCCACCGAGTCACTGCTGTCCTCATGGACAGGTAACCAAGCCGGCCCAGCCCAGGGAGCTGGTGGCAGAAGCCAGGCCTCGGGGGCCTCCATCCGCAGTGTGGCTCCCCCACTGCAGACAGGAACTGATTCCCACAGAGACCCCGCGGTGGCCAAGAACCTTTTCTGCAGCCCCCATGCACATTCCTGGGACAGAAGAACACAGCCTTCCTCACTGCTCGCAGCCAGGCCCTGCCTGTACAGAGGCGTGTTGAGGGTTTCTTTGTGAGCCACAAATCTGAATAGGCACCAATGTCATCTTCTTAACAAAGGCATTTCTAGTCTTCACACAGCACTAATCGCCTCTGCTCTGTGGTTTGCTTTGGAAGAGTCCCCCTTCCCTTTGCTTCTGGGAAAGCAGGCAGTGCAGGAACCCCATCCTCATTATGGCAATCCCATTCTTTGACTTCTCTGGGGGTAGACCAGATATTTGAAGAACAAACCAAAAACTAGCTTTCTTACCTGTACTCCTGTCTTCTCAGATTCCTGTGTGCCTGTTCTGTTTATCCAACAGCTGTTGCACGGAGTTCACACTGCAGGATGCTGGGCAGCGGAGGTCAGTGCTATGGGATCACCAGGGGACATGGATGTCCCGCAAGGCCTGACTTTTCTCCATGACCAGTATCCTTGGGACAGAGCCATTTATCTCTCAGAATGCTAAGTAGTTCACTTGTACAATCTGAAAAATGTAAGTGGTAGGGCAACCGTGACAGGTGGCAGTTAGTCTACCATGTGGTTTCAGGGTGAGAGTGGCAGTCATGGGCACTGTGCTCAGGATGGCAACCTCCAGAGCTGGTAACACACACCTGTACATCCATTCCACTGGCGTTGGCAATGGCACACTTCTACTGGAAACCTAAGTGCCAAGTCTTGCCAAGAGTTCTCACTCCAGCCAAGGAACTCAGAATCCCCACTGGCCTGGCTGGCGGAGTCATGGTTAAGATTCTGGAGTTGGAGACTCTGGGTTTGAATCATAGCTCTGCTACTTCCTGGCTGTAAGACCTTGCACAAGTTAAATATAGTAAGTGCTCAACACATAGTTGCCAATTCAGCATCATCAGTCTTATATGCTGTAGTACATTTGCCTCAATCACAGGCTGGCTTGTGTTCATGGCTCTAGTTTTCCTCTGCTGGCATTGCTCATGTCTGCCTGTGAGATTTAACTCTCTTCTTTTGGGGCCTTCCCCCCTCTGCTTGTCCTTAGTTATTTGACACAGGAAACCTGAGTCACTTCTCATAAACTTCATCACCAACCTTCTCTGCGGATGCTTAACATCTTTTCATGGAGCAGTGTTTTGGCAGCATTTAGAATGATGAACCAGCCATGGAGTGTTCATGAATAAATGGACTAGATCTACAGCAGCTCACATGGGACACATTCGTTGCAGCAATTGTCCTAAGTGTTGGGGTCTTGAAACTAATCCAAGGTCCACTGGGGATTTCTCGTTTTTGCTTGCCCTTTGGTAAAATTCACAGACAGGGCCTCCAAATCTTTCTGTCTGTTGTTTGATGCTATTTTAAGTCTCTCCCATGTGGAACTTATTCCTATACTTAGCTCTTGCACCAGCACCCAGGAGTATGTAAAAATGTTTTCAATTGACCAACTGTAGTGTATTAACAAATCCTTGCATGTGCTTTCCAAAACGCTTCAATCCAGCTGACTCCCTAGCTCAGCCCCCTTTTCCAGCAAAATCTCCAGCCTGGGCTGTGCAAACCGCACCTTTTGTAAAACTTGGACTAAAGAATGTCCCTAATTAGGATTCGCCAGATCCCACAGACAGCAGAAAGCCCCTGTTAGTGGGTGAGCCGCAAAAACAAAATATTGTTGATGCCAGACTATGGGTTCCCAGAAACATTTTAATTGGAAGAAAACAGCAGAAATGCATACGACCAGGAGCATTGGCCTGAGTTCCTGAGCAACACAGAATTTTCTACCCAAAGCCCCTTCCTTGTGTACTAAAAAGCACATCTCTCTCTTCTCAAGTAACATAGTGGCAATGCTCTGACTTCCTTATGGCCAACTACAAACTAAAGGCTGGAGCAGGGGTATGGGACACTTGTTAAGAGGCCACTTGGAATGCTGACATTCCATATCCAAATGCCTGGGCTCATGTCCCAGCTCCACTTCCAATTCCAGCTTCCTGCTAATTGCATCCCGGGAGCCAGCAGGTGATGGCTCAAATGCTTGGGTTCCTGCTAGTGATGTGGGAGACCTAGATTGAGCTCCAAGCTCCTGGCTTTGTCATGGCCTGGCTGTGGCTGCTGAGGGCACAAGTGGATGGGAGATCCCTCTCTCTGTCTCTGTTTCTTTTTGTATATGCCTTTCATATAAAAAATAAATAAAAATTTTCATAAGTTCATGGGAAAATGGAATTAAAAGATAAGTTAAAATGAAACATACCACCTGAAACTCATACCTCTACCCACCCTTCTTTTCTAATTGATCAAACTAAGAGCTAATGGCCATGTCTACTTGGCCATCAGCTCCTGCAGACGCCTCCTCTCAGTTGCTCTTGACCCTGCTTTCTCCTTTCCACCTCACCAGTCACAGCCTCCAGTGTTCATCCACGTTGGTGCAGCCAGAGAGCTCACTGCGATAGAGAGTGCTGTGCGTTTTACCCGCTTAGGGTCCTTCAGCAGGACACCACAGTCTGGTTCTGGTTAAGATGGGTTGGCTAAGGACAGGCGTTGTGGCACAGCCAGTCAATCTGCTGTCTGTGACGCTGGCAGCCCATTTGCTAACAAATCTTAGACCTGATCCCAGGTCTAGCAAAGGAGAAATAATTTCCACCCAGAGAACAGGGAGGGTGTTTGGGAACTTATTCCTATACTTAGCTCTTGCACCAGCACCCAGGAGTATTTAAAAATGTTTTCAATTGACCAACTGTAGTGTATTAACAAATCCTTGCATGTGCTTTCCAAAACGCTTCAATCCAGCTGACTCCCTAGCTCAGCCCCCTTTTCCAGCAAAACCTCCAGCCTGGGCTGTGCAAACCGCACCTTTTGTAAAACTTGGACCAAAGAATGTAGTTTTGCTCTCTATGGGATGAGAATGCTGTCTGAAGCCCCCCAAGTCCTAGAAGATTTAGCCCAAATTAAGAGCTCTGTTCATAGCTGATTGTCACAACCCTGCCTGCTTTTCTTTGTATTCTGGACTTGTGCGGAGCTCACAAAAGGAGCCTCTTGCTGTCTCTGCCCACAGATTCCTCTCGCTAAATCCTTTCTAAGAATCCAATTCTGTCTCCGATGTAAGGGCTTTCATTCTCGGCTCTTCGTGCTGTTTATCTTGGGAATTTCTTTCCGGTTTTAGAGGGGGTTGTTCCCTCCCTCAAAGCCCAGCACAGGGCTTGCCACGTGAGGAAGACTGTAATGGTGGCGTGAAGTCCTCCACCGTCTTGGTGCCCCGCCTGAGCCTAATGGGTTCTGCGTTTGGCTCTTTGTAAACAAATTTGGCAGAGGGAAATACATTTATGCCAAGTTAAGTGGCAAATTAGTATTCTAGTTGGAATGACTAACCATCACTTACAAACTTCGTTGTGTAAGATAATGGGGCGAAGCATGCAGGATGTTGAAGGAGGGAAAAGATGCATTAGGCATTAGCCAGTGCGGTGGGGGCCGTGCAGCATGAATGTATATATCCATGGTGTGTCTGTGTGTCCTGCACATGTGAGCCACACAATGACACATGTACCTCTGCTAAAATAGGACAACATCATGCTATCGATAGCCACACTAACATCACTGTGGTTAGCTTCTTTAATCAAAAACCCTTGTAAGCCCAGCCTTTCTTAATTGTTTTAAAAAATGTTTTCTAAATTTGAAACATCATCCAACAGTACTTTGCTAACAAATCTTAGAAACAAATGGCAAAACACAGATCTGGCATACAAGAACCATGAAGCAACATACACAGAACAAAAGCGCTACCTAAGACGACTTCATAGTTTGAGGTGGTGGGTTTTTATGAGAA
Source organism: Lepus europaeus (assembly GCF_033115175.1). Taxonomy (NCBI): domain Eukaryota; kingdom Metazoa; phylum Chordata; class Mammalia; order Lagomorpha; family Leporidae; genus Lepus; species Lepus europaeus. The sequence goes on from NC_084842.1 coordinate 13,615,629, forward strand.
TAAAACCTATTTGGAATGTGTCCTGTTAAAAATAGCTAACAGGCCAGCAGTGAGCTTTCTGAGCTCCCAGTTGGCTTGAGTACATTTTGTTAGGATGGAGAACACCTTGCCTGGCAGATAACACAAAGCACCGTGCAGTGTAGAGGAGGAAAATCAAGAGAGATTTTAAATCTCTCCATTCTGGCCTATGAGACCTACACCAAATTTGCTCAAAGGCTGAGGCTCCTGGAGCAGTTGTTCCCCTCCTGTTTCCCTCCTGGTGAACCATTCTGCATACTTCCATGTCTAACTGGCCATCAGCTCCTGCAGACGCCTCCTCTCAATTGCTCTTGACCCTGCTTTCTCCTTTCCACCTCACCAGTCACAGCCTCCAGTGTTGCTGGCTTCAACCATCCACGTTGGTGCAGCCAGAGAGCTCACTGCGATAGAGAGTGCTGTGCGTTTTACTCACTTAGGGTCCTTCAGCAGGGCACCACAGTCTGGTTCTGGTTAAGATGGGTTGGCTAAGGACAGGCGTTGTGGCACAGCCAGTCAATCTGCTGCCTGTGATGCTGGCATCCCATATGAGTATCAGTTTTATGTCCCGGTTGCTCCTTTTCTGATCCAGCTCCCTGGTAATGGCCTGGGAAAAGCTGCAGAAGATGACCCAAGTTTTTGGGCCCCTGCCAGCCAGCTAGGAGACCTGGGTAAAGCTCTTGGCTCCCAGCTTTGGCCTGCCACAGCCCTGGCCATTGTGGCCATCTCGGGAGTGAACCAGTGGTTGGAAAGTCTCTTTCCCTCTCTCTAGTTCTGCCTTTCAAATAAGTAAGTTAATCTTTAAAAAAAAATGGGTTAAATATATACTACCCTATCTTTCCCATTGAATTTGGTGAAAAATCCTTTGCAGCTACCAGAAGACATGAAAAAAGTAAAATGATAGAGTGAGGAAGAACACTGTGGGAGGCTGGGTAATAGCAGGTAGAAGTAAGTTCCTAGTGTTCCGCATCAGACTGGGATGCCTACAGTTCATAATAACCTGGTATGTATTTTCTGAGCAAGAAGAGGAGGCTCCCATCCTAAGGTAATGGCAGGAAGAGAGAAATGTTAATGACCCTGTTTTGATCAGCACATATTGTAGACAGTTACTGAAATATCACATTGTTCCCCATAAGTACCTACCATGCTATTAGTCAAATTAAAGGCGATGTTTGAGATGGATTTGGTCTGTGCACATTGAATTGGTATGTGGGGATATCACACTGCACTCTACAAATATATGCAATTAAAGTTAAAAACGGGGGGAAAAGACCCCAGGGACCAGGGAATGCATAGCAGATGCTGTGGCAGGCAGAGCACGACAGAACGGGAAAACTGAAGCGCCCGTCTCTAGCCTGGGGACCAGGGAGGAGGCACACGAGCTGGAAGGTGTCAGGGAGATTCTGAGGGAGTTCAAGCAAGGGTCCCCATGCGAACCTGTCAGGAGAGACATCCAGACTGAGGACCAGATAGAGCATTTTGGGTCCTTTTGCCCCTGTCTGAATGAATGCCTTCTCCGTGTGGATGGTCAAGTCTCTGTCGGCTTGGCAGACCTGCCCCCAGCCCCAGAGCCAGCACCAACCTGAGGGGGTCCCTTCACATCTGCATCCCCAAGTGGCCCCCTCCCTCCGTGTCTGAAGAGGCCCATTCAAGGCCGGCCAAGTCCTAGAGGAGCGTTTCTCCCCAGGTGCTCCGACAGCAGGCTCTTTGCAGGCACTCTCTCCCCTGTGGGTTTGCTTTTAGATTAATTTATTGTTTATTTGAAAGGCAGAGGGACTGTGTGTGTGTGTGTGAGAGAGAGAGAGAGAGAGAGGAGAGAGGTATTCCATCTACCAGTTCACTGCCCCCCAGTTAGCCACATTGGCCAGGGCAAAACCAGGAGCTTGGAACTCCATCCCGGTCTCCCACGTCTGTGGCGGGAGCCCAAGCACTTGACCATCATTAGCTGCTTTCCCAGGTAGGAAAACTGGATTGGAAGTGGAGTAGCTGGGACTGGAACTGGCACCCACATGGGATGCCAGTGCTGCAGGCGGTGGCTTGAGCTGCTGCACCACAGCACTGCCCCTGCCCCCTCCACCCCTAGATTGGTATAAATGTTGATTCCTTTCCACCTTTTATTTCTCTTCCTGTCTTGGCTGCCTCTGCTGGTGTGATTCAGCCCCTCAGGCCCTGGTGTCCTTGTTCGTCCAGGACCCTGCTCTCCTGTGCACTCCGCTTGGTGCTAAGTTTTGTATCATTGTTAAGTTGATGCCCGTGTTAAGGGACCCCAAGGATAAGTTGAGAACATTGAGGAACCCAGATTAGGGCTGAAATCAATATACGGACATTTTTAATGACAGGAACTAAGAGTTTACAGATTGTGTGTGTGTGTGTGTGTGTGTGGGTATGGGTGTGGGTGCATGTGATACTTCAGTGTAAGTGGCTCAAACACAGTTTTGGTATGTTCACGTCTCACAGCCAGTGGTACACATGTGGTTGGAAGGACACGGAAGGCGGAAGATGGAGGAGTCATGTTGTGGGCAGTGGGATTCCCTTCTGGGTTCAAGTTCTTGTCCCCACGTGAGAGAAGAACGCACAGCAGAGACTTGGATAAAGGCCCAGGAAGGGGAGATTTATGCAAAGAGTTTGTACACATTCAGACGTGAAATGTGGGTCGTCTCCCTCCAAGAGGAAAGAGTGGCCACTGCCTGCACTGCCTTCTCTCTATAGGGTGGGGGGTGGTGCCTTACTTGAATAATCCTGAGGGGAATGTGGGTGGGGCTTCAGTGCCAGCGCTCATCTCTAGGAAGGTGTCACGGCTTCCCCATGTGGAGCTGCTGCGTATATGTGCTCAGCGTGGTGTCTCTTGCATAACGAGAAACGAGGCCGTGGTGCATGATGGGAGGCAGGTGTGCAGAGCATGCAGCAATGTTGGATGGGCACGGAAGCAAGCGGGGCTTTAGGGAGCGTGGGACTCCCACACAGGTTGCAGGCAGTCTCTCAGCTCTGCTCGCCAGCTCCCTGCCTGTCCGGGATGGAGGCTTCCTGCCTCACACTGGGGTTGAGGGAAGCGATGTATCTCCACATTCACCTCCCCTGAATCCTGCCCACAGCTCAGGCTCCAGCTGCTGCACCAATCATAGGATCCGTTCCTGCCAGTTCTCTTTGAAACTAAACTAATCCTGCAACCAAGAGCACAGGATTTAGACAAAAGGGAAAGCCCTAGAACTCTGGCAGAGAATCTGAAACAGATCATGCCCTTGAACTTGTATTTTAGAGAATGTTCCAGAAAAAGCTTACCAACAACACTGTACTGCTAGACCACCTCAAGCAAGGAAAGCCGCCAGAGACCAGCGTGAGCCAGATTTTTGAACCATGTATGAAGACACATGTTGAAAGCAGGAATGGGCCTCCTGCTCCCCTCTTTCTGTATCTGGACACTCCAATAAGCCTTGCTGGAAAAGCTGTGGCAAGGGGCCGGCACTGTGGCACAGCAGGTCAATGCCCTGGCCTGAAGCACTGGCCTCCCATATGGGCACTGGTTTGAGTCTCAGCTGCTCCACTTCCAATCCTGCTCTCTGCTATGGCCTGGGAAAGCAGTAGAAGATGGCCCAAGTCCTTGAGCCCCTGCACCAACACGGGAGACCCAGAAGAAGCTCCTGGCTCCTGGCTTCGGATTGGCACAGCTCCAGCCGTTGCGGCCATCTGGGGAGTGAACCAGTGGATGGAAGACCTCTCTTTGTCTCTCTGCCTCTCCGCCTCTCCTTTCTCTGTGTAACTCTTTCAAGTAAATAGATAAATCTCGAAAAAAAAAAGCTTTGGCAAACTGCTTCTGAGGGAGGCAGGTTTTTATGTTTGATAAGGAACTCTACCTTCCCACTGCCTTCTTTACCTGTCACAAGTAAGTGAAGCCAAGACCCCGACTGAATGGACGTCTTGTGTCCACTAGCAGTCCCAGGGCCTTGGTTACTGATCTTGACCCAGTCCTGACTCCTGCCAGGACAGCAGACTTGCCTGTGGGGTGCCTGGAACACGGGGGTGTGCTCCCACCTGAGGGGCAGCTGCAAACCACAGAGCAGCTTCCGGAGCCCGTGGGTTCCGCACGTGACGGAACCAGAGCTCAGAGCCCTGTGCTAGCCCCAGGGGCCATTCACCTTCTCTGGGCTTCTCCAGTGCCTCCCTCTGTTGGAGGGGCACAGGCGTCGCTAGTGCCCACCTGCCTCTCGCACAGCTTTGTGCATCGCTGGTGGATGAGATAGGGTTTTTAGTTCCTGACTGCTCCGAGCTGTAACCACAGGCCTCTTCCTGCCCAGCCATGGCCCACCCCACCTTGCCTGCGTGGCTGGGCTACTAACATCCCCCTTCCGTTTCCTTTCTGGGTTTGGAGTGGGATGGCTGTTAGGATCACGTGGCTCATTGGCAGGCAGATGGACAGGTGACACTTCCTGCTGGCCAAATAGACATCTAGAAAGAAAGCAAATGTAAGGGCTTAGCCCCGGGGTCAGACAGCTGCGGAGGGGAAGGGAAGGGAGGCTTCTGTTTCCAGAAAACCCAGGGGCTTTCTACACAAAGCTGTGGTCCAATGGCCTGTCCAGCACGGAGAACAGGGGAAGCCTCCTGGGGATGCAGCCCAGCCCAGAGGTGTCAGACAAAAAGGGGACCCTGCACCGCGCAGAGGGATTGGGTGGAAAAGGCGGAAGGTGGTGCAAACAGGGAACCCAGATCACAGACGGCCAGTGTAACAGGGGTGTGCACAACCTCTCCGATTTGCTTGTTTGACACCTCTCCCTCCCTGTCATCTCCAAAGCGAGAGTCACCCAGGTAGAGGACACAGAGGATCTTCCCTCTCCGGGTGCCACCAATCCAGCTTCACGCTGGAGCTGGTCACAGGAGAGCTTTGCTTACTTGTGACTAGCAAAAGACAGGGTGGGCAGATAGAATTGCCTAAAGGAAATGCCTCCCCAGAATCAGTTTACCCGGGCTTTGCTTGTCTTTTTGTGTTTTTAAAGATTTATTTACTTATTTCAAAGGTGGTAATACAGCCCTACAGGATAGGGGCAGTGGGGAGAATCTTCCATTCGCTGGTTCACTTCCCAGATAGCTGCAACCGCCAGGGCTGGGCCAGGTAAACCATGAGTCTGGACCTTCATCTGGGTCTTGCGTGTGTGTGGCAGGGATCCAAGCTCTTGGGCCATTTTCTGCTGCTTTCCCAAGCCATTAGCTGGGAGCTGAGTGGGAAGTGGAGCAGCCAGGACTTGAACCTGCGGTGCAGGTGGTGGCACCCAGCACCACCACACCAACTCCTTACCAGGGCTTTGACAGCAAGAGTTAGGGGGAGCGTCCAGATATAGAAAGGGGAGCGGGGGCCCTTCCTGCTTGCAACACATATCTTCTTATCTTGCAGGTTTAAAACTCCCACTCAGGATTGGATTCTGGGAGTTTTGCTTAGCTGAGGGCCTCTCACGGTGTCTGGGTACAATGTTATAAGACAGTCCTTCCTTCCCCGAGCAGCCTTTGCATAGCAAGCTCCAGCCTCCACTGATTCAGCAGCTCTGCCCTTGCTCCTGGGGCCTCCTCTGCCCCAGTCCTGTGCTGTGGGACCCTTCCCCATCCTCTGGGCATCCCCAGAAGGAGCAGGGGCTTTGACAGGATGTGATCATCCAACCAGGGAGCCAGTTCTATCCATGGGGAGGCGGAGAGGCCAGGGCCAGCTGGAACTCCCCTCCTTGGGAACCAGGACCCCAGCCCTGGATCTCCCTTTCTTTTTCCCTGGGCCCCCACTTCCCCCAGCCCCCCAATCTTGACCAGCTGCTCTGTGACCTCCCACTGCCGAGAAGTCTGTGAAAGCTGCCCCTCTGTTTTGCAAGACAAACAGAGGGGCAGATGGATGGGGCTGCTGAGAGCCAGTGGGCAGCTGTCCCAGCTGTCTGTGCCCCTGACATTGGCCTGCGTGAGCTTTGCTGGGGGCGGTGGAGGGGAGCGGGTGTGGTTGCCAATGCTGCTCCTTGCTTCTGTGGTAGACACTGCACCAGGAACTAGGGCTGTGCTGCAGTGTTCACGGCCTGAGATAGGGGACCATCTTGGACAAACCGGAAGTCTACTGTCTCGCCTGCACATTGGCATGGTCATCTGTTTTTCTCACCATACACCTCTCAGGAATTCTCCCGATTATCTGGAAGATTTATTATTGCCCTTAAAGCCCCAGAGTTCAGCAGCTCCAGCTGTACCTCTGAGAGGGGGGCACGGCTGCCGCGTTGAAATCACACGTTCGCTCTGTCAGCCCTCTGCTCCCTAAAATCTACCCATAGTCAGGTGGGCCTCCTGCCGTCATGGCGCCCTGGGCACAAGCACTCCTCCAAGCGCACAGCCCTGCGGCGAGGATCTGAGTGACATGGACAGAAACACAGCCTTGGTCTCTGTCTTTGCTCCCAACAGCAAAATCTCTGGAGTTCTAGATCCCCCCTTCTGGCTGCAAGAGCCCTGTGGCTTCTCCTGCCTCTCCTGGGTCCCAGTTTTCCTGGAGACTCCTCCAGGCTGCTACCCTTGGGACCCCTAGCAGCCGCTGTAGGCCATGGGGCCTGGATGGACACTCGGCCTCCTGTGGCCCTCCCGGGCCGTGGGTGGCACTCCTGTTGCCGGTGGTGTGTGACTTGGTGGCTGCTTTCCGAGTTCTTCAGTGGATGCTGTGCTGAGTGGGGAGACATTCCCTCCTTCTCCAACCTACACTCCAGCCCCAGGCTGTGAAACGGAGTGCCAAGGAAGGCTGTGCTCTCCCGTTGCGGCTCTCCTGCCCACTTTGTCCTCATGGCTTCATGAGCATTTTGGCAAGGCCACTGCGAGGGTGGCCCAGCGAGGGCCTGGGTGCTGCTGGGGTTCACTCTGTTGTCGCTGTTCTCCCTGCGGTCCACAGCCAGTGCCCCAGGACCCAACTCAGGCTCGTGGACTCTCGGCATCTCCCTTGTCCCAGAGGTTAAGGGCCAAGCTGCAGCTTCCAGGCCACCAGATGCTCGTAGGCCTTGTGAAAATAAAACCGTGGCTGACCTGTTCATGTGGATCAAGTTCTCAGTCCCCACAGGAAAAAAGTGCCAGGGAATTTTTCTTATTTGGAGAGGTTTCTTGACTCCTTTAGAATGTGGAAAATGTTGGGACCAGCACCGTGGCTCACTTGGTTAATCCTCTGCCTACGGCACCGGCATCCCATATGGGCGCCAGGTTCTAGTCCTGGTTGCTCCTCTTCCAGTCCTGCTCTCTTTTGTGGCCCAGGAAGGCAGTGGAGGATGGCCCAAGTGCTTGGGCCCTGCACCCACATGGGAGACCAGAAGAAGCACCTGGCTCCTGGCTTCAGATCGGCGCAGCCCCGGATGTGGTGGCCATTTGGGGGTGAACCAATGGAAGGAAGACCTTTCTCTCTGTCTCTCTCTCACTGTCTATAACTCTACCTATCAAATAAAAAAAAAAAAAGAAAGTGGAAAATGTTGGGGCTGACATTGTGGCACAGCAGGTTAGGCTGCCGTCTATGATGCTGGCATCCCATATGAGCATGGTTTGAGTCCTGGCTGCTCCACTTGTGATCCAGCTCCCTGCGAATGCACCTGGGAAACCAGCAGAAGATGTCTCAAGTGCTTGGGCCCCTGCACCCACATGGGAGACCCGAATGGAGTTCCACCCTCCTGGCGTTGGCCTGGCCCAACCATGTCATTCCCGAATCTAGAGCTGTATCATTGGACAGCTCTTTATCAACTCTGTTTCTGTTATGTGCTGAAGAGTGACAAGCGGCCCTAGGATAAGCCAGGCCTCAGGATAAGCACTGGGGCTCTAGCAGATGGCAGGGCACGCAGCCATCAGTGTGGACACGTACCACCTTTCCAAAGAGCTGAGGCCAGCTGGCCTGCAAGCCCAGAGTCAGTCTTGGAAGCCTGTATGCTCCAGGTATCTGGGTGATTTGGAAAGGGGAATTCTCATCTGATCAGATGAAATCCCAAAGCCAGAGAGTTTTAGCCAGGTCTAAGGGTTGGTAAGAAAGGTATAGAATTATGCTTGGGTGCATAGTTCTTTCCGTCTTCCTTTTTCCATAAGGGCACTTCAGAAGCTCCACAGAAAATTGGAATTAAAGATAAATTCATTTTGGTACAAACATTTTTAAACCTTTGCTTAGATTTTTCATCACACACATTTTTTGTGAACTTTTTGAAGACCCCTTGAAGGCATAGATTTCATTTTTTTGTTTGCATTAAAGTAAACATTTCAATTCCATTTCCATCAGTTTTTTAAGTGACCTCTTAACTTGTGTTGTTTTGATATAATCTGTAGTAGAACTATTAACTCCACTCTTTTAAAGATTTTTTTTTGCTTAAATGTTATAGTTTTATGCATAAAAGAACCATTGGATATAAAACTGTGTGCTTATTTTCTTTTTTTTTTTAAAGATTTATTTTATTTGAAAGAGAGTTACAGAAAGAAATAGAGACAGAGAGAGATCTTCCATCTGCTGGTTCACTCTCCAGATAGCCGCAACAGCCAGAACTGTGCCAATCTGAAGGCAGGAGCCAGGAGCTTCCTCCCATGTGTGTGCAGGGGCCCAAGGACTTGGGCCATCTTCTTCTGCTTTTCCAGGCCATAGCAGGGAGCTGGTTTGGAAGTGGAGCAGCCGGGTCTCGAACCGGCGCTCATAGAATGCCAGTGCTTCAGGTCAGGGCTTTAACCCACTGTGCCACAGTGCTGGCCCCATGTGCTTATTTTTTGCTCTTAACTAACACTGCCATGTGAGCCAATGGGCATGAGCAAGGTACTGCTGTTTACATGATGGTGGTATGTCCCAAGTGCAAGCTAAGTCCCCAACAGGGCATCGCCAGCCTCTAGCAGATGCAGGCTCCGTGACTCATCTCGTTACCAGCATCACTGGTATTTGATTCTGCACTACCAGTGTGTTTGCTGAAAGGGAGATGATGTTCCTCACCTGCCATATATTCAAGCAATAAGTATCTTCTGAGAACAAAATAAAACCAATGGCAGCTAGCATTGATGAAACAATGTACCTGGAACTGTGTGGGCCACGTCTGTAGAGTAGCTCATTTAAGTCTTCAAGGATCCCGGGAAAGAGGCATTGTTATCTCCGCTCTGCAGATGAGGAAATGAGAATCAGAAAGCCTGAGGTCGTTGCTCCAGGTTACAGAGCAGGGGAGGGCTGGGGTTGGGATTCTGTCCCGTGTCCGAACAGGCTTTGGGACCTGGACAGAGAATGATGCATGTCAGTGAGGGAGAACTTTCAGGTTGATCTTTAATCCAAGGTTGTCTGCTTTGAACCCATGTCATCCATGTGGGAGAGGCCGAAGAAGCTCATGGCTCCTGGCCTTGGCCTGGCCCAGCCTCAGCCAGTGCGGGCATTTAGAGAGCGAACCAGTGGATAGAAGATTCTCTCTCTCTCTCTCTCTCTCTCTCTCTCTCTTCTCTCTCTCTCTCTCTCTCTCTCTCTCTCTCTCTCTCTCCCTCTCTCTCTCTGTTGCATATTTTCCCCTGCCCTGTAACTCTGCCTTTCAAATAAATAAATAAATCTTTAAAAAAACTTGCCATTGTCTGCTAGGGTTGCTCCTTTGTTGAATCAACACTGTACCATTTTTTGCTCTTTGAGAAGATAATCATTTCCCCCCAAATTGAAAAGCATATGGAATTGGGCTGGAGCCATTCTGTTCCAGGAACGTCCAAGATGTTAAACAGGTCATTTCCCCAAGGAGTTTCCTGTCAAAAATGTCTTTCTCGGTATTATCAAAGGGCAAGTCTCCTGTTTGCATAACCATGCCTTGTCTAAGCCAGAGCTTTGCAGTATGGGAGATTTATGGGTGGGCTGTTATCAGCAGGCTTACAAATGTGAGAACATCTCTGCATGCTCATGCTCTTGTGGAGGACACGACATTTTTAAAGGATTGCCAGGTTACCTTCACAAAAGCTGGATATTTTAGGTAAAAAAACAAAAAAAACAAAAAAAACCAAAAAAAAAAAAAAACAAAAAACAAAAAAAACTTATCTGTATTGGAAGTTTGTTGGTTCTGAAATATATTTTCCATTACTTATACAGCTTTTGGCAATTTTTAAAACAATATGTATTTGTTTATTTGAAAGTCAGTGTTACAGAAAGACCAGGAGAGAGAGAGAAACAGAGAGAGAGAGAGAGAGAAAGAGCGTGTGAGCTTCCATCCGATGGTTCACTCCCCAGGTTTCCGCAATGTCCAGAGCTGGACCAGGCCAAAGCCCGGATCCAGGAGCTTCTTCCTGGTCTCCCATGTGGGTGGCAGGAGCCCAAACACTTGGGTCATCTTCTACTGCTTTCCCAGCCATTAGCAGGGAACTGGAGCAGAAGTAGAGCAGCTGGGATGCAAACCAGCGCCCATAAGGGTTGCTGGCATCACAGGCAGCAGCTTTACCTGCTGTGCCACAGAGTCTGCCCTGGCAAAGGTATTTGTTTATTTTTTAAGGAATCATTGACTTCTGTGATGGTCAGTTTTATGTATCAACTTGGATAGACCACAGCACCATGTTTTTTTGTCAGACACCAGTCTAGATGTTGCGATGAAGGTAATTTTTAGATATGATAAACTCTAAGTCAGTAAAATTTGAGAAAGCCGATCACCTACCCTAAATGATTGGGCCTCATCCAATCAGTTGTAGGCTTTAAGGTGAAAAAACAAACAAACAAACAAACAGAGGTCCCTTGAAGATGAAGGGACTCTGATCCACACTCACTTCAGATTTGAGCTGGAATGTTAGCTCTTCCCTGAACTTCTTGCCTGTCTGCCTTGTGAATTTTGAACTGGCCAAGCCCTACAGTCTTGTGAGTCAATTCCTGAAAAGCTATCTATTCTTCTCTCTCTCTCTCTCTCCTTCTCTCTCTTTCTCTCTCTCTCTCTCGCGCTCTCTCTCTCTCTATGTCCCCTTGTGTCATCTTTATTCACACCCACGCATACACAGTTCTCTCTCTCTCTGTATCTATTATCTGTCATCTATCTATTCACACCCACGCATACACAGTTCTCTCTCTCTCTTTCTCTCTGTATCTGTCATCTGTCATCTCTCTATCTATTCACACACATGCATGCACACAGCACACACTTACACACTATTGGTTTTTCTATAGAACCTTGATCAAAACAGCTGCCAATCAAGTGAAATACATAGTTAAAGAAATGTAAGCTCACTTTTTACTGGCTCAGTGCATCTGTTGGGTCCAATAGTCCCTAGGTCATTGATAACACTGAAAGTTCTTTTCACACTGGCATTCATCAAAGGAAATGAAAAAATATTCTTCGAATCATTTCAGCAAATCTAAAGTAGAAGAGATTCTTTGTGGAAAAGGTTACTTTCACTTCTCAAGAAATGTGTTTCCTTAAGAATTAGACATCATATTCAAAGGAAATTTGTAGGGAAGCCTTTTCTCCATAGTGATAACATTTAGATTAGAACTACTTCATCCAAACAAGATTTCCAATGATTAGCTGAAACTCAAAGCCAAAACACAGTGTTGTAATTTTTCAGAAGGAAACTGTCTCCTGGTATTTGAGTACTAGGTATGTATACAGGGCCTCCGCAGGAAATACAGGGAGTTCATGAACTCTTGGTTCTTCTCCAACAGAAGGGGATAGACTGATGGTGCTGGAGCATCCACACGTGGGAGGGTTCCAGGGCAAGAGACCACAGGAGAGGAAGAGTGAGAGCCCGAGTCAGTGACTGTGACGCGGGGCTGTGGCACATCTGGGCTTGTATCAGGGCTCAGGATATGCCATTGGAGGGACTCCATCAGAATCAGTGCCAAGCCTCATGTCACCAACTGGGAGCAGGAACAATGTCCTACCGACGTGGCAACCCAAAGTCGAACTACAGGAGGCCTACACCTCACAGATTAGTGGGAGACCCATCCTACCCTCTCCCGCCATACAACCCCCTCCAGTGGCATAGTCTAGATTTCGTGGATTGGGCACCACATCCAAAGGTCAGCTCTAGCCATTCTCACTTCTTGGCTGGTTCCAGAACTCCATCCAACTTGGCTGCCCCTGCTCTTGCAATGTGCCGTGTTCTGCACCCCGCCTCCCTTGTCTCTGGCAGCCGTCCTGGCCACTCACCACTGCCTGCAGATACACAGGTCCATGTGTCACTCAACCAAGGGTGGGCTTGCACCAGTGTGGGTGCCCAGTGTTAACTCTTTGGGTTGCAGCTCTTGCCCTTCACTCACTGTAAAAAATCTGTTTCCCTTTGGCTCACTACCAGGGACCAACTTAGATCTTGGGGATCTTAGCTTTAGAACCACCATTCCCTCTTTGATGTTGGCCCTAAGTGTTCAGAGGTCCTAGCTCCACCTCCACGTGGTGATTTTTTTCCACATCTTGGTATTTATTTGTTGCTTGTAAGTCTCCAGATCAACTGTGGTTTGACTGACCTAGGATTGGCTCAGCTGGGCTTGGCTGCAGGTTGGTTTCAAACTCGTATGTCTGTCATCCTATTGGGGTCAGTAAAACACGTGGGGCATGAACTTTTCATGCAGAAGTGCGAGTGGGTGAACACATTCCCACCTCTGCTACCATGGTTGTCTTAGTCCCTTTTTGATCGCTGTAACTGAATACTACAGACTGAGTAATTTGTGATAGAGGTTTATTTAACTCTTGGTTCTGGAAGCTGGGGAGCCCATGAGCATGGCACAGATCTACGGTGAAGGAGCTTTGCAAGGTGAAGGGCGTCACGAGGTGAGACAGAGCTGTGTGTCATAGAGTCACTAACAGCATCAGGAGGTTCCTACCCTCATGACCTCATTCAATCCCAGTCACCTCCCACAGACCTCACCTCCAGACATCGTTACCATAGGAACTTGAGGATCGAGTTTCAGACTTCATCTTTTGAGGGACACATTCAAACCATAGCAGCTGGACTGACATTCTGAGTCACATGGCCAAGCCCAAGAGTGGTGGTAAGGGGCAGGATACTGCTCTTACCGGGTGAGGGGTCAAACAGTAAATCTTGACTCAACAAGACCCAAACCAGCACACCATCTAAGCAACTTCATACTATTTCCTAGTTTCTGCTTCGGTAAAAGTTACCCATGGTGTCTGACACTAGGCTCTTTTCTCCCAGGAATCTGCTCTACTCCTAAGTAAAACTGTCTGACTACTCCATGGCAAAGTCTAAGGTCCTTACACCAATGCCCTTGTTGGTTACAACCTAAGAATCATCAGCTGTCTACCGACTGCCTACTTCAGGCCTGGTTCTGGCTAATTGTTGTGATATAGGTTTGTAGTCCAAAAAAGCAGGTATCATAAGTAATATGAACCCTTCATCTTTATTTGAGCAGAACCCGAATATCCATGGTTATTCTGCCACCTGAACAAAATATCTTTGTTTGCTGGTTAATGAATATGTAGCCAATTAATTATAGAAGAATGAAAGTTAGGACAACTTGGGTATGTTCATTTATATTTGCCAGCCATGATGGCTAGTGAGTTGGCCAGTGTAAATGATCATTTTTAAATTAAGCTAAAACCTAAAGTTCTTAATCACAGTGTAGTGAATTATTATGTAATTTGATATTATGTTAAATATTCTGTTATGTGATTATCTGAGACCCAGTTTTAAAAGAATGAGGATCTACTTATTCCCTGTGGTCACCGAGTCTGTCATTGGCTTAATTGTCATTGGGAATAGTAGAGCAGAGTAGGACATTATGTAGATGCATGGCGACAGCCATTCACTGGATTTAGGTAATTTTGAAGGCTGACATTGGCATTGGTTGGTAAATAATTACACCGTTCACTCGAGCCTTTTTTTGATCTTGTGGCAAGTTTGCTAAGTATATCGTACCATCCTCAGCCAGGAGGTTGCTCGTGTGTGGTGCATCCTATTCCTGTCCCTCATTGTTGAAGTGATTCCTCTCCATAGCTATAGACAGGTGCACGGAGAAAGGCCAAAGAGGGGCCAGGGCGTGGGGCATTTTGACCTTGCTTCTCTCCTAACTGCTAAATCAAGCTTCAAGCCATGCTGCTTTGGGGCATCTCACCCCCAGACAGGGAGTCGCGTCACACAAGGGTGAAGTCACACTCCAGTGTTAGAGAGGGGCTTGTTTGCTCTCAGGACAGCAAGTCCTATTTCTGAACTTCAAGTGAGTCGCAGAGCCTGGCCAGTCCTCGATGTGGCTTCTGAAATATATCAAAGTATTTTAGAGAAGGTAAGGTACTATACAAATGCATGTTTTATTTTTTATTATTCTCAATATTGTTAACATCCATGGGAAAGTTCTCTTCAATGAAAATGTTCACAGGAACTCATGCATTTCCTTCTCTTTTGTTTCTTTTGTGTTTGGTAATGTTAAAATGGGAGGCAGGAAATTTATGGCAGTTTATTAATATCAAAGCTTTGCTTCCCCACACTCTCGGCTGGTTTAGGGTCAGTATATTTTGGCCATGGCTGGTTCTTTATTCTTGGATGGTCTAATTTAATTTCTTGGATAAAAGGTATATCAACAATGTCACATCCTAATCAGAGAGCGCCATGGGACCCTGCGGCACATCTTCCACCTTGGCTTCTCCAGCTCCTGCAAAGTGTGCCCCCAAGGTCACACTCAAACTCCCAGCCTGCTTGGACTCAACTCCTGGAGAGCGGATGGCCCCAGTGCCTGGGCTCCCTCTGTGCATCTGACCAGAGCAACACCCTGGGCTGATGGCTGGCGTCCCAGGCGGTCTGACTATCGTACCTCCTACTTCCTTTCTGCAGTAACTTCCAGAAACTGGCCTTTCGGTGCCGTGGTTTTCAAATCAAAACCTGTGAGTAGCTTTTGGCTTTGGCCTGAGACCTAAGTTAGAAGCTCCTCTGAGGCCTCCTTCCTTGGGACTGAATCCCTGCCTGGTCTGGTCCAGGTCCTCCAGACCATAAAATGTTTCATAAAAATGATATTGAAAGATATATTTGTTTCATTGCAAAAACAAAATGAAATCCATGCATAGTCTTATCATAATACATAACTCCACAAACTTTCCAAAGACTTCTTATAAGCGTGGATTTCTTTTTATTTTTTAAAATATTTTTAAATTAAAAAAAATTTATTTGAAAGGCAAAGTTATAGAGAGAGGAGGAGGGGGGTGGGGAGAGAGGGTGAGACATATCTTCCATCTGCTGGTTCACTCCCCAAATGCCTACAATGACCAGGCTAGGACAGGCCAAAACTGGGAGCCAGGAGCTTCTTCCTGGTCTCCCATGTGGGTGGAGGAGCCCAAGGATTTTGGCCGTCTTCTGCTGCTTTCCCATGTCCATTAGCAGGCAGCTGAATCAGAAGTGGAACAGCTGGGTCTCTAACCGGTGCTTATATAGGACACTGCCATTGCAAGTGGAGGCTTAACCCATTGTAGCACAACGCTGGCCCCTGCGTGGATTTCAAAAAAAAATTTGCAAAATAAACACCTTTTTAAAATTAAAATTTTAATATTTACTTGAGTAGAGAGACCAAGAAAGAGTAAGAGAGAGAGAGAGAGAGAGCGCACTCTCACCCACTGGTTCACTCCCCAAATGCCTGCAAAGGCCAGTACTGGGCTGAGCTGAAACTGAGAGCTGGAAACTCAATCCAGGTCTCCTGTATGCGTGGCAAGGACTCAGTCACTTGAGCCATTACCTGCTGTCTTGCAGGATCTACATTAGCAGGAAGCTAGAGGCAAGAGCCAGAGTCAGGACTTGAATCCAGGCACTCCATCAAATATGCAACATGGGTGTCTCAACTGGCATCTTAACTGCTGGGCAAAACACATGCAGTATAAATTGATGTTTTAATTCCACTTTCCACAGTCCTTTTGAGGTACACTGTACATCTGGTTTCCCGCACATACAAGGGTATTATTATTTTTACAAGGGACACTCAGTTTTTTCTTAGGGACATAAATGTATTCGTTTGGGAAGATTCCTCGCTAATCACTTGGAGTAGAGGGTAAATAGGAGAGAGAAAGTCATCACAGGATCCCAAGCCACAAAGCAGTGCAGAGGAGCTGGTCTGTGGAGGACACTGGAGCAGTGAGAGGTGGGAGAAAGAAGTAGCTACTGCTGACTAGAGGTGACCAGGAGCCCGCGGGCAGAGGTTCTGTGTTCTTTTTGTGCCAGGGGGAGGTCTTCCTCAAGTCAGCAAAGTTTACAACAGGGGTAACTGCTCTGTGTGAGCGCATTTGTGTGTAGAACCCACGCAAGGACTGCATTGTGCAACCTCAGATAAAACCACGGAGAAAATAGAGATTTCCTCCATGATGACCCATACACATTAGGTGATGGAAGGAAGCTGAACAAAGGGAACATTTTCAAAGAGATGGGCATGGCTGGGGGAAACCAAGAAAGGAAGGCAAAGGACCCTGGAGCCAGCAGCAGTGTGGAGCTGGGCCGGGGGCTAGGCTGGAGGACTGTGCATTGGCAGCCCCTGGGGGAGGGCCCTGAGGGCTGGACGGGCGATGGCTGCCCTAATCGCATTTTTTTCCCAGCCTTTGATCCCTTACTAGCCCCTCCTATCAGTTATACCCAACTGGAAGCCAGAAGGCAAGGGAGCCCATGAATGTCAACAACCAGGAGGCGCGGAAGGATGGGACGTTGGCTGGGAGGGGCTGATAAAACATGTCAGTCAAACATGCCAGGGGAGCAGGGACCCTAGACAAAGATGGCCTAAGAACATAACCCTCCTAGGAATCCCCTAGAATGTTTAGGATGGCTTTGGGTTCCACAGAACAGTGCTCAGCCTCAAGTTCTTTAGTGTGTGTGGTGTGGGAGGGTTTGGATGAGCATGTGTGAGGTGAGTCTGACAACCTCATTTCCCATCTGCTCCAGATGCCATTTCTTCGGGAACACCTACTTCTGAGGGCTCTTTTGAGGGTGCTCGACCCCTTGGTCTCCAGGCCATGTTGAGCCCACTACCCTGTACTGATCACTGAGCCCTGGGAAATCAGTACCCTATCCGGCTGTGAGCCCTGCACCTTGTCGTGACCAGACAGTCCTGTGTTCCTGACAAGTTCAGCGTAGAGACCGACCATCATTCCTTTGGCTGTTCTAACCATCTCCAGGAGAAGCCCAGGCAAAACAGGAGTCTGCCTTTAACTTCAGAGGCACACAGGTTTTCCCAGGCAAGTGGGGGGATTTATTTAATTAATGAACTAATTTTATTTTCATTTGAAAGGCAGACAGAGAGAAGGAGGGAGGGAGAGTGGATGAGAGAGAGAGAGAGAGAGATCTGCCACTTGCTGGTTTATTTCCCAAGATCCAAGACTGGGCCTGGCTGGGCCTGGCTGAAGCCAGGAGCCTGGAACTCCATCCAGGTCTCCCATATAAGGGTGGCAGGGACCCCGGTACTTGAGTCATCATGTGCTGCCTCCCAGGATGCACAATAGCAGGAAGCTAGGTTAGAAATGGAGTAGCCCAGACTCAAACCAGGCACTTTAGTATGTCGGTGTCCCAAGCAGAAACTTAATTGCTGTGCCCAAAGTCCTCCTTGCGAGTAGGTATTTTACAGTTGATATTGTTGACTTCAGAGTTGCTATTGGCGTTTTTAAGGAAACCAAATGGGGTCTGGTGTTGTGGCGTAGCGGATAAAGCTATGGCCTGCAATGCTGGCATCCAACATGGGCCCTGGTTCATGTCCTTGCTGCTCCACTTCTGATCCAGCTCCCTGCTAATGCACCTGGGAAAGGAGTGGAGGAAGGCCCAAGTGCTTGGGCCTCTGCCAGCTGCATGGGAGACACTGATGAAGCTCCTGGCTTCTGGCTTTGGCCTGGCTCAGCCCTGGCCTTTGCAGCCATTTGGGGAGTGAACCAGTGAATGGAAGCTAATTCTCTCTGTAACTGTGCCTTTCAAATAAATAAAAAAGTCTTTAAAACATAGAACCCAAATGTTCTCGGTGCATAGATGGTTTCCTCTGTAGGAAACCTAAGAGGAGACAATATTCTATTTCCATGAGAATTGTATTGTTTTGAATGAGAATTTAGCTGTCATCCAAAATTTGCTCTTTGGGGTTAATTATTGAAGCTGTGCATTTCCCTCCACCCACAAAAATTCCGGTTCCAATCTTTTCTGCTATATCTGAGCAAACAGAATGCTGTTTAATTCACGTTGGCATAGTTGAACAGAACTACAGTGGTATTTTGTTTGAAGCTGTCTGTTCTGGTGTTAGCTTATGTAAGCAGAAAAACCTGCATTTAAAGACAGGACAAAGATAAATGGCAAACAGGTGCTTTCCAGTGTGGATGGTAAGGTGCTGGCTTAAATGTTTGGCTCTTGAGTATGCAAGTTCCAGTCTCCACTACTTGTCATCTGGATGAGGGTAGAAAGTGATCTGTGAAAAAGAGGGGGCTCTACCTCGTTTTCATGCTTGAAGGATTCTGTATATGTGCATAGTGTGCTGTAAGTAGATATCATGTCATGGCCACATAATATTTACTTGCATTTTGCTCTATAAATGCATGATGCACTTTGTTTCTCCTCAGTGAGCATCTTGAGACAAAAGAATAATCTTGGGATAAAGTGGAGTTGCGTTTGAACCCTAGCTTTGCAACATGGCTTGAGAATCTTGTTGTTGCAATACCTGTTTTTGGAGAGCATGCTCTATGGGCTGTGTTAGACGTACTAGATACAACGATGAGAAGGCAATAGGCCCTGCCCTTAAGGAGCTCACTTTCTACTTAAGGAGATGAATGAGTGATCTGGTATTTACCATGCTGAAGTGCCACATGCTCGCAGCTATGACGGGGCACTGGGGATGCTGTGAGAACACGTGCAAGGAGGTGCTGAGAGTCTTGGAGGGTTAGGGAAGGCTTCCCAGCAGGAGCAATAGTACATTTGAGTGCAGAAATGAGCAAGTAGTACCCAAGTGAGAAAAATTCAAGAGGTGGGAAGTTTGGACAAGAACATTCTGGGCAAAGGGAGTGTCACAAACCCTAGCCCAGAGGGAAGAGAGAGAGTGGCAGGTTCCTCAAGGCACAAATGAGTCAGAAAGATGTGTATGGAGCAGTGGCTGCAGAGAATGCAGGGGAGGAGTCTGGAGAGGAAGGGTGCACTGAAATGGACATGGAAATGGCCATGTCCACCAGCATTAGAAGCCTGACCCCACATCCACGTGGTGGTGAAGGAAGGCCCTGGGGCTACAGTGTTGGTTTTGCCAGGTGAGCTTGGATAAGTCCCCTTTCCTTGCTGGGCCTTTGCCTGTGATAAGAGGCTATTGCAAAGTGATCATATGAATTGGATCAAGTGTCTGGTAATAATAATGGATAGAATGAAAAAGGAGTGAATGCTCCAACATGGGAAGCAGTCCACACAGGAGACTCACAGAATGACAATTGCTTTAAATAGCACTCTGACCTCAGAATCAGCCCTTAAAACATTCTGGTCTGGCTGAGAAGCCCACGAGAGCATTTAAGGCATGGAAAGCCAAGATACTATGGCAAAAAATGTTCTACATTAAGGACCTCCATGAGTGAGTTCCCAGTAGAAAGAAGATGGTACGGGGCTGGCACTGTGGTGCAGTGGCTAAAGCCACCACTGCAGCACTGGCATCCCATATGGGCACTGGTTCGAGTCCCAGCTGCTCCACTTCCAATCTAGCTCTCTGCTATGGCCTGGGAAAGCAGTAGAAGATGGCCCAAGTCCTTGGGCCCCTGCATCCAAGTGGGAGACCCCAAAGAAGCTCCTGGCTCCTGGCTTCATTGGGGCCATCTGACGAGTGAACCAGAGGATAGAAGACCTCTCTCTCTCTCTCTCTCTCTCTCTCTTTCTCTTTCTCTTTCTCTTTCTCTCTGCCTCTCTGTTACTCTGCCTTTCAAATAAATAAATGTATATCAAAAAATAAAAATGGTGTATTTTCTCTGAAGGGAGGAGAGAGCTTCCACCTTGCTATGGCCTTGTCTAAGTACTGACAGAGTTTGTGGATTCAAAAGGCTTCCATAGCCTAGGCAGCTCATGTCAAAATCCTCGGGTGATCACTGACATCATACATAAGAGTGTTAATTGTTAAATTAACAGCAAGAGTCATGGTGCACTAACTTCCCATGCAGGACCTCTGTCACCAAAGAGTTGCATTATAATTATGTCTAAGTTCTCCCAAAAGATGTATCATTTCTGGGTGCTTCTTTAAAGTTGATTAAGTTTCTTTTTAAAGTTGATTAAGTTTCTTTTTTTTTTTTTTTTTTTTTTGGACAGGCAGAGTGGATAGTGAGAGAGAGACAGAGAGAAAGGTCTTCCTTTTGCCGTTGGTTCACCCTCCAATGGCCACCGCGGTAGGCGTGCTGCGGCCGGCGCACCGCGCTGATCCGATGGCAGGAGCCAGGTGCTTCTCCTGGTCTCCCATGGGGTGCAGGGCCCAAGCACTTGGGCCATCCTCCACTGCACTCCCTGGCCACAGCAGAGAGCTGGCCTGGAAGAGGGGCAACCGGGACAGGATCGGTGCCCTGACCGGGACTAGAACCCGGTGTGCCAGCGCCGCAAGGCAGAGGATTAGCCTAGTGAGCCGCGGCGCCGGCCCTAAGTTGATTAAGTTTCTTAAAAAAAAAGTGAAATTAACTTCAAGATACAATGACTTTGAACAGCCCTTATCTTGACTGTAGAGGAACAATTTTTGTTTTATTTTTTGTGCAAATTGTTGAACTCTTTACTTAGTATAGAGTTGGTCTTCTGTGTATAAAGTTAATCGAAAATGGATCTTCGTGGAGAATGGGACTGGGAATGGGAGAGGGAGGAGGAGGAGGTGTGGGAGAGTAGGTGGGAAGAATCACTGTATTCCTAAAGTTGAAATGCCTAAAGTTTTGTATTCTGTAAATAAAAGATTTCTTTTGGGGAGGGGGAGAGGCTATTGCACTGTAGTCTCAGGTCTCTTTGAAGGCTGCCCTTGCAGGGCTCAGGTTTTTCCCTACTTGTCTCCCAGAAGGGTCAAGCGAGTTCTCCAGAGGTTCCATCTGCACGTTCATTAAGGCACAGGACCAGTGATCACGTTGGGATTTGGGATATCTGCAGGCTTGATACTATATTTATTTCAGGGTTTTCCTTATGGTTGTCTTCAATGTTTAGCTCCATGTTAGTGCAATTGTGAAAAGTCTCTTTGAAGGCCCATGGATATGGGCATAGTTTCCACTCGGTTCCCCAAGGAAGCCTGTCCTGTTGGCCATTCTAGGTCCCTGGAAGTGAGTTTGGAAGCTCCCTTTGTTCAGTCATGCAGACGCATGGCATGTGCCTTGTATATACTGTATGCTTCCCTGGCCTCAGAGAACCCTGGCTTCCTGACATGCCTTGTTCCAGACCCATGTGCTGCACCAACTCCAGTGCTGGCCTTTGCATTTTACCACTCACTTCTTCGTCATAGCTTCCCCACCGCCTCCTGGAAGAATGAATTGTTCTTCCCTTTTTCTTCCTTGTGTCTTTTTAAAAAGATTATTTATTTGAAAGGCAGAATTACAGAGAGCGAAGAGGGAAGAGAGAGAGAAAGAGAGAGAGAAAGAAAATCTCCCATCTGCTGGTTCACTCCCCAGATGACCCCAGAGGGCTAGGCCAAGCCAATGCCAAGATCAAGAGCTCCATCCAGGTCTCCCAAGTGGGTAGCAGGGGCCCAAGCACTTGGACCCTCTTCCACTGCTTTCCCAGGTGCATTTGCAGGTAGCTGGATTGGCAGTGGAACAGCTGGGACTTGAACCTGTTCCCATATGGGATGCTGGAGTCACAGGCAGCAACTTAAACTGCTGTACCACGACGCAGGCCCCTACTCCTCCCTTTCTCTAGTGACCGCTGCCTAGCACATGGCCCATCCTCAGCAGTGGAGAAGGCACCCTGCTTCCCTGCCTGACAAAGGGCTCCCCTGGAGCACAGACCAGTGTCACCAGTGCTTGACAAAAGGACGGCTCCTCAGTGGAGGGGTTTGGATTAATGTGTGAGTGAGCAAGTGTTATGGACTGAGTTGTGTTCCTGCTCCAAAATTCGTATGTTGAAGCTCTAACCCCCAGGGTGGCTGTAATGAGTCCCTGCCACTCATGAAAAGCTCATCCTGGGTTCTGGGTGGTGACAGAGCCTGGGTGGAAGGTGACCTGGTTCCAGCAGCTGTTAGGGGAGTGGCACAGACCACAGTTAATGATTTGGCCTGTTATTTTAGAAACACTTAAACCTTTCAGATCCCTGTAGGATGCCTTTCCACCTGCCTCCCTCTGTGATATACACACCCCTGTGTTTGCACATGCACACACACACATACACTAGCCAGGTGTCTGGTTGCTATCTGTGAATGTCCTACTTTGTATTTAAAATGATTCCCGGTTTCTCTCTGCAGTTCACATGAGCCCAGGCAGCTCACTAGGGACACTTCTTCTATGATATGGAGAGAGGAAGACCTGGTGGCCTCTGGGCTGGTGCAGAAGCATTTGGGCCACTCAGGAACCAGATAAGGAAATTTTTTTGCCATAGGCCTGTGCAGAGACAATGGTGTCTTCAGAAGCTAACTGATGGCATTACAGTGTGAGCGCTGAGTGATTCATTTTCTGCCCACTGATTGGCCATCCTGTAAGCTTTCCTCCAGCTAATCTATAAATATTCCCTTCCCTGATTGGTTGCAGGGTGTGTCAGGCATCAGTGCCCCTTACAAATGCCAAACCTGGCCTGGGCCTAAAAACAGGAGCAGATCTAAAAGTCCTCAAACAAAAATCAATAGTGCTTCCATGCACTATCAATGAATTCCTCTCCAAAATTAATTAAGAAAACAACCCAATATTCAATGATGATGAAAATAAAAATATTTAGAGGTAAATGAAACTAAGGAAGTGAAAGATCCATAAACATTAATGAAAGAAATTGAAGACACAAAGAGGTGGGAAAATATGTGTTTACAGATTAGAAAAATGGCTGTTACTAAATGTGCATATTACCCTGAACAATCTACTGGTGCAGTGCAATATCTATCCAAACCCCAATGATGGTTTTCACTGAAAAAAATCCTGAAATTAACACAGAACCACAAAAGACCCTGGACAGTGAAAGAAATCTAAACAAAGTTAGAGATACCACACTACTTCATCTCAAAATGTATTACAAAGCTATAGTAATCAAAGCATACATGATACTGGCATACAAACACTGTGATCCATGACATAGGATACAGAGCTCAGAAATAAACTCAATGCATTTATGGTCAATTAATTTTCAACAAAGGTGTCAAAAACATGCAATGGGGAAAGGACAATCTCTTAAAAAAATGGTGTTGAGAAATTTGTTATCCACCTGCAGAAGAGTGAAACTCAACCCCTTATCTCATATCATATACAAAAACCAACCTGACATGGATGAAAGACCGGAGAGACCTGAAGCTGTGGGGCTGGCGCCGTGGCAGAGTGGGCTAAGCCTCTAATGTGCTAGCATCCCATATAGGTGCTGGTTCACGTCTCGACTGCTCCTCTTCTGATTCAGCTGTCTGCTAATGGCCTGAGAAATCAGTGGAAGATGGCCCAGGTGCTTGGGCCCCTGCACCTACATGGGAGACCTGGAAGAAACTCCTGACTCTGGCTTTGGATCAACCCAGCTCTGGCCACTGAAGACATTTTAGGAGTGCACCAGCAGATAGAAGACCTTTCTCTCTGTCTCTCCTTTTCTGTGTGTAATTCTACCCTCTCAAATAAATAGCCTCATAGAAAAAAAAAAACCTGAAGCTATAACACAACTAGAATAAAACATAGGGAATGAGTTCCATGACATTGGTCCGGGCAGTGATGTTTTGGATATTACTTCAAAAGCAAAGGCAACAAAAAATAGACAAGTGGGATTTCATCATGCCAAAAAGCTTTTGCACAGCAATGGAACAATTAGCAGACTGATGAAACAATCTATGGATTGGGACAAATATTTACAAATATAAAAAACATATAAGAACTCAACTCAATATTCAGTAAGATCCCCAAAGCACAGGAAACAAAAGCAAAACAAGGACAAATGGGATTATACCAAACTCAGCTTTTGCATGCCAAAGGAAACAATCAACAGAGTGAAGAGAAATCCAACAGAATGGGAGAAAATATTTGCAGGCTACCTTTCCAACAAAAGAATATCCAGAATATATCAACAACTCAAAAAGTCAACAACAAAAGTATCAACAAATTCAGTTAAGAAATGGGGCAAAAGACCTTAATAAACAGATTTCAAAAGAAGAAATACAAATGGACAACAAATACATGAAAAAATACTCAACATCACTAGCCATCGGGGAAATACAAATCAAAACCACAATGAGATCTCATCCCACCCCTGTCAGAATGGCTGTTATCCAAAAGACTTATGGTAATAAATGCTGACAAGGATTTGGAGAAAGGAAAACATTGATACACCATTTGTGGGGATGTGAATTAGTGCAGCCACTGGAGAATACATTATGAAGATCTGTTTAGAAGGCGGAAATAGACCTGCCATATGATCCAGTAGTTCCTCTACTGGGTATATACCAGAAGATATGAATGTACTGAATCAAAGAGATGCTTGTACCATGATGTTTATAGCAGCACGGTCACAATAGCCAAAATATGGAATTAACCAAAGTGTCCATCATCAGATGAATGGATATGGAAAATGTGATATATATATACATATATATCACATTGCAATATATATATATACACACACAATAGAATATATTCAGCCATAAAAAGAATGAAATGCTATCATTTACATTAAAATGGTTGCAACTAAAGGACATCATGTTGAGTGAAATAAGCCAGATACAGACAGATGAAAAAAAAAATAAAAAGACAAGCCCATGTGTATCAGTTTTTTTGCGAATAAAATGCTTTGTCAAACTGTTTTAAATCTTTGTCAAACAAATCATTAAGCCTGATGATATACTACTGTAGTTTTAATGAGCTGTGACTATTTTAAATTTTACTGTATATGGTGAAATAGACATCTTTTCATTTGATTATTGTTTATAGTCCTTGCCTATAGCCTTGTTAAACTATGGTCTATTTACTTCTTATTTGTTGAACAATTCATTTAGTCTTTGACTAAAATATAAATTAAAAATACATTATCTCAAAAATCAAAAAAAGTAAAAAAAAAAAACTGGAAACTTTTTTAGAAATGTAAAAACTTAGCATCCAGAAAACAGACTGGTTTTTTTAAAAAAATGAGCAAGAGACCTGAATAGATGTTTCTCAAAAAAAGATATACAAATGGACAAGCGTATGAAAAAGTGCTCATCGTCAGTAATCACCAAGGAAATGAAAATTAAAACCACAGTCCAGTGTTACCTCTCCTGGTAGAATGTCTGTTTTCAAAAAGATGAAAGATGACAAGTGTTGGTGAGGATGTGGCAAAAAAAGGGAATACTTATGCGTTATTGGCAGAGTCATAAGTTATTACAGCCATTACGGGAAAGAGTGTAGACATTCCTCAAACACTAAAAAACCGAATCACTATTTTTCCCAAAAGTTTCAATTCCGGGGATATATTCAAAGGAACTGAAATCACTATGTTGAAGAGACATCTGCACTTTTGTGTTTATTACAATACTATTCACAATAGCCAAGCTCTGGAATCAACCTGAGTGTCCACTGACAAGAAATGGACAAAGAAAATGCGCTATGTGTTCACAACAGAACACTAGTCAACCTTTCAAAAGAAGAAAATTCTGTCATTTGTGACAGTGTGACTAAGCCTGGAAGACATTATGCTAACTGAAACCAGACAGACACAGAAAGACAAATACTGCGTGATCTCACTTATGTGTGGAATCTGAAAAAGTCAGACTCATAGAAGGAGGAAGTAGATTGATGGCTACCAGAGATTAGGGGATGGAGGCAAGGAATGGAGAGATGTGGATTAAAGGGTAAAAGATTTTAGTTAGATAGGAGGATTAAGTTTTAGAGATTTGTAGTGTGACATAGTGGCTACAGTGAATTATAACATATATTTCAAAATTGCCAAACAAGTAGATTTTAAATGTTTTAAATGTTTTCACTGCTACAATAACAGATATATGAGGTTATGTGCATCCATGTGAGGGTACTTCAAAAAGTGTGTGGACATTGGAATTACAGGATAAATTTATATAGGTACAAAAATTTTGAAATCATGCATCATTTTTTCATAACAAATAAAATGTTTTTTTTTCCATGAAGTTTTTAAAGCACCCTCATGTCAAAATGTCACATGATACCCCATAAATATACACAATGACTGTTTGCCAAATAAAAACAAAATAAATTTTAAAAGATTTTATAATGTGGATTTAAAAAAAGTCTCTGAGAGGCACCCTGTGCTTGTCGTTGAGCTCTGAGGATTTCTGTGTCCCCACCCCTGGAACTAGGCAATAGCCCCTCTGACGTTTCTTATACAAAGTCCGAAGTGGAACTGTAGGCACTGGCATTGTGGCAAGGTAGGTTAAGCCATTGATTGCGACAGTGGCGCCCAGTATTGCAGTCAGCTGGAATCCCAGCTGCTCTTGCCGATGTGCTTGGGAGGGCAGGAGAGAATGGCCCTAGTACTGGGGCCCTGACACCCACATGGGAGACCTGGATGGAGGTCCCGGCTCCTGGCTTTGGCTTGTCCCAGCCTCAGCCATTGTGGCCATCTAGGGAGTGAACCAGCAGATGGAAGAGCTCCCTCTGCCTTTCAAAACGGAGGAGGAGGAGGAGGAGGAGGAGGAGGAGGAGGAGGAGGAGGAGGAGGAAAAGAAGGAGGAGGAGAAGGAGAAAGAAGACAGAATGGAACTGAGAAGGGTAAGGTTGGGGACACTTCTAGTTGTTGGCTTTCTTGGTCCCTATAGCCATGGGGTAGGGGTTTTATAATTGCTTTAATTTCTGATCACTCTTCTCTTTCTGTTTGTGGCAGTGCAAGTAGTCCATGGAAACTCATACAACCAGAGGCCCATGTCCCTTAAGGGCTTTCCATGGCCCTACTGGTGCTTGGGAAACTCCTCATCTGGTCACCTATCCAAATTTGTGCTCTCTCTCCTTGGGCTACTGTCTGCCCTGGGCACCCAGCATCAGAGTTACTGCCCCATGTAAAGCTGCACAAGTGCACACAGCTGTGCACCTGCAAGTGTGCAGTGTGGTGTGCTGCATATCTCCTGCATGGAATGGTGCTAAGAACTACTGGTGAGCATCCACTTCCCTTACCAGGGACTCTTCCTGCATCCAGTACACCCAAAGCCACGTGCCAGGTGGTCTTTCCCAGTGCGACCCAGTTGGTGGGACCTAGGCAGCATCCAGGATGAAAACTGGCAGGCACAGAAGATTCCCAAGTCAGTACTGAGCTACCAGCCCAGTTTGGAAGTTTTGTGATGGACTGGCAAGGCAGACAAGAGAAAGGATATCGGAGTGAGTTAGGCAGTGTGTCAAGAACAGGCGAAATCAAAAGGGAGAGTTAGGATGTGGGAGTAAGACATGCCAGCTGAGAGAAAGACAACTCACTGTAGGGTCTTCATTGCATCGTGGCGATGCAGGTGACTCCAGGGTGGAGTTCCAAGAGGCCCCCGGCACCTAGCTGAGTGGTCCAGGACATATACAGCATGATGACTGTAGGGTGCCCTGTAGCTGCCAGCCTCTTGACTGGCCATTGCTGATTGGGTCCTGATTTTCACCAGACCTGGCCCATAATGGACCAGTTTGTGCATCCCCCTACGTAACGTCCCTTTGAAACGTGAGCTCCATGTTAGGTCACTGTTGACTGGTTCCTGGTTAAACCAAACAAATTCAGGCTCTGCTGGCTCCCTGATTCATTTACATAGAACAACTCATTAGCATAGATCTCAACCAAACAAGCAAGCTTGCTTCTTTAGAAACACATAAAAATCCCAAGCCAGGCAGTCCTAGCTAGCAAACCCCTGGGGACCCCTCCCGGGTGCTGGGAGCTTTCTCTGCTTTCAATGAACTTCCTTTGCATTGCTCACCCTTTCTTGTCTGCGAGCCTCATGCTTTGAGGTCATGAGTCAGAGAACCTGGCAGAGAGGAGATAACACCAAATTCTGCAACACTCCTCCATGAACCCAGCAGAGAGGAGAAGCCATGATCCAACAGGAGAGGAAAGGTTGGACTGTAGAAAACCGCAACACACAGAGCTGCAACACAAAGAGCTGTGACACAGGAGCCGTGGCACTCATAAAGAACCCAATGAGGACAATCTGTCACCTTTCTCAGGGTCGAGACACAGACCCAAGTGATGGGAGCCACAGGTGACTCCTACCTCAGTGGTGCCTTCTTCATCTGACCTTGGTTCTGAGGCCTTGAACCTGCATCCTCTCCGTGAGGCTCTGGCAAAATAAAACACAAGCAGGCCTTCCCCAGCCTCTCAGAGAACCGAAACCCTTCTCAGCGGGACAGGGCTTCTCGCAGGCCTTTAGGAAACAACTTAGAGACCGTCCGCCTCCCCGGTTAAGCGTGGATGTGGTGCTCCTTTTATCTTGCTGCGCACTCGGGTAGTCTCAGGTAGTCTGGGTCAACGTGGTTCCTTCCTGAGCCCGGCTGTTTCACCTTGTTCAGCTCTGTTGTTTAGCACTTGTTTGCATCGAGCTGTTACCTGCCTTGCTGCGGCTTCCAGCTCTCTCTGGGAATCAGGCGTGACCTAATTCCTCTTCTTTCTGATCAAAAAGCATTTATGGAAAGGGCTTCCAAAAGTTCATGGACAATGGAATTAAAAGATAATGCACATTTTCCATATGCTTTTCCAAGCCCCTTCACATGCGGAGGAGACAAAGCATTAAGACACAGCATCTGTTCTCGGGGAGCCTGTGGTCTTGTAGGAGGCCATGGACGCACAGAGAGATGTCTACCATGTCAGAGAGGTGCACACAGTACTGGAAACACTGAGAACAGGGCCCTACCCAGTCCCGACGGGTTCCTGTTCCATGTTCTTCCAAACTTCAGACAGTCCGCATCCTTCCCCTTCCTTCCAAGTTGTTCCCCCACTTAAAGCATCTCCTCTTCGCCCGTGCTAGTCTAGGGACCATTAGCAACTTCTTCCTCTTTCTGAGCCCACTCTTGGTGGCCTAGGTCCCCTTTAAACGTGTGTGGACATCCAGACACAGCAGTCCGGGTACGCTAAAAGGTAGATAAGCTGTACATTGTAGGTTCTTGTAGGTTCATTGTAGGATCGGATTCCTGGTTGGTCCCCACAGGGGTGCCTGAGCGCCCTCAGCACTTTTCGCAGAAGCTGCTGTTTGACCACAGCCACCTCCCCCTATGTCTGTGCAATCCATATTTGGGCCTAACGTGTGTCCCTATTAGATATCTTCATGTTGCGTTCATCTCTTCTCTTTGACCTATCAAGATCAGTTTATAGCATGATTCTGTCATCCAAATATTAGCTATAATTTGCTCACAGATTAGATGACCTTGCTTTTTCTATTTTTACCAGTGTCAGCAGTTCTTAACCTTTTTTTCTACATCCTAGGGGTATGAGCCTCACCCATTAATGACAGCACTTAATTACTGAAAGCGTTGGTATGAGGGGAGTGAGGAGCAGGACTACTTAATTATTAGGTTTGAGGGCAGGTGCAAATCGAAGCCCACCACTGCCCTCCCCTGACCCCCCACTCATAATTATGATTACTCACTTAGAATGGCTGGTTCAAGCTGCATGAACGATTATGTTGAAAATGCAATGGGACATCACTAACCGCGACACTCCAGATTGAACAGTTTACTGATGATTTTCAAAAGTTGTATCTGTGTGTGTGTGTGTGTGTGTATTCATCCAGTAATTAATCTTTTGGCTGCAAAGTGATCACAAGACAATTGTTAAATGCCTCATTAAGATCTACAATCTCACTGGGGCTGTTGGTGCTGCTTGAAATACCCAATACGGCTATAAGATGTGTACTCACAGTGACCTTCAGGTCAGGGTAATTTCATTATAGAAAAACTACCTTGGGGACACACCCATTCCCATCTTGCACCTGATGCCATGATATGGTTCCCAAAAAATGCATGGAAATGAGCAGTATGCATACCCAGCCCCAAAGTCACCTCTTTTGAATATTTAATTAAGCTCCACCCCAGACACCACCCCCTATGCCTCCCAACGGTGTAAAAAGACGGCCTGAATCTTATTGGGGGTGGGGGTCCTTTTTGTGTTTTGGCTGTTCTTCCATTGTCTCCTTTTCTCTCTCTAGCTGGCCTGACTTACTTCTTGAATGTATACCCTTGCTCTGCTTTAAGTAAATCCTGCTTCCTTACACACCTTCATGCTTCTACTTTGAATTCTTTTCATGCATGGAGGCAAGACCCTGGAATAAACCTGGCCAGGAGCCCCATTGCCCACAACACACACACACACACACACACCCATACATGCCTGTGCCAGAGTTCTTTCATGTGGAAGTAAAAATTCAGTATTAATAAGTGCTTTCGAAATTTAGGAATCACAACACAGAGGATACACAGGTTTGCAAAAGAGGCCAGGCCCTTCCTGGTAGCACTGAGCCCAGCTCTTGTCTCCAGCCCCAGCAGCATGTGTAGCTAATTATGTAATTTCCACACACTATCATAGATTTTCATGTTAGAGGCATTGTACCTTGGATACTCATTTCCTCAGGACTTTTCCTGGGTTGGTTTATTATCTCTATTTCTTTTAGTCAATTATATGTTAGTCTTTTTCATTTCCTCTGAAAAGTCAATAAAAACATAATTACAAGAGAGTTCTGGTAGCAAAGGCTGTCATCCATTTCATTGTCTGGGTTGTATAAGAAATGTTTATTTGTGAGCAGGCATTTCTTATTTGCATTGGCCTTGCCTTTGTGTGTGTACCCACTGCACAGCAAAATCCCCTTCCTGGCGTGGGGAGAGGGAGGCTTCTGCAATGAAGGCCATGTGGCAGCCACTGAACAGGTGGCCTTAGCCGCCCCAGATTAACCCTTTCACGTAAGGAGTTTGCTCACTGCTTTCACCAGCACAGGCGACAGTATTTATCAGGCTGGTACTGGAGACAAAGGAAACAGCTTTTACAAGATGGACCCACGTTTGTGAGGTGTGCCACCTATTCTCTTGGAAAAGAGAACAAGGAACCCAAGAAGGAAGTTTGTGATCAGATACATATTTCTGTTCCATCTGCTGCATTGAGAACAGCAGGCTCAGCCCAAAGCCCGCAGGGATGACAGTGACAATGCCCTCGAGGAACTTAAAACTCAGTTAGGAAAATCCTCATCTCTTTTAAATGTTTTCTGTTTGTAAAGATGACATATGTTTTGGCAGGAAATTTGGAAAATATATAAAAATATAAGAAAGAAAATTTAAATCACCCATATGCCACCACCAGGAGATGATCACCATCAACATTTGGCATGGGCTTTTTTTTTTTTTTAATGTGTACATACTTAAATTTCTCTTTGCAAAGTTTGATCATGTTATACATGTTTACATATACATTCTCACATACAATAGTTAAAACATTTTCCAAAATCATTAAATAGTATTAAAATTATCCAATGGATAGGAGATATTACATCGTTTGGGTACATAACAATTTTGACAAACAGTTTTTGAAAATTGTGTTGATTAAAATCATTGCCTTTTACAAACAATATTGTTTATATCTTCCTGCATACAGTTCTATGTTCGACAAGAAATATTTCTCCAGGAGAATCTTCTAGATGTTAATTTAATAGACTGGAAAATATAAATATAATAGAAGGTAGAGGCAGGTGTTTGGTGCAGTGGGTTAAGCCCACATCCCATATCAGAGTGCCTAGTTCAAGTCCTGGCTACGCCAAGCTTCAGATTCACCTTCTGGTGAACGTACCTGAGATACAACCCATGATGACCCAAGTACTTGGGTACCTGCCACCCACATGGAGCTCACCCTATCCTGACCTCTTCCAAATGGGTGACAGGGGTCCAAGCACTTGAGCCATCTTCTGCTACTTTCCCATGTAGATTAGTGGGAGCTGCATCAGAAGCAGTTATTTCTTTGGAATTAGAACTGGCACTCTGTTACGGGATGCCAGCAGTGTCACTACACCAGCCTCATTCATTCTGTCTTGAACATGTAATTTGGTCTATTTGCAATGTATTCTAACATATGACATAAAGTAAAATTTGGTTTTATGTTCATTCCAAGTGATTCTCCAGTTTGCCCTCATGCTCTTTCATTTCTCCTGCAGTCAGTTTGAAATAGCATCTTAAGGGGCCGGTGCTGTGGCGTAGCCGGTGAGGCTGCCACGTGTGGCTCTGGCATCCCACATGGGCATTGCTTCAAGTCCCTGCTGCTTCACTTCTGATCCAGCTCCATGTTAATGCACCTGGGAAGGCAGTAGAGGATGACCCAAGTCCTTGGGCCCCTGAACCCACATGGGAGACTCGAAAAAAGCTCCTGGCTCCTGGCTCCTGGCTTCAGCCCGGCCCAGCCCCCAGCCATTGTGGCCATTTGGGGAGTGAACCAGCAGATTGAAGATCTCTCTCTCTCTCTCTCTCTCTCTCTCTTCCTAACTCTACATTTAAAAAAGAAAAAGAAAAAAGTAATAGCATCTTAATCACACACTAAATTCCTGTTAGACACACTCAGGTAGTAGTTTAGTTTTGTTTTTCTGTTCCACTAGTATGTCAGTCTACTGAAGTCATTGTGTTTTATTTTTTGTGGTCAAATCATACATTCTGACATCTGTCATTATGGCCCCTTCTCCCTTATGTCCTGTGTTTCATAATTTTGTTTGGTCTTCCAAATAAACATTTAAATCATTTTGTTAAAATATGTCACTTGTAATTGATCTCATTAAATTTAGGTTTATTTGGGAAGAACTTATCTCTTTAATATGTTGAGAGCATTCCATGTGACATGGACAGACTGAACACGCATGCATATTTCCACATGTGATGCTCCAATAACATTGACACAGCAACATAAAACTTGGTACCCATAGTAATTCAGAGAGTGGACAAGGAAATCCAAGGACATGAGATTGCAACAAATTCCTGGAGAACGAACAGCAGAGGGAAGCTGCAGGCTGCACGGTGATGGTCCAGAGAGACCCTGTATCAGGAGAAGGCAAACACGTCGGAGGGTGGAGTTGGGGTTAGGCCTGGAAACAGCAATAATTGAACTTCTGCAGGTAGACCAGATGACTCCTGTGTGCTTTCCAAAACCCCACAGGGAGAAAAGCCCAAGTATAGGCCCAGGAAAAATAGGAGCATCTTTCCTAAGTAGTTGCACAAGTTGTCTGGGGGAAACCAGAGAGCCTGTGTGGGTTCTAGCAACTTCTTTTAAACATTTAGTTCTGTGTCTTTTCCAAAGGCAATTATCTTGATACCTGTTTTGAAGACCACATTCTACTTCTTTCTTGCAGAACCCTTTCCTAGACTAAATATTGGTTTTCGTTTTTCCCCATGGACAGGTGGGTGAATTCTCTGCATCTGGTTACTCTCAGAATTTTCCTCTCATATCTTACTTGAGAGATAGTTGCTTTAATTTATATCATTACCAGTGATCTTTTTTTTAAAAGATTTATTTATTTGTTTGAAAATCAGAGTTACAGAGAGAGAGACAGAGAAACAAAGAGAGAGAAGTCTTCCAGCTTCTGGTTTGAACCCCAAATGGCTGCAATGGCCAGGGCTTGGGCAGGCCAAAGTCAGGAGCCAGGAGCTCCTCTGGGTCTCCCACGTGGGTGGCAGGAGCCCAGGAACCTGGGCCATCCCCCGTTGCTTTCCCAGGTGCATAAGCAGGGAGCTGGACTGGAAGTGGGGCAACCTGGACAGGAACCAGCTCCCATATGGTGCTCATTCTTTAAATTAAGTGCCCATTCTTTAAATTCAGGGCTTCTGCTGAGGTGGCTTCCAAGATTCCTTCCTGTCTTGTGAGGGAGAAGGTATGAGGCTGTGCTTCCTCAGTGTGGCTCTGTGTCTATATAATATCTGGTGGATATACCAATGACACCATCCATGTAATTTCTGTCATATAATTAACACTTCCCCTAGGTTACAGTCCTGACTTTGTCATTTTCATTCAGGTATAGAAAACAGACTGTCAGACACCTGGGTTCACCTCTCCTTACCTGGCAGAGTGAAATCATTATTTAAAACATTTTTGCATGTATTCAAATTATGTGAGTTCTGATGGTCACAGGAAGTCATAGGATACGTAACAGCTGGTTGAAGGATGGGTGGGATTCAGACTGATAGAGTACATTATGGGGTGTTTCCTGGGTCGGGCCCAAGTGTGAAGACAGAGTTGGAGTCACAAAGACAGGTGTCTCGCTCCCCGGGAGGACTCATACAGGGTAGCCATGGTAGATTACTTTGGGAAGACAGATGGTTGCGAGGTGATTATGGGCTGAGTGCTGAGAAGGGAGTTTGCATTATGTGCTATAAATCACAGTGAGCAGAAGTTGCACGTGGAGAAAGATGTGCTCTGGAAAGACAGGCAATCCCCAAGGGGAAGAATCTGTCTTACCAGTTGTAGGGAGGGCCAACCCAGAGTGCCCGCGAGGCATCCCTCTGCTGGAGAGCTGCCCCCTGCACATTGTGGATCCAAAGTCAACTCCATAAGTCATCGTTTAAGCCAGCACCACAAACAGAGAGCAAGAAAAGGAAAGTCCCTCCCTTTAGACAGAAGACAGAGCACTGTAGGAGAATATCACAGTTGGAGGAGATTGTTGTGCCGGGATCTCAAGTATTTGCTCACTGCTTAGAGCAGTGGTGGATATAGCTTGGAGAAGAACCAGGAAGAGGAGCAGGTGTCAAACCCAGACAGCCACACCTGAGTAAAGGGGACAAAGCAGCAAAGAACAATGTGGTTGGGCCCAGGCAGGTGAGCCAGTGTCACAAGATCTGAGGCTCCACCACCATCTGATGTGCAGGCAATTTCTCAAGGAAGTGGTGCGGCAATCGGCATTGTTTTTCAGTAGTGCCTATGTCAGCCTGAGGCTTTGGCCAGTGTTCAGCAGAAATGGAAGCAGAAGAACCCCGTATGACTATTTAACTTTGCCTTTATTCAGTTGATGGAGATAAACGAAAGCTAAAATCACAAAGTAAAAGGAATAGTCACACCTCCAGAGGATAATTTGGAATTTTTCCATACTACAAGGCTGATCTTTAACATGTGTCCAAGTAACACAAATGTTTTTTCTTTATAAATTTTCTTTAAAATAAGAATATATATTGATGTTTTTTCGTATACACATGCTAAGTATGTATATGAAGGGACTTCAGAAACTTCATGGAAAGAATGAAATGAAAAGATAAAAAAATTGTATTTCTCAACATAATTCAACACAATCCATCAAATTCAAGACCTTGTGAACAATAATACCAGCCATTTAGTGCGTCCTAAAAGAATCACAGGTTCTGGGAATTTAACAATGTCAACGCAGTCTCTTTTATGTTACTTTAAAGATTTTCTTTTTTAAATTAGGAAACAAAGTCAGAAGGAGTCAAACCAGGACTTCATGTGGATTTGTTAATGACTGTCAATTGCCCTGGCTGGATGAGAGGAGTGAGTGGGAACACTGTCATGGTTGAGACAGGCTCTCTGGGGAGCTTTCTCAAATATTTTTCTGCTAACATTTTGGCACATGTTCTCGAAACACCTTTATAGTAAGCATATATTATTGTCCCATGGCCCTACAGAAAGCCTGCCAGCAAAAATGCCTTGAGCACCCCAAAAAGTCTTTGCCGTGAACTTTGCTTGTGACTCATCAGCTTTTACTTTGACAGGACCGCTTCTACCTCTTGGTAGCCACTATTTTGGTTGTGCTTTGTCTTCAAGATTGCATATATAACATCCTGTTTCATCTCCTGTTATGGTTCTTGGAAAAAATGCTTCAAGGTCGTGACCCCACTTGTTTAAAATTCCCCTGGAAAACTCTTCTCTTGCCCACGGATGGCACGCATCGAGGAGAAAGCTTGCTCCACTTTCATTATTCAGTCAGAATTGTGTGAGCTGAACCAGCAGAGATGTCCATGGTGTTGGCTGTTATTTCTGATGTGAATTGTTGGTCCGCCTCAGTTAAGGCATAAAGAAGATTAATTTTTTCCTTGTGAACTGATATGGATGCTCTGCTGCTGTGGGCTTGATCTTTGGTGTTGTCTCATCTCTTTTTCAAATGAGATCCATTTGTAAACTGTTGATTTCTTTGAGGCATTCTCCCCATGAACTTTTCATAAAGCATTGAAGATTTCACCATTCTTCCATCTTAATTTCACCATCAATTTGATATTTGTTCTTGATTCAATTTTAGCAGGATTCATGTTGTTCTGATAGGGGCTCTTTCAAACTAGCGTCTTTTATCTTCATGCCTCAAACTAGATCTTGTTTTACATATTATAGCAAATTAGTGTGAGTCTATTCTGGCGCAAAAAAATTTTAATACCCATATATAGTTTTTCCCTAGTTTGCATTTTTCTCTTTTTCTCAGATTTATTTATATAGTTGAAAGACAGAGTGACAGAGAAAGAGATCTTCCATCCACTGCTTCGCTCCCCCAAATGGCTGCAAAAGCCAGGGCTGGGCCAGGCTGAAGCCAGGAGCCTGGAGTCCCAGTTGGGTCTCCCCCGTGGATGGCAGGGAAGCAAGCAGTTGGCCATGATGTGATGCTTCCCCAGGTGCATTAGCAAGGAGCTAGATCAGAAGCAGAGCAGCTGTGACTCAGACTGGTGCTCTGATTTGGAATACCTCCATCACAAGCAGTGGCTTAATCTGCTGTGCCACAGCACTGCCCCCATAGGTTGCGTTTTTCATGAACCTTTGGAAAACCCCTCATACATGCTCATTGTAAAACACAATTAAATAAAAATCATATTATTTTCACTATCTCAAATGTTAGCTAATTGGCACATTCTTCCGGTCTTCATATATACATATGTAATTGTAGATCTATATGTACATGTGGATATTAAACATAAAATATAAAATGCATAAATATATACATGCACATGTATTCATACATGCAAACATCATAAAAATGAGGTTTTACTGTACATTCTGTTTGATAGCCTTAAGCAGTATAAATTCCAAGATACTGAAGCAATCTCTCTCCTTGGCAAAAATAATAAAAATAAAACAATGAAATTGTTAAAGCTCCTTTCCTGCAGAGATAATAATAGCCATGTGCTAAAATACACCGGCCACTGGGGTTGCGAGGCGGGCGGATGCTACTTCTCTGTAAGGAGTGTGGTTTGATGTCGCAGTGTGCACAGAAAGCCATGCAAATGTTGCGTGTGTCCGCAGCTGCCGGGTGGAAACCACACCTTTTGAGAACTAAGAAGACTGAGGTGAGCAGGGAGGGCTGCATCCGGGCACTGCAGGAAGACCCACCCCTCATAGGAAGAGAGTAGAAAACCCAACATCACTGTGAGGTACTGAATGAAGTACAGTGACTCATCTAGGAAAGAACCCCGGAGTCTGTTAGTGGACCAGTGAACTAGGTGTCGTTTGAGCCCGTTCCTTCATTTTACAGTTGGCAGACACAGTCTCCCAGGTGCCATCCTAGTGCTGGTACAAACCAGGAAACCTTCCTGTCCTCTTTGAGCTTAGCTGGTAGTCAGGGGTTGCAAAAAACAAATAGAATTTGTAATCTATGTATAGTTTTTTTTTTCTATAATACACATTTTTATGAACTTTTTGAAGACCTCTTGTGTGCACACATTTCAAAAAACGT
This sequence comes from Lepus europaeus, assembly GCF_033115175.1. NCBI lineage: Eukaryota > Metazoa > Chordata > Mammalia > Lagomorpha > Leporidae > Lepus > Lepus europaeus. Next base: position 13,653,205 of record NC_084842.1, read on the forward strand.
TGGCACTAAAATAAACTTTTAATCCTAGTATCTGATATGTCTGATGGTAAAAAGAATAATGGGAAAAACAAAGTAGGGAAGTTGACTAAGGGGTCCCAGTGATAATGGGGGAGGTCTTAAGTACTGGGAGTCAGAAAAGTCCTCATCGAGAATTGTGAGTTTGAGCAGAGGCCTGGGGAAGCTGAGGGAGTGAGCTGTGGGCTAACTGGCCAGCAATGGCATTGCAGGCAGTCAGGAGTGTGCAAGGGCCCGGGGAGAGCCTGCCTGGAGCGGTCAGGGAGCAGGAAGCTCATCAGTGTGTTGGAACCAGAGGGAGAAAGGAGAGATGGAGGAGCAGCTTGGAGAGGCTCTTACAAGCTACCGAGCAGTTTTGGAAGGCACTGGCAGATTTTGGACAGCAGTGTGCCATAATTTGAGTTCCAGCCCCTCTCAGGAGCACAAGTAAGTGTAGAAGCAGGGATCCCTGTAGGGCAGTCAGGGAGAGGCGCCCCGGGGAGGAACCTCCTGGGAGGAGAACAGGAGCCACCTGCTCCTCCAGCCAGCCAGCCAGCCAGGGAGGAAGGAGCTCCAGCTCTTGACCTTGGAGCCCTTGGTGAGGCCTGAGGATGACTGCAGGAAAGGAAAGAGAACAAGAAGGATCCTGATGATGGGGCCACTGGTCAGGGCAGGCACTGGAGGGAGCAGGCAGCAGACCCAAGTGCAGCTCAGCTCGCTCACTGTGCAGCCCGCAGAGCTGCTCCGGGGGTCCAGGTGCCTGCTCTGATCATCTCCCTGACATGCTTGGTTCGTTCTGTCATCTGAACCCCTTGGGCCAGCCTGTTGGATGCTCATTAGGGTTACTTCTCTTTAATTCAGCTTCAGAGCTATAAGGAGAGACACGGTTTAAGCAGTCAGTTGAGCTGTAGTCAGTCCCAGCTGCTGACGTTACCTGGGCAAGGAAGCTTATGCTGTGTGTTTCCTTGTTGCTGACTGTTGGCTTACCTCTCTGGTTGTCCTCCACATTTTAAGTAACTCTATGTCCTGCAAGATTTGCCATCTGCTGAAAGCCACGTAGAGATGAGAAAGGGAACAAAGAATAGCAGGGGCATGTTGTGGTTGGAAAATGTACAGCTACAGTTTTTTTCTAAACTGACTGCAGATTCATTGCCCAACCCAAGTCACCTTTCTATCAAATGCAAAAATAATATCTTCCACTAATCAAACACAGAGAGATCCCACAAACACCCAGAGATCCATCCAGGCCTTCCTGGTTTGAAAATTGGTGCTTTTGACGTTGTCGGTTGTGTATCTCCAAGAGATTCTGATAGCTGTGCAAGCAACAGTGATGGAGTGGACCCACTGTGGTCCAGTCCTTTACTTACGGGATAAGATTGTCACTTCCGGTTTGTGGCCCACTCCTCGGCTGTGGCCCAGTGGCTATTTTTATATGGTCCTAAATAGACCTGCTTGGTGTGTTCAGCTGCCACGATAGAATTCCACAGCCCAGGTGGCTCAAACAACACACATTTATTTCCCCACAGTTCTGGAGCCTGAGGGTCCCAGGTCAAGTGCAAGATCACAGAACCTCCAGGGCTCGTGACTTCCGAGACCTCTCTCCTTAGCTTGCAGCTGGATTCCTGGTAACCACACCCTCACGAGGTTTTTACTGTGTGTGTATGCATGTCTGTGTCCAGCACTCCTCTTCTAAGAATACCTCAGATTAAATTAGGGTCCACCCTAGAGACCTCATTTTTAACAAAATTCTTTAAAGACTGTATTTTCAAATATGACAGGCAATTTGGGGAAGAATAAAATGCTGCCCATAAAAAGGCCTAATCATCCATTTGACAAGCATTGACTGAGCTCAGCTGGTAAGGGCACAGTCAAGGTCCTATTGATTTTGTTACGAGCCAGTTGGCTTTGGCTTCATGCATAACCCTGCCCAAGGACAGACAAGAGTGTGGATGGAGCGGGACAGAGTACCATCGCTGGTGCTAGTCAGCCCCCAGCAGGTGCAGAGGTTGCATCAAGACAGCATCTTCGGGGATGGAGACAGACACAGTCCAGCAGGACAAATGCTGTTGGGCACAGTTGGTGGCCCAGGGCTATGACATCCCATAGAGGCTTTCCTCTTTGAGCTGCTGTCTTGGGGGCATACTGTACTGGTATGGTGCTCAGAAGACACTTGGGGAATATGGGTTCATGTGCCTTAAAGCTAAGGGGTGATTGAATATTTGATGGCATTAGCAATGACATGAATCAGTCCTTGGAATGAAGTAGCCACGGTCATGACCAGGTACTATGGGATGGTGAGCAGAGAGGGATAATCAGACAGTGGGAGAGGTAAAAGAGGGGGTGTCGAGCCGGTGCCGCAGCTCACTAGGCTAATCCTCCACCTTGCAGCGCCGGCACACCAGGTTCTAGTACCGGTCGGGGCACCAATCCTGTCCCGGTTGCCCCTCTTCCAGGCCAGCTCTCTGCTATGGCCCGGGAGTGCAGTGGAGTATGGCCCAAGTGCTTGGGCCCTGCACCCCATGGGAGACCAGGAGAAGCACCTGGCTCCTGCCATCGGATCAGCGTGGTGCGCTGGCCGCAGCGCGCCTACCGCGGTGGCCGTTGGAGGGTGAACCAACGGCAAAAGGAAGACCTTTCTCTCTGTCTCTCTCTCACTGTCCACTCTGCCTGTCAAAAAAAAAAAAAAAAAAAAAAAAGAGGGGGTGTCCTGAGACACTCAGCCAAGGGCGAGAGGAATGCCTAACTGAGAAGCAGAGACAAATGTACACACCGAAGCAATGTTGGACACAATCATGGGCTGGTTTTTATAACCATAAACTTCATATGTCCATAATATGAGGGAATTTCAAAATGTGGAAAAGGCAATGAAAGATAAGTTTACTTGGAAGCAAATTTAGTTTATGAATATAGTTATGAAAAACTATGCATGGATTTCAATTTCTTTGTAAGATTTATTTATTTGAAAGGTGGAATTACAGAGGCAGAGAGAGAGAGAGAGAGAGAGAGAGAGAGATTGATCTTCCATCTTCTGGTTCGCTCCCCAAATAGCTACAATGGCTGGAGCTGGGCAATCCAAAGCCAGGAACCTGGAACTTCTTCCAGGTCTCCTACATGGGTGCAGAGGCTGAAGGACTTGGGCCATCTTCTACTGCTTTACCAGGTCAGAGCAGAGGGCTGGCTTGGAAGTGGAGCAGCCAGGATGCAAACCAGTACCCATATGGGATGCCAGCACTTCAAGTGGCAGCTTTACCTGCTATGCCACAGTGCCAGCCCCTGGATTTCAATTTTTAAAAAAAAAATTATTTACTTGAAAAGCAGAGCAACAGATATGGAGGTAGAGACAGAAATAGTGGGGTGGGGGGAGCGGGTAGGGGGAGACATCTTCCATTCATTGATTCACTTCCCAAATGGCCAACAGCCAAGAGCTAGGAAATCCATTGTTATCTACCACCTGCATGATTGGGGCCCAAACACTGGACCGTGATCATCTGCTGACTTCCCAATCTGCTGGATTGGAAGCAGAGCAGCCAGAACTTGACCCCATACTCCAATATGGGACGCTGGCATCACCAGTGGTGGCTTAACCCTCTGCACCACAATGCTGGGCCTGGATTTCAATTTTTTTACACCCCAATAGACTTATCTTTTAATTTTGCTATTTCACAAACTTTCCGAAATAGTCTCATAAATATGATTTTAATTTGCCACCAAACTTGTTTGGCAAGTAGGGCAGGTATTACTGATCCTGTCCATTAACTGAGGCAGTGAAATGGCTGGCTAAGGCCTCACACCAAATTAAACAGAAACTTTCCTGATTCCCTGCCCTGAGCGCAGTCGCCTTTCAGCACTGAGACTGGTTGTGGAATCCGTCAGCAGTGATCTGCTACGGAGCTCACCTAATCCTTTTAGGTGTTACGAGAGAAGGTGTTCTGCTGGGTGTGGGTCTTGCCCTGCTGCCTGTCATGTGTCAAGAGACAGTTCAGAGGAGGTCACCCCACGGCACCGCTAATCCCTGAATATGACTTTCACCTGGGTCACGGGGAAGCACAAGAAAGTCTTCCCCTCTTCAAAATTGTCTAGAGCTTAGGAACAATGTTAGGCAGCCTACTCTCTGTCTAGTTCCTCTGGGCCACCCTTTGGCCCTTCTTGACTCCTCAGACTGGAAGTTTCTACCAAGCAAAAGACAACTCTGGTATTTCCCAGCTACCCCCAAAGCACAGGTACTCCAGGCTGGTTCCCCGGAAGCCCTGCTTGACCCACTAGACCAAAGGCAGGTACCCAGTCCTCCACTCCATGGCTCCCAGCACTCTCACAGCATCAACAGCTTTGATTGGCAGTTGCCCATTCGGCTTCCTGGGTCCCCTACCAGACTGTGCTGCTCATGGGCCAGGACCAGTCCACACAGATTATCAGTTTACTCCCAGGCTGATCACAGTTCTCAGGACTACTTGGAAAGAGGAAACAAAAGAGGTAGGGAGATTTTAAAAGGTCTTCACTTCTGCTTGCCATAAGTTCCTCTCCAGTTGAAGACTTTTAGAAGAAAGTGAGGGAGGAGGGATCATATTTTCCAGGAGCAGGTCCAGGATGGTCCCACTGTGACTATGATTCCCAAGAAACCTGGACGAAAGGGTGAGTGGTAAGAGGTAGATGAGGGCCACCCAAAGATCACCTACTTGGTTAGAAGGAAAGACAAATGGAGGAAGAGGGATCCTTTCCTGGGCATTGGTCGAGGGTGAAGTGGAAGTCCAGTGGAACTGCAGTAACAGCTGTTGATCGTAGTGAAGACTAAAAGGGTTGGTGGGGTCTACCGCGGACGGCTCTTCTTGGCAGCTGCAGGTGGATGTGGCCAGCACAATTCAGAATATGAACCATTTGAAAAAGACTGGATGAGCCAAATCTAAACAGGAGGAATGCGAATCCCAAGAAATGAGAAAACGCCATGACCTTTATTCAAACCCCAATACAAATCACATTTAAAGAGGCCATTGATCTACGTGTGATGCCTGCCATGTCCCAACTCTAAAACAGAGGCTGTTCCAGCCCATCTCACACATGACTGTTATGTAGAATGAGCCATAAAAAATAGCAGTGAAGCACTTTGCACCCATAAATTGCTACACAACTGGTACTTACCACTACTTCCCATCATTTAATGTCTGAAAATAAATGTCTGCCATTTATAATAATTTTATGTGACTTTAATGGCTGCTAGTTCTTCCCAAATATAGCAGTAGAATTGGCTCTAGGTGGAAGCCAGAGATTGCCTTGCAGTTGAAACTGCTTTATTAAAATAAATTTGTTTTTGAGTCCCTCACATTGAAAAGAATTTGTTTGCATATCTAGAAGGCTCTATAGGTAGGTAAAATGTTTTACTCTGTTTTTGCCCAAGAATAAATCCATCACACAGTTGATAGTAAATATGTGTTTATTGAATGAATTGATGATTATATGTGGTTCAAGATGAACTAAGGCTACAAACTTCTAGGTGGAGTGGGAACCATCAAACATTGTCCCTAGCCCTGATCTATTGTTCCATGACTGGAGTAAGGTCATTGGCACTGTTAGGGAACTGGCCTAGGCTATTTCAATATGTGCATTTCTCTAAAGAGCAGCACTGTCAGGTTTGAATCTTCCCCCATATGCACTATAAAAACTGTTCTTATTTTGCATTCATGGATCATTTAGCCATTTTCTTGGAAAATACCAGCTCTACTTCATTAGACAGAGTAAATCTTCTGTACCTTCCTCCATCCATTAACAAAAACAACAAAAACAAAAACACCTGCCCTACATCCTCTGGTCACCAGGCTCTCATCTCTAAAGTGTAGGGGCTGGTCCACATGACTCCTGCCAACCTAACACACTGCGAATCTATCTGGACCCCTTGAGCTAGTGTCCGCCAACAGGGTGGATTCATTTCAAGATGAAATGGATGGATGGGGAAGGAGCTGTGGAGCAGCCTCAGCTGTTTAATTCTGTGCCTGACAATTCAATTCACCTGTGCACCTTCCTGAATCACAGCCTCCAATATGCTGCAACCTCCTGACAGCTGGGGCTCCATTTGCTGTGTTGAGGCAAGATACGTATTTTGCAACCACTCTGTCTCACCCACGCAGGAAACCATTCACCTTCTGTTGACCTAGCAATCAAATTAGGAGCTCAACAGAGAAACTGGAGGTGGTGGGGGCAGCATGGGCTCATTGTTCAGATTTATGTGCAGCCCCTCTGTAGACTCTCGCCCTAACACCACACACACACACTAATGCCTGAGAAAGAGGAGGATTTCTTCTAAGCCTTGAAATCATGGTGTGTTTCCAAAAGTCAACCCGAAGTCTATTCAACAGTTGCTGAGCTGTCATTCACTAGCTTAGTAGAGAGGAGGGGGCAGGATGTGGAAATGCCACACACTCTTACTGGGATTGCAGTCAAGAGCGAGGCGTAGCTCTTCATTTTGAGTTTAAAATAAAAAAAGAGACAAGATTGACAACTTGAAATATTGATATTGAGCCGCAGCCAACAGGTTCATAAAAATTAAGCAGTCCTTTTGCTTCTGCTCCTCTGTGTGGCTTCTCCGTGCAATCACAGCAGCTCTCCTTGTCATTATATAATCAATCTGGCCAGCGGCAATCAAAGACACTTGGAAATGCTGTTGACACGCTCTTCAGCAGCTCCCATTCATCTCTCTTGCCTCAATTTCTACTGAAATAACTGTGCGTTGTAACAAAATGCTTGGATTTGTGGAACAAGGGCTGTGGGATTGTGTCCATTTGGTCTACATTTGGTGTTGTGGTGACATTTTAATGAGATTTGCTCATTGCAAATGTCAGTTTGTGGGATGAACACAAACTCGCTTCCTCTAACACTGGCACCAGCAGCGTAGGGTAATACCAGGTACACAGAAGCACCTGCAGCTCTCTTATGTGTTTGGTTTGTTGGAAACAATGTGGAGCAAAGAACAGTGTTAAAAAAGAGCTAGAACAGTGAGTAGACAAGACAGGAAGTGTTGGAGGGGAGGAGGGTGGGGAGAGAGATACCAGGAATCTCCTCTCTGTTAGTTCTCGCCTCTTCCACTCAGAGCTGGAGGCATCAGTGGGACTTGGTTCCTGGGATACACTGCTGGCTGTGCATTCTCCTGCATTGCACACTCATTCAGATGTCTCAGGATGCAATGATTGCCAGAAGTGACTCTCTTTTTTTTTTTTTTTTTTTTTTGACAGGCAGAGTGGACAGTGAGAGAGACAGAGAGAAAGGTCTTCCTTCCATTGGTTCACCCCCAAAATGGCCGTCACAGCTGGTGCGTTACAGCCGGCACACTGCGCCGATCCGAAGCCAGGAGCCAGGTGCTTCCTCCTGGTCTCCCATGTGGGTGCAGGGCCCACACTTGGGCCATCCTCCACTGCCCTCCCGGGCCATAGCAGAGAGCTGGCCTGGAAGAGGAGCAGCCGGGACAGAATCCGGTGCCCCAACCGGGACTATAACCCCGGGGTGCTGGCGCTGTAGGTGGAGGATTAGCCTAGTGAGCCGCAGCACCGGCCAGAAGTGACTCTTGAAATAGAGACTACAGCATGAAGACCATCCTTTCAGACCTGATCAGCCACAAGCTTCCCTAGGTGGGTGTGCTGAAGCCCCCTGCCTCCCATCCCTCCCCAGGCTGTTAGAGCCCAGGTGGGCAATATGCAAGGAGCCGAGGATGGAAGGAGCCAACATCATTTGCTGCCCTAGGCACTTAGGGTGGCATTGGCAGTGGTGGGCCCAGCCAGTGAGAGCTCTCTTTGAGCCAATTGTTTGAGTTTCTCCTCCAATTCCAACTTCACCCTCCACTGATTCCCCCCTTGAACTTGAAGCCCTGTTCTGAGTGCAGGATGTGAAGGATGGGACCACAAGCCTGGCCCCACCCTGACTGCTGCAGCCTCCAGGAGATGATGGAGCCATGAGATGATGGAGACTCGGGGCATTTGATCTCACTAAATTGTCCATTTTTTAAATTACTGCTTTAATTGTATGTGCGACTCTGCTTTGTTGCCTTTCCGCTGTGATGTGCTTCTAACGACCAAGAAAGTCTGCTACACAGACTCAGACCTAATCTAAACTCAGGAGAGTAGAGCTTCATTGTAAGATGCCTTAAACACAGACATGTCAAATAGCTGAGGTCATTGGAAGAGGGTATAAACGCTGGCCCAGGATTAACATGGTGATTAATTTAATCTGCCTCATTCTCTTCTCCATTTCCCAGCAGACAATAACTGAGGTTTATGAACAGGGAAAAGCTTGGAGGTTCTGGAAAGGAGTCGGCAGTGTCTAGGCTGTGGAGCTGGGTGGCGATGAGTGGAGGTAAAGGACAATGCATGGTAGGGCCCAGGTCAGGGGCAGCCCACAAGGGGTCAGACTGAACTGTTGCCTTCCTTGCACCCTCTCCGCCCTGGCCCAGCATCCCAGGGCAGGGCTTCTATCATCCCAGCTCCAGTTGCAACATGATGCTGACTTAAGAGTAGACGCAGAATTCTCTGGGCAGAGCGTGGTCCCTTTGCGAGACTTCAGACCCCAGCCCTCAACTGCAAGGTTCCCCAGCCTCCTAGACTTTCGTCCAACTGTACACAAATCCTGGAGTCTGCCCTCTCTCCCTCAGGTGATATCATTCACCCCAGTGACTCCAGATCTCAGGAGAGCACCACACTTTCACTGAAAAAGGTGGAACCCAGGGCCAGCCAATGGGAGAGACTCGAGGTGAAGTCTTAGAAGACTCTCACATTTGAAGAGTCCCTGAACTAAGGACGGGTCTTCCTGTAAGCACATCCCTGAAAGACTGGCACCCAGGAAAGCCCAGCCAAGCTTTGGTATCCGGAGTTTTTAATGGGAGTTTCACGAGGGCAGGTGTGATGGATGGAGGCACGGGCCACATGATGGATGTCAGTCCACAGCCTCCCCCAACCCTCTGATCATGGGGCTGCACCTCCTAGCAGGACCAGCTCCCATCCTAAAACTGGGTGGGCTAGTTCATTAGCCTACACTCAGGGGTGAGCCCAGGGGCCCACCAGGCGTGACAGAGACACTTCTCTCACTCGGGAAATTCCAATGGTTTAAAACCTAGGCCAAGGCCAGACAAGTCTTTAATGTAGGACACCTGCCTTCAACCTCTCCCCAAAAAACCAGGCTGGGTACCCAGCCCCGACCGTGATCTCTCTTACCTAATTATTTACAAGTAGAAGTAGGCTTCCTTTTGCCAAACCCAAACTAATACTTAAAAACAGAGGCAGAAGCACATTTTGTTTCACAAATTTGCTTTACCATGGGGTTTCTTTTTGCTCAATCTCCCCAAGGCATTTAAACTCTAATAATAGCTCCGTTTCTTGCATGCTTGCTGTGAGCAGTCGTGCACATGGAGGTCACAGGCACTAGAGGACACAGCTGTGTCCAGCTCCAGCCCAGCTGCTTCTCAGCGTGTGGAGCCTGCAGGGCGGCCCTAGGGTGTGTGGCCCAGAATGGCTATTTTTTTTTCTTTTTCTTTCCCTGAAACCTTTTATTTAAGGTGTACAAACTTCATGCATTTCATAAATAGAAATTTAAGAACTCAATGATTCTTCTACCCTATCCTCCCTCCCACTCACACTTCCACCATTCTTCCTCCTCCTTCTTTCTCCTATTCCCATTCTTATTTTTTACTTAGATTTATTTTCAATTAACTGTATACACATAAGATTAACCCTACACTAAGTAAAGAGCTCAATGATAGTATGTAAAAAAATAATAATAATATTGCTTGGCCGGCGCCATGGCTCACTTGGTTAGTCCTCCGCCTGCGGTGCCGACATCCCATATTGGTGCCGGGTTCTAGTCCCAGTTGCTCCTCTTCCAGTCCAGATCTCTGCTGTGGCCCGGGAGGGCAGTGGAGGATGGCCCAAGTGCTTGGGCCCCTGTACCTGCGTGGGAGACCGGAAAGAAGCACCTGGCTCCTGGCTTTGGATCAGCACAGCGCCAGCCGTAGCGGCTATTTGGGGAGTTAACCAGCAGAAGGAAGACCTCTCTCTCTCTCTCTCTCTCTCTCTCACTGTCCTTATCTCTACCTGTCAAATAAAAAAAATATTGCTCAACAGTAGAGACGAGGGCTACTCAAAGTCATTGCATCTCAAAGTGTCAATTTCACTTCTATAGATTACCTTTATTGCTCTATTAGTTATCACAGATCAGAGAGAACATATGGTATTTGTCCTTTTGGGACTGCTTTATTTCACTAAATATACTGTTTTCCAGTTTCATCCATTTTGTTGCAAATGATAGGATTTCATTTTTTTCAACCACTATGTAGTATTCCATGGTGCACATATCCCATAATTTTTTACCTAATCTTCAGTTGACGGGCATTTGGGTTGATTCCAAATCTTAGCCACTGTGGATTGAGCTGCAATAAACATGAGGTACAGATAATTCTTTCACATGCTGATTTCATTTCCCTTGGGTAAATTCCCAGGAGTGGCATGGCTGGGTCATATGATAGATCTATATTCAGATTTGTGAGGTATCTCCATACTTTCTTCTACAGTGGCCGTACCAGTTTACATTCCCACCAATAGTGGATTGGGGTACCTTTTCCCTACATCCTTGCCAGCATCTATTGTTTGTCGATTTCTGAATGAAAGCCATTCTAACAGGGGGGAGGTGGAACCTCATTGTGGTTTGATTTGCATTTCCCTGACGGCTAGTGATCCTGGGTATTTTTTCATGTGTCTGTTGGCCATTTGGATTCCTCTTTTGAGAAATGCCTGTTCAAGCAGAACAGCTATTTTGACCGGGACTGTCTTAGCACAAACTTCTGAGTCACCTTCAAATCATGGTGCCAGGGCCATTCCAGAGTCTTAGGAAATCCCAAGAGATATTCTCCTGGCCAGCAGGCTCATCCCACTTGGGGTAGGGGTTGGGAGGCACCCTTTTGAATTATGGCCCAACCCTGAGCCCTTGGACAACTCGTTGGGTGCAATCTTGAGGCTCCTAGGGCAGATGGTCACCCTCAAGAAGTGGAATACATGCAGTTCTAGGGAGAAGTAGGACCACAACCCTGAGTGTCCTCACTGCTTCTGAGGTATGGGAGGGCCTGAGCATGGAGCAGTAGCTGCCCCAGTCCCTTGGGTTTTCCAGGGCCTAAGGGTGCTGCTGGAATCGCGAGAACTACTTAAGGTCTGTGTGTCTGTTTCCTCATCTATTAAATGGGAATTCTAATAGCACTGATCCCTTTGATTCTATAGAAGGACAAAATGATTTAAAATATACAAAGTTCTGAGAAGTGGAGCCTGGCACAAAACCAGGTTCTGTGTAACTCTGTTTCACTTTTTTTGTTTTTTTTTTATTAAATGTTAACCTTCACTCAATTCACACAACTTTGTAAATTACTCGGTATTTTAATTCACATCTTTAGAGAATTAAAATAATTTGTCCAAGTTACTGTGTTCGTCTGCATTTTCGTGACTTGAACTAAAATCCCTGAGAGAAGCCACTCAGGAAGGAAGGGAGCTTACTGTGGCTCCCGGTTTGGAGGTTCACAGTCTAGGATCGGCAGCTCCACTGGTCTAGTGGAGCCCATGTGGAGAGCCCATGTGGAGGCAGGCCACTCAGCAGTCCTCAAGCCCCCTCCAAGGGCAAGCCCCTCCTGCTAGGCCCACCTCCCAGATGCCACAATCAGATAGACCTCTACCATCAACTATTAGCATTAATCCGTTAACCATTCACGTAGGAGTTTGAGATCTCCATGGGGTTGGGGTACCAAATCCTATTCCAACTTTTACAGTTATATCTATCTGGTGAGTGACTGAGTCAGGATTTGAATCCAGTTAGGCCTGACTCTCAGGCTGCCAGTTTCCTATATGCTGTAATAGTTTCAATTGCTCAAAAGTCAAATTTACAGTATCTGAAAAAAAAACAAAACATGGCTAATGCATACAAAAGTGCATTGGCGTGACCTCCTATGGAAGCAGAGGTATTTCTTTCTGGAGTGCAAAGTCAGAGAGATAGAAATCCTTACCTCTAAAGAACCTTCTAGAAGTAGCAGGGTAGAGCCTGTAATGCCAGCTCAGCTCTTTCGCAAGAATGTGAACACTGGAGAGGGAGGCACACCTGTTTTCAGCCCAGCGCCCAGTGCTGGATCCTGCCTTCATTCAGGGGGCTTCCCCTGCCAGGCACTGGGGACTCTGTCTGCTCTTGGATCCCCTGATGAATGTTTCAACATCTGTTCTTGACTTTGGGAGGGAGGTGTTTACAAAGGGGCATCCAGCCCACCTGTGGCTTTGGGAGGAACCACTTAGCAGCATGTTAAGTTGAACAAGTAATAGGTAATTCCAGAAGTAGCGGAGGCCAGTTTCATCAGGAGAAAAGGAATATTAGGTATAAAAGAGACACACGGTTGGAAGCTGGAGGAATCCACAAAAGCAAATCATCCAAAGTGGGATGAACCCACTGGCTTGGGGCCTGAGCAAAGTTAAGACTGTCTGTGCCAGGTACTAATTCTGAGGCTCGTATTTGGAGATTTGGAACAGGGAGACCAAGAGGAAAAGCAGGGGAAGGAAGTTACATCTTCTGCAACCAGAAGGAAGTGACCCAGCTAGGGCACCGTTGGAAGTATTCCTGTTGTACCAACGTCAAGGATGTTGCCAGTGAGTTCAGAAACTGAGTGGCCAAGGAGAGGCTGGCATTGTGGTTCAGCGGTTCAATCACTGCTTACAATGTCTGTTCATGTCCCAGCTGCTCCACTTCTGATCCAGCTCCCTGCTGATGTGCCTGGGAAAGCAGCAGAGGATGGCCCAAGTCCTTGGTCCCTGCTGTACCCACTTGGGAGACTTGGATGGAGTTCTGGGCTCCTGGCTGTGGCCTGGAGAGCCCGAGCCATTGTGGAGTGAACAAGAGAGTGGAAGATTGATTTCTCTGTCTCTGTCTGTCTCTGTCTCTGTTTCTGTCTCACTCTTTCTTTCACTCTGCCTTTCAAATAAATGAATGAATCTTAAAAAAAGAAAGAAGGAAAGAAAGGAAGGAAGGAGGGAAGGAAGGAAGGAAGGAAGGAAGGAGGGAAGGAAGGAGGGAAGGAGGGAAGGAAGGAGGGAAGGAAGGAAGGAGGGAAGGAAGGAGGGAAGGAAGGAAGGAAGAGACCAAGGAAGTATGGTTCTAGTGGAAACAGAATTCTACATCAACAGAACTGGAAACACTCCAGTTATGATTCTGAGGGGTAAGAGAGACTTTTTTGTGTGTGACTTTGCAGAGTTTTTATAGAACAAGAGTTTGCAAGGATTCCACAAGTTGGGAAGATCCGCACCTACAAACTGAATGTGAAAACCACAAAGACCACTCATGGAACTCTCAAGAGATCGAGCGCAGTTTAACTGCGGTCTCCGGCACGTCAGGGTAAGAATGACTTGGCGTTTCTATTTTTGATTCGGGGTGGTCCTGGAGACCTTTGCAAAGAGGTGGGAAATGAGCCTGGAGAGGGCAACTGTGAACGGGAAATGTCAGGACGGGGAGAAGGTACAAATGAATTAGCATGGAGCTGAGAGCCGCTGCGGACGAGAGAATGGGGCTCTGCAGGTCACGTCCTGGGGAATTGGTCAAGGTCATGTTGGCTGACAGGAGGTAAAGCAGGGACTGATCATTCAATCCCCTCGGCTGCATCAGTGAATGCCATCTAGTGCTGGGCCCTGGTGGTCTCCGCCATGGCCTCTACTTGCTCAAAACTGGGTACCAGCTACAGTCTAAGTAGTATTTGTCTTCAGGGTTCCCCATCCTTTCTCTCAGTCCCCAGTGGAAATCACTCCTACCCCAGGGTGCTGGGCTCTCCCAGTGTACGGGGCCTCCATTCACGGAATTGTTTGACAGCAGCAATAAGTTTATTCTACAGCCTTGTCAATTTTGTTTAAAAGATTTATTTATTTGAAAAAGTTACACAGAGAGAGAAGGAGAGAGAGAGAGAGAGAGAGAGAGAGAGAGGTCTTCTATCCACTGGTTCACTCCCCAATTGGCTGCAATGGTGGAGCTGTGCCGATCCAAGCCAGGAACCAGGAGCTTCCTCCAGGTCTCCCACGTGAGTGCGGGGCCCCAAAGACTTGGACCATCTTCTACTACTTTCCCAGGCCATAGTAGAGAGCTGGATTGGAAGTGGAGCAGCCGGGTCTCGAACCAGCGCCTATATGGGAGACCGGCACTGCAGGCGGCAGCTTTACCTGCTACACCACAGCGCCAGCCCCAGTCTTGTCAATTTAAAATATCACCTTCCTCTCCCCAGATATGTCTGGGTTGTTCTTGTTAATAACGATAACTAGGTTGCCAGGACTAAGCTCAGGTTAGGAGGAATTTGAGGGGCCCTTACCTCCCCACTCAAACCTCCCTCCCTTCTAGGGCTTAGCCTTCTGGATTTGAAGCCGGAAAACTCAACTCTGCCATTTAGGAGCCGTGTGGCCTTGGGCAGGTCACTTCACCTCTAGGGGTGTCATTTTTCACATCTAAAATGGAAGTGGAAGTGGGGAGAAGGAAGTAGGCATTTAGCTTAGCGGTTAATAACATCCACATTGGACTACCTGGGTTTGAGTCCCACTCCAGCTGTGAACTCCTGCCTCCTGCTGATACAGAACGCAGCCCTGATGGCTCCCGTTACTGGGTCCCTACCACACGCATGACAGGCCTGGATTGTGCTCCCAGATCCTGGCTCTGACCCCAGCAACGCCCCTGCTGTTGAGGGCATTTGGGGCGTGAACCAGCGGATGGCAGCTCTATTTCTCAAGTAAAAATTAATCCATTAAAAGTAAAATCAAAGGAGGGTGAGATGATCCTTAACCATCCACTTAAAAATAATCTAGATTCTATGAATTCCCTGTGAGTAGAGCCAGTGCTCTTGTCCTGTCTTGAATCCAGTGTTGCAGAACAGCTCAGGGACTAGCAGTCTCTTCACCGCTGGGTCTAAGGGGAACAGGGCGGGGAAGCCAAGCAGAGTCACCCGGAGCCCACCACTCGGGCCCAGAACGCAGGGGCACATGGGAGGAGCAAGCCTTGTGGACATCACGGATGTTAATGTTAGCAGATTTTTTTTTTTTTTAAATTTTCCTTCTCTCAAAGAGGGAAGGGATGGAGATGATAGGGAAAGAATGGCCACGCATCCTAGACGGGAGCTGCGCTCTCCTGACAGATTCCACGGCAGCCATCTTTGGTCCCGTTGGGCTTTTTGCAACAATTGATGATGAGAAGTCCTGACAGCTGCTGTTCGTGCTGCAGGTGAGGAGAGGCGAGCTGAAATGCACTTGCTTGTGTGTTTTGTGCCTTGCCACCAAATAAGCGTCACCTTGAGTTGCGCGTTGCCCTGTCAAGTGGGTCCACATTAGCACAACCACTCTCTGGCCTTGTATGCGGACAGAAGTGGAGAACCAGGGGTCCTGAGAGCCAAGGAGGAAGGGAGAGCTTGGGGTGGGGGGTCAACCAGCATCCGTTAAACCATCTGACATTCTTCACTGAGCACTCCCTTTGAGCCCATGGCCGTGCCTGCTGGTGATGAGGCTTGTGGGAGTGCAGGGCAAGTCCAGTGACTGGTGCCAGTCTCTCCCCGATCCTTAAGGGAGTGCCTCTGCAGGCAGCTGCCAGGGCATCCACACAGGATCTCCCGAGGACAGCCCTCTGAGCCCAGCCAGGAGAGGGGACCTCAACCTTGAGCTTTGCCCCTCGACTCATCATCTCATCTTCTCTGTGACCAACTTCTGCTCGTGGTCAAGCCCTCCAGGATGCAGTCCTTTGAGGAAGCCCTTCCTGTCCAGCCTGCACAGCCAGTGAGCTGTGAAGCACTCCCACGGCCCCAGGTAGAAAGCCTGCAAGCTTGTTGCTTCCTAGGGGCTATTGGGGCCAGCGCTGCGGCTCAATAGGCTAATCCTAGGGGCTATTGGGAGTCCGCCTGCTAGGATGCCACGGGAGTGGGGCTGGGAGTGCAAGCTCTCTCTGAGAAGGGCAGACCTGGGAGCAGAATACAACTGCTCAGTCTCCACCCTCAAAGATCTAGTTAGCTTTTCATATCTCTGCTGCTTGTGGCACAATTGCTATATCCTGAATTCCCTGCCTTGACCTGAGATGCAAAAACAAAACTTGATTGCTTTCTAAGACTCAGCGAATAAAACACACTGGTTTTAGGATTTCTTAGGATAAGAGAGGTACCCGGCCATCACCAACATCAGACCAAACTGTTAAAAGGGAAGTGAGGGCAAAGCTTTAAACCAACAAACAAAAGCCTTTCTCAGTTCTGCTAATCTACCTGGGGATTTGATGACTCATGTTGAGTTGCCTTGGTAACCATGACGTAGGGAGAGGGGGTGTGTGTGTGTGTGTGTGTGCTGGTAGGGAATCCGCTCCATACCTCCATCCTGTGCCTCATCTTGGCAATGTTGAGAGCTGACCCCACGTGCAGCACCACTGTCTCCTTGCCCCTGGACTCATCATGCCATGCATGACCTGACCATGTGCTGCTTGCTATTGACCATGTCCTTTGAGCAAGCAATTTCGATGGGCTAGTGAGTGCCTGATTGCCCAGGCACACACCAAGTGTGGTCAAAGGCTCTGGTAGCCTCTCTCCATCCTCTCTTCAGCTCTGTTGATGGGATTGTGGCTGTCTCCATCCAACAAGGGCTGCTGGGTGGGCATTTGATACAGCGGTTAGGTTGCCCCTTGGGACATCCATATTCCATGTGCATGTTCAATCCTGGCTACTCTGCTTCCGATCCAACTTCCTGCTAACGTACATCCTGAGGGGCAGTGCTCAAGAGTTGGATGGAATTCCTGGCTCCTGGCATCAGTCAGGCCCAGACCTGGGTGTTGTGGGCATTTGGGGAGGGAACCGGTGGCTGGACGATCTCTCTGTCTCACTGTCTCTCTCTCCTTTCTCCCTGACCTTCAAATAGATGGGTGAAAATTAAAATAACAAAAACAAGAATTGCTGCAGGCCCAGGCTGCTTGTGGTCTTTGGGAAGTCAGTTCTGTCTTTGAAGGCTGTGGATCCAACTGATGGCCGGGTGACACATTTAACTGGCAATGGGGCAGCTGCCCATGTCCCCTGGCATTGCCTGCTAGGGAAGAGTGAGGACATTGTGTGGGTTCCTAGCCTGCCATTTCTCTCTCTACATCCAAAGAGAACCTCTCCTGATTTCTGGTTTGCTCTGGAAGGCCAGGTGCAGCGAGACAGCTCCAACAGTAGCTTGTCAGGACAGACCCTATCTTTGAAGCAGAATTTACAGCCATGGCTAGACACTCAGGTGAATGGCACGACAGCAAATCCTCTCACGCAGAGCTGCTGCTGCTGGGTTATCCTGTGCCCTGGGAAGACCTCTGGAGTCAGCAAATCCCCTGCAGTGAGTGATCTGGTGCAGTGACCGTTTTATGTGGTTCTAGTCCAGTAACTGCCACCAATGCCGCGAAAAAGCTCTGTAAAATGAGATTTGTGGATGGGTGGCTTGTACCTAAGAACAAGCGGTGGTGTTAAGAAGCAACATGGAGCCACTGAAAGACTGCCCAGTTAAAAGCACCGTGACCCTGGGCAAGCCTCCTTAACTCTATGCCCGCAGTTTGCTTATTTTTCAGGACAAGGCCAGGAACACTTTTCAGGGTCACAGCCGGAGCCAAGGGAGAGTTTGAGACAGTGATTTGTGATCTGGGATGAGATGCTCCAGCAGAAGGAAGCTATTAATAGGTTTGAATCCCAGCCAGTAAAAGCACATCACCGTGTTGGCCCTTGGCATTATCTTGTTGTGAGACCCACAGGCATTGCCTTTAATGCTATCAAAACAAAATTTAGAATTTTTCCCAGCATTATCAAGGTATGATTGACAAATAAAAATTGTATATATTTAGGATGTATGATATGGTGATTTGATATATTATACATTGTGACATGATTACCGTAATCATACTTAATTAATCTATCCATCACCTTTTAGTCACCTCATTTTTTAAAAAAAATTATTTATTTTAAAGGGTTACAGGGAGAGGGAGAGGGAGAGAGAGAGAGAGAGTCTTCCATCCACTGGTTTACTCCCCAAATACCGATTTCAGAGCTGGGCCAGGCTGAAGGCAGGAGCTTCTTCTGGGCTCCCACGTGGGTGCAGAGGCCCAAGCACTTAAGCCATTCTCTGCTGCTTTCCAAGGAGCATTTGCAGGAAGCTGGATCAAAAGTGGAGCAGCGGCCGGCGCCGCGGCTCAATAGGCTAATCCTCCGCCTTGCGGTGCCGGCACACCAGGTTCTAGTCCCGGTCGGGGCGCCGGATTCTGTCCCGGTTGCTCCTCTTCCAGGCCAGCTCTCTGCTATGGCCCGGGAGTGCAGTGGAGGATGGCCCAAGTGCTTGGGCCCTGCACCCCATGGGAGACCAGGAGAAGCACCTGGCTCCTGCCTTCGGATCAGCGCAGTGCGCCGGCTGCGGCGGCCATTGGAGAGTGAACCAACGCAAAGGAAGACCTTTCTCTCTGTCTCTCTCTCTCTCACTGTCCACTCTGCCTGTCAAAAAAAACCAAGTGGAGCAGCTGGGACTCAAACCAGCACCCATATGGGATGCTAGCACTGCAGACTGCTGTGCCACAGTGCCGGCCCCAGTCACTCTTTTTTTTTTTATAGATTTATCTGAAAGGATAGAAGATTCTCTCTCTCTCTCTCTCTCTCTCTCTCTCTCTGTAACTCTGAATTTAAATAAATATTTTTTTAAAAAGCCCCATACTTAATGTATGTGATTTCCAGATTCCTTGCTGTCATGCAACCAGGAGAACAAAGTGGTGAGGGGCGGAGGTGCAGTTGTACCTCCTCCCCCATGCTTCTGGCCAGCTGCTGCTAAGGCAACCAGGCAGCCGGGGGAGGGGCAGGCACTTGGAAATTGGACACGCCCGGATTCCTGCTGAGTCCTGCTGCTTCCTCCTCTCTGATGTCAGGCGGGTCACTTGACCTTTTTCGTCCTCTGTTTTGTCTTATGTGAAATGACTTTTATAAATGAGCTGTAAGAATGACTCACGGATGTCTTGTGACATTTAAATAAGCCGGGGCATGTAAACACTCAGCCCCATGGCTGGTATGCAGTAAGTGCTCAAAAATGTTAGCTGTTAATAATGCCACAAGCCATCTGCTTCCCTGTCATTTAATGTTGCCTTTGAATATGGAACTTTGAAATACCCTTTTAGTCCTGGGTTTGTTTCGCTATAGGCTGAACATGCTAGAAGACACATTATCCTACCATCACTGTTTACAGCCTCAAAATGGGAGTCCCTGGGACATGTGAAACAGTGTGAAAGTGCCTGGTTCTAGGAACCTCTCACGGTGGGATCGGGATGGGGGAAGTCTGTGACAGCAGCCTCAGGAGTGTGGACTTCGGTAAGCGCCGTGGAGTCACTGTTGTACACAGAACAACAGCAGAGGCCACAGTTGTACCCAGGCTTTAGCATGGCAGCTCTGAGAACAGGATGCAGGATGTGTTGCGTAGGTGGGGGCCTGGGTGCAGGAAGATGATGGAAGTGTGGCAGAATGGGGCGCACCAAGAGGTGGGACGCAGGTGGGACCCACCTCAGAGCCCAAAGACACCCCCTTCAAAGAGATGCCAGGGCAGGCAGGGAAGGAGCCAGGGTGAGGGACAGAGTCCACAGGCAGTGAACTCAAAAAAGAAAGGCGACGTCAAAGACGAAGCTGTAGGGAGGTTTTCCAGGCTGACCTGAGTGGAGTTCTCTCCTCTGTCAGTGTCCCGGCCAAGTCACCATCTGCCAGTGATGTTATCTGAGGGGGGGGGATGTTGGGAGACAGGTCATCAACGTTATCGATCCTCATCTCACAGTAATTCTGGAGGCATAGATAGAAGGTGCTACTTTGCATATTCACAATCCACAAACTCGGAAAGCAGAGAGGTTTAGCAGCCTGTCTCTGAACTTACACATACCACTAAGCCTTTATCGAGGGCCTCAAACCAGCATGCTTGCTGTCTAGGACGTTCTTGTGTGTGTGTGTGTTTAAGATTTATTTGTTTATTTGATACACAGAGTGACAGAGTGAGGGAGACCCACACAAAGCCAGAGCAGGAGAGAGATCTTCATTTTTGTTTTCTTTTTGACAGGCAGAGTGGACAGTGAGAGAGAGAGACAGAGAGAAAGGTCTTCCTTTGCCGTTGGTTCACCCCCCCAATGGCCACTGCGGCCGGCATGCTGCAGCCAGCGCACCGCGTTGATCCGAAGGCAGGAGCCAGGTGCTTCTCCTGGTCTCCCATGCGGGTGCAGGGCCCAAGCACTTGGGCCATCCTCCACTGCACTCCCTGGCCACAGCAGAGAGCTGGCCTGGAAGAGGGGCAACCGGGACAGAATCTGGTGCCCCAACCGGGACTAGAACCTGGTGTGCCAGCGCCGCAGGCAGAGGATTAGCTTAGTGAGCCATGGCGCCGGCCAGGAGAGAGATCTTCAGTCTGAAGATTCACTCCCTAAATGGTCACAACATCCAGGGCTGGGCCAGGCCAAAGCCAGAATCCAAGAACCAGGAGCTTCTTCAGGTCTCCCTTGTGGGTGCAGGGGCCCAAGCACTTGGGCCATCTTCTACTGCTTTCCCAGGTGCATTAGCAGAGAGCTGGATCGGAAGTGGAGCAGCAGGGCTTGAACTAGTGCTATATGGGATGCCGGCATCACAGGTAGCAGCTTATCCTACTGTGCCACAGCCCCGGCCCCCTGGGAAAGTCCTTGGTCTGCATCTCCAGGGAGTGATACAGGCCACTTTTCAGTTACTTTCCCCAGTCTGTCCTTGTTGTTTTAATCCTTGCACTTGAGAATGATCAGTAGCAGAACATAAGCCAGACCCGAGGTGACGTTATCTGTCCGTGTGAGCGTTACCCCCTTGCATGCAGGTTTTGGAACACAGCTCTCTGTGACTCTCTCTATTAGAATGTGTGCCAGGAGCACTTTGCTAGAGTAGTGGGGACTTAGGAGCAGGGCTGGCAGCCTGACTCTCGCCTTTTCCAGCTTATGTTGTGGGCGACAGACGTTTTAGCCTCTTTGAGCCCTGGTTTCCCAGGTGGAGGAGGGACGATAATAGAACCGACCTCCTGGAGTGATTTTGAAGACAAAATGGCCTACTTCCCATGAGATGCTGAGAGCAGAGCCCAGCACACAGTAAACTCTTCAAGCAGGCACTGTTGATCGTTTTTCATTATTTGTCGACTATTAGTTCTCGGCCTCCCACTGGGCAGCCACGTTGGCTCTTTGAGGTTGATAACTCTTGACCGTCATTGAGTCTTCCCGCTTAGAGTAACCTCAGAACTTGCCAGGAATCCCCCCTGTCATTTCAGGGACCACAAGCTGATAGGTTGCCCCTATGTCTTTTTATGAATGAAAAAAGTTGAATAAAAAATATTGAAGAATCAGTCGCGAGGCCCCTCCTCTGTCTATGGCTGAATGGTAGCAGAATCTGGAGCCCACACCGGCCTGGCACATGCTGCTGTCAGCTGGCTATGCCGGTGCGCACCGAGGTTCCCACCACGGAGATTCCAGTGTCGGAGTCCTCTTAGCACTTGCCTGTGCCCTGCTGCGCCCTTGCTGTCAGTCTCCAGTGTGGAAGTGAGCTGGGCCAGTGCTGATTCTCAAAAGCCCAGGAAGAGAGGAAGCAAGGGGCCTCTGCCCTTGCTCCCTGTGACCAGTGAAGGCCCCTGCCCACCGGGAGACAAGAAGCAAGGGTTTGTTGGGATCCGCATTCTTTTTTTCCCTTCATCATAGTAATGAAATGTATTTTATTCAGATAAGGAAAAAAGAAACCAAGTATAACTGTGCTCATGGTATAGAGTACTCATCTATAATGCATTTCTTTCTTGTGAATACCAGATGCCCCCAAGGAGTGGAGCAACACCCACGGGGGTGGGGGGGGGATGCTGTGCAAATACAATTCAGCCCTTGAGAGAGTAGAAATCTCCAGTGGCACAGAAGTCAAAGGGAAAGACAGACGGCCCCTCGATGGGCTCAGTTCTGAGTCCCTGGAGGAGGCAGAGTAGCCGCTTCACACCGAGGGCCCTCCGACCTCACCGTCATCGAAGAAAGAAAATGAGAATTTTGCAGTAATGGAGTGGGTGCCCTCTCTGTGGGCATGTCCCGTCCAGACATCTGCCACTGGTTTTTCAAGCACCTCGTGCACAGCATTGTTGTCCCTGGAGTTCATGCCACGTGAGCAGTCACACCAGCAGATCTTTATCGAGCACGGAGGGTGCTCCAGGGTCACGGCCAGGAGCTGTTGGAGACGGAGTGACAAGGCGCTTCATTGCTCCTTGGGACCCAGGGAATCTGAAAGGTCAACCCCAACCTCCTTGCTTTTAATACGGAAATGCTGAGAAGTTTCTTTCCGGGCCCCAGGGAGTTAGAGGAAGAGCTGGGAGGAGACTCTGGATTGCATTGATTGGAAGAGACAGGAATCAGAGGGGTCCCTGGAACAGAGGGGTGGACTGGGGTGAGGCTGATCTTGGTAGAAGCCTGCCGCACTCCCCACCAGGCCTGATTCTGGCCTGAGAGGCAAACACACCACACCCACTCTCTCATGCTGGTGCTAAGCCCTGCCTCTTGGCTGGCACAAGATGTCTAGCCCTCGCCATGCATCCTCACCCCCACTCTGAGAGCCTCTGTCTGCAGCGTGCCTTGGAGCCCAGCACTCGCATTCTCTGTACCTGTAGGGCAGAAGGCCGTTTTGTGTCCCATTTAGCAAATCTGGAGAACTGTTTGACTGGGTAGATGAGCGCACACAGCCGGAGCCCAAGTCCTCCCGCCTGCGATGGTGGGTGAAATACCATCTGATTCAGAGACTCTTTCGTGACTTCCTCCAGAACCCACGGCTTCATTCGTGTCTCCAAAAATAAACACAGCAAGGGTTGGATCCCTAGTCCTTTCCTCTTCCCTGGGGATGCTGTGATGAATGACTTCATCAGCAAAATCGGGAGGCAGTTGGTTGGTTCCCTTTGATCCTAACCTAGAAAAGGCAACACCTCTGGGCAGAGGGAGTAATGCTGCCCTCTGAACTTTGCCCCGTTGCTCCCCAGGGCTGCAGGACTCACAGACCAGTTGGAAGCTGCTTCGTTTCATGTGGAGCTTGGACCTTTGCTACACATGGATCTGTGGACAGGATCACTCTGTTAGCAAAGGGGTGGCTCAGGCAGCGTTACGGGGGAGGGAGGGAGAGTGCACTGCCTGATTTCACCATTAAAGATCCTTTGTACTGGACACCTGTCATGGAGATACTTTCCAAGCCTTCCTGGCCAAGTCAGAGTGCAGGGTGCCAGACAGCCCAGGAAGCCCTTATGACCCAGAGACAAGGGTTGAGGCAAGGAGTTCCAGGATCCAGGGAATCAGTGGGAGACAGCAAGGGCATCAGAGCTGGGACAGGGGAGCACCTGCTATCCAGCTCGTACTCCTCATTGGTTCTGGGCACCATCCTCCCTTGTAGGGGTTAGCATTTGGGAGTGAATGGGGGCTCATCACAGAGTTTGTATTAAAAATCAGTTCCCTTTGCTTCCATCGGAGATAATTTGTTTCATCTCTGTGGCCAACTGTAGACCCCAGACCATGGTGGAACATAATGTTCCAGGGACAAGTCCAGGCCCCTGCAGAAAGGACCAGATTCTGTGCTGGGTGAGTGTGAACCCCTTCCTGTAGGGGCCCGCAGAGCAAGCAACCTGTGCAGGAAGTGGGTCACGGGCTGGGATCCCAGGCTTGGGGCTCTCTCTAAAGGCACAGCTTGGCTTCTGTCATTCTGTGACTCCTCTTAGTCACAAAGAGCAGCCTTCAGTTCAGCTCCGCGTTCATCCAGCCCAGCCCCTTCCATCCTCCCCACTCTCACACTCGGGCGTGCTTGTACCTCCTCAGTGGCTCCTGCCCTGGACAGTCCCCAGGGACAAATGAGCAGTTTTTCACGGTGACCTTGAGATGGCACACACTTAAGCAGGAAGTCCATCATCTGGGCCAGCTTTATGCATAAACAGTAATCAGGCTTGTCTGGGGCACCCTCGCCATGCACCATGACCCCCTTTTTACCTTTCCTGTCTTCTCCCTTGCAATTAGCACTTTTATGTTGATAGGATGCTAAATGCATTCCGTTTTGAACCCATTCATCTGTGAGTTCTTAGATGGCAGAAACCACATCTAATGTAGCTTCAGATCTGTAACTTAGCTTGCAGATATTTTTCATGGCTGAGACGTACCTGGATCAACTGTAGAATCTTAACTTGGTAGCATTTGCCTCTGCCCGCCTTCTGGCTGTCACAGAGTGGATGCGCTAGTGGACTGGAGATGGACCATCCCAGCTCCCTGTGGCCTGAAGGCAGGTGTCAGACAAGACCTGCTAAAGAGGAAAAGACAGTGTGAGTGTTTAAAACAGGGAAAATGGAGAAGACAGAGGAGGAGTGCAGGTGGACATGAGGGAAAATGCCAGAGCCAAAGGAGGCACAAAGGCACGTCCAACAGTTCATGGAAAAATTAAAAGATAATTTTACTTTGGTGTAAAAACGTTTGGAACCCATCAGTGTTTTCATGAGTTGTGTTTCCACGGACTCTTTGAAGACCTTCACATGGACGTCTTCCCCTACACTTGGTGCCCTGTGCCTTTAAGAAAGCCATAGAACATGCAAGTCAGCAAGCGTTGCAGCAGGTTAAGCAGCTTTGCAACAGCTACTTGGGAAGTTTGCAGGAATTTTGCAAATCTGTTGACGTCATGGCGGCAGCTTGGAATTGGCTATGATGGCGGAAGTTACACCATAGTAATTGGCGATGGCTCAAGAGAAGGAGTCTCCACACCCAGAGAGCACTGTTAAACACTCACTTTCACATCGCTGGGCGTGTGCTCCTCCCCCAAACTCTGGGTGCGAAGGGAATGGAAGGCCCGCTGTCTACCACACACAATGGGCTGCTCTGTCCTCTGTGTGGAGTCTTGTCCAGTCTGATCGCTCGGCAGGATGGGGCTCCAGCTACCCTCCGTACCCAGTGGGCTGCTGGGGCCTTCCCAGTGTTCTGAGATGTGCCTGGCTCACCCTGGCACAGAGTGCCAGAGAGAGGGCCAACGAAAGCACAGCCCGAGGCCAAGGTCAGCCCTGCACAAAGAGGCCTCTTGGGTTATGAGTACATTAGATGTCACGTTGCATTCCCACAAGGACATTTTGTTGGGAAAATGACACAGAACCCACTCGTAGGTCATGTCCCAGAGTGAGGAATGCTGGTTAACTCCGTTGGAATGAACCCTGGAGGACAGGCCCAAGCTCACGCTGGCAGGCACTGTTGGGCCCTTACCCGACTGAGGTGCGTGGGAAGAAAGGACTTCCTCCTTGCGGCTCAGAGAGATTTCTCAGCATAATTCCTCCCCCCTTTGCCTAATCGTGATGCAGATGGCAAGATCTCCTCCTGGGGATTCCTTCTGAGAAAAAGATGCTCTGAGATTGCTGGGTTGCAGCTCCGGCTCCATACTCTCCTTGGGGCAGGAGTCTGGGGGCCCTTGGCCACACATCATTGGTGCATGGCTCTTGGGGTAGATGTAGGGAAGCCTCAAGGAGTGCTGGGGGAGAGGGCGGGAAGATCCCCGAGAAGGCCTGTCTGGGAGACCATTCCTTGAAGACGCTGGAACAAGCCACAAGACCCCTGGATCTGGTCTGGGTTTTGGAATAGCGGCTCTGTGGGGGTGGGGAGGGCCGGCCGTCCTGCGTGCTAATGCTGCAGTTGACTGAGAAGTAGCAGGAGGGAGTCAAGTGCAGACAGCAACAGGGCTGATGAAGAAGCAAGACAGGGAGGCTAAAACCCGGGGCATCAGCCTGTGGTCTCAGAAAGGGGGGAGGAACGTAGAGTGCTCTCGTGACTTCCGCCAGCTCTCCTTTCCACCTGTTTTGTTGTTTATTTGAGGGTCATCTGTCTTTAAAGCCATTCACTCAGGGGCAGGTGTTGTAGAAGTGGTGGTTGGAGTCCCAGCTGCTCTGCTTCCCATTTAGCTTCCTGCTAATGTGCCTGGGAAAGCAGTAGGGGCTCCTGCCACCCCCATGAGAGACCCAGATGGAGTTCCCGGCACCTGACCTTGGCCTGGCCCAGCCCCAGCCTTTGTAGTTGTTTAGGTGTGAATCAGTGGATGGAAGATCTTTCTGTCTCTTTCTGTCCCCTTCTCTCTGTCACTCTTTCAAATAAATAAAATAACTGCTCACCTAAAAGCCAAACTCAGCCCCCTCCATTAAAAGTATCTTTAACATCATGGACTTGATATTCCAGTTTACTGCTGTAAACACATGACCATTAAAATTGAATTCTTCATCTAGCTACACTGAAGTCACCTGGAAGGCAATAATAGTGGCTGTGAACTCCGATGGATGCCACTTAGAACGCAGGCCAGCGGACGGCTGACTTTGTGTTTCTTAATTCTCCGACCCAGCTCGCACACTCTGCAAAGCTTTCATTCGCCATCAGGTGAATTGCCTGCTTTTGAAAGGCCTTGAGCACAACACGAATGAGAACGAGAAGAGTCTGTAGGCTCTGTGTGATCAGCTGTTGGGTTGTGGTGGTTTAATGTCTCAAGAGTGGAGTTACTGCGGTGCTGTGGCATTGTAGGTAAAATTGCCGCCTGCAATGCCAGTACCCCATATGGGTGCCAGTGTGAGTCCCGGCTGCTCCGCTTCGGATCCAGCTCTCTGCTAACGGCCTGGGAAAGCACCAGAAGATGGCCCAAGTGTTTGGGGCCCTGACACTCACATAGGAGACCCAGATGAAGCTCCTGGCTTCAACCCGGCCCAGCAGTGGCCATTACAACCATCTGGGGAATGTTCCAGCAGAACTCTTTCAAATAAATAAATAAGTCTCAAAAAAGAGTGGAGTTGTTGCCTGTCAATGCTCTACAAGGTGTCTCACTTCAGACAGGGTCTCTGGCCAAAGTTATTCTAGATTAAACCATTTCCTTTATCTAAAGCATTTTGTTTCAAGAATAAGGGAACATAAACTTAAGGATGAAAAATACAAAGAAGAAAGACATGCAAGCATACTTCAATTGGTTCATGGAAAATGGAGTCAAAAGGTATGTTTATTTGGGTGCAAAAAATACTGAAATCCATGCATATATGACGCCCTTAAATAAAGTTTATGGAAATGTGTAATAAGACAAAAAATAACTATACATGAATTTCAACATTTTTGCACCTAAATAACCTTAACTTTTGATTTCGTTTTCCCAGCCGCCTTTTATTTTCACGTCATTCCTCTTGCCTGTGCTCGGTTCCCTCCCTCCTCTTTTTCCTTGGCTGTTTCTGATTTTCTTAACCCTGTTCTCACCGTCTGTCCTCACTTCAGCTTAACTCCACATTATGTTTCTAGTTTCCATCTTTTTGTTATTCGTAATAGAGCGTATTTTCTTGGTGGATACTTAAGCCTGATGTGCCCAATTTGGTGGCATAAATATCTTTGGGAAGGGGATCCCTGGCAAGGCTTCCCCAAAAGGAAGACTATCCAAGGGCTTAAAGGGTGGGCCAGGCTGCCCGATTGGATTATGCTTCCACTAGGGGGCGCTCTTCCCTTTCAATGTCCAAGAATCTGTCTTAAGTAGGAAGTATTGGGATAGCGACAATGGAAATGTTGGTTTCCATTTGGAGATAGCTTTGGGGCGATCACTAAGGATATGCTGGTTACAAAGGCAATGCGTGGTTTGTTGCACCAAATTCACCCAATATTGTATCATAGATGTAATGCCTGCCAGCCGGCAGGGAGGCGAGTGGTTATGCTGGCACTCCCCACCTGGTGACTTTCATGAACGCCTTTCCCGTCCTTTAGGTCAGCTAGCAAATTTCTTCCCCCAAATTCAACCTGGAGTCAAGAGCTCCTTCTTTATAGCGTCCCAAGGCACTGCCTGGAACTATAATGCCCACAGAATTAATGCCAGGTGTGGTTTGGTTTTCATTGATTTTAAACCCAGTGAGACCTCAATTATTACCTGTTCCTAACTCTGCAGTACACAAACAGGGGGAGAGGCTCAGAGAGGTGGGCATTTGTCTACACCACACAGGTTGATGGATGCAGATCTTCTTAACACTGTAGAGATATTCCAGAAAGTTCACATTAAACAAGGATGAAAATATACATTTTTAAAAGATTTATCTATTTATCTGAAAATCAGAGTTGAGACAGGGAGAGACAGAGATCTTACATCTGCTGGTTCACTCCCCAGATGTCCGCAACACCCAGACTGAAGCCAGGAGATTCTTCTAGTCTCCCACATGGGTGGAGGGACCCAAACACATGGGCCATCTTCCATTGCTTTCCCAGATACATTAGCAGGGAGCTGGATTGGAAGTGGAGCAGCCAGGACTCAAACCTGGCACCCATATGGGATGCTGGCACTGCAGGCCATGGCTTAACCCCCCGTGCCACAGTGCCATCTCCTATCCTAGTTTATATATACAATCATTTTGGTAATTCACATGCTGAATTCTAAGTGAATGGATTTCCCCAGGCCCTGGAAACATGGTAAATTTTTCAAGATTCTGTAGCTGATAGAGGACGGAGCTAGAAAGTGGGCCTGGATCTCTTTGACCTCAGAATCTGTATTGACTCCTAGGGATGGGGTAAGGGCTTCATGTGGTCAATACTCATGGGAGCCTCCCATGGGCTCAGCGAGCCTTGTTGTCTCTCACACTTGACATCCGCATTTCAAACCACACAGGATGTCAACAGGAAGTAGCTGAAGAAAACAAGACGATATCTGAGAGGCAGGGTGGTGGTGGTAGCTGGGGACAGGGACTCAGGACCCTTGTCCCCCACACGTGCTTCGTGGTTTTGAGCAGGTCTCTTCGCCTCTCCGGGGTTCCTTCCTCAACTGAACAAGGAGCGGCTTGGGATGGATTCCAGCCCCTGGTTGCTCACCTGCTGCACGGAGGGCAGTGTGGACTGAAACCACGACTCTGTCTCTGCTCAGGCTGCTGCTGCCGGAGCGCCCACTGCTGCTCCCTGACCTTGCTCCCAAGGTCATTCCTTCCCCTTCACTCCCTTTCACAGGAGCTCCTTCCTGCTGCCTGCAACCCATGTGGAGCCCTGGTCCACACAGGAGAGCTGCTCACAGCCGGGAGACTTCCTAGAATCCCGCTTCCGGACGTGTGTGCCGGCTGTGGCTTGTACAAACACCGAGTGAGAGGGTGAACCGCTGTGTGCAGCATGGCTGAACCGTGGGTGCAGAAGAATTCTGCACAACCCAGTTCAATCAACGCCAGACAATGGGGCTTGCAGCTGGGGTCACGTGGAGTCTCTGCACATGCCACGGAGGCTGTCACTGCTGTGATCAACGTGATTGAGAGTGCATTTCTAAACAGAACCGCAGACCCTGGCTAGGTCGTATTGTCCCGATTTGAGTTGCTTCTGGTACACAGCGGCTTCTCAGGGGAGCCTTGCTATTATTGCTGATAACAACAACTGTGTGGAGTACACAGGAGAGAGCTCCTATTTCATGAGGAGAAAGAAGAATCTTCATTGGAACCGAGACAGAATGACAAGAGCTCTTGTTCTGCAGCTCCACAATGACCGCTCTTCCCTTTGTGCCGAGAGGGAGCTCACGTGGGAAGCTTCTCTGGGTTGGGCTCTCCCCTACCCCCACAAACTAAAAGAGAACAGCTTTTAGCTTGAGCGTCTGCAGGCGCTTGTGTCAATGGGCTAACACGCACACATGCACACACACACATCTTAATATCCTTATGATGTAAAATCTCAACCACTAAAAATGGGCAAGAAAAAAAAAATCCCAAGACATCAATAGACAATGAACAAAGGCTACGAACAGATGATGTACAAAGGAGGAAATGCAAGCAAAGAATAAAATCATAGAAAATATTCCATGCACCAATGATAAAAGAAACTGGAATTCAAACAGCAAGATCCTGTGATTGCTCATCAAATTAGCAAGGATTTTAGGATTATAGCAAAGGAGATCCTTGTGTTTGTGTCATGAATTCTTGGAAAATGAATATGAAATCCAAATATACAAAAAAAAAAAAAACAACAATAACAACAGTGGCCTCCCATGTGCCAAGGGACTCCTGCCAGCTGAGAGCTGATCTTTAGCTCTCTGGGAACAGAGAGTAGAACATTCCTTAAGCTTCTCTCTAAGTCTCCCCTCCTCCACCCCAGTCAATAGTAGAAGCATGGAGACTGCATTGTCAAGGCAATACAGGTCCCAGCCTTTGTTGTGAAATCCACCCTCCCCTTTGCTTCTCGATTTGTTCCTTAATGAAAAGGGGTTCGTGTTCAGACTCTTAAATGTCCCAGTTCTCTCAAGGTGTGGTGCTGCTTTGCCCCAGACCTTGAGATCTTTGTAGATATGTCAACATACCACAAATTCCAGACATGGAAATGTACTTCAAAGCCTCTGACCCAGATGATGTCCATACAGCTGGAAAGGGTGAAACCCACACATCCTGAAGGTGGAAGCAGGGCTCTCTCTCTCTCTCTCTCTCTCTCTCTCTCTCTCTTCTTTTTAATGCTAAAAGTGTTTACCAATATCCACAGGGCACCTGCTTAGTGTCTCTGTGAGAAGACAGAGTACCTGACCGTGGGGATTAGCAGGTCAGAGGCATGGCCTCCCACGTGTGTGTGCACAGAATGGCCTACTTTGATGAAAGAAAATCGTATTAGCATTTCTGCTCTCTGCTTTGTCTTGTCCTTTTCAAAAGCCCATTGTGAACAGTGTTGTGATGTACAGGTTTGTTACAGCCATGTCCTTATGGGGAGTGCATGAGCAGAACTGCTTAGCAAGCAGGATAGTGTTATGAAAAGTGAGCAGACACCTGGATTTTGCAGAGGGCTGGTGCTCTGTCTGGTCCTGTGCAGGTGGGGAACACAGGGCCTGCAGAGAGAAGGGTGGGCAAGCCAGGCTGAGCGTGGTCCTAGGGAACACACAGCAGAGTTCCTGGTGGAGGGCTGCAACCACTTCCCCATACCAAGGTAGGCCACGCTGGCTCTAGGGCAACGGGTTAGCTCTGCTGGAGTCATGAGGACGCGTGGGCGTGCTGAGGAGCCCAGGACTCTAAAGGCCCCTTTGCCAGAAAAGGCCTTTGGTGGCTGCTCAGATCCTGCACCAGCCCCAGAACTCCAGGACTCCCCTCACTGGGAGCAGAGAGCTATGACCAAGCCAGAGTTCTCATGGAGATGGTTGCAGTTGGGAGTCTATGGCAGGGAAGCCAGAAGAAGCCAAGGAGGGTGGCATGAAAGCTTCCGAGCCATCAGCTCGGACCCAAGAGACAGGCACGTGAACTCCAGAGTTTCTCAGGCTTGTCAGAGAGAAAGCAGCGCAGGAAGGGCCCAGAAGCAAACTCCATATGACAGAGGAGTACACCGTGAGGAGAGGAGCTCGGACCCTGGTAACAGCAGTGCCTGACCAAACTCCGCTCTGTCTGGCCACTGCTGACCCACATGCCGGGGTCACCCACAGGTGACTCTTAGCCTCTGTTATGTTTCACTGGAGGGTCACGGACCCTGGGCGACCAGCTCACAAGTGCGTGCCTTTAGTCACAAGGAGAACCCTGGGGGAAACACGGAGACATCACCCGAGTCTATAATCTGTAATGTAAGAGAGGCCTGATGGCTTCCCAGTTGTTTATGGCTGTCTTGGGGGCCTTCGCAATGAACATAAACATAGGCAATCTTCACGTACCTCTTCTCGGGGCTCCCTGTGTAGTCTGTTACCCCAAAAGCATCTTGAGAGCTGCCGCTCTTCCACCCTCAGTATTTCCTAGTGGAGAGGAGGAGTCAGGTTAGAAGGGCTGAGCATACGTCTCTTACGCCTCCTCAGGGCGAGCACACACTCACAGGAAGTTGCAAGCCAGATGGAAACCAAACTGTCACGTACTCCCCCCCCCCCAACACACACAAAGAATAGGGCTCCCTGAAGAAGTTGGAGTGGAGAAAGCGGCTTGGACTTGAGGACTAAGAGGCTCCCGTCACTGCTCTAATTGCCCGTCGCCTCCCCTGTCGCCCACCTGAGGACGGGGCAGTGCCTGGAGCAGGTGCACGGCCCGGTGCTGTGCTGTGGGTGTGCTAAGCCGCCGACTGCCTGAATCACAAGCTCCGGCATCTGCTCTCACACGCTGGAATTCAGAGTGAGAGATGAATTGATTGAATTTAGAGCTAATTTCCTTCACAAATATTTACAGAAACTGTAAAATTTCCTAATTATCTGCAAGTGTTATTTTTGTTTAGTTTCGCTTTCTTTCCGTTGCTTTCATCTCAAAATTAACTATTTTATTTTGAGACGATTGTAGATTCCCATGCAGCCCTAAGAAGCAATTCACGGAGGTCTCTGTACCTTTCTGCCAGTTCCTCCGAGAGTAACATCCTGCAGAACTGTTGTACGGTTTCACAGCAGGTCATTGTCATGGACGCCAGCAAGCTCCAAACCACTTCCATGGTGCAAGGATCCTCACGGGGCCCTTGCATGGCCACACCCACTTCTCCCTGCTCCCCACCCTTCCGGAATGCCTGGCAACACCTCCTCCATCTCTACAATTTTGTCATTGCATGAATTGCATTATACATATATAAACATATATGGCATGTAATCTGGGGTGTGTGTGTGTGTGTGTGTGTAAGAGAGAGAAACAGACAGAGGGCTCCCCTCCACTGGTTCACTCCCCAGATGCCTGCAATACCTAGGGCTGGGTCAAGCCAAAGCCAAGAATGTGGACCTCTATCCAGGTCCTCCCCTACAGGTGTCAGGAACCTTACTTCTGCCAAAGCTGGGATCAAGAGTGAAGCCAGGGGCCGGCGCCGTGGCTCACTTGGTTAATCCTCTGCCTGTGGCGCTGGCATCCCATATGGGTGCCGGGTTCTAGTCCCGGTTGCTCCTCTTCCAGTCCAGCTCTCTGCTGTGGCCCGGGAGGGCCGTGGAGGATGGCCCAGGTGCTTGGAGACCGGGGGAAGCTCCTGGCTCCTGGCTTCGGATCGGCGCCAGCCGTGCCGGCCATTAGGGGAGTGAACCAACGGAGGGAAGACCTTTCTCTCTGTCTCTCTTTCTCTCACTGTCTATAACTCTACCTGTCAAAAAAAAAAAAAAAAAAAAAAAAAAAGAGTGGAGCCAGAACTCAAACCTTGACAATTTGATGTGGGATGCAGTTATCCTAAACAACACCTCAACTGCTACATCAAATGCCCACCCTGTCTCTCTCTTCCCCACCACACAGTTCTATGCGAGTACCAGCAGTTTGCTCGGACAGCACAGTTTGTTGAACCGTTCAGCTGCCAGAGATATGGGGCAGTTAGCAGTTTCCAGCTGTTACAAAGATGGTGTAAGCACTGGCGTCCAGGATTTTTCTGAACCTGAGTCCTCATTTCTTTAGGATGAATGCCTAGGAGGACAATCACTGGGTCATAGGATATTCACAAATGTTGATTGAAAGGCAACCATGAAGCTGTTTTCCGGAGTGACCGTGGTGCTCTGTGTTTCCGCTGGAATGGATGAACGGGCCTCAGCAGCATTTGATGCTGCCATTGACTTTGATTTTAGCCGTTCTGAACATGTGCAGAGATGTCTCACTGTGGTTTAGTCTGCCCCGCCCTCCCCACGGATGATGTTGAAATCTGCTCATGTGTTCATTTGCCAGCCCTGCATCCTCACTCGAATGCATCTTTATGTCTTTTGCCCTTTTAACAATGGGATTGGTTCATTTTGAAGGTGGAGTCTGGAGACGTCCTTGTATTCTAGACGCTACTTCTTTATCAGGCATGCGATTTGCAAGCGTTTTCTTTCTGTTCATAGCTTGTTTTTATATTCTCTTCATAAGCCTTTCACATGGCAAATGTTTTTAACTGTGACAAAGTCCAACTTATCAACTCTTTCCTTTTATGCATATAGGACTTTTGGTGGCTAGTCCTGAATTTTTTAAATATATTTTTATTTATTTATTTGAAAGGCAGAAGACAGTGGGAAAAGGAGAGGGAGCGAGGGAGAGATTGATTGACTGACTGATTCTCCCATCTGTGGGTTCACTCCCTAAATGGCCACAACAGCCAGATCTGGGCCAGACCAAAACTAGGAATGAGGAACTCCATCCTGGTCTCCCATGTAGGTGGCAGGGGCTCAAGTACTTGAACCATCCTTAGCAGGAATGCTGGATGGGAGACAGAGTAGCCAGGACTCGAACCAGTACTCTCCCGATAGCAGATGTCCATTGCAAGTGGTGGCTTAATCCACTGTGCCACAACACTGGCCCCAAGTCTATGAACTTTTTGCCTAGACTTAGGTCTTGAATATTTTCTGCCTATATTTTCTTGTAAAAGTGTCATAATTTTACATTTTACACTTAAGTTTGTAATCCATTTTGAGTTAATATTTTAAATTAGGTGTGACAATCGGGTTCAACGTCTTCCCCCTTTTTTTTTTTTAACTTTGGCCTGCAGATGTCTAATTGCTCCAGCATAATTTGCTAGCAAGGATAATTTCCTCTACTGAATCACTTTTATTGCTTTGTCAAAAAGCAGTTGGGCATATTGGGCCCTTTCTCCTCTCTTCTACTGTGTTGATCTGTCAGTCTCTCATTCCACCCACATCCAACTCTGTCGATTATTACAGCCACATAATTCATTGTGAGTCAGGTTGACTGATCCTTCTCGTTTTGTTCTTCATTATTTATTTATTTATTTTTTTGACAGGCAGAGTGGATAGTGAGAGAGAGAGACAGAGAGAAAGGTCTTCCTTTTTGCCGTTGGTTCACCCTCAAATGGTCGCTGCGGCCGCCGCATCGTGCTGATCCGAAGCCAGGAGCCAGGTGCTTCTCCTGGTCTCCCATGCGGGTGCAGGGCCCAAGCACTTGGGCCATCCTCCACTGTACTCCCGGGCCATAGCAGAGAGCTGGCCTGGAAGAGGGGCAACCGGGATAGAATCTGGCGCCCCAACCAGGACTAGAACCCGGTGTGCCGGCGCTGCAAGGCAGAGGATTAGCCTGTTAAGCCACGGCGCTGGCCGTTGTTCATTATTTTTAAGATTTATTTATTTATTTGAAAGTCAGAGTTACACAGAGCGAGGAGAGGCAGAGAGAGAGGTCTTCCAACCAATAGTTCATTCCCCAACTGGCCGCTACAGCAGGAGCTGCGCCGATCCGAAGCCAGGAGCCAGGAGCTTCCTCCAGGTCTCCCACGTGGGATGGCCCTTGGGCCATCTTCTACTGCTATCCCAGGCCACAGCAGAGAGCTGGACAGGAAGTGGAGCTGCCAGGTCTCGAACCAGGGCCCATATGGGATGCTGGCGCTTCAGGTCAGGGCGTTAACCCACTGCGCCACACTGCCAGGCCTTGTTCTTTGTATTCTAAACTATTTCAGTTTTTCTCCTTCATTTGCCTCTCCACATAAATTTTAGAATAATCTTGTCAATAGCTGTAAAAAAAAAAAAAAACAAAACAAAAAACCTTGCTGGAATTTTGATAGGAATTGGATCAAATCTATGTATTGATTTGGAGAATTTACACATGTATTGTATTGATCTTCCAGTACAGAAACCTGCTATGTTTGCCCATGTATTTAGGTCTTTGAATGCTGTCAGCATTTTGGACTTCTCAAGCGCACAGGTTTGCTCAGTCACCCACACTGTGTGTTTATGCCTTATTCTGATTACAAGTGAAAAGCTGGGAATATGCTAGGCATTTGAGATTTCTCACCTGAAGGAAAGACATTAAATATTTAACCGGAGGGACCCAGTGCCATGGCTCACTTGGTTAATCCTCCGCCTGCGGTGCCAGCATCCCATATGGGCACTGGTTCTAGTCCCGGTTGCTCCTCTTCCAGTCCAGCTCTCTACTGTGGCCTGGGAGGGCAGTAGAAGTACTTGGGCCCCTGCACCCGCATGGGAGACCATGAGGAAGCACCTGGCTCCTGGCTTCAGATGGGCATAGCTCTAGCCGTTGCAGCCATTTGGGGAGTGAACCAACAGAAGGAAGACCTTTCTCTCTGTCTCTCTCTTTCTCACTGTTACTCTACCTGTCAAATAAATAAATAAAAATCTAAAAAAAAAAATTTAACTGGAAAAATAGAATAGAAATATTTTTAATAGAACAACAACGAGTAGAAAAGAGTAAAAGAGATTCTAAAATATCTTCAGAGAAATGAAAGAACATACCACATCATAAAATTTAAAAATACAATTAAAGCTATCATGTCTTTTTTTTTTTTTTTTTTTTTTAGAAGTAGCATAGCAAAGTTAAAAAGATAGAGAAAAGGAAGGTTTGGGAGATAAAGTACATGAAATTTCCCAGGAAGTACATCAGAAAGACTAAGAGATTTAAGAGGGGCATTGGGGTCAACACTGTGGCTCAGTGGATTAAACCATCCCCTGCAATGCTGGCATCCCAAGTGGGTGCCAGTTCAAGTTCCAGCTGCTCCACTTCCCATCCAGCTCACTGCTAATGCACCTGGGAAATCAGTGGAAGATGGCCCGAGTGCCTGGGCCCCTGACACCCACGTGGGAGACCAGGATGGAGTTTCAGGCTTGTGGCTTCCACCTGGCTCAGCCCTGGCTATTGCAGCCACCTGGGGAGTGAACCAGATGGAAGATCTCTCTGTCTCTCTCACTGTAACCCTGCCTTTCAAATAAATAAATAAATCTTTAATTTTTTTTTTTCAAAATAGAAAAAGGAATCAAACATAGACAAGTTGGCCCAACAACCAAAAATTTATGTTATAGAAAGGCAAAAAGGGGAAAAAAAAAATCCAAACAGGAAATGTAGGAAGCATGAAAGAAAACTTCCCTGAAACTTCAGGGCTGGGGAGCCTGGATGAGACCTGCCCATGAAGAAAGCAACACGCTCCATCGTGAAGCAGCAGAAACCGGCAGATTCGAAGGACGGGGCAAACTTCACAAGGGAAAGAAGGAAAAGGCTCCTTGGCATGGCCTGGGGCTTTTCCACAGCAACACTTGTAACAGTTCTAGAAAGCGGCAGCGACATTCCTTCAGCATTCCGAGGGGAAGTGATTTCTAAATTAAAAGCCTACAGTCAGCCAAGGAGTCACGCAGCAGCATTCTCAAATATGCAAGGACTGACGCGTGTCACCTCCCACACAGCATTTCTGAGGAAGCCACTGTGGCTGGGCTGCACCCAGACGAAAGAACCGAGAGAGAAGGACAACGAGAATTTAGGCAGACGGAGGAGTCTTACGGGAACCCAAGTCCAGAGCCTCAGCTACGTTTGGGTCCAGCGCCGTTCTGGAACAGAGCAGGACAGAGCGCCCCCGGAGAGCAGGAACCGGGAGGATTTTTGATGTGTTTGAACATGGAGAAAACAACAAGATCTGCAGGTTTTTGCAGTTCTGATAAAGAATTTCTAAGACCCTTTGAGAATCTGGAGGTCTTGCTTTTGATGTGCTCGATTTCTGTGTTCCTATTACGAATCATGAAGTCCAGGAGAAACACCAAAGTGTAAAAGGAAGAAGTGACAGCTCGGTAGTGAACAGTAGTTATGTAGTTAAAATGTTGGGAACAGCAACATTAATTCCATCAAAACTTCGGTGTAGCAGTAGGGAAGGGCAAGTCAGAAGGAGATATGCATGTTGCGAGCAGTGGGTAAATAAGGGAACTTGGTTTCCTCTGTGATAACAATTCCACCTTGGCCTTCGGTTAGGATGTGGAAAGTTATGAGACATCATTGCATCCGCCAGCAATGAAACAAGTTAGATCAGCTAGAAAATCATAGTCGTATCGCATGCATTAGAGGTCTGAGGAGCCAAGGAAACCTACGTGAACTGAGATGCAGACAGTAGCAACGCTTCCTTGGAGCAAAGGTATTTATGCCGACTAGGGGTGGGAAGACCCACCGTCAGTAGAAGGGAAAATCCAGCTGCTCTCTGAGCAGTTAATGGTAATGTGTGGGCTGCCACCTTGGATTAGACTCCTGAGGGTCCCCAGTTGAAGGGAAGGCAGGGCTGAGAGAATTAGCCTCTGAGGCAAGGCAGCAGCTGCTGATGGGTGGGTGGAGGGGGGGAACTGAGAAGACCATTTTAAGTATAAAGACTCACTTAGGGTGAAAATAATCCCATGTTAACACTAATCAAAAGAAAACCGGGTAGTTATATTAGTATCAAATGAAATATTTATATATTTCAAAGCAAAGAATATTATCCAGGGATAGAGACGGGCATGTTATAGTTACTCAAAAAATTAATTAAAGGGTGAACTAAGAGGGAATAGCATTCCTAAATGTTTATGTGCTTAATCACATAGCTTCCATACACACGAAGCAAAATCTGATACAACTGTGAAGAATACAAAGATTCATAGTTAGAGTCTCAAAATTGATAAATAAGAGGACAAAAAACTGGTAATAATAGAAAAACTTGAACAGTCATATAACCAACTTAACTGACTTGAAATGCATATGTGTATATAAATATATAACTTTAAAATGTATATGTTATATATATAGTCGAAAGAGAAGGGTGAGAGGGTGGAGAGAAAGAGACAGACAGACAGACAGAGGGAAATCAAGCTCCTATCTGCTGATTCACTCCCCAAATGCCCATAGGGCCAGAGCTGGGCCAGGCTGAAATCCAGGGCTCCCTCAGGGTGGTAGAAATCCAGCAACTTGAGGCATTGCTGGTGCTTCTCAGGGTCCATACCCGTGGAAGCTGGAATCAGGAGCAGAGCTGGAACTCAAGCACAAGCACTCTAGCTTGGGTTTCCAGCATCTTAACTGGCATTTTAACTCCTGGACCAAACACCTTTCCTTAGCCTAATTGATTTTTATGAAATACTCCACCCAATGGTAGAACACCTTATGTTCAAATTTTACCAATGTAGACCATATTCGGACATGAAAAAACTTTGGTAACTATAAAAGATTCAAGTCATTCCAAGTATGTTCTCTAACCACAGTATTATCTATAATAAATGCCTAGAAAATCTGTTGTAATAAACTTCTAACTAAAGAGTGAATCAATGATAAAATCAAAGAGAAAATTAGTATTTTGTAATGTTATGGAAGTACAACAGAACAAAATTTGTGAGATAACTAAAGCAGTGTTTAGATGAAATTTATATCTTTAAATGCTTGTTTCAGGAAAGCATAAACTCAATGTTTTTATGCTTTCACCTTAAGAAACTAGAATAAGAAGAAAAAAATGAAGTCCAAAGTAAGGAGAAAAGAGGAAGTGATAAGAAAAATCCGACATTGATGAGATAGACAATAGAGAAAAACATCAGCAAAGTAAATAGTTGCTTTTGGAGTTGATATAGTCGATAAAACGTTAGTTGCCTGATTAAGAGAAAAGGAGGGAAACTAATCACCAAAACCAGGAATTCAAAACAGGGAACATTGCAGTTCCTGTGGATACTAAAAGGGTAGAAGATATTAGGAGCAATTTTGTATTAATAAATTCATTAATCCAATGAAAATTTTAAATTTCTTGAAAACCAAAGCTTAGCAAAATAGAAACTAGAAGCAATAAAATAATATAATCTGTTACCTATCAGAAAACTTGGATTTATGGTTGAATACTTCCTTAAAGAAAATCTCTAGATTCAAATGTCTTTTTCTGGCAAATTCAATTGATAATTTAAAGAAGAAATAATATCAGTCACATATAAACTCATTCAGAAACTAGAGGAGACAGGAATACTCCCCAAGGGGTTTTGAGGCCAGCATAACCCAGATTCCCAAACCTTGCAAAGATACTACATGGAAAGGAAAATAAAGGCTAATATGGTAGAAACATACATACAAGAATTCTTTCAGAATATTAACAACTCAGCTCTGGAATACTTCAAAAGAATCATGCATCATGGGCCAATGGTTAGTTTCACGTTCAGAATTAATCAATGTACATCTCCACGTGAACAGACTGAAACAGAAACACTCTATGATCTTCTCAACAGATGCAGAAAATAATTGGCCAAACTCAAAACCCATTCATGATTTAAAACAGTGACATCAACATAACTCAGGAAACCTGGGAGAGAGGGGGGAACGTCCTCAACCCGTTAAAGAGCGTTCTACAAAGCTCTACAATTAACATCATACTTCATGGTGTAAGAATAAATACTTTACCCCTAAGATCAAGAAGAGGCAAGAGCCTTTCAACTTCATTCAGGAAGTCCTAACCCATGAAGTAAGCCAGGAATGAGAGATAAAAGGTATAAAGACTATAAAGGAAGAAGTAAATCTGTCTTTATTTGAATCCACTAAAGAATTCCTAGAATTGAAGAAAAATGCCAACCGCTGTTAGTAAATTACTGACAAATACAGATATAAATTCTAGATGAGAAAAACAGGGCATTAAATGATTCTGGAGTAGAAAGTGGTGGTGTAATGAACTGCTTATTTGCTTTATAAGCTTTGTAGTGTTTCCTGATTTTTTAAAAACTACTTTCCTTTGATAAAATCATAAATTAAATTAAAAAGAAGAAGGGGAAAAGCCCTCAGCAGGCATTTAAATGCATTTATTGAACTCCGGGTCTTTCTTCAAAGACGAGTTCTTTATTGAATAAAGTCTTTTCCCTTCTCTAGTCCCCAAGTAAATTAAAGTGTTGACTGCTCCCTGCCCTCTGAAAACAAAGCTTGTGAAATTCAGAAATACTTAAAAATGCAAGCACATTTCATTTATTAATAGACTGCAATCAAAGCTTGGAATAAAAATAAAAATGTAAATTTTAAGCATAATTAATGAGTTTTGAAATTGTTTTTCCCTTGCAAAAATGAATAGTTTTTTGGCTGTTAGCCCCAAGGGCAAGCAACTGTGCTAACGCCAATGGTGTGTCAATACTTAGTTTCTATGTACATATGTGATCATGTGTTTTCACAAATATCTATATGTGTGCATAAATTCATGTTCATCAGCTAAATATGAAGTGATAAAGGCAACTTTTAGGTATTTCGAGTTCTGTAATCTGTTTTAGAAATTTTGTTTGACTTGAAAAATTCTACATTGGCCTTCCACTCAAGGTAGCCACCTCTACTTTAAGTACCAGTTATTTCTTTGTTGATACATGCTAATGGGCAAACACAGCTCAGGTGTCCCTCTGAGTAGAGACATGAGTTCATTCAGTCTCCAGCCAAAGAAAATGTCAAGGAAAGGGAAGAAGCTTCCTGTTTTAATTGGGAGACCCAACACCCCTTAGGTCCACTTCCTCAGTTCCCTCCACTTGTCCCACTGCTCACATTATGAATCAATATATGGCTGCATGTGGTGAACACAGTCCACGTTATGTGTGTTTGTACTTCATTGCCCCCAAATTAACTTTAGCGTCTTATACAAAGGTGTCAGTAAGTGGGAGTTAATAGTTAGGATTTCAGCCGGCGCCGTGGCTTAACAGGCTAATCCTCCACCTTGCGGCGCCGGCACACCGGGTTCTAGTCCCAGTTGGGGCACCGGATTCTATCCCGGTTGCCCCTCTTCCAGGCCAGCTCTCTGCTATGGCCCGGGAAGGCAGTGGAGGATGGCCCAGGTGCTTGGGCCCTGCACCTGCATGGGAGACCAGGAGAAGCACCTGGCTCCTGGCTTCAGATCAGCGCGATGCACCGGTGGCAGTGGCCATTGGAGGGTGAACCAACGGCAAAGGAAGACCTTTCTGTCTGTCTCTCTCTCTCACTATCCACTCTGCCTGTCAAAAAAAAAAAAAAAAAAATAGTTAGGATTTCAAGCAAAGCTTCCCTCTAAGGAGCAGCAGGATTATCCTCCCCAGGAGCTGCCTGTAAGCTGCAGGACTGTCCTCCAGGGAGAGGGACAGAAATGCTGTAGCACAGAGCACACACGCTTTGCTTCCAAAGTGCCCTCTGCAGAGTCATGCCTGCCGTCCACTGGGCCACTTGTGAGTGGACGATGTGTAATCGTGAGGACTCCGAGTGCCGTTGGAGTTACACATCATGTTCTCCTCCAGCCATTTAAAGAGGAGCTTTTCAGCTTAAATGTCTCCTCCTTGGGGACCCCTTAACCTCAGTTCCCTAGTATTCTGGGCCGTCCCTAGCCTGCGTCACAATTGACTGCTCTTTACTACTTTTGGTTTGTCTTCCTCACTAGCATTTGAAGATACTTCAGAAAATTTGTGGAAAAAAGGAATTGGAAAGAAGTGTGCTTTGGTGCAAAAAAAAAAAAAATGAAAACAAAAACAAAAACCTTTGAAATTGTTCATCTGAGAAGTCCTCAAAAAGTTCATGGAAAATGTGTCTTATGAAAAAACCCTGGGGGCCAGCGCTGTGGCATAGCAGGTAAAGCTGCTGCCTGCAGTGCCTGCATCCCATATGGGCGCCAGTTCAAGTCCCGGCTGCCCCACTTCTGATCCAGCTCTCTGCTATGGCCTGGAATATCAGTGGAAGATGGCCCAAGTCCTTGGGCCCCTGCACCCACGTGGGAGACCCTAAGAATCTCCTGGCTCCTGGCTTGCATTGGCACAGCTCCGGCCGTTGAGGCCAACTGGGGAATGAACCAGCAGATGGAGGACCTCTCTCCTCTCTCTCCCTTTCCCTCTCCCTTTCCCTCTTCTTTTCCCTCTCCCTCTCCCTCTCCTCTCTGTGTTACTCTGCCTTTCAAATAAATAAGTAAATCTTTATAAAAAAAAAAAAAAAGAAAAAACCCTGTATGGATTTCATAATGTTTTGCACTTACCTTGTAACCGCAGTTTTAAGTGAATGTTTTGAAGTATCCTCAGATAAGTTCCATGAGGGCAGAGTTATTGTCTACATTGATCCTCACTCCACGTCCAGTACTTGGGACAGAGCCTTGCATGTACTTTGTTCTGCTGCATCAATAAAAGGAGATTTTTCAGATATGACCTGGAAATGGATTTGTTGCCATTTATTACTGTTGGTGGTCATGGTGTTGTTTTATATTCAGGACAAGGAGCTATTCTGCAAAGGGCCCTTTCAGGGAAAGGTTCCTAGAAAGACCAATTGTATGTAAAAATGTGCTTCCCAGTGCCTGACAGAGAACAGATGCCCAAGAGCCCAGTTGCGTGCCTAGTATTCTCATCTAGTGAACTCCACAAGTGCCGCCTGCACCTGCAGTGACTTCTCTTTAAACACAGAAGTTGGAAGCTGTGATAGGCAGGTGCATCCAGTGTGTCATTCACTCACTCAGCCACTGCTTGGCCCATGCACTCGGGCATTTATTCTTCCATGCGTTGTCATCGTTTATTTCTTCACTTTATGCTTTCCAAGTATTCATGAGTTCTTGGTGCTATGCTGAAGCTTAGAGAGAGACTGCAAGATCTCATGAAACCCGTGTGACTGATTAAGGTAGCTCAGTTGGCCCCAAAATATTTAGGGAAGAGTTACTCACTACGTTATTTTTTCCATGAGTTAGGATTTTGGTGCATTGAATTTCCACAGAATTATACCAGCTTTTAAGGAAGTGCATTGTTAGCTGTTGAGGCTTTTCAGCCTTTTTTTTTTCTTTGACAGGCAGAGTTAGACAGTGAGAGAGAGAGACAGAGAGAAAGGTCTTCCTTCTGTTGTTCATCCCCCAGATGGCTGCTACCACTGGAGCTATGCCGATCCAAAGCCAGGACCCAGGTGCTTCTTCCTGGTCTCCCATGCGGATGCAGGCGCCCGAGCACTTGGGCCATCCTCCACTGCCCTCCCGGATCACAGCAGAGAACTGGACCAGAAGAGGAGCAACCGGGACAGAATCCGGCACCCATATGGGTTGCTGGTGCCGCAGGTGGAGGGTTAACCAAGTGAGCCACAGCCATTGTTGTTGTCCCTCTGACTGTGTAGTCAGGAGATCCACAAAAGTAAGAGAAAGAAGACTGGGAGTGGCAACTAAGGCCCTCTCTCTAGAGCCCAATTCTTATCCAGGCTGTTAGACAAAAAGACCAGGAATTTGGCCAAACACCTCCAAAAGGGCTGCAGCTCCACCAACACCCACGTAAGCAAAAGTGAAGTCAGGGGGGTCTGGACTTCACCCTGGAGGAGAGTGACAAGATAGCCCCAAGTCCCAAGGGGTGTCCAAGAGGAGCCAAGGAGAGAGCCGGGGTCTTCAACTTAGGTAGTAATGTGTCTCCAGCTCAGTAGTTAGCAGGGAGACCACAAATGGAGCCTGGCTTTCACCCCTACCTGGCAGTAAT
The DNA here is from genome assembly GCF_033115175.1 of Lepus europaeus. NCBI lineage: Eukaryota > Metazoa > Chordata > Mammalia > Lagomorpha > Leporidae > Lepus > Lepus europaeus. Next base: position 13,697,213 of record NC_084842.1, read on the forward strand.
GAGGGACATCTCCTCCATGTGGAAGTGGTTTCAGAGGAGCCATAATAAAAGGTCAGAACTTCCACCACAACCCAGGAGTGATGAGACCATCCTGTTCTGGTAGCACCAAAAGTGACCACACATGGATCAGTTACAAGGCACGTTTGTTCTTCCCAGCCAGAAAGAGATCAAGGTAGGCCTTGCAAACAGTGGAAGCTCCCATCTCAATCCCCAGTACCTAGGAATATCTACCTCATGGGTGCTAATGGAGTGGGGAACTTACATCCCCACCCATCAGTGATGAGACAGCAATCTTTGGTTCCCCTCATGGAGCAAGATCAAAAAATAGGTAGCTAAAACAGAAATTTTAAGTAAGATCTAGAACCAAGTGAACAAAATACCCAACATATCTAGGTGTCAGTAGAAAAAATCATTCATCATATCAGGAACCAAGGAGATCCCAAACTGAGTGACAGAATAAAAATAATAGATATCAACACTGAGATGACAGATGAATTAAAGATTTTAAAGCACCCATCACAACAGTGCTATAGTAAGCAATTAGAAACACACTTGAAACAAATGGAAAAAATAGAAAATTCTGGTAAAGAAATGGAAAGATTCAGCAAAGAAATAGAAAATATAAAGAAGAGCCTAAAAGAAATTGTAAAACTGGAAATATAAGCATGAAATAAAAAAATGCTATGGGTGGGCTCAAGAACAGAATGGAGGAAATAAGAGGAAAAACTGAACTGGAAGACAGAATGATAAAAATTACCCAGTATGAATAACACAGAAAGCAGTCTGAAAATGAGCATATAATGCAACAGAGCTGTTGGACCCTGTGGAACTATAACAAAGATCTGATACTTGTGTCCTCAGAGAGCTGAAAGGAGAAGACAAAGAGGGCAGGGGTGAAAAAGTACTCTAGGGAATAGGGCCGATTACTCCCCAGGTTTGGCAAAAGACTGAAGCTACGCATTCTGTAAGCCAAGGAACTCCCAAGGAGGATAAGCCCAGAGAACCCATTCCAAGATGTGTCATAGCTGAACTTCTGAAAACTAAAGCAAAGAAAATATCCTACAGTGTCAATGGCAAACAAAAGGCGCCTTACCTATAGGTGAAAACAATTACAATGAAAGTATATTTCTCATCAGGGATCATGGAAAGCAGAAGGAGGGAGGAAGGAGGGAGGGAGGTGGAAGGAAGGAAGGAAGGAATGAAGGAAGGAAGGAAAGAAGGGGGAGGGAGGGAGGGAGGAAGATGTAACCTAGAAATCTACATCTGGTGAAAATACTCATATACTACAAGATCAAAGGAGAAATCAAGAGATTCTCACGATTAGGAAAAGAAAGATTTATCACCATCTACTTCAAAATAATGGCTAAAGGGAGTTCCTGAAGCAGAGAAAGCAATAAACCATCTTCTAGCAGCAGGAAGAAAGAACACAGCAAGCAAAAATATGGGCAAATGCAATCAACTTTTCTTTTTCTTTTGAGATTTCTCAATGTTAGTGGTGGAAGCAAAAATTGTAACAGCACTGATGTGGTTCTAAGTGTGTATAGAGGAAATATTTAAGACAATTGTAAGTTGGGAAAAATAAAAAGATAAAAAGAACACAAGTGAAAAAAATGTCAACACCTTCAGATTGTGACAAGTTATGTTTGTATAGTGTAATATCTACAGCAATAATTTGAAAAGCTATGCAGGTAAATAAATAGAACTCTCTAAAAGTTCAACTAACTCACAAGAAGAAGGAAAAAAAAAGTGGAGAATCAAAAAGCAGGAGACCATCAAGAAAGTAAAAAAAAAATGTCAAAAATAGGCTGTAAAATCTCAAGAATTCCATTAAATATAAAGTATCTAAAAACGCCAATTAAACAGCAAAGACTGACACAGTGAATTAAAAAACATGACCTTGCCTGTAAGGAACCCACTTGGTGTACACAGGCAGATTGAAGTTTAATGGATGGAAGAAGACACAATGCAGAAACACAGAAAGTGTTTCTATTAATATCACATAAAATAGTCTTCAGCACAAGGAAGATCATTGGAGACAGAGAACAGAGCAATCCTGATTGCATAAACATCAAACAACAGAGCTGTGCCATTTCTGAAGCAGAAACAACAGAATTGAAGTAGACAACACTATTCTAGCTGTAGACGTCAACGCCTCTTAGCAGGTGGGGACTTTGGGAGGTGAGAAGGGTCGTGGGGGCTCAGTCCTTGCCAATGGCATTAATGCCCTGGTCAGAGGCCCAGAGAGCGGCCTGCCCTTCTGGCGAGCGAGGACACGCTCAGTCCTCACAGGACCCCGAGCCTGTTGGAGCCTTCATCTTGGACTTCACAACCATGAGCAATGAAGTTTTGGTGTTCATAAATTACTCAGTCTAAGACCTTTTATTGTAACAGCCTGAGCAGACTGAGACGAATGAGGAATTCCAAACGTCAGCACCTTCAGGTCTTTTCTGGGAGGTTCGTCAGCTTCTCCAGAGAAGATCCATTCCCTCATGCCTGGAGGGAAGTCTAGAGAAGCACTCTGTATTTGTGCTGAAGTTGTTGTTGATCCCCCTGTCTTGATTAGGCATCTATGCACTGGAGATGGCAACCCCAGTCCACACTCTTTTTTTTTTTTTTTTTTTTTTTACAGGCAGAGTGGACAGTGAGAGAGAGAGACAGAGAGAAAGGTCTTCCTTTGCCGTTGGTTCACCCTCCAATGGCCGCCGCGGCCGGCGCACCGCGCTGATCCGAAGCCAGGAGCCAGGTGCTTCTCCTGGTCTCCCATGCAGGTGCAGGGCCCAAGCACTTGGGCCATCCTCCACTGCCTTCCCGGGCCATAGCAGAGAGCTGGCCTGGAAGAGGGGCAACCGGGACAGAATCCAGTGCCCCAACCGGGACTAGAACCCGGTGTGCCGGCGCCGCAAGGCGGAGGATTAGCCTGTTGAGCCGTGGCGCCGGCCCCCAGCCCACACTCTTCTACTTCCTCTGCCAGAAAGAAAGGGTTTCCCGTCGTCTGCCCAGGGTGTAAGATGATCCAAGGGTGGAAACTGTCCTTAAAGAGAATTTCTTCTGCTTCTCCTCTTCCTCTCCCCTCCTCTTCCTCTCCTTCTCCTCTTCTTCCTCCTCCTCCTTTCCTGCTATCACCCCATCTATGACTACCAATTCTTCAGCCTTTTCAAGCATTTCAGTGTAAATTTACTTATTTCTGAGCTTTTCCCATCACCTGCTTATGTTCTGTGTTTTTGGTTTCTTGTTCTCATATCTCTGCTGTTTTTCCCCTCTCTGTGCTCATAGGCTTATGCTATTTTAAACACCTTTTTAGAACTACTCCACTGGGACTTTGGTAGGAAATGGATGATGTGATATGATATATGATACTTTGAACTACAAGTATATGTTATTTTAACTAAAGTTCAACAATTGGATGAAAGTTCAGGTACAGGGAAACAGCCCTAAAATAATAGTAACACATCTAGTGTGGATTATGTTCTAGGCAGTGCTCTGAGTGTGTTAGCATTCACTTAGCTTATCTGATTCTTGCAAAAGCCCCATGAAGAGAATACTGAAATGACCAGATTATCATTAGCATGATTTTGTCATCATAGATAAAGGACCAGAAGGAGGTATAAGAGATACATAGCATCCAACAAAAGGATGTATGTCCTTTAAGACAGGTGACTAAAATAAAATTTTAAAAGATGAAAATAGAAGGCATCACTGTGGCATAGTAGGCAAAGTCTCTGCCTGCAGTGCCAGCATCCCACGTGGCGCTGTTTTGAGTTCTGGCTGCTCTATTTCTGATCCCGCTTCCTGCTAATGCACCTGGGAAAGCAGTAGAAGATGGCCCAAGTCCTTGGGCCCTGCACCCACGTGGGAGACCCGGAAGAAGCTCCTGGCTCCTAGCTTTGGATGGTCCCAGCTCTGGCCATTGCAGCCATTTGGGGAGTGCATCAGTGGATGGAAGACCTCTTTATCTGTGTCAGTCCCCACCTCCCATGACTCTGCCTTTTAAATAAATACATAAATCTTTTAAAAAATAGATGGGAATAAAAGCAAGATTCAAGAAGCCCGTTAAAGAGATTATTGAGACAGAAGTAGATGAATGTAGTTGAAATAAATAGGGAATAGTGTACTTTGTCCCCAGGAGACAATGGAAAAACCAACCACATTTGAAGAACTGTGAATCCTTTATTATTGCAACTATAAAAATAAATCAAGGATGGGCATTTGGCCTCATGGTTAAACACTCACATCTCAATGTGGAGCACCTGGGTTCAAGACCCAGTTCAGGGCTTGACTCTGGCTTCCTGCTGGTGCAGACTCTGAGAGGCAGTGTGATGGCTCAAGTAATTGGATTTCTGCAGCCCATATGGGATGCCTAGATGGAGTTCCTGGCTCCTGGTTTTGGTTGCCACCATTTGGGGAGGAAACCCTTTCTCTCTTTCTCTCTCCCTGCTTCTCGAAACAAACAAATGAAAAAAGGAGTCTGTACGTCCATTCGTCTGTCAGTGGAAAGCAAGACCCTTCTTGATTGTACAGACCTGCTCTTGGCTCTCTGATCATGCCATCACTTTGACTTCTCGGAGATGGTAACCTCCGTTCTCTTGGGACAGTTACTAACATTTCCTTGGAACTCCCAATTGTGACCCTGAAAATCTCTTAACTCTGGGAAAGCTTAGAATTGAGTTATGAGGAAGATGAAGCAAACAAAGTCTTGGGTATGATTATTGTCATGTAAGGCTTAAGGAAGTGTAATAGTCTGCATTTTTGTGGTTTATAATATGTAAAATACTTGGAACTCATTATAGTTATAAGTTCTTTTTTAAATTTATAAGAGTGAGCTCTTGGGTAGATGTTGGCTAGAAAGGCAGATATTAGAACACTTGTAAAGAAATTGGTCATATAAAGCTTATAAATAGACTAAGTATTTATGGATTGTTTGAAGGAGCGTGATATGTTTGAGTTGGTCAGACGTTAATCAAAGGTCATTCAGAAAGTGATTGTTGAAATTTGCTATTTTAGAATAGAAGTATAGGGGCCAGCACTGTGCGCAGCAGGTTAATGCTCTGGCCTAAAGCGCCAGCATCCCATGTGGGTGCTGGTTTGAGACCCGGCTGTTCCTCTTCTGATTCAGCTCTCTGCTGTGGCCTGGGATAGCAGTAGAAGATGGCCCAAGTTGTTAGGCCCCTGCACCCATGTGGGAGACCCGTAGAAACTCCTGGCTCCTAGCCTTGGAGTCGCGCAGCTCCGGCCATTGTGGCCAGTTGGGGAGTGAACCATCGGATGGAAGACCTCTCTCTCTGCCGCTCCTCTCTGTGTAACTCCGCCTTTCAAATAAATAAATAAATCTTTAAACAAATCCAAGTATAAGAATTTTAGGGGCCGGTGTTGTGGCACAGCAGATTAAGCTGCCGCCTGTGACAGCTTAATCCCAAATATGTGCTGATCTGAGTCCTGGCTGCTGTACTTCCAATCCAGCTCCCTGCTAATGCACCTGGGAAAGCAGCAGAAGATGGCCCAAGTGCTTAAGTCCCTACACCGATGTGAGAGACCTGGAGGAAGCTCCCGGCTCCAGGCTTCCACCTGGCCCACCCCGTGTGGTTTTAGTCATTTGGAGAGTGAACCAAAGAAAAATTATTTTTTAAACTTTTTAAAAAGATTTATTTTATTTATTTGAGAAGCAGAGTTAGAGAGAGAGAGAGAGAGAGAGACAGAGAGGAAGGTCTTCCATTCATGGGTTCACTCCCCAAATGGCCCTAACGGCCAGAGCTGTGCTGACCAAAGCCGGGAACCAGGATCCTCTTCCAGGTCTCCCATGTGGGTATAGGGGCTCTGCACTTGGGCCATCTTCCACTGCTTTCCCAGGCCAATAGCAGGGAGCTGGATCAGAAGTGGAGCACCTGGGACTTGAATCGGCACTCATAGGGGATGCCAGTGCTGCAGGCAGAGGCTTAACCTACTACGCCATAGCACCAGCCCCTAAAAAAAGAAATATACGTTGAATTCAAGGACTCAGGAAAACTAGGATTTTGAATATGCATCTTAAGTTAAATATTAAGTTAAAATCTCAAATAACAAAAAATGATATTTTCTTAACCCGGAAAATTGTCTTTACATTTAAAAGAAACCAGCAAAACAAACCTGACAAACCCCCAAAATCCTTACGTTAATCCAGAAGAGGAAAGCAAGAGTTTGAAGCATTATTTTATTCAAGGCCACACAACATATTAGATGGCATATCTGGGTGCTTCCAAAGTAAGTGTAGTTAAGCGTTGAAATTGCACCATACCACTTCCAAACACACTTCGTGATATGCTTTAAAATCCCTCTTGAGATACGTACAGCTGAGTCTACCAGTGCGGCGTAGTTTATCTCAACTGTGAAAGGAGCAATACAAGCAGTCCCAGGGGCTGACTTGCTGTGTGCTTTGCTCATATTGAACATTAGCCATTCCTTAGGGGGAACATTTACCTATGGGTAGCTATTGCTGAAAATGAGCTTACTATTAAAATTCGAATACCATATGTAAATTGCAGGAATAGCACTTGGAGGACATGGTCTAGCTAAAAATCCAGTGCAAGTCAATGCTAGTGAGGACAGAAGAACAATTAGAATATTCATTAACTAGTTCTATTCATGCCATTGCCCTCCAACCTTAATGTTTAAGTAAAAGCCCCTTTGATTACTGATGCAGTAGATCAATAGTGTGTTCATGGCTCCCGACTAGATTTAAATTTGTGAGTCTTGAGGCTTCCCTTAAGGAGTGTGAATCAACAGCCCCTTTATGAATTAAAAACCAGAGAGAGCCCAGCTAGGAAAAGATAATGGACTTCAATTCCCACTGATGGAGGTCCCCAACTGGGCTTCCCGCTCCCCATTTATTTAAGTGGTGTGATCCTGGGTGAGGAGTTAACGTTCTTGCATTCAGGATTGTGAAGAAGGGAGAGTGGTGCCTATGTCCCAGAAACCAGTGGATCATCGAGCCCAGGGCCTTGAACCAGCATGGGGGTTATTGTGAATGACAGCTGTTGTTATTGTTAATGTCCACAAGGGTGAGGGCCTTGGGACTAAGGTAATCAACTTAACAACCCGAAGAAAATACAAAGCTGGAACAATACTTTCTGTTGAATAATCCTCTTTTTGGTATTGAATATTGATCTGTTGCAAAATACCATGTTAAGGGCCGGTGGCACAGTGATTAAGCCAGTGTCGCATCCCATATGGGTGCTGGTTCAAGTCCCAGATGTTCCACTTTGGATCTGGCTCTCTGCTAATGTGCCTGAGGAGGCAGAGGGGAATGGCCCAAGTGCTTGGGCCCCTGCCACCCGTGTGGGAGACCTAGATGGAGTTCCTGGCTCCTGGTATCAGCCTGGCTCAGCCCCTTCTGTTGCAGTCACGTTGGGAGTGAACCAACAGATGGAAGACCTTTGTCTCTCCCACCACCCCCACCCCTGCCATCCTTGCCATTCAAATAAAATAAACCTTTAAAAACAACCAAAAAATTGCATTGTTAATGCAGAAAATAACTGTATTTTGTTTGGGATGCACATTTGGGAGGGAGAAGCCATCAACCAAAAAATTCAATCAGATTTTTAAAAACATTACTACAGCATTCTGCCCAGCAGGAGTCAGAGTTTGACAGATGAGGAAGTGCTTCTCTCCCATGACAATTCCTTGAGGACAAAAGTGCTTTCATTTGAATAGTGTCATAGAGAAAAGCCCTAAAGGCTCTGTCTGTCTCAGACGGGTGTCCCAACCAGGGGTTACATTTTTGGTTTTTTTTTTTGAGAATATCCGGATGTTGCCTGATCTTCAACTCTAACAGCCAGGCAGTTGTGATGTCTGGGCCTCATGGTATTACTTTGAGAGTTTTGGCAATGGTGTAATACGTGGATATTAATGTTGGGAAACTTAATTACAAGGAGACGCCTGGCCTGTGTTGCTGCAGAGGCTAGCGATCTTGTTAGGGTAGGAGAGAAGTAAAGATACATGCGGGAGCATGTGGCACTTCTCTCCTCCTCACTGTTTGCTCACCGGTCATTTCTTCTATGCACCCAGCCCGGTCCTTGACTCTACCCTGGGTGTGACACTTTCCTGAATAACTGAATGCAGTGTAATTAATGAAATACAATGTGTAAATTTTTTAAAATCTTTATGAATGATCCCATACATCTTTACATGATGGTGTGTGTGTGTAAATATTTATGTATTTGTAGTATTTTATTAATTATTAGAGGAAGAGCTATCTACCAGATCCATTAACTTTTTTTAAAGATTTATTTTACTTATTTGAAAGGCAGAGTTACAAAGAGAGAGAGGGAGAGACCAAGAGAGAAAGGTCTTCCATCTTCTGCTTTGCTCCCCAGATGGCCACAAAGGCTGGGGTTGAGCCAGGCCAAAGTCAGGAACCAGGAGCTTCTTCTGGGTCTCCCACATAGGTGCAGGGACCCAAGGACTTGGGCCATCTTCTGCTACTTTCCCAGGTGCATTAGCAGAGAGCTGGATCAGAAGTAGAGCACTTGGGACTGGAGCTGGCACCCACATGGGATGTGGCATTGCAGGGGATGGCTTAGCTCACCATGCCACAACGCCAGCCCCAAGATCCATTAACTTGAACAAATGGTGCATGTGGGGATGGTGCAGGAACTGATCAATGTGTAAGTAGAGATTCAATTGATTCCATTGTAACTGGCCAAATGCTGTGTTCCAGACACCTTGCTGAACACTCCAACATAAAAGCAATGAGAAGCAAATACTGTCTTCAGGTCCTCACTGGAGGAATTTGTAATCAGGGAGAAATGAGTCCGTCAGATACAACATGGGACTTGCAATGATGAAAGTGGTGTGGGGTGGTTCGTAGGAAGACTTGACATCTGAGTTGAGTAACAAAGAATAAATCAGTTGAGCAGAGGGTGGAGAAGAGGACTTTTCAGGCCAGCAAAAGCAAAACAAACAAACAAACAAACAAACAAAAAAACCGCAGAGTAAGGAAAAAAAATGGGTTCTGTACAGAAAGCTTCAACCAATTTCTGGTTGCTGGAGAGTAGGGTGGAAAGCCAGGAGTGGAGGTAAATGGGGGTGGTGGTATTTTCTGCCCTTTTAAGAAGCATGAATTTTATCTTGGTAATTCTGGAAAGTTTGGGAGAATGGGAGTAATTATTCCCCTAAGGTCTCTCTTCTAGTAAAAAAATACATAATTGTACAAGGATATTTATTATAGCACTCTGTACAACAAAAGATCACTAGAAGCCTGCATATTGGTTGGTAGGAGTTAGCTAATCCATGGAACATGGTGACTGTTAAATCTCGGGCAGCCATTAGATGAACAAAGAAGGAAGAAAATGAGAAGGCCTCCAAGATACATTGTTAAATTAAAAAAAAAAGATGAAAGATCATATGGTATGGTCTTATTTATAGAAGAAAACAAGAGTACAGGATTCTTTCTCTCGTTTCACCTTCGTTTGTTTCTCTGTTAGTCAGTTTCTTTCTTCCTTCTTTTTACTCTGACTGCCTGCTTCAGCTTGTGTGCGCCCAAGAACGAGAAGTTAGGCCACCAGACTTAGCAGACGTTGTGCCCACATCTCTAGCTGTGGGGGGAAGTCAGTTCTATCCTTTGAGCCGGAGGCCAGAAACCACAGGAAAGGACTCTCAGTATGAAACAATTAACTGTGGCTGGAGTGAGGAGACCAAAGAAAAGAGGAGCTCTGGGGAGGACTCTGTTTATTGTTCAATAAAGTTTATAGGAGGCTATTGGTTTGGAATGAGCTCCTGAACTAGGCTCAGCTGACCAAACCAAATTGGAGCCATTTGTGCTGAATTTCCATGTCATCAAGCCAAAACTTAGTTTGACCTGGGAAACCAGGAGAATGAGAGATAAGAGTCAAACCCCCAAACATGCCGGTTTTAGCTGTATAAGAAAAGTAATTTCTTTTGGGCAGGCAGAATTAGATAGTGAGAGAGACAGAGAGAAAGGTCTTCCTTCCATTGGTTCACTCCCCAAATGGCTGCCACAGCTGACCAGGAGCCAAGTGCTTCCTCCTGGTCTCCCATGGGGTGCAGGGCCCAAGCACTTGGGCCATCCTCCACTGCACTCCCAGGCCACAGCAGAGAGCTGGCCTGGAAGAGGAGCAACCAGGACAGAATCCAGAGCCCCGACCGGGACTAGAACCCAGTGTGCCGGTGCCGCAGGCAGAGGATTAGCCAAGTGAGCCGCAGCGCCGGCCAGAAAAGTAATTTTGAAACAACCAGTGCACCTTTTGTTCTGTTTCTGCTTTCCTTGGCTTTCTTTGTCCATAAAACCAACCTAGTCTGCTCAGCGGCTGGGAACACGCATTCTATTTCATGGAATCCGATGTTGCTCGATTCTAGATTCACCAGTGAAAGCCAATTAAGATCTCTCAAATAAATGTGTTGGAAGTTTGGCTTTTGACATTATAGACTTGAAGGAGAGTTAATTCTTGGAAGGAGAAGAAAGGAGGTATTGGACAGGAAAGGAGAAAAAGCAATAGAGACTTCTTTCATTGTTGTACACACTGCAATATCTTTCTATATGAACATTTATTGTTTTATAATATTTTAATGGAAAACATAAAGATGGGAAGGGAAATTTGGGGGTCTGTATTTGAAGTGCATTGCTCTAAGTCCATCTAGAGACAATATGTAGAGAAAACAAAGTTTGTGGGGAGCAGAGGGGAAGTGCATTCATTCAGCCTAAGAGAAGGCAGTGGGCAGGGTGGGGGTGGCAGGTGCGATTGATACGTCATGGTGCTTGATTTAGACAGCGGGGGTGGGGGGAAGGCGGGAGAGAGACAGAGAGAGAGAGACGCCAAAGATGACAACCAAACTGACAACGTGGTTCTGGCTGAGGCCATTTGGATATTTATTACATAATTTGCGGGCCATACAAAATGATCAACTTAAAAATTAACCTGCTACAGATTTATTGAATTTCCAGTCCCTTGGCAGGGCCACACCAAATGATTTCACAGGCCTTATGTGGCCTGCAGGCCAGACATTCCCTACTCCTGGTGTAAATGATGGTAGAGTTACAAAAAATGAAAGGGGTGGAGCTTTATTGGCTTCATTTTGGGGGCCATGTTGAGGCTAAGGTGACTGAGACAGCTGAGCAGAGTGTGAGTTGGGTGCCCCCAGAGAGCGGAAGCAGGCAGTGAGATACCGCTTATGGGATGCAGAGTGTTTGTGGGGATTCAGCTTGACGTGACTGTGGCCACTTTGGACATAGCCACCATCTTGCTGTCACCCCAAGCTCGGTGATAGGGTAAGATAATCTGCTAGTGGCGGCCAGGGAGTGCTTGGCTCAGTGTTGACGGTACCACTTGGGATGTCAGCATCCCGTATCAGAGTGTGTGGTTTCAGTCCCAACTCCTCTGTTTCCCATCAAGCTTCTTGCTAATGTGGACTCTGGCAAGCAACAGATGCTGGCCTCAGTATCTGAGTCCCTGCCAACCACATGAGAAACCCAGATTGAGGTCTGGGCTCCTGACTTCAGCCAGACCCAGGCCTAACTTTTGCAGGCATTTGAGGAGTGACCCAGAGGATGGAAGATCTCTCTGTGTCTCAAATAAAGTGAAAATAAATATAAAAAAATGAACAACTAAAAAGGCAGCCTGCTGGGCTGGCCTTGTGGTGCCGGATGCTGGAATGCCCCTTACGTAAGCCCTGTAACGTTGATGGTTCTTGAGAAAGCTCAGGTGCGCTTAGGTTAGCCCTGGGCCACCTTTGTCTGGCTCAACAAGGTCTCACAGCCACAAGAGACCATGCTTCTGTCTGTAAGTCCCCCAGGTAGGCTGTACTCTATAAAATCTTGGATTTGTCCTTTCTTCAGTTGGCTGCATTCTGCCAATTTCTCATATACTGGCATCTCCCAAAACAATGTTTACAGACCTGAACTAAACGTGCATGGCTCCCAGGCACACTCAGATCGGTGGCCACTGAACACAGAAGTCAGCTTCCTTCTCTCCTTATGTTACTAAGGTTGACTGTGAGAGGACAGAAGCTCCAATGTTCTTTGCTTTTAGTCACTACAGATGGTAGCTACAACTAAGCAACCCAGGACCTCCCAGGGACAAGAGGTGTTTGGAGTATCAGCTGCCCCAAGCTAGAGTGCTATGAGCATTGGCCAGTGAGCAGTCACCCAGGGAGGAGCCTGGGTCGCATGGGCAGAACCTAACCTGGTACAGGCGGTGCCCTTGGGTTTCCCCGCCTCCACGGATTACAACACATCAGGGACTGAAGGAACACTTGCGTTTCTTTGAACCAACCCGGGAAACAACTGGCTTAGGTCAGGTTTTCTGGAAACAGACTCCAAGACAGAGATTTATACGCCGGCGTTTTAATAGGTAGTCATAAAAAAAAAAAAAAATTTCTGCTTTTCATCCAAGGGTCCTGGCATAGAGCATCAAAAAGACCTTGGAATTTCCTGAGTGAAGGGAGTCTTTGTTATGCAAATGAGATGATTTGGGATGGCTGCTTGATAGCTTCAGGATGGGCGATGGTGGACAGAAAGACCACCCCAGTGGGACTGGTGCTGTGGCACAGTGGGTATAAGTCCTGGCCTGAAGCGCCAGCATCCCATATGGGTGCCAATCCTAGTCCCAGCTGCTCCTCTTCCAGTCCAGCTCTCTGCTGTGGCCTGGGAAAGCAGTAGAAGATGGCCCAAGTGCTTGGGCCCCTACACCCATATGGGAGACCTGGAAGAAGCTCTTGGCTCCTGGCTTTGGATTTGCACAGCTCCGGCCGTTGTGGCCATCTGGGGAGTGAACCATCGGATGGAAGACCTCTCTCTCCATCTCTACCTCTCTCTGTAACTCTATCTTTTAAGTTAAAAAAAAAATCTTTATTAAAAAAAAAAATAGGCCACCCCAGTGAGCAAAGGTTGCAACTTTGAACTAGCGACATTTGGGGAAGGAGTCTTGGTCCATTTTCTGTTACTGAAACAGAATACCTGAGACTGGATAATTTATAAAAGAAAATGGTTTGGTTTTGCTCAGGGTCCTAGAGCCTAAAAGTTCAAGATCTCAGCGGGTCCCTTCCAATGGAGGCCTTGTGTCGCACCAACTCAACAGTGGACAGCAAGGCAGGAGCGGGTGGGTGACAAAGCAGCACCTGAGCTAGCCCCAGGAGAGTGAGGGAAAGGCACTGACCCCTCTCCGCACTCTGATCACCCCCAGTAGCCGTGGCAACCACATTTCCATATGAACTTCAGAGGGGAAAAACCATGGCAGACAGGAAGGGTGCTGGAGGCTGAGTCTAATCATGTGCTCCATGATTCAACCAAACACTCCTATGTAATGAAACCCAGTAAAAAAAAAAACCTCCACCTGCAGTCTCTGGAGCTTTCTGGTTGCTGGTCACACAGCGATGTCCAGGAGGGTGGTGCGTCCTGGTGTCCCAGTGAAAGGGCAAGCAGCTCTGTGTTCCCTCTCCCACCTCACTCTTTCCCTCTGTTCATTTCATGCTCCATCCTCGGAGTGTCCTTTATGATGAAACTGTAATAATAAGCACAGTATTTCCTGGAGTTCTCAGGGTCATTCTAGTGAATTATCGCACCTAAGGGGTCATAGGAACCCTCGGATTTGTTGCCAGTTGTTCCTAGGTTCAGGAAGCCTACAGATGCCTAGAGCTGGCACCTGGAGAAAGGCAAGTCTTTTTTTTGCACGCTGCCGCCAGCGCACTGAGCCAATCTGAAGCCAGGAGCCAGGTGCTTCTCCTGGTCTCCCATGTGGGTGCAGGGCTCAAGGACTTGGGCCATCCTCCACTGCCTTCCCGGGCCACAGCAGAGAGCTGGACTGGAAGAGGAGCAACCGGGACTAGAACCTGGTGTGCCTGCACCGCAGGTGGAGGATTAGCCTAGTGAGCCACAGTGCCGGCCAAGGAAAGTCTCGTGGAGGATTTTGCCTTTAAGGTTTTGGAGGCTGAACGGACTGCAGTTGGTTAATACCAGAACTAAGTTGCCCAACACCCATTGGGTGCAGGAGCAGCTGGGTCTGAAAAGCGTAGGGAGGACCTTGATAGCACGGGTAAGAGTGCGGACAGAAGCACTGGCAGGGAGAGAGGTTCAGCTGCAGAGTTCTTGACGAGAGACCTCAACGGATCCCCAAAGGAACTCTGAGAGAGAGACTGGCAGAGCCTGGCCCGTCGGCGATATCCAGACCTGGGCGAAGAAGCTGGCATTTGTACTACACTGAGCCCCTTGGAGCAGGCATCACCTTTGGCAGAGGAGTTTCTGGGGAGGGACTTAACTCTAAGCTGTGGTGTCCTACACTCCTGGCAGCTGGGGAAATAACTGGCTTGATCCTCAAGGGAGATTTGGGGTGGTGCATCACAGGACCCACTATGCTGGCTCAATCACACGCCTGTAAAACTGTTCCCCATACTGAGTGTTCATGCTTGGATTGTGAACACACACACACACACACACAAGTGCTTGGGCCTCTGCGCTCATGTGGGAGACCTGGAGGAAGCTCTGAGCTCCTGGCTTTGGCCTGGCTGAGCCCTGGCCATTACAGCATTTTGGGGAGTGAACCAGTGGATGGAAGATTTCTCTCTCGTCTCTCCTCCACGCTCTTAACTCTGCCTTTCAAATAAATTTTTTAAAAAATCTTTTTTTTTTTAAAAAATCACATTGATTATTTTTTCCCTCAGACTGGGAAAGTCATCATAAAAATGGCATGAGGGGTTGGCGCTGTGGCGCAGTGGGTTAACGCCCTGGCCTGAAGTGCCGGCATCCCATATGGGCACCGGTTCTAGTCTTAGCTGCTCCTTTTCCTATCCAGCTCTCTGCTATTGCCTAGGAAAGCAGTAGAGGATGACCCAGGTCCTTGGGCCCCTGCACCCATGTGGAAGACCCAGAGGAAGCTCCTGGCTCCTGGCTTTGGATCGGCGCAGCTCCAGCTGTTGCGGCCATCTGGGGAGTGAACCAGTGGATGAAAGACCTCTCTCTCTGTCTCTGCCTCTCTCTGTAGCTCTGTCTTTCAAATAAATAAAATAAATCTTTTAAAAAAAATGGTATGAAACCTTGACATTTGTGAATTTGACTACATAAAAATAAAGAAAAATTTCTGCCTGACAAAATTATTTTAAGTAAAGTTAAAGGACAAATTATTAAGTGAGAAAAATTGCAACTTGCTTGGGAGTCAGAAAAGTAACTTCCTGCATATAAAGAAAGCTCTTACAGATAAAGACAAATTTCATAACCGTGATGAAAATGAACCAAAGGATTTAAACACATATTTCACATAAAAAGAAATACAGACGGCACCTGAACAAAAGAATGAGAAATCAATTTCATTCAGAATAAGAGAAGTTAAAAATAAAACTACATCAAAATAACTTACTTTTTATTAGGTCAGTATTTGAAAAATGTTAGTAAGGATAGAGAAATTAGGCAAATCATGAATTACCAATGGGAGCAAAATTAGTACAACATCTTTGGGCAATAGTTGTCAATATCTATAAAATTACTATAAACAGCTGCACATTTTGGGTTCAGGAATGCCACAGATCTATCTCACAGATAAACTCACACATGTATAAAATGATGGATAGATAGTTTTACTGATTGCACTTTTGTTAATTATAATGAAATGGTGGAAGAAGCCTAAGTATCCACCCGTAGGGAATGGTCGAAGTACATTACAGTATATGTGTGCAATGGAATACTAGCAGCTATCAAAAGGAAAGAATGAGGAAATATATTGATCTATAAAACGCTCAGGATTATTAGCTGCGAAAAGCAATGTGCAGAGTGGAAGATAGAGTATGGCTCCCTTTGTGAAAAAACCTGGAAAAAGAATTTGCAGACATATTTGTATGTGCATACAGTGTCTCTGGATAAACAGGAAAACATAATGTTAGGGGACAGGGTTGTAGAAGGGAGGTTTTTACTCTCTTCCCTTTGAACCGTTTACATTTTGACTGTGCCTATGTGACAACATTACTTAGTCTAAAAATATGTTAACTTTTATTTTTAAAAATCCCTCTAAGAATTTTGAGAGCTAAAAATGTTTTTCTAAGATGACCCCCTCCTCCCCGCAACAAAAATAAAAACCCAATTCTGACCACAATTGCTGGGCTGAGACTTTCTGAGTAGGGAGAGGTAGGATACAACATGGCCTATCCCAAAGGCTAAAATTAAATTATACCGGATTCTCAGCTGATTGGAATCCAGATTCAAAGGAGATTTCTAATATTTCTGTAGCTCCCATGTGGTGGCATGGATTCCAATGCCTGCAACAAAACCCACCATGGAAGAAGCTTCTAGAGAGGATTTCTGTAGCTGTAAAAGTAAGGAGTTGAGAAAGTCGGAATGGGAAGAAGAGTTGGTGGAGAACTCCGGTTTGCTTAGTTGACTCAACAACCCTTGACTGTTGGTGTTATCATCAACTGGATCTGTTCCTTGTCTTGCCATAGAGTGTGGCTCAAAATTCTCTTAAGTATATGGGGAAAACATTGACTCATTAAGGAGAACCTTTTCAGGAAATTTAGAGGGTGCGGTTGTGCCCTAAGTTTTCCCATCATGTGAGGTCTCGAGCCATGGTCCCATTGAAAAGTGGGCCGTTGTCCACTTGCGGTGTAGTTCTTCCCCCAGGGGGTCTGGGCTCGGTCCATGACTCACGAAACCACAGAGTGTGGCAGACGTGACAGTGCGCTGGCTCTGGGTCCTTCAGGATGCTTGGTCACTTCCCTTTTTGCGCTTTTAGGGCTGAGCTGTCTGACAAGATGCTTGGCTCTGCTGCCAGAGAGACCACATGTGCAGACCACCTGGAGAGACCACGAGGCAAGAGAGGGAGATGTGACTGTCGCAGCCCTCCCATCAGATCCGCAGGTGACTCAGTGCCCAGCTCCACGGGAGACCCACAGAGCTGCTCGGCTGAGCGGTCTACCCACAGAACCAGCCAAGATCATGAAACGGTGGGCTATTTTTAAGTCTCTAAGATGTGAGGTGGTTGTCATGGCACGGTGGATCAAGACACCTTTCCACAGACACATAACCAGAAATCAAAATCCACTCTTTCTGAAGAAGGCATTTGCTGAAGGGGCCATGGGAGCCACAAACACAAGGCAGACTGACAGTTAACCTGGACGAAAACACAGACAATTCTAATATAATTTTATAGAGAAGAGAAAAGAAATGCCAAGCGTGGAATCTGTTCTACACATCAAGAACTTGAAATAAGAATAGAGGGAAAAGTCTATGATTGGAGAGTTACTGAGGGAAGGGGTAGAATCACGGTTCACCCCTGTCACCTGCTGGCTGCATGACTTTAGAAAAGGCACATGCTGAGGGCATTGTTGTGGCATAGCAGGTCAAGTCACTGCCTGCAACACTGACATCTCCTATCAGAGTGCCGCTTGAGTCCCGGCTGCTCTTCTTCCAATCTAGCTCCCTGCGAATGGGCCAGAAGATGAGGAAGAAGGCAGAAGCAGAGGGCCCAAGCCCTTGGGGCCCTGCCATCACATGAGAGACCCAGATGGAGTTCCAGGCCATTATGTTCCAGCCCCAGCCATTATGACCATTTGGATAGGGAACCAGTGGATGGAAGATCTGTGTGTGTGTGTGTGTGTGTCTCCCCACCCCACCTCTGTCACACTGCCTTTCAAATAAATAAATAAATATTAGAACAAAGGAAAAGACACACATAGATTTCATGCCCCTGAGCTTAGCTTCCCCTTCAGTAAAAGGAGGCATACGTACACAACTGCCAGGTTTGTTTTTCCAGAATGGAGGGGTCATACGTATGAATTGTAGGTATGTACCTTGGCACACAGGAAGAACATAATCACTATGAAAACAATAACTGCTCTGTACCTGGTTAAAAAATAGCAAGTGATAAGAGAATATGCACCAGATACTTCCCTTTATGCAAAAGTGTCAATTGTATGTCACAACACTATGAAATGTCTGTGTGTGTAGTAAAATTACAGAACAATTCGTGGGAAAGATACACATTGACCATTTATTTATGGAGAGGGAAAGAGAGTGGCATTTCAGCAGCCACTATTGTTCCATGGTGTTTTGGTTCTTAAAAAAATGAGGGGGCGGTGCTGTGGCGTAGCAGGTAATGCCCGCATCCCGATATGGGCGCTGATTCGAATCCTGGCTGCTCCACTTCTGATCCAGCTCTCTGCTATGGCCTGGGAAAGCAGTAGAAGATGGCCTGATTCCTTGGTCCCCTGCACTCATGCGGGAGACCCAGAAGCTCCTGGCTCCTGGCTTCAGATCAGCGCAGCTCCAGCTGCTGCGGCCAACTTAGAGTGAACCAGCAGATGGAAGATATCTCTCTCTCTCTCTCTCTCTCTCTCTCTCTCTCCACCTCTCCTCTCTGTGTAACTCTTTCATATAAAAATAATAAAATAAATCTTAAAAAAATGAAAAAGATGTTGGCCATGGGTAAAGCAAAGTGTTAATGTCTGTGATATTCTCTACTTTGTTCTACAGTAACTTCTAACTTAAAAACATTACAAGTGAAGGGGCTGGCACTGTGGTGCAGTGGGTTAATGCCCTGGCCTGAAGCGCAGGCATCCCATGTGGGCACCAGTTCAAGTCCTGGCTGCTCCTCTTCCAGTCCAGCTCTCTGCTGTGGCCTGGGAAAGCAGTAGAAGATGGATCAGGTCCTTGGGCCTCTGCACCCGTGTGGGAGATCTGGAAGAAGCTCCTGGCTTTGGATCAGCGCAACTCCAGCTGTTGCGGCCAATTGAGGAGTGAACCAGCGGATGGAAGACCTCTCTCTCACTCTCTGACTATTCTCTCTGTGTAACTCTGACTTTCGAATAAATAAATAAATCTTTAAAAAAATACTACAAGTAAAAAGAATCCTGTGATCTTTTCGAGTGGTGGATTACCCCATTTTACAGGCACACCTGTGTATCTCTGTTTATACATTACCTAGACGTTCTATGATACGGTACATGCCGTATTTGGTCTCTTTCCTGTATTTCCCTTGTGAATCTGGAAGCCAGGCAGACCATTCCAAAGCTGAAGAAGTGAAGACTCAGAATGATTCAATGAGGCACAGGTGAACGAGGACTGAGAGGGGAGGAGCCCAGGAGGGAGGAGGGGCCCCTGGAGGGGGGAGCTCCGGCTTCCCTGAAGCTTTGCCTCACGCCCCTAACAACTGGGCAACTACAGGGGGGCCACTTACATGCTCTCAATGTCCACTCCCTAACCTGCCCCCTGGTGTACTCGTATCTGTCCTCTGTGCATCCTAACGTTTGGAAGATTGAATGACACAGCGCAAGTAAGGTGCTTGACCCTACTTGTGCACGCAGGAGTTGGTGACTGGTGTGTACTTTCTAAGATGAGCTCCTGTGTGCAAGTAACAGGAAGTCACCGTGCCACAGAGGTGTGTCACGTCTGGGATTCCATCTTGAGAGATGGCCAAACACTTGAAGAGAGAGTGACTTGGCCGTGAGCCAGGCAAACCAGCATCTCCATGGTTATCACGATTTTTCTCCTTTAGAGCTGGCCTCTGACTTGTTTACCCAAGCGCCTACCTGATGTCTACCTGGAGCCCAGAAAGGATTCCTCATTTCTCCCATCTAACCCAAGGCAGACTTCATCATTTCTGGCTCTGAAACATCTCAAAGCCATCCATGTCTTTCTACCTTGCCTGTTACCATCCTGATTCAGACCATCGTTACTGCTTGCCTGGACAGCTGGCACAGCGTGTTGATGGTCTCCCCAAGTCCAGCTTGATTCCCCTGTTGTCAAGAGCTACCTAAAGAGGGCTGGAGCTATGGCGTAGAGGGTTAAACCTCCACCTGCAGGCCTGGCATCCCATAGGAGTGCTGATTCTTGTCCTGGCTGCTCCACTTCCAGTCCAGCCCCCTGCTGATGTGTCTGGGAAAGCAGTAGAAGATGGCTCAGGTCCTGAAGCCCTTGCATCATGCGGGAGATTCAGAGGAAACTCCTGGCTCCTGGCTCTGGCCAGGCCAAACCCCAGCTATCGCACTCATTGGGGAGTGAACCATTGGATGGAAGATAGATTGCTTCTCTCTCTCTCTCTCTCTCTCTTTCTGCTTTTCAAATAAATAAATAAATCTTATTTTTAAAAAAGAGTTAAATGTTAACTGAATCATCACACAGTGTCTCTTGAAACTCTTTAGTTGTTCCTGATGGCCCTGGGGACAAGCCCAAGGCCCTACTCAATATGCTCCAGCCTAGTGAATAACCCTCCCCAGGACACGGTCTTACTCACTAAGCCCCAGGCGCATGGTGTCCTGTCCCCTTTTGCTGGCCAAGCCTATCTTTGACCCAAGGCCTTTGTGTATGATCGTCTCACTTCCTGGGCCCCTCCCATGCATCCTGTGACTCTGATCCAGCGATCTGGCTTCAACTCAAATGTTACCTCTTAGAGAGACTTTCCAGCTGCTCCATCGATACGGTTCCTCTCCCTACACCCCCAACACAGCCTCAGCCACTTGGCTGTTTCCTTCATAATGCATTTCAAATCTGCAACTTTAAAAAATTATCTGTTCAGTTGCATTTGCCTGTCTTTGTTACTAAAATAACATTTGATAAGAGTAAGGACTTTTTCCACCTGTGTCGTGGTTATATCCTCTGTAGGAGATGCTCAGTAAATATTGAACTTAATGGGGAAAAAATGAGGATTTGTTAAAATGTCAGAACTGTGCTTTTGAATCACAAGCTTAGAATCAATGCTTCTCTAACCCCAGGAGCTTCATTTGAGGTTGTTCGATTTTGTGAGTGGCTCATCTCTCCTGGACATGGAAGATGAGTACAATTGACTTCTATAATGCGCTCCGAGTTGTGCCTGTGCTTATTATGGTTTTCCTAACTGCCAGCTCCTTTGAAATACATGTGGACTGCAGGATTTATAAAAGTACTTTCTATTGTAAATCTATTTTTTTTATTATAAGAGGAGGGCCTCATTTGGTAATTTCTTTGGGGCTAGCTTAAACAAAGAAATATCAATTTTTGCATAAATTTGTATTAGAAGGACTTTGATATACATTTAACTTTGAACTCCCAGTTGTCTTTGAGTGCTATTTCTGTCTTGTTGAGTAGGCCATTAGCATCTATGTCCAGTTAAAACTGACCAGCCCAATCCAAGAAGCACTGAGTTTCTCTCTTCAACATGCATCTCTCTCATAACTGAAATGCCACAAAAAGCAAAGGGGCTTTGGCACAGGCAAAAAAAAAATATTTCCAATAATGTAAGAAGCCCTGTTGATCACTCACGGTTCATTGTCATCTGACTTAGTCCAGACTCGTTTGTGAACCCAGTAGCTCAGCCTTGTATCCACTGCATCGGAGCAACCCTCAAATGCCAGGGTCACAAGCCAACTGAAGTTGAGGCTAACCCTTCACGACACCCCCTCCTCACTCTCCTGGGCTGATGCCAGCCTCATCTTCCTTCCTCCAAACCCTTGGTGCCTACTCGGACCTTGACACCTGCCTCGCTCCCACCAGGTGTGATGCAGGACCTGGCTCTCTGATCAGCATCTTGGACCTTGCACTTCTGGCCAACTGCTGCTCGGCTCATTCCACATCCTGCCATCCGCTGCCGACAGGGAGAAGTAGCCTCCACTCTGGCATATGCCCTGTGCCGTCCTGGATCCTCCGACTGCTTGCCTGGGCCCTGGAGAGGGCAGGCTGCTCTCACCCTACACAGGGTGGAGAACTAGAGGAGACTTTATCAGAGTCTTTCACAAGGTAGGGGAATGATAAAAAGAGCCTGCCTTTTCAACAGTACTTCAGAACTGACCACAAAATACATGGAAGCACACTTTGGTGTTGGGCAACGTGTCCCTGACTTGTGAAATTTTCCTCCAGCTACTGCAGACTTCCATCCCACTAGCAGAGAGGAACTCAGCATCAACAGCAAGTGACATGGCACCACGGTCAATTTAATTGTTCAACAGGTGAACGCCAGGGTGGTACCAAGCACCCGGTTGTTTCCAACACAAGACAGAGTCTTTGCCCTTAGAGAGCCCACAGTCTAGAAGAGAACAATTAGAACAAACGATTTCATGACACTGGTAGTCATGAGGAGGGCAACTTGTACTCAGAGTGATTGGAGCTTGAAGGAAGGAGTTGTTCATTTTGCCAGGGATAGAGCAGTGGGGTTCAGGGAAGACTCCAAGGAGGAGGTGGCATTTGGGGAGGATCTAAAAGAATGAGCAAATCTTTCAGGGAGAAGAAAGTCAAGCAAAGATGAAGGTATTTCAAAAAGTTTGGAGAGAATGGAATTGAAAAGGTTATCTGGGTACAAAAATGTTCAGTCTGTGCTTAAGAGGGTTCTTCAGAAAGTTCACAGAAAGCATGTATTACGGCAAGACTATGCAGAAATTTCAAAAAATTTTGTGCCAATATATACTTATATTTGTTGGTTTTAATTTTATTTATTTGAGAGGCAAAAGAGACCATATGTGCTCCCATCTGCTGGTTCACTCCCCAAATGGCCACAATGGCCAGAGCTGCACCAGGCCAAAGCCAGGAGCCAGGACTGCTTGAGCCAACACCTGCTGCCTTCCCAGACGTCCATTAGCAGGAAGCTGGAATCGGGGGCAGAGGCAGGACTCAGACCTGGCAACGCTGATATGGGATACGAGCATCTTAAACGCTAAGCTAAACACTTGCCTCAAATGGACCTTTTAATTCCATTCGCACAAACTTTTGTGAGTATCGTCCAAGCACTGTGGAGGCCCGGAGGCAGGAAATGCTAGTGAGCTTATTGCTCAGCACTGCTCCGGCCACCAGGACAGGAAGGAGCGGAAGTAGAAGAAGCTGACAGACAGGCTGTGCTCAGCACAAAGGATGTTTAAAGAGCTGGAGCTTCGCGCCGGAGCCGTGGTGGAGGGGGCAGCACACGATTTCAGGGAGGACAATGACATGGTCAGGTCTAGGTTTTGGAGAAGTCACTCAGCCAGCAGGACGGGGACTAGATTAGCTGGGTACAGTGGAGCAGAAGGAAGAGCAGAAAGGGGGCTGTAGCTCGGGTCTACGGAGCAGTGTTGAGAACCTAACTCAGATGTGAACGTGAGGGGCAGAGCCCAAAGCAGAAGTGGAGGGACGCGGTGATGATTCCACACGGTGCAAACGGCAGATGGAGGAGCAGGGGTGGCGTCCTCCCAGCTGTCCTTTGTAGATTGCTTTGTATCTCTCAGGATGCCTTGATGTGCGTCATTGTTTTCGGCTTTTATTTGAAACGATCTCAAACTTACAGATAAGTTGCAAATAGAACAAACAGTTTTTTTCTGCAAGTCACTTGTGAGTAAGTTGTCAGCATGATTTCCATCCAACCTGAACGCCAGTGTTGCCTTTCCTATAAGCAGGGATATTCCACTGAGAGCAGCAAAACCACCAAAGACAGGAAATTGGCATTGATAGGAGGCTACTTCCAAAGGATCACGGGAAATGATATGAAAAAGTGTCTGTTTTGTTAAAAAAATGTTTGCAATCAATGCATAGTTTTTTCCTAACACACATTTTTCATGAACTTCTGGGGACATCCTCATTCATTAGACCACCTGATCCTGAGACCTGTTTTGGGTTTTTCTACTTTTCCCTGTGATGTCATTTATAGCAAAAGACGGAGGCCAGGCTCACACACTGCGCTCGGTTACCATGTCTCTTGAGTCTCCTTTAGTCAGGCTGCGTCCTCAGGCTTCCCTTCATGACATCGACACATTAGGAGGTTGTGGATCAGTGTTCTTGTAGAAGGTCCCCTGTGAGAGTTCTGTCTTTCTGAGTAGATTCAGGGTACCCGTCTTTGACTGGAACAGCACAGAAGTGGCGCGGTGGTCTCTTCATGACGTTCTATTGCGTGGTGCATCACGAGAGCCATCAGTACGACCATTGAGTAAGGCTGCCACCATTCTCGACTCTGATTTAACTCTTTTTCTCTGTATGACTCCTACTTGCATTTAGGGGGAGGTAATTTGAGATAATGTAAATAGCCTATTACTCATCCAACATTTATTCGTTTATCTTTCTGGACTGATGATTTCCTATTTTATTCAATGCATTATAATGTGTTACTATCATTTATTTGCAAGTTAAAGTGTCTCAAACATGGCTCGTGGGTGCTTTCTCAAGCCGATGTTAACGTCAGCATCATTCTTAGAGAACTTTCTTACTTCCTCATACGAGACTCATCTCGCACTCCCTGCTCCAGATGTGAGTCAGCAATGGTTGCTTTTGGTGAAATATGGAGATAGGATGCTAAGTGTTCTCTCTGCTCTTGGGTTATTGTTGATCCCGGGTGGGGTGTCTGTCTTCCTCTCCCTACCCTACCTCTCCCTCTTTGGGATCCCTCCCCCTACCCCTACCCCTCCCTCTCCCCTTTTGAGAGGCAAGGAGACAGACAGCAAGCTCCTCCCTGCTGATTCACTTCCTCCAAACCTGCAACCACTGGGGCTGAGTAGGAGCCAAGCCGTAGAGCTGGGAGCACAGTCCAGGTCTCCCATGTAGGTGGCAGGAACACATTCACTTCAGCTATCACCCCTGCCCCCTGCCTCCCAGAGTCTACACTGGCAGGAAGCTGAAGTCAGGAGTTGGAACAGGGAATTGAGTCCAGGCACTGTGGTGATGTGGGATGCAGGTGTCTTGACTGCCGGGTCAAATGCCTGCTACCCTCCCTCAGCACCACATTTCCTTATGTTCTGATGGTCTTCCAGGGACATGTAGGGGTTCCAAGAAATGAAAACTATTATTTGGGCTAAAATTTCTGGTCTGTATGAAATGTAGCTGTTACAGTAGAAATATGCCTTGACTGCTAATTCACAGATGGTCCTGTTGGTCTCTGTGTATCCTTGGGTGGCTTCCAGCATTTGGCTGTCCCCCCCTTCAGCCTCTGTCAAGAGGATGAGCCCTTCCTCTTACCTCCCAGAAGATGATATCTTTCATTTAGATTTGCACCATTCAAGGCTTTTTTCTGGAATGTGTGGGTAACTTTTTTAAAAAAGATTTTTACCTATTTATTTAGAGGTAGAGCTACAGACAGAGAGGGAGAGACAGAGAGAGAAGTCTTGCATTTTCTTGTTCACTCCCCAAATGGCTACAATGGCCGGAGCTGGGCCGATCTGAAGCCAGGAGTCAAGAGCTTCTTCTGGGTCTCCCACGCAGGTGCAGGGACCCAAGAACTTGGGCCATTTTCCGCTGCCTTCCCAGGCCATAACAGAGACAGCCAGATCAGAAGTGGAGCAGCTGAGACATGACTGATACCCATATGGGATGCTGGCACTGCAGGCAGAGGCTTAGCCTACTATGCCACAGCACAGACTCTGTGGGTAACCTTTTGGGCTCTGGGTGCTTAGAATACTGCCACAGAAAGTATCTGGTAGTGGCAACATTTCCTGGTTAGTAGTGCAAGCTTTTGAACCCCACCCAAAGCAACTAAAACAGCATCTTTTGAGGTGTTGCAAGGTGACTCACACACTCACCTGCTCTAGAGCTCAGGGCTGAGGCCTCAGAACGTACATGTCCACCACGCTCCCAAAGGGGGTGTTGATGCAAATGTCCAAGACCTACCAAATCAGAACCCGCATTTTCAGCAGACTACCAAGATTCCAACATCCACCAGCATCCGAGAGGCACTGCCGTAGAGCTCTCCTTCTTGAGTTGCCAACATAGCCCTTGACACATGTCAGGCAATGAAGCACCTCTCTGTGTTTCATCGCTATTGACATGAAATGTAGCAGGTGCCCTAAGTCAGCAAGTCAGCATCTTTTCCCGCTTTGTCTGTGTCATCAATTAACTTGGGATTAACGTTTTAAGACTATCATTCCAAACTGGGACCACTGCACATGCTGTCCTCTCTGTACAGAACGATTTTTCCTCCTTTCTTTTTACCAGATGACCATGAGACCTTGGCTTTGATGCCACTTGTTCCGTTCACTGACTGCTCACTCAGCCACATCCCTGTGATATGCACTTCTTATCACCATGATTGCAATTTCACATGAATTCATGCCCATTCCCCTCTTTGTAAACGGTGCCAGGGCAGGTACCATGTCTCAGCTTACTAACTTTTATATATTTAATCACCTAGCACAATGCTGACAAGTAGTAGGCTCTTAATAAATACCTATTGAATGAAAGTGTGGTAGGCAGCCTCCGGGATGGCCTCTGATGACCCCTTCCTCCAGGTACTCATGGCCTTGTGTAACTCCCTGCCGTTGGGATGGGGCCTGCTCATTGTGACTCTTTTCTGATACACAGAGTATAACAAAACCAATGAGCTGTCACTGTCACGGACTACAATAAGACTGTGGCTTCATTGTGCCTGCCTTCTCTCTCTGCCTTGCCTGTCATTCCTGGGGAAGCCAGCCACTGCATTGTGGGCTATCCTTAGAGAAAGTCCCACACATAAGGAACTGATGTCCCTGGCCAGCAGCCAGTGAGGAGCCCAGGTCTGCTCACTGCCATGTGGGTGAACACAAAAGCAAATTCCCCCTCGGTTGAGCCTTCAGATGAGACTACACTCTTAGCCAGCATCCTCACCGCAGTCTTAGGAGAAACCATGAGCCCCAGCTAGCCAGGTAAATTGAATCCAGACTCCTGATCCACAGGAAATCCGAGACTGTAAATGTTTGCTGTTGGAAGCCACTCTGGTTTGGGGTAATTCATTACACAGACACGGAGAACAATACAAAGTAAATTCATATGTTTACATAGCTTACGGTTCACCTACCCGAGCTCCAAGATAGAATGATATCCCTGCTTCCCTAATGAGCAACGGCGGATCAGAAGGGCTAAGTCCTTTGCCCTGATCATAGCTGGGAAGCGACAGAGGCGGGATGTCAGCTCAGATCTGTTCAGCTCTCAAGCTGAGCTCCTTCCTAAGGCCACGTTCTGCCCCCAGACTGAAGACAGATTTTCATTTTCTTCATTCAGTGCCAAGGCTGAAGAGGGGAAAGAAAATCTCCCAGTTCTTCACCTTGAACGGCATGAGTCATCCCCAACTTTTCTAAGTACTTTTAGTTCACCCGGCTCATGAATCACTCCCAAAGATTCTCCAAATTGAATTCCAATCTGGTGTTAACTCCCGCCACCACCTGCTCGGGATCCATTCTCCTGATTCCTCCAGCCTCACCTTGGGCTGGTCACTGTCCTTGCTCAGTGACTCACTACAGAGAAGGGAGTTCTTGGGGGAGTGGTATGGAAATCGGGAGAATGGGAGGAGGAATGAGTCATGGACCATATTTTTTATTTTATTGTTTCTTTGATTAACTTCCTTTGAAGGCCAGCAGAGTCACAAGCTCAGAGAGTTGGCTGAAAGAGAGGGTTTCTGGAAAAAAGTAAGCAGGACCCAAGCAATGAGACTTTTGAGATGCTGTGGTAGAAATGACAGGTGCAGAGGGTGAGGCCCACTCACAGGCGGCACTCTGAGGGGTGAGGTCAAGAGGGTCTGTGCAGTGGAAACAGCTACCCCCCTGTCGTAATTATTTGACATCTCATGTTTACCTTTAAAACTCATGCCAAATATTCCCATTGCATTCCATAAACAAATGCACGTTGAGTAAGAATGATAGGTGTTCTCCAGTTTTCCAAGTAAATTTATGTTCAAAGAAATTTCCACCTTCTATGGCTCTCTGTGTATCCCCAATACTGCACACACTTCCACACTTTGCAGCTGTGGGCAGAGAGGAAAACGAGGATCCATTTTCCACAGCTTCAAAAAGAAAGACTTTGCCAATAAAAATCATCTTTCAGTGATCCCTTGAATAAAACTTGAAACAAAACCCATTAAACTCTGTCTACCTGCTCAGGTGCCTGAAAGCGAAAATCAATTGTCAAGTTCTGATAAAATTCCAGATTTGTAAATGCAGACACTGTCCCCGACAGATGCTGCTTTTTCTCTAAGCTTGTTCTGTTCTCGCGAGTGGCTCTGCGATTCAATACCCTCTGGGCACCTGGCTAATTCTCCTCCCTTGGTTGCCTCTGAATGAGCTGTAGCTCTCCTGCTCCGGTACTGTCCCTTTCACTACAGAGAAGTCAACTGTATCCAGTCATGAGACAGATGCCAAGGGAAAGAAGAAAGTTACAATTGTTTCCTCTGACGTTGTCCCTCATGCCTGGGGTTGAGAGGCTGCCATTTTTAAAAGTCCAAGGGCTCCAGGATATCTAGGAAACAGATGGGAAACAAATGAAGCATTGATGGATTTGCAGAGTCCATGTCTTTGCTGTTTGTCTGCCTGGGAGTGGGCGAAATGTAAGAGAATAATGAGGGTATGGCTGGGGAAAGATTTGCAATTTTTCACATTCTTCTTTGGACATGGATGGAAGGAAGGATGTGGGGAGGAGGCTTTTGATTTGTGTAGCTTTGGATTTGCACTCTGACCTTTCTCCATGTCACTGCTCCCCTTGCAGTATAAAATTGTAATCAGGGGTCCCTAACGGATACAGCAGTTCATTCAAGAAATACACACAAATACGGACTCAATTAGACTTGAATGCAACTTCATGGCAAATAACTGAGAAAAGGAATCAAACCCACGGGAGGAGGGTCTGTGCCCGTTCCTGTCCTGAAATCCCCCAGAGAAAGTACATTTGGCAGGTAAACCAGTGAGCAGGTAAACCAGCCATGCATATGGGCACAGGCTCAGAGGACGAAATCAAGGGAAGGGATGGGGAGAGATCTGCGTAATAAATAGACTGGCTCTGGCTCCTGGCTCTGGCTCCTGACTGCAGCTTCCCGCCTCTGTAGCCCCTGGGAGGCAGGGATGATGGCTCAAGTAGTGGGATCCTTGCCAGCCATGTGGGAGACCTGGATTGAGTTCCCGGTTCTCGGCTTTCGCCTAGACCAGTCCTGGTGGGTGTGGGCATTTGGGGAGTGACCACCTGTGAGAGCTCTCTGCCTGTCTGTAGTTTTCTCTCTGTGTCTCTCACATTAAAAAAAAAAAAAAAAAAAAAAAAAAAGACACTCTCCTTAGGCCCTGGGCCTGCTTACTTCACAAAAC
Source organism: Lepus europaeus (assembly GCF_033115175.1). Lineage (NCBI taxonomy): Eukaryota > Metazoa > Chordata > Mammalia > Lagomorpha > Leporidae > Lepus > Lepus europaeus. The sequence continues at coordinate 13,726,139 of NC_084842.1, forward strand.
ATTTTTTAAAAAACCATTCATTTATTCATTCATCCACTGAGCATCTGTGGAGCAGCTCTATCAGGCGCCTTCATAGGCACTGCAAACATGCAAATGAACAGGAGCTGCCTGTGAGCTAGGAGAGCAGAAGTGTGGCTGGTGCCCCTGCACACAGGATGAAGACAGGTGCTGAGGAGGCAGGAGGAGCCAGCTCGCCTCTCCCAGAACCCTCTGATTTCTGCAAAGAGTTCACTCCATTCACCTCTCCCCTGTGAGCACAGCGAAAATTCCAAGCCACATTGCAGTTACATTTGTTTAAGGAGGCTTCGCGTGCACCAGAATGATAGATTCCTAAGAAGTTGAGCTCGCTCTTTCTCTCCTTCTCTCCCTGCCTCCTTGCCTCCCTCCCTCCCTTCCTTCCACTTGAAAGCCAATAGCTACAGAGAGAGGAGGAGGAGGAGAGAGGGAGGGGGGAGAGAGAGAGAGGAGGAGGATGAGGAGAGAGAGAGATCTTCCATCTGCTGGTTCACTCCCAAAATAGTTGCAACCACCAGGTCTGGGCCAGGCTGAAGCCAGGAGCCAGAGCCTCCCATGAGGGTGCAAGGCCCAAGTACTTGGGCCATCTCCTGCTGCTTTCCTAGACCATAGCAGGGAGCTGCATCGCAAGTGGAACAGTCACGTCTTGAACTGATGCCTACATGGGATGCCAGCGCTGCAGGTGGAGGCTTAACCAGCCAGGGCACAGTAGTAGCCCCAGTAGAGCTGTTTACCTCCCCCAAAGTTTGGGAAACCAAGTCTTCCATTGACAGAAAGGGTCAGGAAATGTTAAGCCAGTGAATGCCTCTGACCCCTCAGTCCAGCACAGAGAAATCTGATGCACGAGAGTACTCCAAAAGGTTCATGGACAATGGAATAAGAAGGATGAATTTGGGACCGGCGCTGTGGCGACGTGGGTATAGCCACTGCCTGCAGTGCTGGCATCCCATATGGGCACAGGATCAAGTCCCAGGTGCCCCACTTCCAATCCAGCTCTCTGCTATGGCCTGGGAAGGCAGTAGAAGATGGCCCAAGTCCTTGGGCCCCTGCACCCATGTGGGAGACCTGGAGGAAGCTCCTGGCTCCTGGCTTTGGATCTGCACAGCTCCAGCCATTGCAGCCAATTGGGGAGTGAACCAGCGGATGAAGACCTCTCTCTCTCTCTGCCTCTCCTTCTCTGTGTAACTCTGGCTTTTAAATAAATATGAAGTATGAATTTGTGGTAGCTGCTGGGCATGATGGTTAAAGATGCTGTTTGGAATGTCCCTGTCCCATATCACAGTGCCTGGGTTTGAATTCCCACTGTGCTCCTGTTTCCAGCTTCTTGCTAACACGCACCCTGGAAGCAGCAGGTGATGGCTCAAATAGCTGGGGTCCTGCCACCCATACGGGAGACCTGGATTGAGCTCCAGATTCCTGTCTTCAGCCTGGCCCCACCCTGGCTGTTAACAGTTTAGGAGTGAACCAGCAGTTGGCAGATCTCACTTTATTTCTGACTTTCAAATAAATAAAATAAGTTAACAATTTTTAAGTTTTTAAAGAATATCTTTTAAAATTATTTTCTTTTAAAGTTTATTTTGACGGGAAAATTTTTTTAAATTCATGCCATCATTTTAGTACAATGTGCGTTTTTCTACATAATGTTTAAAAAAGTACCAAACTAAGCTCACACTTTTTAAAAAAGATTTATTTCTTTACTTGAAAGACAGATTTACAGAGATAGGGTGGGGGCAAGAGAGAAAGAGAGAGGTCTTCCATCTGTTGGTTCACTCCCCAAATGGCTTTAAGGGCCAGGGCTGGACCAGGCCCAAATCAGGAGCCAGGAGTTTCTTCCAGGTCTCCCACATGGGTGGTAGGGACCCAAGCACTTGGGTCATCTTCCACTGCTTCCCCAGGTTCATTAACCAGGGGATGGATTGGAAGTGGAGTTGCCAGGACTCAAATCAGGGCTCATATGGGATGCTGGTGGCTTAATCTGCCATGCCATAGTGCTGGCCCCAAACTCATACTTTTAATTCCAGTTTTTTCACAAACTTTTTCAAACATTCTCCTGAATGTTCCCAGATGAGTACCTCTCAAGTAGGGCGAGCAGTTAGTTGGTTTCTCAACATTTGTTCAATATCGTGCTGTGTTCATGCGGAAGTAGATGCTCTATCCCCTGAAATTTCTCAATTGAGCAATTTCCCAGGCTATAGCAGAGAGCTGGATGGGAAGTGGAGCAGCCTGGACTAGAACCTTCGCCCATAAGGGATGCCGGCACTGCTGGCGGTGGCTTAGCCCACTAAGCCACAGCACCGCCCCCTTGCTGTTTCTCCAGCCTGAACAGAGCTGTGGGGAGAGCAGAGGGACTTCTGCAGGAGCTTTCTGGAAGTGGGAGGGGCAGGACAGCTACTGATAAGCGTTTGTCATTTCACCACAGCACAGCCCCCAGCGCTTTTCTGGAATTCACTTTTCCTGTCTCCGCCCAGAAATCCCTCTCCATTTCCCCCCAGCACCACTCCTGCGGCCCTGGAAGAGTTCCCCTGGGAGCCAGCATGACTCACCAGCAGGTAGGGCAGGGTACCTGACAGTCGGGCAGGAAGGCGGGCCACACCTCTGGAGCTGCATCCCTGGGAAGCAGGAGGGGCTGATGAGACTCAGGGGAAATCTGCACTGGGACCCTTCAAAGAATGCGCATTTCTCGGTAGATATTCTTGTAGCCAACACACCTGTCCTTGGGAAAAGCTGTCCTTGCCTTAAAATTACTTTTGCTGAAAGTGACATTGAACCACCCTAGAGAAAGTGAGAAATATAAAACAAAGCAAAAACAAGCTCACTCATGATTCCATGGCCCTAATACATATAACTTAGCAGATATTAAAAAAGGGAATTCAGTCAAACATAGTACATTCATAACACAGTTGAGTTTTATGCATTTAGACAGAAATGATAAAGAATGTTAACTGTGGCAAACAGTTCCTAATGTATGCATATCATCATGTTGTACAACCTAAATATATACAAGATTCATTAGCTATTAACCATTCCTCAGTAATATTGGCGAGAAACTTTTATGTAAACAGTAAAAATGCCTACTTTAGAGAACCAGCCTGTGACTGGTGTGGAAAAGTATAACCAGAAGGAAATACATCAAAAGACAGTGAGTGGATTTTACGTTCTTCTTGGTAGTTTGTATTTTATAAATATTTTACGTCTTTAAAGTGACTTTCTACCTACAACTTCGAAATTGTTCAGTTTTATTTCCTTCTTGTTTTCCTATCATCCTGTTAAGTATTACTTTTTTAATTGAACTCAATTAAGTTTTCAAAATGCTAAGCCCTCACTTGAAGACAAGATAATCATAGAACTTTATAACTAGAAGAGTTTTGGGACGTAAACTACTGCCAAGGTTAGAGAAGCCGAAACAGAAACTGTTCCCATTCATTTCCCAAGGTCATGTCCATTCCCCATGGTCACACAGGCATCAGCAGGACTGGACACCTGAGTTTCTAGAACATTCTCTCCCAGAGCTCCTTCTGCAGTGCCACTGTGGAGTGTGTTGCATGTGGTTTCTGATTCACATCAAATAAATATTACAATCAAGTTCATCTGAGATAACACAGAAATTTTTTTAAATGATAAAAAAGGCATAAACATGATGTTAGCAACTATTGTACTCAGTCAAATCAAGTTTTATTTTATGTTTCCTCACACTGTAGATCCTTGGCACCTACATTCAGGTACCAGGCTATTGCCTCTTCCTGGCACTGTGCAATGTTTAATCACCATCCCAGCTCTGGCTCCCTTGGCTGTGCACGATTGCCAGTAGTTCTCAAGGGTGGACAAGAGGGCCATAGGGAAGTCCTTAGCTGCAAGGTCCAAACAGTCTCTATCCTACAGTATTAAGACACTGCTTTTCCTTTTCATTCTCTTTCTTTCATCAATTTACATGTTCCCCCACTCCACCAGGCAGCAGATGATGGCCCAAGTGCTTGAGTTCCTGGGTCTTGGAGTCCCAGATGGAGTTCCTGGCTCCTGGCTTCTCCTTGGCCCAGCCTTGGCTATTGAGAGCGTTTGGGAAATGAACCAGCAGATGGAAGATTCTCTCTCTCTCTCTTTCTCTGCCTTTCAAGTAAATGCATTTTAAATAACAGTAATTATAATAATGACAACGAAGGAATGCCAGTCACACCTGTAATGACTAGAGACCCTTGCTGCCTGCAGGAAGGTGGAGGCATGAAGGGCTCCTGGGAGCAGGAGGCAGACCTCACACCAGCTCCAGGCCCTCAGGGTCATCTTCTCCCCATCTGGGCAGTCAGGGTTTCTCCAGATTCTCTGTGCTCCTGCCTGAGCCTGTTCTGAGCCAGCCCAGCGGGCCCAGACCTCAGACCAAGAAAGGAGAGAAAAACCTCACAGTTTCCTTTCCAACCCTTCAAATCAACGATTTTGCTCACAGATCACACTGCTACATCTTCACACATCTGAAAGTTAGACTTTGATGCGCTTGTTTTTCTCTCCTGCCTGACTCACAGAATGAGTCATCAGGAGCCTTGGTAATCTCCACTGCAGGAGGGGAGACAAGGGCACAGGGAGGGGGCTCCCTTTCTCAGTGAGGGTGGGGCCCAGCCTGCCGCCCGTGGCCGACTTCTCAGCCCCCATCCTAGCACTGTGAGCTGCCCCACCATAACTTAAACCTCTGCCCCATCTCTGGCAGAAATGCTGGTGGCGGAATCCACAAGCCCACGGAGCTGGGGAACTGTGGCTGGGCATCCACCCATGTCCCTGTGCATCTCTGGAGGAACCTGAGAAAACAGAACGCCCTGAACTCTGAGGCTCAGGCGGACTCCCGGGCGAGAGTGCACACCCCTAGCAGAATACCATCCAAGGCACAGCACAGAACATGCACACTCCCTAAAGTCTTTGAGAGAAACACAGCCTCAGGGTCCCGCCCCAGGCAGGGCCACAGTGCCAGCATCTGTGTCCTGTCCCCCTGGAATTTGAAAGAGGGACTGGGAACACCTACTGTCTGCCTCGGCACAGCGCTCAGAGGTTGCTCAGGCTGTAAGGGCCTGGCCATCAGTGGGTAAAGAATGGAGCCCACTGGTTTTCTTGCTCGGCTGTTTTCATTTGCATCAACAATTGTTCATGCAATTTTCTTGCTCCTAGTGCAATTGTACCGTGACACTCTGCAGGCAGCGTAACTCTCAAGGTATTCAAACATAGCCATGATTGGTTTTGATTTTCCATTGCAAACATTTTCCCAGATGCTCCCTTCCCCTGCTTGGGGCTTTTGAGAGAGGCATCTCCATTGCTAACAGTATAGGCACATGGTTGTACCTGGGGCTGCAGGTGTATCTGGCGGTGTGGGTGTACCTGTGGGTTTGGGTGTATCTGGGGTACAGGTGTATCTGGCGGTGTGGGTGTACCTGTGGGTTTGGGTGTATCTGGGGTACAGGTGTATCTGGTGGTGTGGGTGTACTTGGGGGTGCAGGTGTATCTTGCAGTGTGGGTATACCCGAGGGGGTGGGTATTCCTGGAGATGTGGGTATACCAGGGGTGTGGGTTTATCAGGGGGTGTGGGTGTTTTCCTGGGACCACTGTGAGATTCCTCTGGACAAAAATGTTCAAATCCACAACAACACTTTATCTAGTCCGCCCTCTTTGCTGACCCCTTGACTGCAAGAATGCCTCCTTGTAGCTTTGTCTTCTGGACCACAAAACACTGCACCTCTCCTTTCAGGAATCAGAAATCAGTGCTCCCATTTTCCAGAGAGAAGAAGAGAGGCCTGGAGGGTGTTAGCATTCTGCTGAGACTCTGCAGGGCTAAGTGCATCTCACTCCCAGGGCCAGTCTCTGTGTTCCATCCACAGCAAGCGCGAAATCTTTTTCCAGCTGATCCTGGGTAATGTGATAGTCTCAGAGAGTTTTAGCAGGAAGCACCTCCACATGGTGCCTTGCAGGAGAAAAACTGCTACCAACACCTGTTCCCAAGTACATGTGGCCATTCCCTACTTACCAGTTTTACTTTCTCAATTTGTTTTTTTTTTGTTTTGTTTTGTTTTGTTTTTTGACAGGCAGAGTGGATAGTGAGAGAGAGAGACAGACAGAAAGGTCTTCCTTTTTGCCGTTGGTTCACCCTCCAATGGCCGCTGCAGCCAGCGCATCTCGCTGATCCGAAGCCAGGAGCCAGGTGCTTCTCCTGGTCTCCCATGCAGGTGTAGGGCCCAAGCACTTGGGCCATCCTCCACTGCCTTCCTGGGCCATAGCAGAGAGCTGGCCTGGAAGAGGGGCAACCAGGATAGAATCTGGCGCCCCAACCGGGACTAGAACCTGGTGTGCCAGCGCCGCAAGGCGGAGGATTAGCCTGTTAAGCCACGGCGCCGGCCTTGTTTTTTTTTTTTTTTTTTTTTTTTAAGATTCATTTTATTTATTTGAAAGGCAGAGTTACAGAGAGGCACAGGCAGAGAGAGAGAGAGGTCTTCCATCTGCTGGTTCACTCCCCAGATGGCCATCTGCTAATGAGCCAATCTGAAGCCAGGAGCCAGGAGCTTCTTCTGGGTCTCCCACATGGGTGCAGGGGCCCAAGGACTTGGGCCATCTTCTACTGCTTTCCCAGGTCATAGCAGAGAGCTGGATCGGAAGAAAGAATGCCAGTGCCACAGGTGGAAGATTAACCCACTGCGCCACAGCGCCGGCCCCAGTTTTTTTTTTTTTTTTTTTTTTAAGGACATTTTACTACTAAGTGAGAGAAATCATGCTGTCACATTACTTTTATAGCCACGAGCTTTGGAAGCTGCAACGTTTCCAGGACTTCCGCCCACCTCCTGCCTGCCGGGCTCTGGGCAGTGTCAGTGGCTGCAGCAGCCGCTCAGAGCCAACCGAGCCTGTCCAGGCTGCTGCAGCTGTTTAAGACACAACACTCTTCTCTTTATGTGCAGCAAGCCTGTTGTAAACCTTTCAGATGGCTTGGTTGCTCACAATTCTCAAGTTCAAGTTCAAGATTGCTAACGAGGTAAGCTTCTCCAGTCACAGCAGGCCCCAGAAAGAACATCAGTGTCAGCTCCGTGAGCTGATTCACCGTATGTTATAGAAGGAGGCACAAGCAACGATGCTCTCAATGTCTGAGGACTGAAAAGTGGAAGTGCTGGGGGGTGGGAATGAGAGGGGGAAGGTGGGAGCTTTGGCCTGACACTGCTTGGAAGGAGAGGACAGAGGTAGGTGTGGGCTTGAGGATTCCAGAAATGAGGTTGCTGTGAGGTGTCTTGGGGCACGGACTATGCAGCCAGACTCAGGAGCTTGAGGGTGGAAACATTTGATAAATAGCTGGAGAGTGGATTAGAAGATCATAGTTCTCTTTATCTATGGTGTCACCTCCCCCCATTGTAGTGAACCACAGTCCAAAAAGATGAAGTGAGGGCCTGGTGTTGTGGTGCAATGTGTTAAGCAGCTACCTGCAGTGCTGGCATCCCATACAGGTGCCGGTTCAAGTCCCGGCTGCTCCACTTCTGATCCAGCTCTGCTGTGGCCTGGGAAAGCAGCAGAAGATGGCCCAAGTGTTGGGCCCCTGCACCCACGTGGGAGACCTGGATGGGGTTCCAAGCTCTGTCTTCAGCCCAGTCCAGCCATTTGGGGAGTGAACTAGTGGGTAGATCTCTCTCTCTCTCTTCCTCTCTTTCTGTAACCTTGCCTTTTAGATAAATACATAATTAAAAATATCAAATGAAAAATTCTAGAAATAACTCATAGATTTTAAATTGTGTGCCATTCTGAGTACAGTGAAATCTCACACGATCCCTCTGTGTCCCTCCCTGGGCACGAGGGATCCCTCCGTGCAGCGTGTCCGTGTTGTGCACCGTCTGTCTTGGTTATCCATCCGACTGTTGCCGCATCACAGTGCCAATATAAGTGGAGCTTGTTGTACCTAGGCATGGCCCCAAAGCTCAAGAGTAGTGGCTGTGACGTTTGATTACAATGTATTATCATAATTGTCCCATCTTATTACTAGCTGGTATTATTAATCTTTTACTGCATCTCATTTAAACATAAAACTTTATCATAGATACATTTATTTTGGAATAAAAAATCTCCTGGGTCTCAGGCATCCACTGGGGGCCTTAAACCTACACCCTGGTGGGTCAGGGGGACTGCCACGTCTGTGCTCTGTGCAAGGGGCTCCCCACGAGCAAAGCCAACGTCTCGGATGGCCGCCGCGACACCCGGAGTCCACCTCTGGCCAGAACTCAGAGCAGAAGCGGCGGTGCTGATGCTTCTGCCTCTCACGCCAGGAGCACTTGCTGTGGTCATCAAACCACCTGCGGAGCCAGGTCAAGGGTCAAAAGCAGCCACAGGTGTTTAGAGGAGCGAGCTGCAACTTACTGAAAGACGCACTTCAAAGCATGGGGAAAGTGGGTCTTTCTCCAGCTGGTTTGCAGCGGGCTCAGCCTCACAACTGCCTAGCTCTTCCTCCTACCTTGTTGACGACTTCAGGAACATTCTTCTGTGCCCCCAGCCAGGTCAGACGCCCCCATTCCATGCCCCTCGGTACCCCGCCCTGCTATGTAGCACTTCCTACGACTATAATCAGGGACGTCACTATATGACTGTTTTTTAAATATTCCCTCCCTCCTCTCACTACTTTACTGCTCCTGCCTTCGTATTATATATTGTGTCAGTGGAATGAATGGTCGTATCACATCCAGAAATCTCTATGATTTACAACAGCCACAACCCAACGTAGTCAGAGGGAGAGGGAGAATTTTCCTTTTATTCTGGGATCGGATTTCTCCCCTTGTAAATCCGAAAGCCCGTGTGACAACGGCAAACACGAGGCTGTGCGCTGCACGGAGCGGCGGGGCCGTTTCTGGGCACTAGGTGCACTTAACGTATATGACGACACTCGGTGGCCGTGATGACTCAGCCTCTCGCTGTTGCTCATCGAGATGGTTATGGATTTCTATTTAGAGCAAATGTAGCCGTAATGACAGCGGGAGTCATCACCGTAATAACTAACTCAAAGAAGCGGCTTTCATCCAAGGATTGAAGTGGCTGCCGCTTCGCCTGCTGTTCCAGACTCCCTCCTCACTGCCCAGCTTCCCAGCGCCTTCCTGGCCTGCCTCCCTAGGGGACTCTCCCTGACCTCTCTGGCCTACAGCCTCACACCTTGAACTCGAGCTGCTTGTCCATCAGCTGTGTGCCACACAGACTGAAGTTCGCCAGGCAAATAGCCCCTGTTATTTCACAGATGCGAGTCATTTGCCCTCCAGGTTCACAGCGGGCAAGGGAGTGGGGGAGATGAGGGTGGAAGCGAGGGCCACACCTGCTGCAGTTTAACCCCCAATGCTCTGAGAACAGTGTTCAATTATAGAGTTAACTAATGATGCTACCTCTGTTTCATGACTCATCAACTCCCTATATAGACTATGGAACTGAATAATCAAAACTTACAGGGAATTGATATGAAAAAGTCAAACAAGAAATAATGACAAGGATAAGAATAGGCAGTATGGGGGCCGGCGCTGTGGCGCATCGGGTTAAGCCGATGCCTGCAACACAGGCATCCCATATGGGTGCCAGTTTGAGTCCTGCTGCTCCACTTCCGATCCAGTTCTCTGCTAATGAGCCTAGGAAAGCATCAGAAGATGGCCCAAGCACTTGGACCCCTGTACCCATGTGGGAGACCTAGAAGAAGCTCCAGGGCCCTGGCTTTGTCCTGGCACAGCCCTAGCCATTGCAGCCATTTGGGGAGTAAACCAGTGGATTCAAAATCTCTCGGGGCCAGTGCTGTGGTGTAGCAGGTGAAGCTGCCGCCTGCAGGGCCGCTTCCCATATGGGAGCCAATTAGAGTACTGGCTGCTCTCCAGCTCTCTGCTATGGCCTGGGAAAGCAGTAGAGGATGGACCAAATGCTTGGCCTCTGCACTCACGTTGGAGACCTAGAAGAAGCTCTTAGCTCCTGGTTCCTGGCTTCAGATTGGCCCAGCTCTGGCTGTGGTGGCCATTTGGGGAGTGAACCATCAGGTGGATGAACTCTCTCTCTCTCTGCCTCTCTGTAGCTCTGCCTTTCAAATAAATAAATAAATCTTTAAAAATCTCTCTCTCTCTTCCCCCTCCCTCTCGTTCTCTCTCTGTAACTGCCTTTCAAATAAATAAAAATAAATCATTAGAAAAAAGACTTAGACAGCAAATAGTTAACAGATCCTTCAGCAAAGATAAAGCTAGGAAATACTCTTTTGGGTTCACTTCGCGTTTTCACCAAGACATCTCCAAACAGGAAGCACTGCCTTTTGTGTGACCCCACTCAGTGATGGAGTGAGGTGAAAAAGAGGATTTTCTTTTTTTAAGAATTGTTTGTTTAAAAGGCGGTGTACTATAGAGAGGAGAAAGAGAGATATATCTGCTGTCCATTGTTTCATTCCCCAAATGACTGCAATAGCCAAGGCTGGGCCAGGCTGAAGCCAGGAGCCTGGAACTCTACCCAGGGCTCCCATGTGGGCGCGGGAGCCCAAGCACACCAAGCATCTTCTGCAGCCTTCCCAGGCACATTAGCAGGGAACTGGATTGAAAATGGAACAGCTGGTAGTAGAAACAGCATTCATAGGGGAGAGGCTTAGCCCACTGCACCACAACACTGGTCCCCAGAAGAGGGCTTTCTGAGCCCATTTTTCTGTTGAGGTGACAGAACAACACAGACTGGGAAATTCCGAAAGACAAGAAATGCGTTTCTCATCACGCTGCAAGCTGGGAGGGTTAATATCAAGCTTGGGCCTCTGGGGATGGCCTTCCTGCTGCACCCTGATGTGGGTGGGGCATCCTAGTGCAAGTGGCAACCGTGTGCCAGCACAGGTCTCTCCTCCTCTTGTAACCACAAATGCCTCCGAAAAGCCCCACCTCTGCATTGCATCAGCAAAGGAATTTGGGGACTAAGTCGCCAACGCATGAATTTTGGGGAGAAACACATCAGAGCAAGGACACATTCCAAAGAAAGTGATATGAGACAGATAAGCAAAACTGGCAGAGCGATGTGAGAGATTAGATCCTGGTGAAAGACACCACCTGTCCTGAGCTGGACCGTGGAGCAAAGGCGGGGTTAACACGCCAGGAGCAGCTTGTCATGCAGGTCCCCCCTGAGCTGGACCGTGGAGCAAAGGCGGGGTTAACACGCCAGGAGCGGCTTGTCATGCAGGTCCCCCCTAAGGGCGTGTTCTACACTGGTGGCCATGCTTTGGGTCACTCGACAAGTGTCTGCCAGTTACACCAGGAAAACTATGCATTTCTTTTTTTCCCAGGAATCTTTTATTTAAGGAATACAAACTGCACATATTGCTTAATTACAACTTTAGGAATATAGTGATTCTTCCCACCTTACCGACCCTCCAATCCCCCCACCCCTCTTCCTTCACCCTCTCCTTTTCTCATTCTTATTTTTTACTAAGCTCTATTTTTAATTAACTTTATATGCCTATAATTAACTCTGTTCAGTAAAGAGTTCAACAAGTAGTATGGAAAAAAACCCTGGTCCTCCACAGTTGAGACAAGGGCTGTTCAAAGTCATTGCTTCTCAAAGTGTCAATTTCACCTCTGTAGATTACCTTTTAGGTGCTCTGTTAATTATCACAGGTCAGGGAGAATATATGGTATTTGTCCTTTTGGGACTGGCTTATTTCATTAAGCATGATGTTTTCTTATTTATTTATTTGAAAGTCACAGTTATACAGAGAGAGAAGGAGAGGCAGAGGAGAGAGAGAGAGAGAGAGAGAGGTCTTCCATCCGCTGGTTCACTCCGCAGATGGCCACAATGGCCAGAGCTATGCAGATCTGAAGCCAGGAACCAGGAGCTTCCTCCAGGTCTCCCACGTGGGTACAGGGGCCCAAGGACTTGAGCCATCTTCTACGGCTTTCCCAGGCCATAGCAGAGAGCTGGATGGAAAGTGGAGCAGCCAGGACTTGAACCGGTGCCCATATGGGATGCAGTCACTGCATGCGGCAGCTTTACCCACTACGCCACAGCGCTGGCCCCATTCAATAAGTATGATATTTTCTAGCTTTGTCCATTTTGTTGCAAGCGACTGAATTTTGTTTTTTTGTTCGTTTTTTTTACCGCTGTGTAGAATTTCATGGTGTACATATCCCATAATTTCTTTATCCACCTTCAGTTGACAGGCATTTGGGTTGATTCAATTTCTTAGCTATTGTGAATTGAGCTGCAATAATAATGGTGGTACAGATGACTCCTTCATATGTTTATTGCATTTCTCTTTTTTATTTTATTTATTTTTATTTATTTATTTATGTATTTATTTTGACAAGCAGAGTTAGACAGTGAGAGAGAGAGACAGAGAGAAAGGTCTTCCTTCCGTTGGTTCACCCCCCAAATGGTTGTTGCGGCTGGCATGCAGCGCCGATCCGAAGCCAGGAGCCAGGTGCTTCCTCCTGATCTCCCATGCAGGTGCAGGGCCTAAGCACTTGGGCCATCCTTCACTGCCTTCCCGGGCCACAGCAGAGAGCTGGCCTGGAAGAGGAGCAACCAGGACAGAATCCGGCACCCCAACCGGGACTAGAACTCGGGGTGCCGGCCCCGCAGGTGGAGGATTAGCCTAGTGAGCCATGGTGCTGGCCTATTTCATTTCTCTTGGGTATATTCCCAGGATTGGGATGGCTGGGTCATATGGTAGGTCTTCAGGTCATATGGTATGGTATTCAGATTTCTGAGGTGTCTTCAAACTGTCTTCCAACAGTCGATTAAGGTACTTTTTTCCCCACATCCTCACTAGCATTGGTTGCTTGTTGATTTCTGTATGAAAGTCATTCTAACTGGGGTGAGGTGAAACCTCATTGTGGTTTTGATTTGCATTTCCCTGATGGCTATAGTGATCCTGAACATTTTTCCATTTGTCTGTTGGCCATTTGGATTTCCCCTTTTGAAAAATGCCTGTTTACGTCCTTTGCCCATTTCTTAGCTGGGTTGTTTGTTTTGTTGTTATTGAGTTTCTTGGTCTCTTTATATATTCTGGTAATTAATCCTTTATCAGTTGCATGGTTTGCAGATCATTTCTCCCATTCTGTCGGTTGCCTCTTCATTTTGCTGAGTGTTTCTTTTGCAGTGCAATCAATTTGATGCAATCCCATTTCTCAATTTTCGCTTTGATTGCCTGTGCCTCTAGGGTCTTTTTCAAGAAGTCTATGCCTATGCCAATGCCTTGCAGAGTTTCCCCAGTGTTAAGAGTACATGTTTCAAAGCTGTAGAGTGGCCCTTGTGGCAGTCCACAAAGTGACCTTTGACCCCTGAACGACTCTTGCTCATGATGCTGATTGGCCAGACTGGTCAGTCTTTATGGACTGGCCTACCCTACAGTCACACTAAGAGATGATTAGTGGGTGGTCCCTTTGCAGAGTTTGTGCAGTGCTGGCCCGCTGGCTAGCAGCATGAACAGCAACACTAGAGCAGGCAGAGGAGTTCCCAGTTGCTAGAAATCCACTTGCATAGCCAGTGGGAGCTCGGTTTTCCATGACACCTGTTGAAATCAATTCTCTTCTCTCTTACTCGCCCTGTCAGCACGTACCTATTTCCTGTGTCCTCAAACAGAGCCACTGAATAGAGGTCAGAACTAGGATTGTCCTCCCAGACAGGGCAGTCTGTCACCTCCAGAGTCCCAAGAGGGCAACCAGTTTCCCCACAAAAGTGACACCACCGTGAGAACTGTGAGGATTTTAATTCTCGCTGCCGTCTTACACTTGTATATATCACTGTTGTGCAGACAGAACAGAGCATCTGAGGTTGATCCCTGAAAATACCACAGACTCTATAAATTTCAGTCTTTCTGCGTTCCTATTCAACTTAAAATATGTTCTCTCTCATCCAGTGAAATCCTTCCGAGAGTTAAGGATGAGCCGGGTCACACAATGATCAGAGCAGAGGCAGGAAGCACTGTCAAGGCCAAGATGGATGGACTATTTTTCTATGATGGGTAGCAGAGGCTTCTTTATATCCCGAGCTGTTACCAGTTGCAGGGCCGATATGTAACACTGTAAGAGTACAGTTCATGAGGACTTCAAAGCTCAAGGCAAGAGTGGATGGAGAAGCCATTCTCAGTATTTGGTATCCAATGGGCTCTTACGGAAGCATGGGCTTGTTCTAGTGTAAAGAGACATGGGGAAAAGTACTGGGAGACAAAGAAGGAGAGCTCTGGTGAACTAAAATAAAGAAATCTAAATAGAATGCTATCTTAGTACATTTTCTGTTACAGAAATAGCAAAGGGAATAGCAAAATACCTGAGACTGGGTTGTTATTTATAAAGAATTGAGGTTTATTTAGTTCATGGTTCTGGGAGCACAGGACCAGCATCCATCTGTCATCTGGCGGGGGCCTTCTTACTGGGTCATGACACAATGGCAGGCAACACATGACAGACGGAACAAGATTGCCAGAGAGAGATCACTTGTATAACACAGTCACTTCCTTGCCAACCCATTCATCCACTCATCCATGAATGGTCCCTGAGTTCATGCAGAAGCTACAGCTCTCATGACCCAGTCATCCCCCAGGGGCCTCACTTCCAAATACCATTCACGTAGACACTTGAGGATTAGGTTTCCAATTCATATGAGTTGGGGAACACACAAGCCATAGGACATGTGTATGCACTCACACACACACACACACACAAACCACCAACACATTGGCTGGCTTTCATATATAGTCCTACATGCATAGGAGTTTTCCACTTTCTTACAAAGGAGTACATGGAAATTGGTTTGGGGATCCTACAAGAGGTTGATTTCTGTAATTTGCTTTTTTGCGTTTACTTGCATCATAAGCGCACAACAAATTGTGCAGGGGAATCTGTTTCCTTCTCTGTTCTCTTTCTTGCCTTTATTAGGAAGTTGCAGTGAAAATTTTTTTACCCCCCCCCCCGCACTAAAATGACTTCACCTTCACCTGATCTCACCAGATATGTTGATGTGGAAGCAAGGCCCAGAATGGAAGCCACGATAATTCATTCACTCACGTAGTGTTCGAGCATACGTCCTGCTCTGTTATTATAGATAATGGTCATGTGGGTTTATCCTCACACCTTGCCTTCTGGTGGCAGTAGCTGGGAAGATGTTGTTCAAGAATAGCCGTGAGTGACACACACCCTGCTCAGCCCCCTGCTTACCCAGGGCAGACATTGCTCATCCATTAGGCTCCTCTTCCTGCCAAGTCACTGTCTTACAATCCTTTTCAACACAGTCACGAGGAAGCCACTGTAAACCAATTGGTGTGACAGATAAGATAAGACCTATTTGCCCAGCTAGTCTCATCCCACTTTGTTGTTTTCCAGAAGCACTTAGAAAAATCACATCCAGAGACAATTAACCAAATATATCCTGAAGACATTCTGCAGAGTACAAGTTCAGATTCTTAGACACTCAGGTATGAGCGAATCAATTAATTGCACTGATAGAATTGAAACAACCTATTTTCCTATTAGGAAATTAAAGGGAAAAAAAAATCAAAAGTCTGTATTCAAGGACTCTACCTGCTGGGGTTAAATGTTCTCTAATCTGTGAAGCATTCAATCCAGTTGTCACTCAGTTCCAGTAAGCAGAAGGGGCGGACCAGAGAAGCAGCTCCCAATGCAATTAGCAAGGTGTATTCTTGTCTGGGGTGCCACATGTCACGCTGCCGCGGTGACTCAGAAGCCCCAGCGGGAAGGAGAAGGAGCTGGTGGGCTGGCGAAGAGGCCTCCCCTAGGGAGGCGTGTGTTGGCAGCTCTAGCAGAGGGAAGGCAGCGTGAAGATTCTGCGCAGGGCAGTGGCCCAGGGAGGCAGAGGAGGACTTTACGGCACAGGTCAGGAGACCAAAGAGTAGCGGAATCTTTTCGCATCCCATAAGCACTGTAGCAGACCAGAATGGTGACCCGGACATGAACCTGTTCTCCCACTGCAAATGTCAACGTCTTCTAGAAAACAAAGACAGGAAACTCTCACGAATAACTTACAACCCCTAGAGTCCCGTCAAGTGGCACCATGGAATTTTCCGACTGATGTTGCCTCTAGTGATCTAGTCCTTGGCCAGGTTTCTCTTTGTACAGATGGAGAAAGGAAAGCCCAGGGAAGTCAAGAAGTTGAACAAACTCAGAAAACAGAACTTGGATCAGGACCCAGGACATCTGATTCTGGCTCCAGGGATCATTCCTTGTTCCATGTTGCCTTTCTGTAGACACTGGCCTTACAAATCTTGAGCAGCTCAAGAGATGGAAGACCAAGCCTCTGGGTCATCGAGTTGTCCCCGACTTGAGAAATCCTTCTTGGCAATGACCTTGTGGAAGTGCCCGTCCATCATGAGTCGCTGATGGCCACCAGCCCGATGCCAGACTCCAGGGAAGTTTCTGAAGAAACAAATGGGCCGGCACAGAGAAAATGAACAGCTTGCTGATGCTTCTGCTTCCTTGACTGAAGTATTAAGGCTGAATTATTCCAACAGAAAGTGCTAAACTACGAGAGAAGGGCAAGGTGTGATCACTCATGTCCCTGCTCATATCGCTGAGTTTCACGAAGAGATGAATCACCAGCCATGAAACCGGCTGCACTTGCTACAAAACACTTTCCTCTTCCCATGAGTGGTGGTCCGCGGCTGTAGGACTCCTTATACAGAATCCTGTGGTACCTTCCAGAAATCAAGGACAGAGGATTTCAAAACTCCAGCAGAGACTGCTTGTGTCTAGTCAAGGGTTAGGGGGTTTCCTTGCCAGGACAGAGTGCAGATGACACCAGGGAGATGCTGAGGACACAAACTTTAAGAAAGCTGTGCCTTCAGGTTGCTGCAACTGTGGCATAGCAGGCAAAGCCACCACCAGTGATGCCGCCATCCCATACGGGCGCTGTTCCAAGTCCCGGCTGCTCCACTTCGGATCCAGCTCCCTGTTGTTGTGCCTGGGAAGGCAGCGGTGGATGACCTAAGTGCTTGGGCCCCTGCATCCACCTGGGAGACCTGGAAGAAGCTCCTGGCTTTGGCCTGGCCCAGCCCCAGCCGTTGCAGCAATTTAGGGAGCGAACCAGCAGATGGAAGATTTTTCTTCCTTTCTCTCTTGCTGTCTCGCTGTAACTCTGCCTTTCAAATAAATAAATAAATCATAAAAAATAAGGTGCACCCTCATATTTCATGGTCCAGGCATCTCAATTGCTCCTGCATAGTCCTGTCCTTGTTCTGTGTCTCCTGTGGACTCCTGCGGGGTCCTAGATGGGAGGAGTGGAGGCAGCATAGGTCAGGAGAGGCATGACAGATGTCACACAGCAAAGCATGGACAGGGCCACCTTAGGGGCCTCAACTCAGACAGTCGGGGTCCTGCTGCTTTGGCAATCAGCACACGTGGTGCAGGCGCTCCCTGCAGACCCTGAAGGGAACATTCAAGCCAGGCAATGGGTGCCTCTAGCCAAAGCCTGAGGTCTGAGACCTGGGTGGGGCTGTGGTCCAACCAGGGACAGGACAGGGCTGGGTGGGAGAGCTTGGTCCAGCAGAGAGGAGCAACATGTGATTCCCCCAGGCTGGAACTCAGGCACCAGAGACTGAGATGTGACAGTCTCTGGCGCCAGACTGAGCCCCTGGCAAGGATCAGCCGCCAGGCTGGGGCCCTGGCAAGGATCAGCCGCCAGACTGGGGCCCTGGCACGGAAGATGAGCTGCAGACCCAAAGCAGGGCTAAGGGCAGAGGTGGCTGGAGAAGGAGCCGAGCCAGGCAGATGGGAGCGCTCCGTGCCCCTCCTCCACCAGTGTCTTCCTCGCCAGTTGGTTTCCTTGTGATGCTTTGAAACAAAGTGCCTGCCTCAGCCAGAGACTGGAAGCTTTGTTTAATGTTGGAAAATACCATGTTTGAAGGAGTCTCTGTTAGAGCAGCTGCATTATAGAACCAGGACTGCATTTCAGTCCCCATGAATGGCTGCCCCATGTGGGGCTTCATGTCTCCCGAGCTGATATGTGAATCTGGGCGGCTTTGCTTATATTCATGGTGAGGAGAATTCATTGAACGCTAAGTCAATGTCATGGAGAACTGGGATGTCCAAAGTACCCAAGCTCTTCCCTCACACAGGAGGACGGAGGGTCTTTGAGCCCCTGGTCAGAGGGCCTGTGTCTTGTATTCGCATGTCTCCAACACATTGCTGTCCCTCCAGGAGCACCTGTCAGGAATGGGGAAGGAAGCAAGGGATCAAGGCTCTCTGCTCTCAGGCCGCCCATGCCCTGCATGCCCCAGTGATCCCTTGGTTGTCGGGGAGGTCCCTGGCTGGGCTTGGTCTAGATTCTTATCTCTGTGAGAGAGAGACCTCCAGCTCCTGTCCTTCATTCAGCACTGGGCTGCTTTGTCGTGTTTGTTTCTCTAGACAGTAAGAGAGTAGAGGGAGTTTCATGTTGGAGGAGAGTGTCAATCTTCCATAACTCCTGGAAATGACCCGATGTGATAACCATTTGTTTCTCACATTTGCACTTCCCAGTGTCCAATTTCTACCTGGCGAGGACAGTGTGAAGGGACCAGTGGGAAAAGTTGTTTAACACTGCCACTGGTTAATTAATGGGTGACGCCTTCTTCGATCCTCCCTCTCTCCTTCTCTGCTTCTTTTCTTCCTTCCTTTGCTCTCTCTTCTTCCTTCCTGTGGGTCCCTGCACTAGGTCTGGAGGCTGAAGCAGGGAGCCAGAAACCGCATCTGTGTCTGGGTTGCAGGGTCCCAAACACTTGGGCCATCTTCCAATAATTTCTCGGGCACATTAGTAGGAAGCTGGGTCAGAAGTGGAGCAGCCAGGACTTGAACCTGTGCTCACATGGGATGCCAGCGTCCCAGGCAGTGACTTAACCCACTGTGCCATAATGCTGACCCCCATCTAAATTCTGATTTGATATTTACAGTACTGAAGGTTCTCGGAGATTAAGAACTTGCTAATAAATGGCCGAGCTGTAATTCAGTCCTAGGTCCACCCAAGTCTTGCTGCTTCAAGCCTCACTTAGAGCTGACTGGAGCCTGACTTGCGTGTTGTAACCTCTTTCCTGGTGAGACCCTCTCCAGATGCGGGGGTAGAGGGCAGCCCCATGGGAGTTAGCACAGTGATGCTTGGGGTGGGGTGGCGCTCAGCAGGCAGGGTCCCTAAGCCTGTACAGCTGCCCCCAGTGACTCGTGTTGTCTCATGAGAACATGGTTCTACCATAGCCCAAGTGCCATAAGGCGGAGCACTCACATGGCAAAGTAGTCGCGGGGGAAGTAGGAGCTCTCCCAAGATTAAATGGCTTAGAATGCACAGGATTCTCATAGAATCATTACCCTCCCTGCCTTCACCCCACCCCAAAAATGTCAGGAAAGTCACTTTTTTGTGTGTTGGAAGAAGAAGGCACCTTGCTACTACTTTTTAAAGACCCTTTAAGAAAAATTGTTGGGTGGTCTGATGAATTTAAGAAATAAAAGATAGTAATGAAAAAATAATAAACCAGAAAACAAGCTTGGGGTTCAAACCGCTGCTCTGTGATCCACCAACAAGGTGACTGGCGACAGCTCAGCGCTCCATGCCGCATCTTACCATCTGTTTATAAGAGATTGGGGCTGCATGGTTTTTGACAAAGTCTCATACTTTAAAGTGTTGGGAGCCAAGGCAGGATCAAAACCAAGTTTCTTTTGATTGGTGTGGTGTTTTCTCCTGTGTTCCTCTGTGCTGTGAAGCCTCCTCCCACCACCCCTCCCCACGTGCGCCAGGAGAGCATTTCCTGGGCTACACCTCCTTGTCTCCTACAAGCTCTCACGGTTCTGCCCATGTTGGCATCCCAAGCACTGTCAAGCACCCGTCTGTTTCCTTCACAGCACCTCCCACAGCTTGTCATCCTATACTCATAGGTGTGTTTCTTTTACACGGACTATATCTCCCACGAGTTTGCAAGTTCCATGAGAACAGCTATGATGCCTGCTTTGTTGACCAATGGGTAGCCAGTGTTCTGGAGTATTGTCTGGAACATACAGGATGCTTGGTTAATGCCTGTGGAGTAAACACGTCTGCCAGTTCTCCTGTTTACTTATCACAACAGAGGCTGTCATTTAATAGCAAGTTGCAGGGGGCCAGCCATGGTGCTGGTGCTTGGCACACACCGCCTCACTGATTCATCATAGCCACCCGATGCGGCAGTGCCATCTGTTTTATAGACCAGAACACTGAGGGTCAAGGAGGTCATGAACTTGGACCCACACCACAGACGACTCACTGGGACTCCATGTACTGATCCCTATGTGTACTTCCTTTGAATGCTCAGTGCCTTTGAGCGCCGGGCCAGGTACATAGTAGGTCCTCAGGATGTGTTTACTGGATTGAGGTCAGTACTTGTGACTCCTGGGACCAATAATCTAAGTTGCAAGGCCTGTGGTGGGGATTCACAAATCTGGAGGGAAGATTGGTGGAGGGGAAACTCTCTTCTAATAGCGAGATTCATTCTCATGTCTGGGGAGAGTTTAATAGGGATCCTTTCTTCCACCGTAGAGTGTGACTTCAATTTTTTTTTCTCAAAATGCACATTTTTTAATTAGAACACTGTATGGGTTGCCAAGCTTCTGAGAACTAGAAGGCCACTTGTGCCTGGGGGATGGTTAGAGAGACTGATCCCTCAGTACGTGTACAGTAGAAAGTACACAGAGGGGGCCGGCGCCGTGGCTCACTTAGTTAATCCTCCACCTGCGGTGCCAGCATCCCATATGAGTGCTGGGTTCTATTCCTGGTTGCTCCTCTTCCAGTCCAGCTCTCTGCTGTGGCCTGGGAAGGCAGTGGAGGATGGCCCACGTGCTTGGGCCCCTGCACCCACGTGGGAGAACAAGAAGAAGCACTGGCTCCTGGCTTTGGATCAGTGCAGCGCCGGCCGTAGCAGCCATTTTGGGGGTGAACCAAAGGAAGGAAGACCTTTTTCTCTGTCTCTCTCTCTCTCACTGTCTATAACTCTACCTGTCCAAAAAAAAAAAAAAAAAAGTACACAAAGAGAGGCTGAAATGAAACCCAGAGGAAGCTTCTCACTCTATTCCAAATACCTGAGACCGACTTGTCAGCTGCAGATGAAGAGACACAAAACTCCGTGCCCATGCTCTTCCTCTTGGATGCTTTTTTTTTTTTTTTTCCCCTAAGGGAATCCTGAGAGCCTAGAGTTGGCAGAGAGACTGCCTTCTGCCGGTAGGACTAGGTCAACTCAAGGACAAACCATGTGGGCCATGCGTGAGAGAAGAAGGCACAATCACATCTTCAGCAGGAGTTTTACGGGCATTCAAGGTCCTGCTACAAGGTGGGGAAGATCGCAGGAGGTGGGGAGAGGCGGGGAGAGGTGGGGAGAGGCAGGGAGAGGCGAGGAGGGCAGCCCTCCAGCCACGTGGCTGTTTCTTTGTGCCACGTACAACTAGCAGTTGCTCAGAAGGAAAATGAACATGCTAAGAAAGTCAGATGTCAAGGAGTGGAGAGCCATTTGTTCCTGTCTGTCTCAAAGACCCGCTATGGGGCCGAGGACACATTCCAGATGCTCTGCTGTTCCGCAATTCTCCAATACTTGGGGTCTAGCCCTCAGCTCCATTGCTGTGGCTTGCGGGCCTTTAAAACTGGGGGTGGCAGCAGTAAGACCTCCACCAAGCCTGGAGTGAGCACGAATCAGAATACTACCAATGCAGGTGAAGAACGAGTGGGCCCTTGAAAAGGAAGGGTTTGTGTGGTCAGCGTTAGAATACAGATTCCAGTGGAAGACTGTTGACACTTGCTCTGTGCAGGGGAGAGGGGTGTGGCATCTGAGGGTGCGACTAGATCGATGAAGATAGAGGGCTACAATACGGATATATTTCCCTGGTTTTTCTTGGAAATACTTTTCCAAGATCTGATTCTTATAACAGCTTGAGTGACCAGATAGCTTGATCCTAGCAATGGAACATGAGCCTGCACCCAAGGCCTACTGAGAGCGCTTGGAGCCCAGGGAAGAGCTAAGCTCTGGGGCCCTGGGCAGACAGGGGGACGGATACCAATTTGTGGCAAGGTCAAGTCCAAGTCTCCCTCCCGTGTTGCCAGCTCCAGGCACTTGTCCTCGGTTTGCACCTCCTCATGCACGCCTCAACGGCCCTGTGTGGACTTGCACGTTTCATGAGTGAGTTAGGGGTCTGTGTTCCTGTCCGCTCTGTGAGGTGAGTTGGTAAGAAGGAAGTGTGTGGTCCTGCGAGGTGAGGCTGCATCCCAGGCTCCTGAGCTCCCTGAAGCAGTGATCTCTGCCTTAGACACACCTTGGCAGCCGGCCATTGTGCACCACAAGGCTCCCTCCTCCATCTCTGCCAGCAGCTTTGCCGAGGCCAGCATCTCCTCACACCAAGCTGCCTTGGGTCTCTACCTTTGCAGAGTACGGGGCCTCCTGGCTGGCCAAGACAGCAGGCCTTGCCCTGCCCTGGTCACTCACTTCTGTGTGGCTATGGGCAAGGTGTTTCACTCCTGATGTCCCTGTCGGCAGCTGCCACCCACACAGTGCAAATGCTGCCGCTGAACCTCTCCCACAGCCCACATGAGACCAAATATAGGGAAGGTATGAGGATAATAATCCTCACAGTTCCATTCATGTTCTGTATATGCTTTTTATTTATTATTTGACAGAGTTACAGAGAGAGGTAGACACAGAGAGAGAGGTCTTCCATCCGCTGTTGCACTCCTCACATGGCAGCAACAGTCGGAGCTGTGCCGATGTGAAGCCAGGAGCCAGGTGCTTCTTCAGGTCTCCCACGTGGGTGCAGGGGCCCAAGGACTTGGGCCATCTTCTACTGCTTTACCAGGCCATAGCAGAGAGCTGGATTGGAAGTGGAGCAGCCAATGGGATACCAACACTGCAGGCCGGGGCTTTAACCCATGCACCTCAGCGCAGGCCCCTATACGCTTCACATCATAACCATCCACATCCCATGACAGACAGCAAGAAGGTGGGTTTATTTGGGTCCCCAAAATCTCATTTCACTTCCATTAGCAAATCAAGATCTTTCCTTTATGTTCCCTTTGAGAAATATAGGAAATGACCATGAGGAGTCTAATTCACAAAGCAACTTCACACCCTGATGACAGTCCCAATGCCACCTTCCAGGTTGTTCCTCTGTAAACCGACCTTTTCAACAATCTTCACCAGTATACATCAGTTCCAGTTTTGCTTTTGGTCCTCAGTTTTGTCCTCATGACTTTTATTTCATTAGCTACAAATCAGAATTTGGAGCAATTTTTTTTTATACTAAAGGAACGCAATTTGGGAATCTCTGTTTTCTTACAAGTCTTCCATCACCAGATCATCAAACAGCTGTTCTCTGCTGAAGGTGGGTGTATTCCCATGCTGAAGGAAGCTCTTGAAACTTTGTAGCTGTCTGAGGCTGGTACTGGGGCATAGTGCATTAAGCTGCTTGCTTGCAATACCAGCACCCCATCCTGCAGTACCAGTTCAAGTCCCAGCTGCACTGTTTCCAAAATCCAGCTCCCTGTCAGTGCACCGTGGAAGACAGTGGAAGGTGACCCAAGTGCCTGGGCCCATGCCACCCATGTGGGAGGAGTGGACCAGTGGATGGAAGATGACTCTCTCTCTGTCATTCCACCTTATCAAATAACTCAATGCAATTGAAATAATGTGTAGTGTAGCTATCTTTGTTGTCATAGATACCAAGTATTTGTAATAGGACTCCGTGCATTCCTGATGTGGCCCAGGCTCTGCAGGAGGGAAAGAGTACCACTGACCTCTCTTATCTTTCCCACTGACTTATTTAGAGGACCCTGACGGTCTGTGTGATCCCAGCCTATGAGAATCTTCCAGCTTCTGACCTTAAGGCAAACATGCAAACACTGGGGCTAGGGCTGCTGGGGACAAATCATGCTTATGTAATAAATCTTGGCAAGAAAGCCATATAATTCCCCACTCGCAAAACATTTTTCTCAGTCCACTCTCTCTCTCTCTGCAGTTCAGGGAAAAACCAGCCGGAAATCAAAGCAGCATTCTTTTATTTTTAGTCCATCCAAACTTTTACTCACTGGAGGCATGTGGGCATGGAGCTATGTTTAGAACCACCAACCGAATGCCTTGGAATCTGCGGATCATTCGGGCGTGGGTAATTCTCCACATGATTTGATGCTTTGGCCTGGGA
Source organism: Lepus europaeus (assembly GCF_033115175.1). Taxonomy (NCBI): domain Eukaryota; kingdom Metazoa; phylum Chordata; class Mammalia; order Lagomorpha; family Leporidae; genus Lepus; species Lepus europaeus. The sequence goes on from NC_084842.1 coordinate 13,750,255, forward strand.
ACCCCAGTGTCTAAAACGGAGCTGGAACGGGGACCCTGAAGTCTTGCCCAGTTGGTCTCCCCTTTTCTCGGCTCCTCTGGCACTGCCACGAAATCCCAGGTTCTCAAGAGCAACTGATCTACACCAGCCCTGTCATTTGCAGATGGAGCATAGGGACACAGCGACTTGCTCGAACCCCCGCCCCTCAGGAGGTCACTGGCAGTAGAGGCAAGAGAAGAATTTGGGTTTCCACATTTCCAGTTAAGCCTCCTTTCTCTGCATTGACCCCCAAGATTCTAGTAGAACAAAAATGGCTTTTTCCCCCTTCATCCTTTAGACAGAAAAGTTCAGCTGAGAGGCAGACAACTGGATGGCAAAGTTTGCCTACTGGAGGCACGTGGAAGTCAAGCACGTTAATTGTAATTAGACAGTAGCTCTTTTCTTTGACTGAGAGGGGAGTGAATAGTGCCATGGGGAAACCAGCACAAGAATTCTTTCCTGGAAGTTCTCCCCTGAGAGTTTGCCATGGAGGATTAACTTCACTGCAGGCTACCCGCCCTGCCACCCACGAGCTGTGTGACCTAGAGCAGGGCACTTCACTTCTGTGGGTCTGGGAAGCTCATGGCTCCTCTGGGAACACAGCAGAGGCACTGTGCAAGCCGGGAGATGCCGCAGTGACCTGTGGTCTTCCCCACATGGACACTGCCCCTTCCTGGTCTCAGTCGTTATAGAGCCGGTGCATTCTTAATTGTAGGGGTATTTTTTTCCTGTATGCATTTTGTACATTGAGTAACTGTCTTCCCAATTGGATATTAAATGTGGGGGGCTGGAGTATGACAGTATCTTTTCAGCCCTTTTGATGTGTAATTTCTCCCCTCTGACTCACTTACAGAGCAGGGACCTCGATCCCTGCAGAGTCCTTGCCCGGTATCTCTAGAGGACTTCGGTGGTCTCATATGTGTTGGTCTACAACTTGTTCAGCCATCCCTTCCTGAGTCTCGGCTCCGGGACTTTCTAGATAGAACTATAACCACTCAGCACCGCTGTATTCAATGCACTGGCACTACTGCACCTGCCTGTCATCTCTGCCACTTCCACAGAGCACTGCTCTGCCCTCTTGTCGCTGCTGCTTGTCAGGTGCAGAAATGGCCACAGTGACCACCTATATTCTCTTTCTTTCTCCAATGTGTCAGTTGATTTCTGATTCCCTGTTTCCCTTTCCCCTACTCTATATTGAATTCCCAGGCTATTGTGTATCTAGCTAGATGGTGAGCGTGTTAGAGAAGGAGCCAACATCACCCGAAGCTGGAAGCATGGAGCAGTAACACCGTGAGCCTTTCTTTTGTAGAGAAGGGAAGCGCATTTCCACTTGTGTAAAGCTTAGTTACATTAGGTAGCGGCATATTGTTGTGGCTGTTGTTATTTAAGTTTAATTATAGAAAGGATATATATATGTATATATATATATATATATGGAAATTGAATAATAAAATAGGTGGAATATTGCTCACTCAAACCCCATGCCACCCCCGTGGGCTTGCTTCCTGAGCTTCAGAATAGGAAGCTAAAATTAGATTTCCCAAATCCCATTCCAGCTAGGATGCTTGCTTGAGATATGGTGCAGTATAAGGCCTGGAATTAATGCTTAATACCATGTCTACCTTGACATCTAGTAAAATCAGGAGGGCCGCAAATGGCTGATTTCCTGACCCCTGCCCACTCTGCCTTGATGGATAAGATCCCCATCTCCCAGCAGCCCTCTTTCTTACGGGGACCAGGCCCCGTGCCTGCTTGCCCCTGAGTAGTGGGCTTCAGTCAGTCCCCCCCAGCACATAGAATTATTCCAGCAATTATCACATCCTCCTGTGGCGCCAGGAGGCAGCTCCCACTCCTGTTACTACCTGTCCCTGCTTCTTCACTTGCTCCTGAGTGGAAACCCCAGGTGGCCCTGTAGGGTGCCCAGTGTTCTCCAGCCCCCAGCTCTGCATAGATGTGACCAAGGGACTCTGCTGATCTAACCCTCTGTCAAGTGTTAGGTGCTGTGTGTTTAACTCTGGAGCAGGCATCCCGCCCTCACACATCTAACAAATAGGCGCTCTCGCATGAGACAATCCTGCAGAGTGAGCTGCATGCAGGAAGCTACCTGGGGCACATGGAGACAGAGGTGTCTGTTCTGGGGGTGGAGGAAATGTTGGGGGCTGTTCCCTATGGATTTAGGCGCAGGGCAGTGGGTGGTGGCAGAACTTGACATTTCCACCAGAACAACCCTGCCTTGTCATTGTGTTTTTCTCCTGGCTCTGTTGCATCTGGCTAAGGAGAATCCTGGACTGTTTCTCTCAATGTCAGTAGGTTCTCGGTAGGAAACAGATTTATTTTTAATACATGGCTTTCCATTTAAACTACCTGAAGTAGATTCTCACATCTGCAGCTAAGAACTGGATGATCCAAGTGGCTTAAACGCACAGAGTTTTAATTCGCTCACTAGACATAAAGTCTGGAAGCAGGCAGTCTTGAGATGGAGCAGCCGCCAGCTCACAGTGTCACCAGTTTGCTGGGTCCCTTCTATCTTCCTGCTGTGCGTTTGTCCTTGTGGTTGCAAAGGTTATGGCTCCTCCTCACCCTCATGCCTGCATTCCAAGTAGCAGGAGAAAGTGCCCTGGGGAAGAAATAAAGACCCATTTGCTGTTTGCTTTTGTTGGGTGACAAATAACCCCTCAAATCTGATAACTTACAGAGGCGGGGGACCTTTATGCTGCCAAGGGCCATTTGGATATTGATAACATCATTCCTGGGCTATGCAAATTGATCAACTTAAAAAAACGAGCCTGCTAAAGATTTACGGAATTTCAAATCCTGCCCCTGGTTGCCTTGGCAGGGCCGGACCAACTGATTTTGTGGGCCTTATGTGGCCTGCGGACCAGACGTTCCCCACACCTGAACCACAACCCTTCTGTGAGCTGAGCAGTTCTGTGGCTCTAGCTTGGCTCAGGTGCGCTCTGTGGGGCTCACTCAGGCGTCTGCAGTCCCCTAGCAGGTAGCTGAAGGTTTCATGATCTACTGTGGCTCTTCATGCGTCTGGTTGCTGGCATGCTGTTAGCCAGGGCAAAGGCAGTACCAGAGCCAATATATCTCTCATCACACAGCAGGCTGGCCCTGGGGTCTTTGCAGGGTAGTCTATTGACCCAGAACAGTGAGAGAGAGCAGCTTCCACCGTGTGACCACATTTCCGTTCCTATTTGCATCTTGTTGGTTACTGTACCACTAGCTAAAGCAAGTGACACAGTGAAGCACCAGAGTCCGGGGGCAGAGAAATAGCCTCTGCCTGTTGATGGGAAGAGATCCAAAGTCACTTGCAAAATGACATCCACGGGAAGAACTTGGCATCCTTGCAATCTGCCGCGGAGAGGCACCAGATCAGAAGAGCAAAACTTTCCCAGAACTCCCCCGCAGATTTCTGACTATTTCTCATGGGTCGGGACTGCAACTGGTCCTGTGATCACCTGTAGCAGCAAGGGAGGCTGTGGATGTAGAATTTTTAAAGTGCGGGCTGCTGCTTCTCCCGGAACGGAAGTGCGGTTCTGTAAGTCATGGATGCGAGGACATGGAGTTAGCTTGGATGTTGGCAGTACTGCTCTGCGTGACACGAGGTGCTACCAAGGAACCACTCCTGGGATGGAGTGCACTTCCAGAGCATTCTCTTTGCTCTGGAAGACTGGTGGCACGGATCTGAGGCCAATGGGGTGAGGCAGGTGCATTGTGGTCGCTCCTGCTGCTTGATGGTCCTAGGAGACACAGCACAAGTAGCAACACGCTGTCTCACGCAGCCCTTTGGATCCAAGGGCACACACTCTGTGTTCCTGTGCACACAGCCTCTTTATTTGCATGCTCTTTTGAAAAATCAAATGTTCTTGAAGTCTGGAGACAAACTTCCGAGTGAACTGCATCTGAACTTTATAACTTCTTTTTTTTTTTTTTTTTTTTTTTTCTTGGTTACATCTCAGTGGAGCCAGAGACTGATCATAATTTTCAGGAACACAAACGAAAGGTTTTGCTGCTGTTGAGCAAAGTAGCTGCTTCCTATTGCAAAAGAACTGATTCTTATTCTCATCGCGTTGGCGTTTTCATTAAAATTTCCATTCTCCCTTCCTTCCAGTGCAGTTATAGATGAAATTGTCCTGGCCATGCTTCTCGGGCAGAACCACTCCTGATTCAGACCACGCAAATGGGATGTAGGGAAAGAGCGCTGCGTCTCCAAATATAGACCATCTGGGTAAGGAAGAATTTTTTTTTGTCCTGGCCTTCATAATCATTTTAGGTTAGTATTAGTAGCTTCATCATTTATGCCAGGACTGGAAGGAAAAATCTGGGTTGAAGCAGAGTTGTGGTGGAGGTAGAGGTTAAGGTTCTGCAGCACCTGAAGCTCTGATGAGAACGGCCCCAGCCCTTCTCTTCCGTGGACAAGCCCAAGGCTCTCCATGCACCAGCAGCTGGCCCTGATGGGCCTTGCCTGGAGGGGAACTAGAGGGGTGGCGCTGTCAGAGCACGAAGGTGCCTGTCCTGGCTCTGCTGCGTCTTGGTGACCTTGGCCAAGGACTTTATCTTTTCTTATCTGGAAACCGATGGGAATCTAGCACTAGACGTACCTTTCCACTCTTCCTGCTTCATTCACATAGCAGCCATCAAGTGAATGCATTGAGAGTGCTCTGTCAATCTTTCCTCTCCAAGAGCGGGAAGAAGGATTGCCAGCGGTCAGTGAAAAGCTGGTTTGTGATCAGCCACCTCCAGTACAGTGTAAGTCAAGTCTTGATCCATCTCCCACTCTGGGTGAATGGTGGCAGCCTGTGTTCCCCTTCTTCTGCTGGCAAAACAGCAAAGCAAGCAGGGAGTGAAGGCTCCCGTAGCCATCACTTCAAAAATATTTTTGAAATTGATTTGTTTGAGATGCAATGAAAAAGAGAGTGCGAGAGAGCGAGCTATCATCCAAATGCCTGCAGCAGCCAGGTCTAAACAGGGCTCTAAGTGGCAGGCAGGAACCCAACGACCTGAGCCGTCTCTGCTGCCTCCCGGGGTCTGTGTGAGCTGGGAGCTAGAATCAGGAACCGGAGCCAGGATTCTGAGCCAGGCACTTCTAATGTGGGCTGCAGGGGTTCTAGCCAGTATCTTAACCATCAGCCCAAATGTCCTCCCTCGCTCTAGCTGCTGTTTCTAAGGGTTTACTCTGAGCCAAACAAAATTAGTCACATGCGTTATCTCAGAGAGCCCTTGAAACAAGACGATCGTCCCTATTACGTAAGAGCATGAGGTTCATTGTCAGAACGCTAGCAAGTGGAGGGGCTGGGTTCCCAGTCCTGGTTGACCTCACCCCAAGCCTGTGTCCTTAACCATGAGATACAGAAGTAACTCTTGCAGGGACAAAGTAAGAAACGACCTCCTGGTTCTAGTCCCAGTCAGGGCACCAGATTCTGTCCCGGTTGCCCCTCTTCCAGGCCAGCTCTCTGCTATGGCCCGGGAAGGCAGTGGAGGATGGCCCAGGTCCTTGGGCCCTGCACCCCATGGGAGACCAGGAGAAGCACCTGACTCCTACCTTCGGATCAGCGCGGTGCACTGGCCACAGCACGCCAGCCGCAGCGGCCATTGGAGGGTGAACCAACGGCAAAGGAAGACCTTTTTCTCTGTCTCTCTCTCTCTCACTGTCCACTCTGCCTATCAAAAAAATTAAAAAAAGAAAAAAAAAAAAAAGAAAGAAACGACCTCCCTTGAAAAAGAAAGATCTTTGGGAGAAAAAAGCTGAGGATTATTGAGAGTTCAAGTGATTCCCACAATTGAACCTGGTCTTCAACTTCATCACCCTTTGGTAATCAGGTTCCACCCACCCCCAGTTTTCTCTCTTTCAGTCTTCAAGTACTTTCAGGACTTCCATTTTTATTTTTGCAAACGTATCAGGCTCACATTCTGTGTGTGTTTGTGTATAAATGTACTTAAACCTCATGACACTCTATGAGGTGCACACTATTATTATTCCCATTTTGAAGGTGGTAAGACAGAAGCACGGAAGTTCTGAAGCTTGTCTAAAGGGACATGGTGGCTGCCAAGTGACAGAGGCAGATGCCAACCCAGAGAGAAAGATTTCGAGGCCTGGACTCCTGTCACCTCTGATGGTGAAAGGCGTGGGGGGCAGATGTTGGGTGCAGCAGTGGGGACTCCCGTTGGGGTGCCCGCATCCCACATAGAACGCTGACTGCACTTCCGACCCAAGCTTCCTGCTAATACGTTCCCTGGGAGGTAGCGGATGACGGCTCAAGTACTTGGATCTCTGCCATCCACATGGGGAGGCCTGGGGAGAGTTCCTGGTCTCGGTCTGGCCCAGCCCTGGCTCTTGTGGGCATTTGGGGAAGTGAATCGGCACATGGAAGCTCTCTCTCCCTCTCTCTCTCTCTCTCTGTCTTTCAAATAAAATACATAAGTAAATACATTTTAATCAAAGAGTACACACCACATTATTAACATTTATCTTTGGGGATTGTATTTGGGTGGGAAACTCAGAGGGGACGACTTTATTTTGTTTATCCTGAAATATTCGAGAAATTCTTACAATGTACAAATATTATTTTTAATCATTAAAAATAGAGAAATGTTTTCATATCTTCTGCCTCCACTATGGTTTGGGCATTCACTAAAACTTAATTACTTGTAATGATGGGATGGACATTGTCTAGGGGATTCCAGAAAGCTGGAAGAGATGCCCAGGGTGGCCCCGGTTATGACAAAGCAGGGGTCTGGACTTCACAGGCACAGGATGTACCTCAGGGTCCTATGCTCCCCTCCCCCCACCGCCCCGCCCCCGCTCTCTGGCGGGGAGGGGCCCGCCTTGGGTGCAGGTGTGCACTTATATACAATGCGAGGAGAGGGCCAGTGAGAAAACGCAGCTTTGGGAAACTGCTCGTGTGGACACGGCCTCGCCCCGAGTGCGTTCCCCATGCCGCGGTGACTGACATCCTCGCTCCTCTTGCCGAGGCTGAAGGCATGGCTGGGCACGGCCTGACACGAAGCACCAGCCGGGTGCAAGCGACGGCCTGAGCGTGGCTTCCTGGGCCCATCCGTGCTGCCCAGGCCCCTGTTTTCGTCCATGTGGGAAGACGCCGGCGGCACAAATCATTGTCGTCCATGTCCGGCAGCAAAGGCCAGCCCCCGGCGGGTGCGCCAACTCGGGCGCTGCCCTGCCACCCGGGGCTGACCTAGGACCGGGTGGGGTTCCCTCTCCCCGTGCTTTGGTACCTGGTCTCCGGCCTCCCTCCACGCCCACCACCTGTGCCAGCCTGTCCAATCCCTGCTGGGATCCACCTCGGAGGGACAGCATGCAGTATTTGTCTATGTCTGGCTTAGTTCCCTTAGCACACTGATCTCCAGCTGCCTCCATTTGGAGGGAATGAGAGGATGCCATAGCTGAGTAATATACTCCATCACACGTAGACACATTTTTCTGGTCCATTCATCTGCCGATGGACACCTTCTTGCTGGATTCGTATGGTGGCCGCTGTGAGCAGCACCGCCCTGACCATGGTGGTGCAGGCATCCCTCACATGCTGATGTCATGCCTTCAGATAATCCCTGGGGATGCGGCTGCTGGATTCTACGGAGACCTACCTGTGCTTCCTAAGGAGACTCCTTACTGTCTCCATAGCAGCTATACGACCGAAGGCTCGCACCGACCGTGTGCTCTCTCCCCATCCTTGCTGTTTTTAGTCCTTTGGATAGCAGCTGTGCCAGTGGCAATGGGCTCCTAATGTGCCACAGCCTGGTAGGGCAGCTGTAGTTCACAATACCTACTGTGTCCTTCCTGAACACGGAGAAGAAAAGCACTAGAAAGTGCCAATCAGGTCATGACGAAGACAGCCAACTGATTATTAGCCTGATTTGATCCATACGCATTATAAACACTTACAGAAAGTCTAGAACTGGGTGCTGTGGGCATTTGGGGAGTGAACAAGTAAATGGTTCTGTCTCTCTCTCTCAAAAAAAAAAAATGAACAAGATTTAAGGGGATGGAAATGCTAACTATCTGATTTGATCTTCAGCCATTGAATACATTGTTATCACACTCTACCCCATAAATACGTAAAATTAAAAGTTTTTATAAGAAGAAATATATAGCTTTCAAATTTCTTTGAGGTCCCAAATGTCATAAAGTTAAATTTTCTTCATTTTTCTACATTTTGGACAGACTAATGAAACCCCAGGGCATTATCACCATCAGTCTTTTCAGGGAACTTCACTATGCTCAGGCATGGTTACCTGCCCAGGTTAAAGACTGTATGCTCATTTTATATATTATATATTATATATTTATATATATTTGTATATAATATATATTTAATATATTATTCAATATATAATATATATTATTTATTATTATATATAAAATATACAATTATATATTATATATTTATAACAGGAATAAATATTAGCATCAGTGTTTCTCCGTCACTAGCTGTTCTGTGAATGATCTTGCTGTCTGATAAATCGAAACCCCATTCCCCATCTCTCAACCGTGTAGAAGCTGTGAGCATCACAACCATGAGCGTGTCCGTAATGATTCCGTTTCCTGGAGGATCAAACCCTTGTAGGAACAGACTGTTCTTGCTCCTCTCTCCATCGGGCCTCATCACCCTTGTTGCATGGATCGCTACGGCAGGTCCTCTGGGCCTCCACGCCTCCTCTGTCAGAAACGCCCTCCCCTCTCTTGCCTGCAGAACACAGTCACCTTTGAGACTCAGCTCCAGCACCACGTCATCTAAGAGACCGTGTCACTGTCTCTCCCACCCACTCTACCCAACCCGCACGCTGTGGTTGTCTGTCCCGCTCTTCTCTACACAAAGGCCCACAGCAGAGCCTGTGATGCCTGGTTGTTGCCATTGCTTTCTGTGTCTCCCTTTAGCATTCAGCTGTGGGCCCTTCCAAGGCTTTACGGATCATTGTCATTAGCCCAGACCAGTGCCTGGCAACCCGCAGGTGCTCAGCAAATAACTTTTGCATGAATGGATGGATGAGAACAGCAATAAATGGAAGATTATCTTGTAGAGCTTAAAGGAATCAGCAAATAAGCCATCACCATTATGTGTATTTGCTGTTTTCTTTGAGAATCCTCACTTCTGCCCCAGAAGAGAAAAAAAGCCAATAAAATGAATGCAATGCATAAAATACATGAGCAATGGGCATAGAATAAGCAAGTAGCCCCAGAGACATAGTGAGAATTCATAAGCATAAGTAGATAAGTTGGTAACCTGTGAGGCAGCTTAGACATAGATGTAGTTAGTAAAGTGTGCATTGCTGAGTAGAGAAGGACCTGAAGGACCAGGGGCAGCAATCACCACCCATAAACCTCTAAATGTACATGAGGAGTGTGCCACCCACCACTCATAACCTCTGAAACTGGCCACCTGTGAACAAGATCACCGCCAATGTTGTGTCTGCTTTGCCTCCTAAAATGTCAGTAAGATCCATTGCTGCTCAGAGCTATCAATCCAGGGGCTTGTCCCCAGTCTCTCTGACAGAGCAAACTTCTGTTTACTGTTCCAGACACCTTCTGCCTGTTAACTCTCTTCCTTAAACCTTGTCTCTCAATTGGCTAACCCGCCATCTATGAAGATGGCTGAAGCAGCAGACAGAGAGGAGAGAGAGAGAGAGACAGGTCCCTTCACCCCACCTGCACCCTCCCCTAACTGTGTTATCCCACCTTGTCTGTCCCTTCTTGCTTCCTGTTGAGCATGTTAAATGAATTCAATAAGCCATGCGTTTTAGGCACATTAATTTGGTCTGGGTCTCTCTCCCGTGGCCTCTGGGGTAGATTGCCTGTAGTGTACTTGTAAGCTACTACTGTATCAGTAAAATTTTCAAGTGACAAATGTATTTTCTATAAACACCATTTTTATTCACTTAAGCTTCCCTCCTCACCAAGCCAAATTTTCCAAGGCTAATCCCTGTCAGACTGATCGATGCTTTCTTTACTTACTATAAAAGAAAACTCAAGGCACTAGAGCCTTCTATATCCAGAGAATAAAGATATGCTGATCCTTCCTACTATATACCTCAGGCTGGGGTTGTGGCTTTGTTTTGTATGCAAAGCATTTGTGACAAACCTTAAAGGAAGGTTGCCTGGCTAAGATGCTTTATGATTAACTGATGCAAATGTGAGAGATTCTGAATCTTTTGTCTGAGAGTGAGTAAGTAATTTAATTTTAATTTTTTCTCAATGCCAGGGCAATACATGCCCACACTAATATGCCCTTGCAGAATTCCACAATTGTACCCTGTGTAACCAGTTTTGAATGTTGAATGTGTGTATGTGTAGCCCAATAAAGAGTTACTATTTCACCGAGTAGGGCATTGGCTGTTGGAGATGGTTGCCAGTATGCAATATTATTTCAGATTTTCATTCTTCTTTATTGGCCGTCGATTGTATTATCAGTCCTGTTTATTGCTGCTGGTTTCACACAGCTCAGACTGATGTGTAAAAAATTCTCTCTCCCCTGAGTCACATTTCAATTTCAGTCACATTGAGTTCCACGCTTTTTCCTTTCTTTGGACATGAACTATGCTAAGGGAATCTTTAGGACTACTGGTTATTTTCTCTAATATTATCAGGTGACCCCTTACAATGAATGTGTTGAGCATCACATGGTCACTGTGCTGCTTGGGAGGCTTTAAAAGCTCCTCATAACTGAGGTCTGCTACCTCGTTGGGGGCGTGGGAGAGAAAGGAGGAAGAGGGAAAATAAGGTGTCCATTGGATTAGTAGTCTATTGAATTGGCTTTCCATCTTCCAATAATGGGGTGACAGTCAACCTCTGTTAGGACAGTGCTGTGTCACCCATGACTTTGAGATGTGTAGAACTAGGCAACAAGTTTTAAAGGGCCTTGGGGGTCATTGATTGGTTCCATAAAACTTATTGATTATTGTCCATGCACAGAACACTCGGGACTATTTTAGATGTGTTGATGGAGATAAATAGCATTTGACGTGACTTGGGACTTTTAATTCTCAGACCTCCAGGAGACTGGAATTCCAAGACTGTACAAAACATCCATTTGGAAGGTTTATCTCTTTTGGTCTCACTGTTATCTATTCACAGTTCAATTAAAATTCCCAAATCTGGGAAGAAGGCCTGTGCACTTAGCTCCTTGTAGCCTGCCATTGATATAGCGTGGAGCCCCAGGGAGCTGGCTCCTCCACTGATCACAGGGAAAAAAGATAGCGACAAAGAATAATCTCTATTCACCTTGAACCAGAGCCCAAGCTGCCACTTGCTGGGCGCTCACCAGGAGTACAGCTCTCGGACTGTAGTCTGAACACTCTGGTCTTTCCAAGACTGAACCAGCACCTGACCCCAAGGGAAGCCAGTGTTTCTGCATGGAAAGAGAAGTGGCAGCTGCCTAGTGAACTTCCTACCTACCACTTCCTGTTCCCCAGCATCTGCCAAGGTGTTCCTCCCAAGGTTGAATCCACTCCAAGGTATCTTTCACTGTACTATTAGATTAAGTTTGAAATACACAGTACGGACAGCTTGGAGTCTATCACATTAAGATGAGATGGTAGAATCTGAGATGTGTTGCAGTTTGCAATGCCGGCATCACCAGTCTCAGCTGCTCCACTTTTAATCCATCTCCCTGCTAATGTGCATGGGAAGGCAGCAGATGACGGCCCAAGTGCTTGGACCCCTGCCACCTACGTGGGAGACCCAGGTGGGGTTTCAGGCTGCTAGATTCAGCCTGTCCCAGCCCTAGCCATTGGGGCCACTTGAGGAATGAACCTGCAGTTGGAAGATCTCCACTCCTACCACCACACCTGTCACTGTGCCTTTCTGCCTTGCAAATAAATTAAAAAACATTTTTTTTAAAGATGCAAATGGTTGACATCAGATGCTTACCAGACAGCTGGTTTTGCTGGACACCTTCTGGGCTGTGCCAAGAAAGCCAAATACAGGAAGGAAGTGAGGTTCTCAAGAGGAATTTGAAATATTTGATGTTGGTCTCTGTGCAGAAATTCCTTCTTGTGTGTGGGTCGCGTTGGGTAAGGAGGGTGTGGGAGTGCTCGGGTTACTCATTCTATGCTCTGTTTACGTGGCACATTTCAAGACCTCCCTTTGAATCACTGCTCTCCTTGGCTTCCGGAGGAGGTCATTTCTGCACGACCACACTTCACGGACACAGCCTGAAGTATTCTCTCCTTGCATCGCATCCGCCTCCCACCCCGTTTTCTTCCTCTGGGATCCCCCTTGGTTTGGAGATTTTTCCTTTGTTCATGCGGAGGCTGACTTGCGAGGAAGCAGGTTAGGCCTCAGCTCGTGCCGGTTGTATGAAGGCGTGTGGAGTGCGTGAGCAACGGTCGGCCTCCCACCACCGATCTAGGCAGGAAGGAGGGACTGAGGTCTTCCCGGAGCTCACTGGGTTGCATTTCTCAAAGGCAGGATGCGTAGGGAACAGGACACTCACTTTCTACCAGTTTGCTCACAAAACCGAACTGTGAGCGTTTTTTATCCTTTTGCATTAAGTTATGGAAACCAGCCTCCCACCAGGGCTGCTACTGGAAGCTGTCAGCTCTCCCCTGTCTTTGTGCACCTCCCGGGACCCTGGCCCCGCCCCACGCCACCCTCTGTCTCCTTTGGAAGCACTTCCCCTTCATCCTTCTCAGATACTCACTGTGCTGCCTTCCTTTGTCAAATCACACTCGCAGATTACAACTTGAAACGCACTCTTGTTAAATTATAAATTACTGAAGAGCTTTGGCTCCTCACTTCTCCCAGGCTGCTACGTTCTAACAGTGATCAAAGGTTTGAGTTAAAAGCATTAATCTCTCACTGAGGGATTTCGGCCACTGATATAGGAGAAAAAAATACTAAAGGGGAGACAGCATCAGGCCATCCCATATCCCTGAAATCACACACTTTGGAGGTGACTTTGAAAAAGAGATTTGAATCCTTGACAACTATTTTTCAGCCCATATATCTGCTGTGATGTTTCTGACATGCAGTCATCCATATAGTTGGCTTTTCTAAGAAGCCATTCCATCCAGTCTTCCAGGCAATGCTGAAGCCCAGCCCTTCTAGAACATTCCTAACTTGTGTCCAATCAACAATTAAAAAACTCAGAGGATTCACTATCTTGCTAGACAGGCCAACTTATTGACAGATATCCCTAAACATTTGTAAGTTCTCTTCATTTACTCTCTCTCTCTCTTTTTAAGGTTTATTTATTTGAAAGTCTGAGCTACAGAGAGAGGGAGAGACAAAGTGAAAGAGATCATCCATCCACTGGTTCACTGCCTAGATGGTCCTAACAGCCAGGGCTGAGCCAGGCAGAAGCCAGGAGCTACATCTGAGTCTCCCATATGAGTGGCAGGGACCCAAACATTTGGGCCACCTTCCACTGCTTTTCCCAGGCTATTAGCAGGGAGCTGGATCAGAAGTGGAGCAGTGGGGACATGAACTGGATGCCCCGTACAGGATGCCAGAATTGCACACAGTGGCTTTACCTGCTATGCCATAACACTAACACCTCCATTTACTCTCTGGTCCTTAGTTCTGGAAGCCTTGTGGATTAAATCTGTTCTGTCTTGCATATGACAGCCTTTCAAGCAGCTGAAGACAACAGTCACATCCTCCCTCCCCAGTTTTTTCTTCTACAAATTTGGAGTTACTCTGAACTAAAAAGCCACAGAAAAGATATACCCTTGGAAAGGTGATGATTTTAAAATATGGACACAAATTCTTTCATATATCTCTGCATAAGATGAGGTCTGTGTTTCCTCCCCTCCTCTTGAACCTGGAGAGCTGTGACTGCTTTGACCAATGGACCATGGAGAAGACACCATATCCCTTCCACCCTGTTTGCTATCACACTAGCTCTTGGAGCTTCAAGCTCTCAAATGAGAAATCCAGGTATCCTGAGCTGCCATTCAGCTCCCCCAGACAGCTCCCAGCAGAGCCCAATCTTCCAATCTTTGGGTGTTCCCAGGCCAGGCACTAGATGTGTGTGAATGAAGAAGGCTTCCGATTATTCCAGCTCCTAGACATCTGAGTCAGCCCAGTCATTTTCTAGTCCTAGCAAATGAAATTCCAGATGTTGCAGTGTTGAGACATGGCACCCTTGTTGTGCTTTCTCCCAACTCCAGACTCACAAAATCCAGGAATATAGTAAAATGATTGTGAGCTTGGGGTTGGTTTTATTATCCAGCAGGAGATAACTGTAACAAGATCAACGCCTAATCCACCTCAGCCATAGCTGCTCCTTCCCAAAGGTAATGTCAATGCGAAATTCCCTTAGTCCTTAAACAAGGCTATTAAATGTATTAATCTTGCATTTAAATGACAACTTCCTCCAGAGTACCAGGGAAAAGCAGAAATCTCATGAACTTCAGGAAGCCAACACAGAAATGGATAATGCATCAAAAACAGTGCCAAGATAACTCGAGTCAGGAAACGCTGTGTCTTGGACCTTGGCTGCGTTATGCCATACCTTTTATGCGAACTGTTGGCTTGAGCTCGTTTATTCAGGGAATAAAGACTGGACTCCTCCTTCCATCATCCAGTGTTACTTATGCCATCTTCAGCCTGCGTCTTCAGAGGGAGGGAGGCCAACTTGGGCGTGAAGTCTGGGTAAGTTCTGCAGTGTTCTTTGCCCTCAGACACAGTGATAACGCTCCTGCATCGCAGGTTGTGGTGAGGCTGAGAAGTGAAGAGAGAACACGGCCCAGCATCCACCCAGGGCTCCCTGTTGTTCTGTGCAGGTTTGATCACGTGCCCTCTCCATCTGCATCTGAGCTGTTGAGAGGACAGGATTCGGCACAGAACAGGTCTGCCACCCCTGACCACACTTGGACCAGCTGTCAGCTCTTTCAGATTCAACACACGGGGGTGGGGCAGGGGGGTTGCTGTGGCATAGCAGGTGAAGCCTCTACCTGCGATGCCCGCATCCCATGTGAGTGTTTTCTTGAGTCCCAGCTGCTCCACTTCTGATCCAGCTCCCTGCTCTGGCCTGGGAGAGCAGTGGAAGATGGCCCAAGTGCTTGGGGCCCCTGTACTCATGTGGGAGACCCAGAAGAAGCTCCTGGCTTCAGATCAGCACAGCTCTGGCTATTGCAGCCACCTGAGTAGTGAACCAGCGAATGGAAGACCTCTCTTTCCCTCTCCCCCCCCCCCCCCCGCGCCGAGACTTTCTAATAAAAAACAAATATTTAAAAAAAAAAGGAAAGAAAAGAAAAGCTTCAACAACTGAAGCAGCTTCCAATGTGAACTAAACAGAAGCAGAGACCTTTGGCTGTTTTGTTTACTGATGTGCTTAGCGCATAGAAGATAAAGGGTTGGTTAAAAAATGAAAACACTTTTATGATTGGCTCTCCGCCCAGCCACACCTTCAGGAACCCGTATCTTATGCCATGCGGTCCTCTGATTCCGCCTTCTTCACCAAGAGGCCCAGGCCACAGAGGCACAGAGTACAAAGGTCACATTCAGAGCACAGGAAGTGGACAATCCCTCTGTCATGCCCGGTTTCCACCTCCTAATTGCCAAGGTGTCTAAACTACAGCAGGAATAGCCATAGTCAAGCTGTTTGTTTTATGGAAAGCAAGGGCATGGTGCATTGATAATTAAGGTCTCCCTCTGTGCCAATCTACATGCTGGAGGTGTAATTAGGTGTAAGTACCTCCTAGCTGGTGAGCCATTGTGACTGGGCTAAAGCATATATTCAGCGGGTTATTAGTGAAATTCTGCGGTGTCCTGAGGAACTGGGGTTTTCGTAAATGGAGTTGAAGTTTTCCAGCGAGAACAATGCTGAGCGGTCAATTGGTGGTATAATTTTTTTTTGCATTTGCATAGTGCCCATTTTCAATACAGAAGACTCCCATCTTGTACAGTAGCAGTAACAAGGACAGCTCTCTTTGCTGCTTCCATAGAAGAGATCTTTCTTTCTCCTTGTGTTTCTTTCCCCTCGCGTTAGCTGCTCAGAGGCCCTCTACGCCATTCAGATCAAGAAACACCCGCAATCCCTGGTCTCTCCGCATTTCATTCCAGGGAAGCAAGAACTTACAGTTAAGAAAACCAGGCATATTGATGACATCCTCGCTATGTCTGTCGCCCTGAACTAGGCCTATATGAGAATAACATGCTTTGGCCTTGCACTACAATTCTATAGAAGCTTATTTAAACCCATCTTATTGGAGGGAAGCAGGGAAGTACAGGTGGTGGCAGAGTGGGAGTGAGTAACATCCGCACGCTTTATTCTGGCTTTTCTTGGCAGATGGGAAGAGTGTGCCCCCGAGGGAAATGGAGACTCCTCATCCTCCTTTGAGACTGCCATCAGCGTGTTCTCTTCCCACATCCTAGGGCAGGAGCTCTGGAATGTTCCCACAGGGGGACTCCACCGTGTTATCAAGAGCTCAGATTTTTTTTTATTCCCTCTCGAAGCTGCTGTTTAAAAAGCAGCTGGTGGGGCCGGCGCTCTGGCACACAGGTTAAAGCCCTGGCCTGAAGCGCCGGCATCCCATATGGGCACCGGGTCTAGTCCCGGCTGTTCCACTTCCGATCCCGTTCTCTGCTGTGGCCTGGGAAAGCAGTAGAAGATGGCCCAAGTGCTTGGGCCCCTGCACCCACATGGAAGACCAGGAGGAAGCTCCTGGCTCCTGGCTTCTGATCACGCAGCTCCAACCATTGCGGCCATCTTGGGAGTGAACCAGCTGATAGAAGACCTCTCTCTGTGTCTCTACCTCTCTCTGTAACTCTGTCTTTCAAATAAATAAAATAAATCTTTAAAAAAAAAAAAAGAACAGCTGGTATGGACCTGAATCATTTGTTTCGGGTGACTTGTTGGAGCGGGAAAGTAACAGAGAGAGAATCGGAAGGAATGAAAGGGGCTGAGACCATCTCTTAGAGCAGCTACTGCAGATCCCTGCTGGCTCGGGGTGATGAACTGAGTCACTCGTCCTTGGGCACCTCTGTCCCCTGTGCCTAGCTCTGTCAGCACTTGTGAAAGGACCCTCCTCTCTCCTGCCCACCAGGCGGTGGACTCAGAGCCGTAGGTGCTTCCTGGAGTCCGTGGCTTTCAGAGCCAAAGGGGAGGAAAGGTCTTTTGGACACAAAACGTAGGAACCTTGTTATTGGCCGAGAGAAAGGCCAGCGGGAAGTGGCTTACAGAATTGAGTTCAGTAGACCTTGGAACAGGAAATACATGGGGTTCAGGGACCACAAGGATGAATTAGCTGTGCAGAGGACTCATGGCTTCCATAACGTGCCCCTCAGAGATATCTCCAATGCTGAACCCCAAGTCCATCGCGTTTGCCAAACAACTGAATTCCCCTGGGTATTGCAAGGACTCAGTGGGAGAACTAGAAATCCACTAATGGCTGCCTCAGGAAAATCAGAGAAGTGTCTGGGAAGGTGGAGTCTGGGCGTGCTCCCTGGGCCCAGGACTGGCCCCGCCCACCGGCCCGCCCCTTAGACTGGTGAGCATCAGAAGTCTTCCCTCGTGGAAGTGTTTCCACAATGCCCCTCCTCTGCAGACAGCACTCCCTGAGCACTGTACTCCTCCCCCCAACCCCCCGCCCTGATCCTCCTTCCTCTATTCACGTAGCTTTTCGTCCTGGAGACCCACTGTGCACTGCGCCCAAGAGGCCTGTGTTTCCCAGGGAATTGTTAGGAAATCCATCACCTGCGAGGGGTGGGATTGAACCTGACCAGACAGCTTAATAGAGGGCAGATCCCCTGTGCCAGCGCCTTCCTGTGAACCCTTCTCTCTCTCTCTTTTTTAAGATTTATTTTATTTATTTGACAGGCAGAGTTACAGAGAGAGGTAGAGACAGAGAGATCTTCCATTCTCTGGTTCACTCCCAGTTGGCCGCAACGTCCGGAGCTGTGCCGATCTGAAGCCAGGAGCCAGGAGCCTCCTCTGGGTTTCCCACATGGGTGCAGGGGCCCAAGCACTTGGGCCATCCTCCACTGCTTTCCCAGGCCACAGCAGAGAGCTGGATGGGAAGAGGAGCAGCCAGGACTAGAACCAGCTCCCATATGGGATGCCGGCGCTTCAGGCCAGGGCTTTAACCCACTGAGCCATAGTGCCAGCCCCAAACCCCTCTCCTTGATCCTCATAAGAACTGGTGCCTTTCGGACAAATCAGAAAACTGAGGGTCCTGGAAATGATGTCTCTCGTCCACATCACAAGTGTTCGCTGACTGCCTAACTGGTGCCAGGCACCCTGCTGTGCCCTCGAGGTGCAACTCTGAAGATAGATACAGACCCAGCCTCACCAAGTTAGGAGCTGGTAGGGATAAGGTTAGGAAAAGAGGCCAGTCCATCAAGAGTGTTGGGTTCCGGGGAGCCCCGTGCTAGGGGACCCTGTGGAGGAGCCGTTAACCCACAGGAAGTGAAGTCTAGCCTGAGAAGTGACAGACATGGGAAGTTTCAATGGTGTCACAGGGAAAGCGTGGGAGGCAGGAAAGAAAAGGCTGAGTTTTCCAGGCAGAGGAGGCCTCCTGCGCACACATCAGCAGGCTTGAAGGAATGGGAGGCCAGTGCAGCTCAGCCACCCCTGCTTCCAGAAAAGTCTGGAAGTCACTTACAAGGATGCAAAAGCTGGGAGGAGAAGGCACATGTCAAAGGGAGGGGCTCAGGAAGAAATGAAAACAAGGTGGGGCTTTCAAATGGAGCCAAGAATGACATTCTTTTTTTTATTTTTATTTTTATTTTTATTTATTTATATTTTTTTGACAGGCAGAGTAGACAGTGAGAGAGAGAGACAGAGAGAAAGGTCTTCCTTTGCTGTTGGTTCACTGTCCAGTGGCCGCTGCGGCCGGCGCGCTGCGGCCAGCGCACCGAGCTGATGCCAAGGCAGGAGCCAGGTGCTTTCTCCTGGTCTCCCATGGGGTGCAGGGCCCAAGGCCATCCTCCACTGCACTCCCGGGCCACAGCAGAGAGCTGGCCTGGAAGAGAGGCAACCGGGACAGAATCCGGCGCCCCGACCGGGACTAGAACCCGGTGTACTGGTGCCGCAGGCAGAGGATTAGCCTGTTGAGCCGCGGTGCCAGCTGGAATGACAGTCTTAAAAGTTGCACACCCCACTGATAGGTGGGCTTGTTAGTGGGGAGCTGCCAGTTTGACTTTTTTTTAAAATTAATTAATTTATTTGAAAGGCAAAGTTACAGTGAGGCAGAGACAGAGAGAGCAAGAAGTCTTCCATCAGCAAATGGCTGCAATGACCGGAGCTGCACCCATCCAAAGCCAGGAGCCAGGTGCTTCTTCCAGGTCTCCCAGGAGAATGCAGGGGCCCAAGGACTTGGGCCATCTTCCACTGCTTTCTCAGGCCATAGCAGAGAGCTGGATCAGAAGTGGAGCAGTTGGGTCTTGAACCGGTGCCCATATGGGATGCCGGCACTGCAGGTGGTGGCTTTATCCACTACGCCGCAGCGCTGGCCCCCAGGTTTACCTCTTGAAGGCACTGATCACACTGGGTGTGGTGCTGTGCACCTGCTCAGCACAGTGCCGTCCTCATAAACCACGCTCAGTAACATCTCCTCCAGGGAAGCAACACCATCAAATCGAGCCCTGTCCTGCCAATGACCCCCCCTTAGTAAGCATGTGGACCCAGTCGTTATTCGGAAGATGTGCACTTGGCCTTTAATTTCTGTGTGTGTAAGGGTTTGTGCTGCGTCTGAAGCATCTACATGAGACCTGTGGTGCCCTCCACAGCTACAGTGTGAGGCCGTGGGTGAGGGTCACACGCTCTGAGGCAACATAAGAGCAGAGGAGACAAGGACCCGGAAAACACGGTAGGCAGGAAGCAGCCTCGACCTCCGACCCTGACACACAGACTGACTGTATCAGAGATGCTTCTACGGCAACCGGGTCCGCCGCTGTGGCAAAATACAAAGGCTGACATTCACTGCGCCCTTGACAGGCAATAGGAGTTGTGCTGGGCTTCGGCAAACATTTGAGTAGTCATGACGTGTACCATTCAGCCAGGGCAATAACCCCAGTGTTGTTATGATCGGGTCATAGATGTGGGCATTACGATCGGGTCATAGATGTGCGCATTACGATCGGGTCATAGATGTGCGCATTACGATCGGGTCATAGATTGCACACTCAGGCTCGGCGTGGTTAAGCAGAACGTCGCGGGAAACACGGTTAGCAAGCTGCAAGATGAGGATGTGACCTCCGATCCCTCCGACGTCCAAGCTCAGGCCTTTTCCAGCCGAGAGGGTTCTAGTCCCAGTTCTGCCAGGACTCAGGACTTCATTAACTCTGTTGTCACATCAGCCTTAGTGTCTGCATCTAAAAAGATAGGCACAATCTAGTACTTGCCTTAAAGGCTTGTTTTGAGGAGAAAATACACATAAAGTTTCAGCACAGTATAAATAGTAAGTGCATAATAACATTTTGTTAGTACACTCTTCTATTTCAACAAGGAGACAGTTATGCATTTAACATGAGCCGTCCCAGCCAACACCGACCCCAACGTCTTAGAGTAAATTAGTTTGCTAGGGCTGCCATAACAAAGCATCACAGCCTCAGTGGTTTAGACAACAGATATGATCCGTATATGTCCCTAGTTTAATTGAGGAGGCACTTACATACGCCATCAATGCTTTTCTACCTGTGGGTAGAGGTACATTTCTAAGTATTGGTGTTTTTTATACAGCAGTGGACCCGCTCACAGCCTTGTCTAATGTTCACCAAGAGCTGCTTTATTATAAAGGGACTCCATACCAATGGGTGCCTGGTTGTCATTTAGCCCACTTGTGTCTACTTTCCCCTCTTGTAATTTGTAACATGTGCTCATGATCCTCATGTGTTTTGTAAGTAATAAGATAGTGTTTGTTCATTATAAAAAGTAAGTATGTTTTCACAGTCTGGAGGCGGGAGCCATGAGATACCCGGTGTCCACAGAGTTGGCTGCTCTCAAGGTCTCTGCGTAGCTTACGCCTCGTTTTTTCCCCCATGGCTTCACCGTTCTTTCCTTCTATACATGTTTGTGTCCAAATTTCCTCTCGTTATAAAGGCACCAGGCAAATTGGATCAGGGCTCACTTAATTATCTTTTTAAAGACTTTATTTCCAAATACTGACACATTCTAAGGTACCCTAGGGGGATACAACTCACCCCATAACAGAGGGCCTCAGTGAAGTTTTTTTAGAAAGCAAACGTGTGTTGCTTTTTTTCAGCTGCACGCGTGTTAGAGTGCCCTGCCTCGGGTCTGTGCACAAAGCCCATTGTCGAGTCTGCAGGAGATAAAGTATCGCTCTTCAGAAAATAGTGCTGTCGATATGACTACTATGTTTGTTTATTTGCATTTTGGAATCATTGGTGTCAGACTTCCCTATCTTTGTTTTTTGATGATTTATTTATTTATTCGAAAGTCAGAGTTACACACAGAGAGAAGGAGAAGCAGAGAGAGAGAGCGAGAGAGGTGTTCCATATGCTGGTTCACTCCCCCAGTTGGCCACAACGGCTGGAGCTGTGCCAATCCGGAGCCAGGAGCTTCCTCTGGGTCTCCCACACAGGTGCAGGGGCCCAAGGACTTGGGCCATCTTCTTCTGCTTTCCCAGGCCATAGCAAAGAGCTGGATCAGAAGTGGAGCAGCTGGGACTCCAACTGGCGCCCATATGGGAAGGTGGCACTGCAGGTGGCGGCTTTACCCGCTATGCCACAGCCGCGGCCTCTAGACTTCCCTATCTTTTTGGAGACAAGAGTGTTGCTCAGAGGAAAGCTTTGTTGATTGTGCCAGGTGAAGTAAACAGCAGGAAAGCATTGTCCCCTGAAGAAAACACCTCTGTCCCTATCATTTCCCTTCAGGCAGGTGTGCATCTGCTGGGTGGCTCTACTTTGGGAGATTATCTGACCTTGGCTGTCCTTTGCACTAAAGGCTATTTAGGCCATCATGATTGATGAACATATTTCCAGGATCCTTCTCCACCCAAAGGCAGGTGCAGAATGATAAAAAGAATAAGCAGCAAGAAGTAGTTTGACAGAGGTGGGCATATGTTTGCCTGGGGACAATGCTTATTCCTTTTCATCCTGAAAATAGAGGCAAGGTCATGGGAATGCTGGTAGGCACATAGTAGGCATATTAAATTACAAGCTGTACCACTGTAATAAGGCACAGTGGCTTAAGTCAGATAGGTTGTTTCTCACTCTAGGACTGAGTGACTGCATTGATTACCCTCATCAATGGTCCTTTATAACTGTGTCTTTTGCCTAGTAATTCTAGAGTTTCATTCACTCTGGACAGGTCCTCTTGTGACTTGACCTGGTCAACAGAATGTAGCAGAAGTGAGAGAAACCTGTTTCAAGCCTAGATCCCACAAGGCCTGTGTACTTCAATTTGTCTCTTGTACATGTTGGCTTGCTTGCACTTGAACCTCGATTTTACCATAAAAACAACGTCACTTTGTGTGCTTGATGGATGTAAAAGAAACACAGAGAATGAGAAATGTAGTAGCTAAAGTGTTCAGCTAACAGATAATCTGCTGAAGAGGAGACACCTAGCCCATGAATACCTAGCTGCATGCGTATGAATAAACCAAAACCAGAAGAGTCTCCCAGCTGAGCACAGCCTAAATTGCTGAACTGGACCCGACGTCAGTCACAAAATGTTGGACTTTGAGCAACATCCAATGGATAATTACATGCAGTTAATTACATACAACCTTTTGGCAATTACTAGGGGATATAAGTATATATTGCACCTGAATACCTGTGGCCAGAGGGTGAACTGTGATATACTAATTGCAAACCTGGCCCTAATTCTTTTTTTAACAAAAAATTTTAAAGGCTTTATTTATTTGGAAGCCAGAATTACAGAGAGAGAGAGAGAGAGAGAGAGAGAGAGAGAGAGAGAGAAAGAGAGAGAGAGAGGTCTTCCATCTGTTGGTTCACTCCCCATATGGCCACAACAGCCAGTGCTGAGCCAGTCTTAAGCCAGGAGCCAGGAGCTTCTACCACATCTCCCACGCAGGTGCAGGGGCCCAAGCCCTTGGGCCATCTTCTGCTGCTTTTCCCAGGCCATTAGCAGGGAGCTGGATTGGAAGTGGAACAGCTGAGAATCAAACCAGTACCCATATGGGATGCTGGCATTGTAGGCAGTGGCTTTACCTGCTATGCTACAATGCTGGACCCAGCCCTAATTCTTTACCCATCTCTGATCCACTGTGACTTTGGAGCTCCATCCATTAAGAAGCAGAGCCCATCCCTTTAGCTATGGAGTCTGTGTTAGCGTTATGATGTGTTTTGGCCAATGAATTATAAGAGAAGTGATGATTTGCTAAGTCCAAGTTCTGGGTCCTTGAGACCTTGTTTTCTGTCTCTCTCTTTTCCTCCTTCCCTCTCTCTCAACTTAAAGAGCAAGCCTAGGTCATCCTGTTGGAGGATAAGAGACCTTTTGGAGTGGACTCTCATCATCTCCACCCAGGCCAACTGAAATGAAACCTCCCCAGCAGATCTGCCAGTTCTGCCAGTTTGACCACAGATGTGTCAACATGCCCAGCCAAGACCACTGGAATCCAGTCCAGATTAGTAGACCTCCCCCTGGGAAATAGTGCATGTTTGCTATTTTGCACCACCAAGTTTTGACATGGCGTTATGCAGAAATAACCAACTGATACAATCTCACACTGCAGTCCAGAGGCTAGTTCACCATGGGTGTCAACTATCAAAGCCCTCCTCTCATCGGTGTGCATGGTTTTTATCACTAGGTTTGAGGAAGTTTCTCCACTTGTTAATATTTTCCAGCCAGAGGAGAGGCAGAAACACCAAGGACAGCACATGCCAAATAAATTTTAAAGGAAAAGACCCCAAACATGGGATGGACGCTGTGGTGCAGCAGGTCGAGCTGCCACTGGAGTGCCCACATCCCCATATTAAAGTGCCTTTTCTTCTGACCCAACTTCCTGATGATGTGGGATTGGGAGGCAGCAGATGATGGCTCAAGTACTTGGGTCCCTGTCACCCACAAGGGAGACCTGGATAGAGTTCTGGGCTCTTGGCTTCAGCCTGACCCAGCCCTGTCTATTGCAGACCAGACATTTCAGGAGTGAATGGAAGATCTCTCTCTGTGTGTGAGATTCTTCCTTTCAAGTAAAAATAAATAGGCTCAAATATTGAACAGGTCACTTGCATTCCCATGTTGGCAGCAACTTGCATCACCACATTTCATTGTAAGGAAGATTAGGAAATGCAGCCTTTGGGTCCTGGTGGAAGGTAGGTGTGGTATCCTATAACCCAAAGGGGAGGGGAAGAGACTGAGACCTTCTGTGAGGATTCAGATACCAATCAGGAGCTTGTGGCGTCTGATAAACACAACAACTTCATTAGAGGCAGGGAATGACATGATTACTCAAGCTCATGAAAGAAACGCACATTAGACTTGATATCTGGAAATGTGGGTATGGTTCCTTCCTCTGCTATTTGCTATACATGTAACCCGGTGTGAGTTGTTTATCCTTTCTGTCTCCTTTTGCCCACTTATTAAAAGAAAAATAGGTTTTCTCAGGCTGCACTGAGGTACAGTGGAGACCAGCTCTTTATGTCATACCTGGAACTGAGTAGGAGTTTGATGGAGTTGAAACTGAACAGCAAAGAGGAATATGTCTGTACCTTACAAAGAGTTGGCTCTATCCTCCCTGCTACATGACTTGTAGGACCTAGAGATCTTGCCTAGAGTGATCATTTTATACTTTAAACTTTTACATTTTAAATTGTTGTGTACACTTTTTAAATTTCACTCGGTGAGGAATCAAGGGTAATTTTAGTGATATCTCTCCCTTCTCCGACACTTGCTGTCGAAGAGCTTTCACGTAACATTCAAAGTTCATTCAACACGAATTCAGGCAGCCCCAAGGTGTCGTGGTGCCACCTAAGAGGTGATGACTGGGAGTCGGGACGTCTAAGCATGTGGCTGCACACCGTGAACTCATAGAGAATCCGACGCTAAAACAAGTGTTCCCACTGAACTCTGAGGGAAACCCAATTGGTTCATTCCCGCCAGGGCCTTGTCATGCTGCCTGTGACTCCGAGGTCTCCATACCTCTCACTTCTAGGTGCAAGCCCTGCAGCTAATCACTGGACAGAGACGTTCAAGGCCCTCAAAGCTGCTGTCAGTAACCTCTCTCATGCCCTGTGAAACTGATGAGATAAGACCAGGGGCCTTGCCCTCTGCCGAGCTGAGCTGGAGGTGATGTCACACATGCTATGGGAGTGGCAGTGTTAGGAGGTAACCAAGGTTGGGACATTTGGAAAAATCTGCTGTGCCGTTATCAGAGCAATCCCTTTGTGTTCCTGCAGGAGAGTTCTCTGGGTGGCTGTGGGGTGACACCGTCCTCACCTCCCTGCTTGCTTAGCCAGATTTCTTAAGAATGCGTCCAGGGCCGCGCCGTGGCTCAACAGGCTGATCCTCCACCTTACGGCGCCGGCACACCGGGTTCTAGTCCCGGTTGGGGCGCCGGATTCTATCCCGGTTGCCCCTCTTCCAGGCCAGCTCTCTGCTATGGCCCGGGAAGGCAGTGGAGGATGGCCCAAGTGCTTGGGCCCTGCACCTGCAAGGGAGACCAGGAGAAGCACCTGGCTCCTGGCTTCGGATCAGTGTGATGAGCCGTCCTCAGTGGCCATTGGAGGGTGAACCAACGGCAAAAAGGAAGACCTTTCTCTCTGTCTCTCGCTCTCACTGTCCACTCTGCCTGTCAAAAAAAAATTAAAAATAAATAAATAAATAAATAAAGAATGCGTCCAGAACATCTTGAGATCGAGAAGGGCTGGCTGGAAAAGCCGGGCCTCTCTCCCAGTGTCCCCTTCAACATTTTGGCCCCGTGAGTCATGGCACGTCTTCGGTATGAAATATGGGGTGGGATGCTCTGTAATCCTTAAGTCCCGCTGAGCTGGACCTGAAATTGTGTGAGATGGGCCCCAAGCATCAGTTTGCATGATTTTCATGGGGAGGGATAAAGCTTCCAGGACAGCGTTTCCTGCAGGAGTATCTAGGGCCCTGGGGAGAGGCAGGCAGGGTGGATGTGGATGCTGTGCCTGTACTGGTACCCCAGCGTTCACAGCTCCGGGAGCAGCACTCCTCCATTCATCTCCCACGGGTTTGCTCCTGTGCCGCGTATCAGCAGTCAACACGGCCAAACTCTTGCTCCTGTGAAGTTTGCATTCAAGCAGGGGAGACGGCAATAGACAAATAAAGAGAAATACAATGCATTGCCTGGCAGTGATCAGAGCCATGAAGAGAGGAAAACTAGGACAAGGTATTATAGAGTGACAGCGGGAGGCATTATTTCCAATCAAATGATCACGGAGAGCCCTGGGAGGATTGGGAAGAAAAGCATTGCAGGCAGAAGGACCAGCAAGTGCAGATGTCCTACAACAGCAGGCTTGCTGCATCCAAGGAACGGCCACAAAGCTGTTGTCTTGGTCTGCTGTTCTGCTGTAACAAAATTCCTGAGACTGGGTAACTTGTAGACAACCGACTTTTATTTCTGGGGGCTGGTGCTGTGGCATAGTGGGCTAAGCCCATCTGGGATGGGTGCCGGTTTGTGTCCCAGCTGCTCCTCAGATCCAGCTCTCTGATGATGGCCTGGGAAGGCAGTGGGGGATGGCCCAAGTGCTTGGACCCCTGCATCTGTGTGGGAGACCCAGATGCTCCTAGCTCCTGGCTTTGGATCGGCCCAGCTCCAGCTGTTGCAGCCATTTGGGGAGTGATCCAGAGAATGGAAGGCTTCACTCTCTGTCTCCCTCTCTCTCTGTAGCTCTGCCTCTCAAATAAATAAATCTTTTAAAGAAATATTTCTGAGAGTTCTCAAACACTGTAGATCAAGGTGCTGGCAGGCCAGGCTGCATGTCTTGGGAGGGCCCTGTGTCCCCTTCCACAGTGGTGCCTTGGTGCTGTGGCCTCTGGAGGGAAGGAGCCAAATCCTTCCTTCAGTCCCTATTATAAGGGCCCCAGTGCCACCCATGAGCGCCCCCCTCTCATAACTTAATGAGCTTCTACAGGTCCCACCTCTTCACACTACCTCACTAGGGATTAACTTTCAGCACTTGAATTTTGGGGGGAATTTCAGGCCATAGCAGCTAGCGTGTCCCAAGGGGATTGATGGAGTCAGGAAAGTAGACAGAGCTCACTCACGTGGTCCTTGTAAGCCATGGTGAGGCAATCAGACATTATTCCTGCGCACTGGGAAGGTTAGAGCCAGTTTTACCTGGCGGCTGCTTTATAAAAGATTCCTCTGGCTACTGTTTTTTTCTTTTTTTTTTTTTAGATTTATTTATTTATTTGAAAGTCAGAGTCACATAGAGCAAGAAGAAGAGGCAGAGAGAGAGGGGTCTTCCATCCACTGTTTCATCCCCTGATTGGCCTCAATGGCCAGAGCTACACCAATCCGAAGCCAGGAGTCAGGAGCTTCTTTCGGATCTCCCATGCTGGTGCAGGGGCCCGAGGACGTGGGCCATGTTCTATTGCTTTCCCAGGCCATAACAGAGAGCTAGATCAGAAGTGGAACAGCGGGGACTCGAACCAGTGCCCATATGGGATGCCGGCACTGCAGGCGGCGGCTTTACCTGCTATACCACAGCGCCGGCTGCTCTGGGCACTGTTTAGAGAACGTATTTTAGTGTGGCCAGAGTAGAAGCAAGGAGCTCAGTTAGAAGTGCTAATAGTGGTCTGGGTCAGACACGGTGGTAGCAATAGAGGGAGTGACAAACGGTTGTGTTTTGGATGGTTTTGGGACATAATGCCAACCTGGTAATTCGGATCTTGGGAGAAGGGGCTAAGGAAAGGAGGCATTGAAGATGACCAGGTTTTTGACCTAAGAGAAACGTCGTCAGGCACTGATACGCTGATGACAGGAGCAGGGAAGGCTGGACGGGAGGGAGAATCAGAGTCTGCTTGAACTTGCACTTGGCATTGTTTCGGATGGCTAGGAGGTGGTGAGTAGGCTGTCAGAACACAACTCTGGAGTGGAGGGGAGAGGCGGGGCACACCAGGATATCAGTGGTGGTTAAACTCTTGCAGCGATGGGCTGGATGGGCTGCCTGAGAGCACCCAGGGCAGACTGCAGGCCCTCAGTCTGCTCTTGAACGTAACGTTTGCTGGGAACACAGACACATCTGCATGTTTATACCGTGTTCATCGCTACTTTTGCACTAAATCCAGAGTTGAGTAACGGCAAAGAAACCCTGGCCAATGAAGCTTCAAATATTTGCTATCTACCCTGTTAAAAAGTTTACCAGTGGGCTGGCGCCGCGGCTCAACAGGCTAATCCTCTGCCTGGCGGCGCCGGCACCCCGGGTTCTAGTCCCAGTCGGGGCGCCGGTTCTGTCCCGGGTGCTCCTCTTCCAGGCCAGCTCTCTGCTGTGGCCCAGGAAGGCAGTGGAGGATGGCCCAAGTGCTTGGGCCCTGCACCCCATGGGAGACCAGGAGAAGCACCTGGCTCCTGCCATCGGATCAGCACGGTGCGCTGGCTGCAGTGTGCCGGCCACGACAGCCGTTGGAGGGTGAACCAACGGCAAAAGGAAGACCTTTCTCTCTGTCTCTCTCTCTCTCACTGTCCACTCTGCCTTTCAAAAAAAAAAAAAAGTTTACCAGTGGATGGTTGCTTGGTGCACTGTTGAAGACGCTGCTGGGCTACCTGTATCCCATATCCAAGTGGCTGGGTTTATGTACCAGCTCCACTTTCTATTCCAGCTTCCTGCCAGTGCACACCCTAGGAAGCACAGATGATAGCTCAAGTACTTGGGCCCCTGCACCCACATGGGGGACCCAGATTGTGTCCTGGGCAGCTGGCTTTGGCCTGGCCCAATCTTGTATGTTGCAGGCATTTAGGATGTAAACCAGGGGATAGAAGATTCTCTCGAAGCCAGCGCTGTGGCATAGCGGGGAAAAGCCACCATCTGCAGTACCAATATCCCATATGGCCATTGGTTCGAGACCTGGCTGTTCTGCTTCCAATCCAGCTCTCTGTTATTGCTTGGGAAAGCAGTGGAAGATGGCCTAACTCCTTGGGCCTCTACACCCTCATGGAAAACCCAGAGGAAACTCCTGGCTCCTGGCTTCAGATCAACTCAGCACCAGCTGAGTTCAACTGGGGAGTGAACCAGCGGATGGAAGACCTTTTTCTCTCTCTCTGTTCTCCTTCTCTCTCTGTGTAACACTTTCAAATAAATAAATCTTTAAAAAAAAAAAAAAGAAGAAGAAGAAGAAAGAAGATTCTCTCTCTCCCCCCATAAATAAAATGAAAATTAATTGCAAACCTCTCACCCAAGGAGGGCGTGGATAGAGAAGACAAGAGAATGAAGGAATAAGCCCCAGAATACTCCAGCTTAGAGACGGGAGAAGACCCCACGGCCACGGAGAGGGCTGTGGAGAGCTGGCCGGAAGCCAGGAGAGTGCCCTGAGCGGAAGGTGGTGGCCCAGAATCCAGCCCTCCCGGAAGATCGCCCCGGGCAGTCAGGAGGGGTGGTGGAGATTCCCACCGGGCAGGTCAGAACCGCACAGGCTTGTGCAGAGAGTCCATTGGCATGGTTCTGTTCAGAGGGGCATCCCCTGGAGGTGCCCAGATGTGCTTCCTGGCACCGTGAGGGAGGAAGTTAGCACTCCAGTTAACGGGCAAGGATCTGGCGGGGTGGAAATGCTAATGATAAAGAACTTGATCTGTCTGGTGAGGCCAAGAGAAGTGTTGGTTTGGACAATCACTCTGACAGCCTCTTCTGTTTTTGAGTTAGCCTTGGCCTTCAGGAAGCTTGGGGCCTGATTGACAGCCCACTTGTAGCAAATATAGAGTACCTCACAGTGTGCGTTGCTCCCTGCTAATCCCATCCCTGGAATGAGTACTTTGTTATCCTCATTTTTCCTTCAATGAATTTCTTCAATGATTTTTGTTCTTTTGTACTGTGTGTGTGTATGTTTTATAAACTACCTCAAATCCCTTGTCACGTTGGGGAAGATCCACACAGAAAATACACGAACACATACACATGCATACATATGTGAATAGAACGTGTGCACAGGTATAGGCATACACGTACACCCACATGTATAAACGTACACACATCTGATGATAGTGATTTGCCTACTCTTTCCTTTCCAGGCTCTTCAGCTGTTTTCTTGATCTCAATTTATAGAATCACTCCCCACTCAGTCTCCTAAATTGGATTTTTCAAAATCATATTTGACTCCTCTCTCCCTTTGCTTAGCACATTAAATGTCACCAACCTATAATATCCACCCCAGCAGTGTGTCACCCTTACCCATTTCTGTTTCATACCACTCTCATGGCTAATGTTACTATTTACTTTCTCCAAAACACATAGGTAGTGTATTAAAGATCCTTAAAATAAGTTTTTAAAAAGATCAGAAACTCAATAGATTGGCATGTTTTTCTATGAAATGGAAATGGATTTTTAAACAGAAAGAAAGATTCGTAAGATGCACGTTTGTTTTCCTTATTACCACTCCCTCCCCCAGCTCAGCTCCCCGTCTGTCTTGCAGGGGAAACTGCAGGTGGCATAGTAGAGGGGTAGGTACATTTAAACCTGATTGAAAGCAAAAAGCGCAAGCCATGCTGCTGCCTCATAGCAAACCCCCATATAGCATCCTGCCTCTACTAACCATATGGCACGTTGCAGCTTACTGTGTAGTTTAACCTAAGTTCTTCTCACTCGATGAGAAAGCACATGCAAGCAGAATTCTGAAGCCAAGTGGGATGGAAAGTCAAGTTACTAGTGTGATGCATGGAGACTGTTGGCCCGGGATGCCAGGGCTGTTAGAATGTCTGCCTCTTTGGAAAAATATCTGTCCAGATCCGTGGCCTGTTGTGTTCCAAACCCATCTGCATAGGCAAGATGGATGAGTTTCTGCTTATCTTGATCTAAGAGACTTTGAGTGTGGCTAACATTTCAGCCTATAACAAGTACATGCTGTGACAGGAGCACCTATGGGAGCCTCCAGGTAGGCCATGTGGCCCAGGCCTGCAGGATCAAAGAGGCAAGGCTGGATGACCTGAGGTTCTGGCGTGATTGGCCTGGGAGTATAGACAGGTGTGTGTGTGTATGTGTGTGTGTTGGGGGTCAGGAGATGAGAATGGGCTTGACCTTGATGGGCCTTAGGAATCATGCTCATTCATTCATTCATTCATTCAAGAGATACTTATTGTGTTCCTATAATGCCTTGCTCTGTAACCAAAATTACAGTGAGTCTTTACTCTGATAGTAGGTGGTGGGCAGAATTTTAAACATCCCCTGATTTTTGTCTCCTGTTACCTTTAGCATGCACAGAAATATGGAAATAAGGGCCCGGCATGATGGTGCACTAGGCTAATCCTCCACCTGCGGCACCGGCATCCCATATGGACCCCAGGTTCTAGTCCTGCCTGGCTGCTCCTCTTCCAGTCCACTCTCTGCTGTGGCCCGAGAGTGCAGTGGAGGATGGCCCAAGTGCTTGGGTCCCTGCACCTGCATGTGAGACCAGGAGAAGCACCTGGCTTCTGGCTTTGGTTCGGTGTAGCTCCAGCTGTGGCGGCCATTTGGGGGGTGAACCAACTGACAGAAGACCTCTCTCTCTCTCTCTCTCTCTCTCTCTCGCTGTCTGTAACTCTACCTGTCAAATAAATAAATTTTAAAAAAAGAAAGAAATATGGACGTATGAGGGGATAGCACTCCTGTGTGGTTGATTGCCTCATAGTAGATGGCAAGAAAGACCTTGCAGATGTAATTAAGGCTGCTAACCAGTTGGCTTTGACCTGATTGAAAGGAAAATCATCTGGATGGAGTAACCTAAACATGTGAGCCTTTTAATTCTGCGTATAAAGGCCAGGGACAGAAGGTTGACCCATGAAAGGGATTCAATGCAAGGGCGATTCTGTTGCTGGCTGTGAAGATGGGTGGGGACCTGAAAGCAGCACTAGGAGCCAAGGGTACTCCCCCCAACAAGACAGCATGGACTCAGACCCATAACACAAGGGACTGAACTCTGTCAACAGCCTGTATGAACTTGGCATAGGACCCTGCACTCCAGATGGGAACACAGCCTGGGCCACGCATGGATTTTGGCTTTGTGACACCAGGCACACTTTGCCCTGACTTCTGACCTGTGAGACTGTGAGCCCATGGATGGATGTTGTAGTTCGCTGCTAACTTTGTGATACATTGTGATACAGCAATAAGAAGCTCTATGACATCCCACCTCAAATTCAGATTTGACCAATTCTTGGCCAAACACGATCTAGGAGTGTTATCAGACCAGTGTGGGCGCAGTCGTCCTCATGCGTTGGAGAGTCATTTGTTGAAGCACTGGTCCTTTTCAGAGAGAAGTGTTTTACAGGGCAACCAAGGAAGGAGTCCGGAGCAGTGCTCAAACCTGACAGCTCAGACAGCTTTTTGCAAGGTGTTTATTAGGAAGACAGGCAGAAGTGGGGCTTAGACCTGGTTGATGGATGAACCACAGAGCGGGAGTTCTGGGTCGTTCTGTGCAGGTGCAGGTCAGTTACACCCCATTCGTGGCACCTGTTCAGAACAACAGCAGAAAGTTCCAAATTCTTCATCTTTTCACAACTTCAGGCTCTGTCTCCCTAGCCTGTCTGATCAGCATGTATTGGAAGAGAGCTGTCTGTTTTCTTCAAGAGGCTCCTAGTGCTCTACAGGCAGGTGGAAAACCAGGGCTTAGCCAGCTAAGGAGAGAAGAGCTCCTCCCTCAATTGTCTCTACACACCCAGGGAGCCAGCCTCCTGGGCAGTGAGCAAACAAAAGAAAAAGCCCAGGGCCAGAAATGAGTAGGAGCCCCACTCTTTAGCAAGAAAACATCCCATTCATCAATGTCAAGAGGCCCCCGCCTCCCACAGGGCTGGCATCAGAAACCTAATGAAGTAACCAAATGCAAGTTCCTTCCTGTCATGGATGGCAATAGTATTAGCAAATCAGCAAAGTCATCCATCAGTGGTCAAAGAAGATCATTGGGTTTGGAGTTTGACAAAAACGGGAAAAAGGCTAGACCTGACAGCAAGGAGGTGCTCCCCCTTCCCAGAGTTTATTTCTTCCATAGAGATCTCTGCTCGGGTCAGCTTCACACCCCTGTCCCTGCTTTCGCACCCAGGAAGGCATCTTCACCCTCTTCCCAGACATTGCAAAAGCCCCTCCTCTGTTCTCTGCTCCTGGAGCTGAGCTCAGAGCCATTTCCTTGCCTGCGTGGTGACTGGCCAGAGCACCGGAGGGCCATGTTTGTGGGCGACATCCTTGTGAAGTCTTTCTGGCACGTGTGCATGGTGAAAGAAGGGAAAGTGTTGGCTGAAGGCCACTGGTGATTTCTTCTTCCAGCATCTCCTCCCTAGCAATGAAAGGGTGGATGCAGGCAGGAAAGAGCCTGCAAAGGACGAAGCTGGGAGAGGGGTGAATGATGTTCTGCTTTTGGAAAAAGGCCGGTGCATGTGGGAAAACAGTGGAAGATGGCTCAAATGCCTTAGGTACCTGCAACCCACATGGGAGACTCAGATGGAGCTCCAGGCTCCTGGCTTTGGCCTGGCCAAGCTCTGGCTGTTGCAGCCATTTGGGGGAGTGATAGGGACACACACATTGTGTGTCCCCAGTACTTCCAAGAGCCCCTTGTCAGAAAAATCACTGCACCATGGAGACAGACCCACCTGGCATTCCGTCCACTGAAGAGCAGTGAAGGGCATGACCCGGACACTTTGCATCTGGGTCGCAGAAGGTCGCTTTGAACTAACAAAGAGGGGCTTCAACCCTGGGACAGCGCACAGCTGCCTTCCGACATCTGGGCTCTTAATGAACGGAGACCCGGCAGGCAGAGCCAGAGAGCGTGCTTTAGGGCTCCTGGAAAAGTTTTTTATAAGCATCTCGGCCAATGTTCCAAGCATACAGTAAGCACTCAATACAGATTCATAAGAGTTCAATCGTTTTTGTTGAATAGCAGATGCCTTTAGCAATGGTTATTGCTAAAATGCCTCCAGCTCTGGGCAGTTTGGAATTGTGCTAACCCCACCACATTCTGCTCAGGGATCTCATCTTTGCCTCTTTGGAAGCCTGGCTTCAGTTGCAGGGAACCGTCAGGGGCTGGATGGCCCCTGCGCTTCCTGGGGTGGCCGACACAGGTGCAGGGATGAGCACAACCACACGCATCTCTAATCCGATCTGCTTGCCTTTCTGAAATCTCATTGGTCATGAGGGACAAGTGGGCAGCAGGCCCCTTGGCCCCCTACAACCCCAGTCCACCTCGATAGAAGGGCAGAAGGCAAAGGCTCAGAACCCTTCCACTGTCTGTCCCGGACGCTGAGGTGCCTTCCTTTAGGGCCATCAGACAAGGTCCCTGGCGAGTCTTCTCAGAGCAGACTCTTCCCTGCCCTCCAACTCTGCTGGCCAGTCCCTCCCGCTTCAGGAGCACTCTTTCCCACAGGGGTTAGGGTAGCATAGGGGAGCCCGTGTTGTCATGGTGGCCCTTGGGTGTCCAGGCATAGGGAGGATTTCTGCGGGGCAAGTGCCAGAAGAGCTTGAGCACCCTCCCTTGCCATGGGCCCCTGTTCCTGGTCCACTTGGGCATGTTCTGGGCCGCAGTGTGCACGACTCATTTCCCGAGTCTCAATCAAAAGGGCTCTTGCATCCATATTCTTTTGTTTGTTTGTTTGTTTAAGATTTTATTTATTTGAGAGGCAGAGGCAGAGAGAGAGAGAGAGAGGTCTTCCATCTGCTGGTTCACTCCCCAAGTAGCTGCTGGAGCTGGACCAATCCGGAGCCAGGAGCCAAGAGCTTCCTCCAGTCTCCCACGTGGGTGCAGGGGCCCAAACACTTGGGCCATCTTCTACAGCTTTCCCAGGCCGTAACAGAGAGCTGGAATGGACGAGGAGCAGCCGGGACTTGAACCGGCACCTATATGGTTTAGTCTACTCCACCACATGCCGACCCCAACCCCTATATTCTTGACAGATGGAACTCTGTGGGACCCTCAGGACTGAGAGTCCCCACAGCAAGATCGGTACCTGTTCCAATAGCAGGGACTGTTTGTGAGGCTACGAAGTTCAGAGAGCTCATCACCAACATCAAGGGCCACGCCTCCTTTGGCGTCTTCATTTGCTTAGATCAGGAAAACTGAGGCCAGAGCGCTGAAGGGAGAAGATGCATTTGCACATTGGGTGACTCTAGGCTCAGCGGCCGCATCCAGGTCTTTCTGCCTTTGGAAGGCTCAGCATGAGCAGGATTACAGAGTGACGGAGCCGCGTGGTCTAAAAACATGTCTAGCACAGATAGGAGCCTGGCCCAGAAGGAGGGAGGCTTGGGCCTCACAACCACAGACACAGCGTGGTGCACAAAGCAGATTACAGTTGGAGCGCGTCAACACAGACAGCCGGGGGAGCGAGTTCCCGCTCAGACATTCTCCGCCGGCCCGAGCAGTTTATCAACTCTGGGCAGTCACTGTGAATGCAGATATATTTCTCAAACGGAAATGATCACTCTTTCCATGTCCGTGGGAAATGAATGAATGGGGAAACGGGTCCATTCTGACAAAGACAATGCAGCTGGCATTCCTTCAGATGAATAAAACTAGTTCTCATATACAAGCTAAGTGTTAAAAATGAACCCTAAAATAACACAGCCTTGCCATTTAGCCAACGGAACAGCCCAGTCAGGAATCCGGGGGCTCCAAGGCACCTGCTCTCAGTGGAAAGATGGCAGCCGCCTTGACCACTACAAAGGTCACGCACATTCAGGCCAAATCCACGCTCATTGCTCCCGTATGTGCTGTTCACCTCTCCATTCAGGGAGTCTGGGTGGCTCCACAGGTTTCAGATAATTTATTTTGGTCTGCAGCTTTCCTGGTGAGGTCTTTAGTCTGAGATAAATCACCAGGAGTGGGGCAGGAAGTTAGCTTAGTGGTTAAGATGGCCAATTCCCATGTCAGATACCTAACTCTGGCTCCCGACTCCAGCTTCCTGCTGAAGTGGGAATAGGAAGTGGGGAGGGGGACCGGGTGGGCTCAAATGGTTGGGTCCTGGCTGCCCACAGTGGAGATCCAGATTGCATTTCTGGCTCCCAGACTTAGCCTGGTCCTGGGGACTGAACCAGCAGAAGGGAGCGCTCTCTGTTTCTCTCTCTGAATAATAATAATAATAATAATAATAATAATAATAATAATAACAATAATAATCAGACCACCAGGAGACGTGCAGGGGAAGTTGTGTGTGCCGTCAGGATGCAGCTTGGGCTGTCAGGCACCCCCCCAGAGAGGGTGTGGGCATGGACTCTGCTGGGGACACCCTTAGCACCTGCCCTTTGCCGGCTTGGCAGTGGAGGGGCCGCGGCCCTCGGTCTCATCGGGGAACACTGCCCCCGCTTAGTGATGGCTGCCCATGCTCCTGACCAGATTTGCTCTTTCTCTTCATAGACCACCCGTAGGCTTTTAGCAACACTGACTTTGAGAAATGAGCGGCTTTGAATGCAGAAGAAAGCTTGGGTTGGATGCTTTTCAGGCAGCCTCCGGAGAGCGCTGGGCTGCCAGCAACCTACCCTGTGTGCCAGGCACTGTGTCCACGGACCCAGGAGTGGGACAAGGTCCTTCCGGGGAAGACAGCTGGACAAGCACGCATGCGCAGCATATGCTGTCACAAGGGAGACACAACACTTAATAGGAGCGGACAGTAAAGTCCTTTTGCCTGTTTAGAGGGGGGAGGAGCTTCTGAAGGGTGACACCTCTCTCCAGAATGGGAGGCTAGCCAGACGTCAATGGGCAGATGGGTTGAGAGGGTGGGGAGAGCCGGTGTGGATGGGAAGTGGAGCCCAGGGAATGATGTGTGCAAATCCCCAGAATCACAGTGCAACAGGACAGCAGCATGAGCCGTGCATCCTCTCATCCTCAGGGCTCCCTCACCCCATCACCACCCAAGCTGGACTCCCTTCCTGGCTGGGGTTCCTGCCCTACCTCTCCTGCCTGTTTGCTTGTCTGTGCCCCTCGTGTGTTGCAAGCTTCCATGAAGACAAATCTGTATTTGCTTTGTTCACAGTTTCAGTGTGGAGCACCCTGGCGTGTAGGGTGTGGCACGTCATAAAGTTCAATGAAAAAGACGCACTATATGCCGGCGCCATGGCTCACTAGGCTAATCCTCTGCCTACGGTGCCGGCACCCTGGGTTCTAGTCCCGGTTGGGGTGCCGGATTCTGTCCCGGTTGCTCCTCTTCCAGGCCAGCTCTCTACTGTGGCCCGGGAGGGCAGTGGAGGATGGCCCAAGTGTTCGGGCCCTGCACCTGCTTGGGAGACCAGGAGGAGGCACCTGGCTCCTGGCATCAGATCGGCGCAGTGCACGGGCCGTAGCGGCCACTTTGGCGGGGGAGGGGGGTGGTGAACCAACTGAAGGAAGACCTTTCTCTCTGTCTCTCTTTCTCACTGTCTAACTCTGCCTGTCAAAAAAGAAAAAAAAGAAGAAAAAGACGCACTACAAATTTTTCAATATAAGTGGGGGAGAATTCTCCAGTGTGCTCAAGGAGTTAGTGGACAAATGCAAGCAAAAGTATTAATCATTTGCAATATTTATTAGCTGAGATCTAGTTGAAAAAGCAAGAGGTCTCAAGACTTGAGCCCTAGGAGCAACTCATACTTCTCTCATTAAGAAGCTCTTTAAAGAAAAAAAAAAGCTTATTTATTTTTATCTACTTGGATGGCAGAGAACTAGTGAGGAAACAATCTTGCATCTGCAGCTTCACTCCCTAAATGGCTACAATAGCCTGGACTGACTTAGATGTAAGCCAGGACCCTGGAACTTCATCCGGGTATCTTACCTGGGTTTCAGAAACCCAAGAACTTGGGCCGTCATCTTCTGTTTCCCAAAACGTATTGGCAGGGAGATGGTTTGAGAGTGAAACCCAAATGGGGTGTGTCCAGAGAGGACAAGAAAGAATACATCATCATCAGGGCTTGACACTAACAAGAATCCAGGGAAAATGGGATGAGATTTGCCACCTTCAAGCCCTCCCCAAGGGATACAACAATGACTAATGGAAATATCTTTGGTGATGAAACTGGAGCATTTTCCAGATACTAGCTAAGGACATAGAATACCATAGCCACCTGACTTGTCCCAAAGGAAGCCCTTCACTCAGAATGCAAAATGAAGGGTAAGCTAGCATCTTGAAGGTTGAGACCTACCTGTGTTAGGAACGGAATGCCACAGCAAAAAGGAGGAAGGAACTGTCAACGTACGTCAGCATGTGGCCACTGCGGTGGAGAGCAGGCCACTCTGCCCATCCTACGCTGCATTCCCTTGGGTTAAATGGGTACGTCAATGATTGTAACTTGTACCTCTAACTTCTTCATTTACTCACAACTCACTGGGCAGCAGACTGATAGCAATTTAGCTTCTCAAATACAGTCCCATACTGAGAAGAGAATGTATTAATCTGGGGCCGGCACTGTGGCGCAGCGGGTTAATGCCCTGGCCTGAAGCGCTGGCATCCCATATGGGCACCTGTTCGAGACCCGGCTGCTCCACTTCCTATCCAGCTCTCTGCTGTGGCCTGGGAAAGCAGTGGAGGATGGCCCAAGTCTTTGTGCCCCTGCACCCACGTGGAAGACCCAAAAGAAGCTCGTGGCTCCTGACTTCGGATCGGCACAGCTCTAGCCGTTGCGGCCATTTGGAGAGTGAACCAACGGAATGGAAGACCTCTCTCTCTCTCTCTCTCTCTCTCTCTCTGCCTCTCCTCTCTCTGTGTAACTCTGACTTTCAAATAAATAAATAAATCTTTAAAAAAAATGTAAGGAGAATATATTAATTGACAACAAGAGCTTTTATGGAACTCTTTTAGAGATCTATGTATCAGTGAAAATTGATGATTTCCCAACTTGGTCTGTTAGGCAACATTTTATAAATTGGCATGTAAGAACCAGGCCCCAGGAGCAAATGGATTATTCCTGAATAAGCTGACAGAAGTCTCCCAAGCTTGTGGCAATGCCACTAGAAGCAGGCATCCTGGGAAGCTGACCCCGAGCTACTTCCGCACCCTAATACTGAGTTTCCAGTGGCCTGGAGATGAATGGACCCTTGGCAGGATGCCTACCTCAATGTATTTTATCTGAGAGGAAGTACATTTTCCAGAACATCATCCAAAGGGGTGATTGAGAAAGAACAAAGCTCCTTATGGGGAGGAAAGAGCATACACATAACACACATGTTGAGTTATAGGTGTAGTCATTTTCAATGAAAAGATCAAGCCTCGGCACCTGCCATGGAAATTACCTAATAGTTACTTGTGCAGTGCCTACCGTGTGCAAGACAGTGTGAAGGATGTAGGCACAGGAACTCCCGGTCTGAGAAAGGAGGGAAGGTAATTTGTGTAACAGAAAGTAGAAACTGTGTGCACTGAGAAGTTCCCATTGAAATGTTACTAATGCAATTGAAATGCTAATGTGATTATTAATAGTTCAGAAGGGGGAATAGCATTTATTTTATATAACACTTTCTACATGCCGGGTGCTGTTCCAAAGACTTCATATGTATTCTCTCATTTGATCCTAACAACTTACAAGGCAGGTACTACGTTATCCTCATTTCACAGAGAATAAAGCACAGGTACAGTAAGAAACTTAGCTGGAGACCCATGGCTAGAAAGTGGCAGAGCTGGGATGTGACGTGCCCAAGTCCGGTTCCCAAATCCTTGCTCTCTGTCGCCGCCCTGCTTTCAGGAAAGCGAGATCTTCACTCAGAGCCTTGCAGAGGGTGGGTGGCATTTGGATATGCAGACACGGAAGGAAGTACATTCCAGGCAAAGTAAACAATGGGAGGGAAGGCAGGGAGTCCAGAATGTTTGGAACTATTGTTTCCCAGTGAGCCAACAATGGTCCCATAGCCTCAGCACAAACCCCAGTTCAGAAAGAATAACTTGTCAAAGAGCCTGGAGAAAAGAGCAAGTCCGGGGAATGAATAATAGCTGAGAAGCTAGCCTTTTGAACTTGAGTTTCCACAATTTCCATTCATTCGCTCCCTCCCAATCTTTAGCTGAGTAACTGATTGAAAAAGACGGCGTGGGTTTGATAAGAGCAAAACTATACTAGGGCAATTCAAATCGTATCCTGCCATAGCATGGACCCAAAGGCAGGATTAACCATTGTGTCAGAACCTCAAACTGTGGTAGTTTTTGAACTATAGGGAGAGAATAAATAGGCCACATTTATCTTTATACTTCCAAGAGCAAAGGAGAAGGAAATTATTGGATACCAGGGGTCACATTCTATCTTAAGAAAAATTTAGCTGCATTTCAAAAGTAAAACCTCTCCCAATGCTCCAAGGACCTATCATGGGGCTTTGAAAGAACCGGATCCCACTGGTGAGCACTCTTCATGAGCAGTGAGATCACCCAGTGAGTACTGGCACCGAGGACTGAGCTTGCAAAAGCTGTTGCAGGTCAGTGCAAGCTGCTTCCTTCCACCAGGCGCTGATTTGCTTCCTGTCTGCCTCGTCAACTGGGGTCCCAAAGCAGGAAGACTACAGAACAGGTGCATGAGCCGGTGAAAGCCCAGTCAGGGCAAGTGAACGCGTGTGCCAACGCCGCGTGTGCCGCCCACGGCGACTGGGGAGGGACGGGAGCTGCTCTGGACGCTCGCACCAGCCTCTGGTTCCTGTCCAGGGGCTCTGGCAGGAGGCATGGAAGGGGGGTGTGGTGATGGGGCCCAAATGTCAGACCCTCAGGGTCTCCAGCCTCATCCCACGAGCCTGCCTGCTGGAGCTTTGCTACCAGATTTAGACATTGGTGCAAAGTCCCCCAGTGCCGCATACTTAGCTCTGCACCAAGACTCCAGCTTTGCAAAGAAGAAAAGAAACAAAACCTAGACCTAAAAGTAGAACAGAAATCGGAGCCTGCTGGAGGCTTTGGCAGGAAATGCTGCCGAGGGAAAGGCATTAGGTTGAAGGATGTGATGAAGTCAAAAGAGAAAAAGTACCCAGGCCTCCTGGGATAAGATTCAGGATTGTGCTTGTTGGCGGCGGCAGCCACTCGTGCCCCCTGCTAATGTTGGCTTCACCAAGGTCCTCAGACGGGAACTCTGCCTTCATCACACACAAGCCAAGAAATCTGCCGACTCAGCAGACGAGGGACCAGCTACTGACAAACAGGCCTTGCAAAAAATACTAAGTAAGAGTTTCCGTTGGTGACAAGTGGGAAAAAGTCATGCCAGGCAGCGTCCTGACAGCCGTTTCTCAAAGGATTTGCTTGCGCCATCCCCAAGAGGATTGCTGCAGCGTGGCCTTGGCAGGTGCAACCCTGGACATGTGCGGGCTGCCGGTGGCAGGACCGCCCTCCCCGTCACCTCGTCACCTCGCTGCCAGGCTCTGAAGCTGGGACAATAACCGGAGGTCCCCCATGCAACCGGAGCCTCCTCCTCCTCTGCCTCAGAAGGGGTGGGAGAGCCCCAGAAGCTTCCTTTCCTGGCCACAGCACAGGGGCAGCGCCGCCCAGCTGAGACTCAGGTCTTTGCCCGCTCTGGCTCAGGAAAGAAAACACATGGGATGTGTGAGCCAAGGAAACACACGCACACACTTGTGTCACAAGCACATTTAAAGGGTTCGAGAAATAAAGTTGAATTCAGGGTAAAGAACAAGCTAGCACAGGTGCATGAACCTGGGACTTAGAAACAGCAAGTGTAAAGGCTAAGTTTACCAAATCTTCGGATAAGAAGAGTTAAAACTGTAACAGTAACATTTTGGTTTCCTACTGCCTGTTGACCCAAATGCTGTCAGAGGAACAATTTTTATCTTCTTAATTTTGAGGATCAAGAAAAACATTGTGATATTGGCTAAGTATTTTAAAAATAACTTAGCTAGGACTGGTGCTATGGCATAGCAGGTAAAGCCACCACCTGCAGTGCCGGCATCCCATATGAGTGCTGGTTCGTGTCCTGGCTGCTTCTCTTCTGATACAGCTCTATGCTATGGTCTGGGAAAGCAGTAGAAGGTGGCCCAAGTCCTTGGGCCCCTGCACCCGCGTGGGAGACCCGGAAGAAGCTCCTGGCTCCTGGCTTTGGATCGGCGTAGCTCCAGCCGTTGCAGCCATCTGTGGAGTGAACCAGTAGATGGAAGACCTCTCTCTCTGCCTCTGCCTCTCTATAACTCTGCCTTTCAAATAAATATATCAAATCTTCTAAAAAATAACTTGGCTGTCACTTATACTAAGTGTTTAGCATTTGGGAAAAGCACAGTCGTGGTCCATTTTCTGCTGCTATAACAGAGGACCTGGGACTGGGCAGCTCACAAGGAGCAGAGGCGTATGCTGGCTTGGGGATCTGGAGGCTGCAAGTCCAAACCCAGAAAGCTTCAGCCCACGGAGGAGTGCAGGAGGGCAGTGGGCCTGTGTGCAAAGACAAGAGGAGGCTGGACGCCTGCAAGAGCCAATCCATTCCTGTGAGAAAAGCCTCAGTGCGCTCATGCTGACCCCAACTTCTCCCTGAAGGCCTCCTCACCCCATCCCACTTCCCCACACTGCCACACCGAGGAATTGAAGTGCCATCACTCAGACCTCAGCAAGACCCAAATCACCCTTAATTCCTTAATCCTAAATTAGAGTCTCAGATTCTATGCAGCCACAGATACATGAACATGACTGAGATTAAAATACACATGAAACATCATCACTTGTGTGCACCTGTCTTCTGTTGCTATAACAAAGTGCCCAAGGCTGGGTTCTTTATAAAGATAAGAGGTTCGTAGACCGGCGCCGCGGCTCACTAGGCTAATCCTCCGCCTGTGGCGCCGGCACCCTGGGTTCCAGTCCCGGTTGGGGCGCCGGATTCTGTCCCGGTTGCCCCTCTTCCAGTCCAGCTCTCTGCTGTGGCCTGGGAGTGCAGTGGAGGATGGCCCAAGTGCTTGGGCCCTGCACCCACATGGGAGACCAGGAGAAGCACCTGGCTCCTGGCTTCGGATCAGCGCAGTGCGCCAGCCGCAGCAG
Source organism: Lepus europaeus (assembly GCF_033115175.1). Classification (NCBI taxonomy): domain Eukaryota; kingdom Metazoa; phylum Chordata; class Mammalia; order Lagomorpha; family Leporidae; genus Lepus; species Lepus europaeus. Next base: position 13,793,185 of record NC_084842.1, read on the forward strand.
CCACAGGAGGATAAACCAATGGAAAAAAAAGGAAGACCTTTCTCTCTGTCTCTCTCTCTCACTGTCCACTCTGCCTGTCAAAAAAAAAAAAAAAAAAAAAAAGGCAGAGAGACAGAAATCTTCCATCCACTGGTTCACTCCCCAAATGACTGCAACAGTCGGGTCTGGGCCAGGCTGAAGTCAGGAGCCAGGAGCTCCATCCTGGCCACTCAACTGGGTGGCAGGGCCCAAGCATTTGGGACACCTACCCCTGCCTTCTCAGGTGTGTTAACAGGCAGCTGGATTGGAAGCAGAGCAGCCAGAACACAAACCGGCCCTCCAGTGTGTGATGAGGGTATCACAAGTGGCAGCTTAACTGGGTGGGTTACAATGTTATAATTATGCAATTATAATTCGTATCCTTTTCCAATATAAACATAATACCTGTTGTGGAAAAGCAGTTCAAAAATTAAAACATATGCAATAAACTAAAGTAAAGAGCATGCCATCAATTTGTTTTTGGCGCAGGTGGCATTCCCAATGAGAAAGGGGATAATGCATTCAAGTAGAGGGTCAGAGCAGTTGGCTACTCGTTTGGGAATTTCTACAGTTCATCTTTATCCCACACAAAAAGCACAAAGAAATCATATAGCTCCAGTATAAAGTGTGCTGTTGTGTTGAATATGAACACTCTAAGAGCCCTCAGAAGAACACACCTATTAAATCTTATAAATCCTTAACTAAAAGATGAAAGAAAACCCAAGAAGAAAATGAACAAATAATATAAAGACAGTTTCCCCAGAAGAAATAACTAATAAATGTAGATAAAGTGCTCAATGTTGTCAGTTATCAGAGAAATGCAAATTAAATTAATCAAATGATGTATCTTCTTTTTTCCCCCATCAAACCAGCAAAACATTAGAAGGTTGGGAATCTGATTCAGTGTTGACAACAGGAGAGAAATGGTATTCTCACCTAATAAGAGTGGGAGAACTGTTGGGTGTCACCTTTATTAAAGACAGCTTGGCAGGAATTAATAATATTTAAGTGAATGTATTTCTTTATTTGGAAATTCCACTTTAAAGCATCTGTCCAGAGAATACACACAATATTAACAAAAAGAAAGTAAGGTGTTCATTGTGGTATTGTGGTTTATGTTAACTAAATAGTGCATACAGACTAAGTGCCTATCAGTGGGAATAATAAAACAAGCCAGAGTATATACATTCTTCTTATTATTATTACATATTATTTGAGAGAGAGAGAGAGCTGTTTACTCCCAAAATGCCCACAACTGCCAGGGCTGAGCTGGGCTGAAACCAGGAGCCAGGATCTCAATCTGTTGTCTCTCATGAGTTGGCAAGGATGCCAAGAACTTAAATCACCACCTGCTGCCTCCCAGGTTGCACATGAGCAGGAAGTGGAGTAGACAGGACTCAAACCAGACATTCGGATATGGGCTGCAGGTGTCCCAAGAGGCGATATAACCACTGCACCATATGCCTGCCCCTGCATCCATTCCTGGCAATGCACGTGATAGGTCACTGAGCAGCAGCTAAAAAGAACAAGAAAGAACCAAACATGCCATTAGGGAAAGAACTTCAACAAATTTTGGTAAATGGGAAAAAAGCAAATTGCAGAATGGTATATATGAACTAGTCTCATTTTGCTTAAAGAATGTGCACAAATAAAACTGTGTCTGTCTATAAGTGTGTGTGTGTTCTCAAAGTCCCAGAAGTCCACAGTCAAAGCCTGAAACAGTGGTGTCCCTGGGAAGGAGAGGAGGACATGGAAGGAGAAAGTGGAAGGGAATGTCTGCTTTTTTAGCTATGTGGTTTTTAAGATATTTTTGGAAAGCACATATTAGAATGTACTTCTGTGTTATTTTTTCTTTCCGGATATGTACATGGAGAGTAAGCGATGTGGAGGGGAGGAGTAGCCATCACATGGAGCCAACTGTTGACAGCCTATGCTATTTGTGTACACACACTCATAGATACTGAGATACACAGTATACAGAAGTGTAATGTATTCATTTATTTGTTCAAAAAACATTTTTGAATATTGACACTATTCAAGGTTCTAGAGTGTACCAGTAGATTTTAATTCAGTGATTTTTTGCTACTGATGCTGAAAGATAATAAACAAAATGTATATGATTTAAAATGGATATAAATGCTATGAAGAAATAAGAAAGCATACTGTAAATGTGCCCAAATGCCATCTATCCAACAGTATGGGAATCCCTATGGGTTGCTAAATGTAGATCCTTAGCAATATTTCTAATAGCTGCTCATTCCATTGTACAGATGGTTTATTTTAAACATTGGCCATTGATGGATGCTTGAGTTGGTTTTATGCACTTGGGATTTTTCTCCAGATAATGTCTTTTTAAAATGTATTTATTGATTTGAAAGTCAGAATTACTGAGAGAGAGGGAGAGAGAGGGAGAGAGGGAGAGAGGGAGAGAGGGAGAGAGGGAGAGAGAGGGAGAGGGAGAGAGAGAGATCTTCCAGCTGCTGGATCACTCCCCAAATGGCCACAATGGCCAAGGCTGGGTCAGGCCTAAAACAGGAGCCAGGAGCTTCTTCCGGGTCTCCCACATGGGTAGAGGGGCCCGAGTCCTTGGGTCATCTTCCGCTGCTTTCAGAGTAGCCGGGATACTAACTGGCACCCATGGGGATGCCAGCACTGCAGGTGGCGGCTTAACCACAACGTAAGCCCCCTTCAGTTTAATTTCTAAAAGGGGAATTGCTGGATATTTCAGTGGTTAAAGCAGCATCTATTGGTTCCAACAGTGAAGCCAGGAGCAATTTTTTTTTTCTGGTTACATGGGCCCTTCCCTGAAGGTCCCTAAGGAGTCTTGGGTCTCAGTCATTCAGACGAGAGGCAGCAGTTCTGCCTTCTTGTTTCCATGGGTGTAGCAGCAGGGACACAGAACGGAGGCCAAGGCCTGTCACATCTGGTTGGCTGGGGCAGAGCCAGATGTTTCTTTAATTGATGGTGCAGACTGAGAACTGAGACCACTGCCAGCACTCTTAGGAAAGTGTTCAGGTTTTATAGGCTGCGATACGAGTGAACCATCAATTCTCCGAATGTCAAGCGTACTCAAAGCAGCACCTAAATTCAAGCTGCGAAGCTATTATAATATCACCTCATCTTACTTATAATTTAGGAACTACTGGCTTAACTAATTTAGGCGACCATCTGGTGGTGAAAAGTGGGAAAATTTTCCTTACAGGATGAATGTTGCCTGAATGGCCCACGGATTTCCAGGAAGACCACGTTCGATATGTTAGCAACAGACATTCACCATGTGCCATTCACTGTTGTAACTGTTTTAATTCATTAAATCTCCAGAGTAACCCAATGAGGTAGGTACTTAACATTCTCGGTTGACAGTGAGAGCAACACAGAGAACACGCACACCGCCTGGTGTCACACAGGAAGCATGTGGCACAGGTGGGATTGGAACCCGGGGAGTCTGACTCTGAGACTCACGTGCTTAATCACCATTTAAGGTCAAAGCGAGGTATGCAAGATACGAAATCTCTACGCAATTTGCCAACTGGCCCTTCAGAAAGATTTTATCAGTTTAAAAACTCGCAAAAGTTGCACGATACGCCTGTTTTCCTAATCGTCAACACTGAGTACTGTAGTGTTGTCATTTTAATCTTTGCCAATCTGATCGGTTGTTAAAATGAAAAGGATCTCCTTTATTAGCATTCTGCATAGTGGAAAAGAAACAACTTTTGAAAGGTTTATTTGCTCTTTCGTTTTCAAGATTTATTTTGTTTATTTGAAAGGCAGAGTGACAGAGGGAGCGGGAGCCACAGAGAGAGAGAGAGAGAGAGAGAGAGAGAGAGAGAGAGAGAGGAGATCTTCCTTGCTCTGATTCCCTCCCCAAACAGCCACTATAGCCAGGGCTGGGTCAGGTCAAAGCTAGGAGCCTGGAGCTCCATCCAGGTCTCCCTCACAGGGACGGGCCGTCCTCCGCTGCTTTCCCAGGTGCGTTAGTAGGGAGCTGGCTAGGAAGCCAGGCAGCTAGAACTTGAACTGTTGCTGCAATATGGGATGCTGGCATCCCAGGCTGTGGCTGACCTGCTGCACTACAATGCCACCCCAGTGCATTTGCTTTCTCTGTATTTCTAGTATTGCATCTTCATATATTCCATCAATCTTTTATGCATTATTGAAATTTTCTTTATTGTTATTTTAGAAATTTTGTTATAGAAATAAGCCTTTGGTTTAGCATAAAATGGAAAAATTTCCTTCATGTTGTCACTAAGTTGTAATCTTGTTTATCACTTTTAATATCATTACATAGAAGTTTAAATATTAATGTATTAAAAATTTTCAATATTATGATTTCTGGACTTTGTATCATATTTGTATGTATTTTTACTCCCACATGTTTTTTTTTTTTTTTTTACTGTTTTTTAAACTTTTAAAAAATTTATTTAGAAGGCAGAGAGGCATAAAGAAACAGAGAGGCAGAGAAAGATCTTCCATCTTCTGGTTTACTCCCACGCCAGGAGTTTGGAACTCAGTTTAGGTCTCCTGTGTAAGTGTCAGGGACCCAGCAACTTGAGCCATCAGCTACTGCCTCTCAGGGTGCACCTGAGCAAGAAGCTGGAATTGGAAATGGAAGTGGAACTGGAACTCAAACCCAGGTACTCTGATATGGTATGCAGGCAGGTAACTGTTAACCACTATGCCAGATGCCCTCCCATGACTACCACAAGACTTCCTTTTAAAGGTTTTTACTTATTTGAAAGGCAGTGTTACAGAGAAAGGGAGAGACAGAGAGAGAGAATCTTCCACCCACTGGTTCACTCCCCAAATGGCCACAACAGCCAGGGCTGGATCAGGCTGAAGCCAGGAGCTGTAACTCCAGGTGAGTCTGTGTGGGTGGCAAGGGCCCAAGTACAAAAGGTGGCTTTCCCAGGTACATTAGCAGAGATCTGGATTAGAAGTGGAGCAGCCAGGGCCAGCGCTGTGGCACAGTAGGTTAACCCTCTGCCTGTGGCGCCAGCATCCCATATGGGTGCCGGTTCTAGTCCTGGCTGCCCCTCTTCCAATCCAGCTCTCTGTTGTGGCCTGGGAAAGCAGTAGAAGATGCCCCAAGTCCTTGGGCTCCTGCATCCGCGTGGGAGACCCGGAAGAAGCTCCTGGCTCCTGGCTTCGGGTAGGCGCAGCTCTGGCCATTGTGGCTATTTGGGGAGTGAACCAGCAGATGGAAGCCCTTTCTCTCTGTCTCTACCTCTTACTGTCTGTAACTCTACTTCTCAAATAAATAAATAAAATTTAAAAAAAAAGAAAGAAAAAGAAAAAAGGAAGTGGAGTAGCCAGGACATGAACCAGAGTTCACTTGGGATGCTGACATCATAGGTGGCAGCTTAATTAACCCACTATGCCTCAAGGCCAACCCCTCCAACAAGATTGTTTTAAAAATATTTACCATATTTTCTTCTACTTTTTTTTTTTTTTTTTTGACAGGCAGAGTGGACAGTGAGAGGGAGAGACAGAGAGAAAGGTCTTCCTTTTGCCGTTGGTTCACCCTCCAATGGCCGCCGCGGTAGCGCGCTGCGGCCGGCGCACCGCGCTGATCCGATGGCAGGAGCCAGGTGCTTCTCCTGGTCTCCCATGGGGTGCAGGGCCCAAGCACTTGGGCCATCCTCCACTGCACTCCCGGGCCACAGCAGAGAGCTGGCCTGGAAGAGGGGCAACCGGGACAGAATCCGGCGCCCCAACCGGGACTAGAACCCGGGGTGCCGGCGCCACAGGCGGAGGATTAGCCTAGTGAGCCGTGGCGCCAGCCTTTTTAAGTGAAGACTTTCTCATGTTTCCCTCTAACAGTTACATGATGTTAGCTCTTACATTTGGATCTTTGATCCGTGCTGAATTGATTTTTGAACAAGGTGAGAGAGTCTTGCATTTGTGGAAATTCAGTTTTTCCAGCAGCATTTACTGAAGAGACAGTCCTCTCTCCAGTGCACGCTTTGGGTACCTCTGCCAAAGATCAGTTGCTCATCAGTGGATTCGTTTCTGGGATCTCTGGTCTGCTCCATTGGTTCTGTGTGTCTGTTTATATGCCAGTACCTGCCCCATTGGTCCTGTGTGTCTGTTTTATGCCAGTACCTGCCTCATGGGTTCTGTGTGTCTGTTTATATGCCAGTACCTGCCCCATGGGTTCTGTGTGTCTGTTTTATGCCAGCACCTGCCCTATTGGTTCTGTGTGTCTGTTTTATGCCAGTACCATGTTGTTTTGGTCACATGAGCTCTGAAATCTGGTATCATGATGCTTCCAGCTTTTCTCTTTTTGTTCGGGTCCTCAGAGCTGACGGAGAGGACAGGTAGGCTCCAAACACTGAGAAAGCATAAAGACAACGAAAGACTGGTCCTGGCTTGATCGGTCGATGAACGGACGTATTGCTCTGTGTCCCACTGAAATGCGCCAGCATTACAAGGGAATCAAAAGTCACAAATAAAATAGAAATCGCAGATTTCAGCAGAGACCCAGGGTTGTTCAAACGCAGAAGGACAAGTGCAAAAATTGGCAGGAAGGGCAATTAAAGCATCAGCTTATTTTGTTGCACAAAGTGTGAAGATTCACGCATAGGAGGGTCTTCAGGAAGTCTGTGGAGGACGCATGTTGTGGAAGAACTGCGAGTGGCTTTCGAAACTGTGAACTCCATTTTCTCACAAACGCATTGAGGTCTCCTCCCACAGCAAGTGCCTTGCTGACTTTGGAGAAGGGGTGGGGCCGGGCCTGGGGTTCCAGGGGCTTGTGGACACAGCTTCTTTGGGGACCTCAAATTGCACAGTTTGAGTCCTGAACCTTTTTGTTCTTTGGATGTCCTCCAGACGCCTTTCGCCACTTAGGCTTTCACGGATTTGTGGTCAGTAGACCTGGGCTGCACGGAGAGGCAGAGAGGCGGAGCAAGGCCCCTGCTCTGGACAGGAGCAGTGGGGAGGAGGCTGCTGGGAGCAGTCAGAGCCTCACTCAGTTCACAGATTTCCCCGAGGCTGGCCTGCCCCTCCCAGGGTCCCGGAACGTTATCCAGAGTTGGTGAAGAAGGCTCACACCTCATCTGCTGGGAAGCTTGATGGAGGAGAGCAGTCCTGGGTGCCAGATATGCCTGGCCAGCTCATCACAGGTGCACACCTGGAGGTCTTCCGCTCTGCAGTGGAGATCATAAAATCCATTTCACAAGGAAGGCACGGGTGCCATTTAAATATGCACACGAATCTCCTTGCTGAGCGCTAGGGACAGACGCCTCGGCTGCCTTGCTCTTACCTTGCTGTGCCTTTGTCCTGTGCACCTGGAGATCTGGGGTGGATCAGAGCCACTGTGACTCTGTGCGTATGTGTAGTTTGCCCCATTGGAGTTACTAGGAGGTCGCACTGCAGCAGTTAGACTGGGGCCAGCCTGGGGGAATTTCTTTGCTAATGAAGCCGTGTTGGAAAATGTGTGTTGTTTTGGCCTCTTTCATTGCTGCCTACCATGACGGGCTGTGACAACCCAAGTGACTGGAGTCAGAGTCCACAGAATGATCCCACCCCTTCCCACCACCGTCATGTTTCCTTCTTGCTTCCAGAAGGTTTCTGGGGCAGATCGACTCTCTACCATAATAACACCAGATACAGAAACCCAGACAGGAAAAGGTCGTGTTTTGGGTCAGGCAGATCTTCGCCTAGTCTTGTTTAGGCAGGTGGCACCATACTTGGAGAGCAGTGGCTGTCCGCGTGGTGACACAGAACTCCAGTGAGGGACTGTGAACATCACCTACATCTGCTGTCTCCATAACTGATGAGAGCACCTATCATCAGTGTAAAAGCTAAGGTCCCTGAGGATGGCGCTGTGGTGCAGTGGCTTAAAGCCCTGGCCTGAAGCACCGGCATCCCGTATGGGTGCTGGTTCTAGTCCCGGCTGCTCCTCTTCTGATCCAGCTCTCTGCTATGGCCTGGGATAGCAGTAGAAGATGGCCCAAGTCCTTGGTTCCCTGCACCCGCGCAGGAGACCTGGAGGAAGCTCCTGGCTCCTGGCTCCTGGATTTGGATCGGCACAGCTCCGGCTGTTGTGGCCATCTGGAGGGTGAACCAGCGGATGGAAGACCTCTCTCTCTCTATCTATCTCTTTCTGTAACTCTATCTTTCAAATAAATAAAATAAATCTTTGAAAAAAAAAGTCTAAGTTTCCTCAAAGAAGAGCATCACTAGGAGTGTTCAGTGAAATGGTAGATATGCTGTCTCATTTAGACTCCTGAAAATAAGATTTCAGCCATGTCGGGAGGGAAAAGGTTGCCTTGGTGGCCTCCCTGTGTTGTGACTGATGCAGGAGAGGAGAGCCAGGGCCGGGTCTCAGTGCAGAGTAGGGGCCTCACGTGATGCCCAGGAACGAAGCCCTCAGCCCACACAGCAGCTGGGTGAGAGGTGCAGAGATGGCTTGGTCACCAGACCACCATAAGGTGCTGTTGGGAGAAGCCACGAGCCATTCCAGGGACTCTGCTCTTGGGAGGACAAACATGGGGGGTTGGGGTTCTGGTGGTGTAGGCACAAGTCAAAGACCACCAGACACCACTAATGCTCCTATCAAGACACACTCGGCTTAACCTCCTTCCAGGAAAAGGCCATTGAACCTCCAACTACCATCCATACACCATCAGTTTCTTAACTTCCATGCAAAATGAGTTCCCATTAAAGTTACCATCACGTGTTTTGTTCTTCCCTGGGCTAAATGTTGAATGGAGACAACCATTCAATTTTTTCTTTCCTACCAGAATCCATGCACTCTAGGAGGACAAAAATCCCCCAACCAAGCCAAGACGTTCCATGAAGTTGAACAACATCTTTCTCTTTTTTAAAATTTTATTTGTAAAGATTTTATCTATTTGAGTGGAGTTACAGACAGTGAGAAGGAGAGAGAGAGAGCAAGGTCTTCCATCCACTGGTTCACTCACTCCCCAGATGGCCACAATGACTGGAGCTGGGCCAGGAGCCAGGAGCTTCTTCTAGGTCTCCCACGAGGGTGCAGGGCCCAAGGACTTGGGTCATCTTCCACTGCTTTCCCAGGCCATAGCAGAGAGCTGGATTGGAAGAGGAGCAGCTGGGACACCAACCAGTGCCCATGTAGGATACCCGAACTCATATGGGATGCTGCACCACAGGCAGAGGATTAACCTACTGCACCACAGCGCCCTCTCATTTGTTTTCTGTTTGTCTGTTTTTCAGCAGTTGAGCTCCAGAGTGAGAATCCTCGTCAGAAAGCATAACCTCCACCAAGTGACAAAAGCAGAGGCGCGAGGAGGCGCAGACTATCGTGTGTCGCAAAGTTCTGGCCGTGTCTGCACTGGGAGGGGCTCTCCGCCCGTTGCTCCCTCTGTCCCAGGGGCAGAGTTTCCCCTAAGGGACGCCAGGAGCAGCCGAGCTGACGTGCAGAGGAAGGCGGATCCTTTGAAGCAGAGGTGGGCAGGCCAAAAGGTGACTTTAGCCTTCTACACGAGCGGACACCTCTGTGCCTGGGGTGAGAGCCGCCCTAGGGTGGGTTGCAAGAGAAAGGCTGAAATGGAAGGAAAAACTCCTCTGAAATGAGAAAAATGCAATGCAACAGAAAGTAACTCTCCCGCACAGGCAAACAGCCGCTGTTGTTGTTTGCTGCTGTTTAGCCCGAAGTCTCCTCCTGCCTCTGACCCTCTTCCTGCTTGCTCTGAGGAACAGGCACGGTCAAGGTCCCTGGGAGCGCTTCAGAAGAACAATGGGAAGCCAGTCCAACCACACCAAGTGTGGGGACCCCTACACCAGGCCCAAGCAATTCCTTGGCGTGAATCTGGAATTGCAAACAAGAGAAGTTAGTCTTGGCCTGGACCTGGGACCAGAACTGGAGGTGAGAACAACCTGGAGCTGTAGGCAGTCAGGCTGCCGGAGAAGGAGAGCAGCCGACCCCCACAGGGAAGCAGGGAGCAGACCGGAAGACCCCCCCATGTGGAGACGGTGCCCCATCGTATTCCAGCCCCTGGTTGGAGTCTCTACCTGGATTCTGGTTGCCCCTGAGACCTTCCAATAACTAACCCCTGGTTGGGGCTGAAGTCCATTTGGACAGGGCGCCTGTGGTTACCTCCCAAAGGGCCTTCAACTACATGCAGCAAAGGTGGTTCTTTATCCAGGCAGCTCAGCCATGCCTGTGTCTGCGGCACGGACCTCATGTCCCATCTTCTTGGTGTCGGCCACCCCCAGTGGCCACTTCCACCTTTCGACAGTTGGAGTTCCTCGTATCTGAGTTCCTCTGATCCTGTACGACCCCCAACACCCTCTGGCCCCTGTGTGTGGGAGCTGATTGTGTGTGACATTGCAAGCAACTCACCCCGTGTGCTGACAGTGAGAATACTTGCTAAGACCTCAGGATCACTGAATTGCGTTCCACATAAGCCGGATCATTGTACAAGTGACCCCAGAGAACCTGTACTTTCTCCATCTCATGTTTGCAACCTGTCATACAATGGTTCCTTTCTCAATGGTTCCCTAGCCCACCTATGCAGAAGCCTCCTGTGTGAAGGAGGTCTTCAACCAAGCAGTGAGTGGAAAAGTCTGGTCCCCCTGGTAGAATTGCGTCCATTTACGGAGTGATAGGGTTGGACTAGAAGGGAGTTTGGAATTGGGTGTCCCAGCTCTCTGAGCTGGCTCCACCATGGCTGAACCTGTAAACTCACTGAGCTTTGGTTCTTAAAGCCACAAATAAGAATTTTGCGGCTTGCAAACACTTTCAAACACCATCCCTTTGCATCCTCTTAACACCACCACAGGTTTTTTAAAGTGTTTGCAAGCCGCAAATCCCTATTCGAATCGTGTTGTTATTAGGTGTTATGGTATCAGATTTTTTTTTCACACTACACTCAGATGTGCAAAGTCAATGTGACATCTTATTTTTCAGAAATGACCTAGATTTTCCCAGAAGCCTTTGCCTCTGTGGGGAGCAACACCGCCGCCAGTCCCAGCAGCATTGATTATGACAGGTGAGAGTCAGCATGCTTTCTAGACGTCTCTAATCCTCACACCTACCCTGGCAAGTGGGTGCCAATCTCATCTCCAACTGAGAAGGTAGGCCGGAAACCCAAATGTGCTAGGTAGCAGTATCCGAATTTCCTGCCCCGACAGTTTCTTTTCGGTTTAAAGCAGTCTTTCTCAAGGAGAAGCTCACAGTTCTGCCCCACTCCACCTGCCTCCCTGAGGTGGCCCCTGGAGAGTATTCGAGGAGGGCTGCTGAGTCGTTGAGGGGCAGAGGTGACCCTCTGTCCCCGTGTGCTCATGTGCCACACCGGTTACATGATACCCCATAAATATGCACACTGAGTGCTGCCCCCTCCATAGGGACTCTCGGGTCCCCTCTAAGCCACACGGGATCTGCCCAAAGGCAGCATCCCCTTAATTTTACTGTGATGCAGTCAGCTCAGAAATTTTTGTTGACTGCCTACTGTATCCCAGACCCTGTTCTAGATGTTTGAGATCAGGGAACCAGGCAAAGGCAGCCGCTGTAGTGGAGCTGACCTTCACACAACCCCATGACAGTGGAGGGGACACCTCATTCTGGTCTCCCTGTCTTCTCTCCTGGAGACGGAAGCCAGGCTCTCTGGTCTGTACGATGCTCCTCACCACAGTCCAGAGAGCAGAAGGTGTTGGCGTTCCACTTTCTTGTCCTCTATGGCAAGGACTTCTGCAGCTTACCTTCTGTCCCTTGCAGGACTCGATTCTCTCTCCATGACTCTCTAACAGAGGCAGAGCCGGGCTTGGTTCTTCCCATGCTAAAGGGAAATATGGGAGACCTGGGGATCTCTTCACTCCTCGCAGAGCCGGACTTGGAAGACCATGGCCAAGAAAGTCGACTTTGAGACTCAATGTCAACTAGCGAAGAGTGCATTCTTGAGGTCCTGCCCTCTATTTCCCTGGTTTCAGACCGGTACCCTGTCTCAGGGTTCAGTGTTGACAGAGAACAAAAGATGGAGGGGGGGAGTGAAAATACATCAGCATTCTCAGCAGGCAACCAGGACAAAGAGGAATCATGTGGTGGAGTCTCCCTTCGCACCACACGTGCTAAAGGTGGATTATTCCCTGTAGATTTCCCCACAGCTCTTTAAAACCGTGACACCCGGCAAATCTCTTGTTGAGTGAACAGACTATCCATTAGAGAATGCACTCCTTGCTTCTCATGTCAAGGAATAAATTCTGAAGACTCTAGATGGTAATCAGGTCACCAAAAGCATGCACTTGGCTCTTAAAATGGGGATTTCAAGAAGTCTGTGCAAAGGGGGAATTAAAAGATTGCTGAAAAAAAAATTTGGAATGCATGTATAATTTTTCATAGTATGTATTTCCTGTGAACTTTTTGAAGATCCCTTGAACCTTATACCCTACATTGAGGAGTACGCCCTTGAGAAAGAAGAGAAAACCGGAAGTGTGTTTACTGACCATTAATTCAGGGAAGACAAGAGTATGGGATGCAGTTGTCTGAGGCTCTTCCCAAAAGAGATAGAGATTGAGATGAACAAGGCAGAGGGCAGGAGAAAGAGCCAGTCTGAGCAGGAAGGCAGGAGTGGGCACAATCAGGTCTGGAAGGGCCAGAATAAAGAGGGTGGAGGAGGAGTGGTGTGCAGTGAAGCCAGGTAGCAGGAAGGTGAACTTACCCAAGACCTGAAACATCAGATAAAGGAATCCGGGCTTGAAATCACTCTGCTAGGCTAGGCTAGGTGATAAATAGACCCAAATATTATCCAACATGATTGTAGCTCCTTTCTGGCTGATGTAGACAGAAGTCCAGTCTCATTGATGGGCATCTTTTCTCTTCATAGTAATTCAGGGACCCAGCTTTCTATTTCAATGCTCCCATCTCCCAAAGTTTTGTTGCCTGCATATAGCTTCTTGTATTTTTAATTGACTCATAAGAGATGTACAGGAGCCAGCATTATGACGTAGTAGGTAAAGCCACCCACCTGCCATGCTGGCATCCCATATGGGTACCTGTTCAATTCCCAGCTCCTCTACTTCCAGTCCAGCCCCCTGCTAATGTGCCTGGGAAAGCAGCAGAAGATGGCCAAAGTACTTAGGTTTCTGCACCCATGGGGGAGACCCAGAAGAAGTTCGTGGCTCTTGGCTCCTGCCTGGCCCAGCCCTGGCCACTGCAGCCATTTGGGAGTGAACCAGTGGATGGAAGAGTTCTCTCTCTGTGTCTCCACCCCACCCTGTAACTATGCCTTTCAAATAAATAAAATAAATCTTTTTTTAGAAGAGTTGTACATATTTGTAGGGTATAACATGATAGTCAGATGCATGTAAACAATATGCAATCATCAAATCAGGGTCAATTAGCATTTCTACCTCAAACATTTATAATTTCTTTGTATTCGGAACCTTTGGGTGCTTCTAGTTCCGTATAAAATATATGATAAATTTTTGGAACTAAAGCCATCCTACTGTGCTGTAGAACACTAAATCTTACTTTTCCTAGGAGGGAGGGGGGAAAAAGAATTAGGTTGGATAACCACAGTTCTTAAGTGTTGCCTGTTTTACCCGCATCATTCCCCTGCCCAGAGCTCAGTTGTCCACTACATCTAGACACTTGGGAGACTGGGAAGTGTAGGCTGGCCACGCGCCCAGCAAGAGGCAATGGGATTTTGGTGCATAGGTAGTGGTGTCAGGCATGTGTGAAAGTCCCTGTGGAGCTGTGATATCGATCCTGGACCCTGGGTCCCTCTCCCACCCCATCACTTCCGGCGGGACTCAGGGAGGTTCAAGGCAGAGAAATCTGGGTGCAGACTGGAAGCCAGCAGACCACGTAGACCTGGCAAAGACTCAAAGCTGTCTGATGGCAGAGGAAGGCAGAAGAAAGAAGGGACAAAAAGAACAATGGAGTTGCGGTTGTGGGGCTGGTTTTAGGGAGTAAAAGGACACTCAGGAAATCCACATCGACTGCAAACTCTGAACCTCAGAGCCTGGAGAGGGATGGCACTTGTGCCAGAAATGTTGAAGGTCAACACTAGATTCAGGGAGGTGGAGTGAGGGCAAAGAAGGATGATGGGGAGGGGGACCAAGAGTTTTGCAAAAGCAAAAAGAAGGAATTTCAATAAGAGATCCATGCTGAATTATCTCAACTTTCTTAAAGAGACTGGGACCTCAGCCCCTTAGGGTCATGCTCCCCTGTCATCAGAGGGTGAATTGAGAGGCTATAGGTCCCCAAGTCTTCAAGGGCCATCCCAGATCAATCAGTGTCACCCTAACCTTCACATTGACCCTTTGCCATTGTAGGCACAGGAGAACCCATGCTCTGTGCTAAAAGGTTTCCATAAAAAGAGATGCTCTTTCTACCATGATGTCTAGTACCACTTCCAGCACAGCTGCAAATCTTAGTCTTTTCCCCTGCTTCCTTTTTAAAGATTTATTTATTTATTTGAAGGTCAGAGTTACAATGAGAAAGGGGGAGACAGAGAGAGACAGAGAGAGAGAGAGAGATCTACTATTGCTGGTTCACTCCCCAGTGGCCGCAACAACCAGGGGTGGACGTGGACCAGGTCACAGCCAGGAGCCAGGAGCTTCATCCAGATCTCCCACGTGGGTACAGGGGCCCAAGCACTTGGGCCATCCTCCGCTGGCTTCCCAGGTGCATTAGCAGGGATGTGGATTGGAAGTGGAGCAGCCAGGTCTCCGACTGGCACTCACATGGAAGACCGGAGCTGCAGGTGGCGGCTTAACCTGCTGCTCCACAGTGCCAGCCCCTCATGCATCATTATTTTCAAAGACAAAAGGTCCATAAGCCAGTGACGGGGTGACAAGCACAGGGTCTCCTGCACAGTAGGACCTCCGCAATGCATGCCAGTGATCTTTCACGATTCTCAGTGGTCCACAGTTTACTCTTGAACTGCACATGATAAATGGCTCTATGAGGTGGTAGATCCTTTTGCTCTCTCTGATTTCTCCCTAAAAACAGCCCCACTCACAGCCCTATACATACCCAGCCGCTCTTCGAGAGGGCAACCTTGGCCCCTGGGTTCCATGACTAACGTTGGATTCAGCTGCACTCATAGCTGGAGTGTCATTTTGTCCTAACAGCACATCCCCCATTCTTCCTTCCCCACGGCAACCTAAGGAGATGACTCACCTGCTGCTCCTCCTACCTCCTCAACCCCCACAGGCTGAGTGAGCTGGAGTGAGGAGGAGAGGAAGCTCATTCGCCAAGACAGAGTCCTAAGTTCCTGGGGTCCAGGAGCAGAGACTTGATGGAGAGAGGTTTCCAGGGTGGGGAACTGGGGAGTCACCCAAGACACACTCGGTCTCTCGTGGTGTTATCACACCCCACTTGCAATCGCCTGTCCTTATCCCAGCTGCAAAGCACAAAGGATGTTTACACACAGGGCACCGATTCCCTCTACCCCTCCTGCCCCTCTCACTATCCCTTAGCAGACAGGAGGGTAAGAGCAGGTGGAAAACTACCCACAGTAGAACACCCAAGTCCGCCAGCATTAGTGGGGCGTGGAGGCCCACTGAGGGACCTTATGAGCAATAAGATGTCATTCACTGGGGCACTTCCTTATACTCTAGGAAGAAGTCTCCTTGGGTGGAGACAGTACTGGCCCACCTCATAGACAGTTCTCTGCTGCTTTGGCAAATGTTAGAGAGTTCCTTGAATAACACACAGAGAGGGGTTGGCTTCAAATATTATAGTTTTTCTGGTGCAGAACTCGAGGGCCGTTCCAACCACACATGTCTCATGCATGATATGATCATGGCCCAGTTACCTCACATCCTCACTTCAAGCCCATGTGTGTTCTGTCTTCCATGGAAGGGCCCTGGTACCACAGTGACCTGCTGCTAATTTCCCAGGTCACAGCTTCCAACCACCTGGAAGGAATGAGGGAGACACAGTCAGGAGGTCTCTCCTTCATTTCTTTATAAAAATCTCTGGGCTGGTGCTGCAACTCACTAGGCTAATCCTCCTCCTGTGGCGCCGGCACACCGGGTTCTAGTCCTGGTCGGGGCACCAGATTCTGTCCTGGTTGCTCCTCTTCCAGTCCAGCTCTCTGCAGTGGCCCAGGAGGGCAGTGGAGGATGGCCCAAGTGCTTGGGCCCTGCACTTGCATGGGAGACCCAGAGGAAGCACCTGGCTCCTGGCTTCAGATCAGCGAGGTGCGTCGGCCACAGTGCGCTGGCCACAGTGGCCATTGGAGGGTGAACCAACGGCAAAGGAAGACCTTTCTCTCTGTCTCTCTCTCTCTCTGTCCACTCTGCCTGTAAAAAAATAAAATTAAAAAAATATAAAATAAAATAAAGCACTGGAACACACAGTACTGAAAAAAAAGCATCATGTTGCATCTGAGGGGGAAACGTCCCACATCCTCCATGGAGAACCAAACAAGCTCCTCCAAGCTCGGTAGATGCTCTCATCTCCACATACTCTCCAAAGATTTGTCTCTTGTAGTTTTACCTTGTCCTAGCTCTCCCAGATGACCTGCCGTCTCCATCCCCTTACTGGAACACTGGTTGTGGGAGATGGTGAAGGCTGGAGTGCCCATCTCACCCCCAGACAGAAACCAAGATGCTCAGAGGAGGCAAACAGGTCATAAATGAGTCAAGCCTGTTGGGGGCTACTGTGACCTACAGAGCTCACGCTCCATGCAAAGAAGTCAAGTTCACATCATCTAAGACCCTGGTCTCTCTGATGCCAAACCCCTTGGCCTTTTCCCCAAGTCAACTGCATTAATGTCCCAGAACTGCTGTGACAAATTGGCATGACTTTGGCCACTTAAAGCCATAGAGGTCAGGTCAGAATTTCCACACAAGTGTATCAGCAGGGCTGTGCTCCCTTGGAGTCTAAGGGAGAAAATCCTTCCTGGTGTCTTCCAGCTCCTGATGGAGCCAGTGGCTGCTTGGTTTGTGGTAGTATAACTCCAGTCCGTGCCTCTGGCTTCACTTCACCTTTGCTGTGTGTCTGTCTCCTCCTCTGTGTCTTATGATGATGATCGTCATTGGGTTTAAGGCCCACCCAAGTAAAGCTGGGTGCTGGCATCTCAAATCCTAAATTTGACCACATTGGCAAAGACCCTTTTCTAAATTAAGCCACGCTTACAGATGCTCAAGTTTGGGTGTGGGTGTGTCTTTTGAGGGGAACAGTATTCAACCCACTCATTCTTTTTTTTTTTTTTTTACAGGCAGAGTGGATAGTGAGAGAGAGAGACAGAGAGAAAGGTCTTCCTTTTGGCCGTTGGTTCACCCTCCAATGGCCGCTGCATCTTGCTGATCCGAAGCCAGGAGCCAGGTACTTCTCCTGGTCTCCCATGCGGGTGCAGGGCCCAAGCACTTGGGCCATCCTCCACTGCCTTCCCGGGCCATAGCAGAGAGCTGGCCTGGAAGAGGGGCAACCGGGACAGAATCCGGCGCCCCAACCGGGACTAGAACCCGGTGTGCCAGCGCCGCAAGGCGAAGGATTAGCCTGTTAAGCCACGGTGCCGGCCTCAACCCACTCATTCTAACAGGCTAGAGTGGAGTGGAAAGATAGCAAATAAGCCACACCAGGATCTGCAGGTCAATCTCAACAGTGCAGTTTCTCTTTGGCTGATTTGTATCCACATTTGCTCTTGTCTGCAGTTGGCTGAGGTCCCCTTAAAACTTCTACATGACACACATGGTGGGCAGGTGCTAACCAAGAATCCAGTCTACGCTAAAGTGCTTCAGTCTC
Organism: Lepus europaeus; assembly: GCF_033115175.1. Taxonomy (NCBI): domain Eukaryota; kingdom Metazoa; phylum Chordata; class Mammalia; order Lagomorpha; family Leporidae; genus Lepus; species Lepus europaeus. Next base: position 13,810,883 of record NC_084842.1, read on the forward strand.
AACTCCTATTGTTTGAACTGGCGTCAGTATCAGTTTCTTTCCATAGAATAGGACTTTTTACTACTCTTCAGTGCATTCCCACCTCCCTGTGCTTCCAGGACTGTCTCTTCCCCATTCCATGAATGTTCCTCTTTCCTCTCTAGCAGCTCCTTTGTATTGCCCCACCCCACCCCGCCAGGAATCTCTAACTCCAGGTCCTCAAGTTTTAATGTTCAACTAATTAAAGAAATTGAAGAAGCCATCAGAAAATGGAAAGATCTTCCATGTTCAAGGATTGGAAGCATTAATATTATCAAAATGTCCCACTACCCAAAGTGATTTACAGATTCAGTGTGATCCCCATCAAAATGCCAGTGACATTCTTTACAGAATTGGGAAAAATAATCTTGTGGATGGGAGTTCAGCCAACACTTGGGACACCCACATCCCATATCTGAGTGCCTAGGACTGAGTCTCACATCCCCTTCCTATCCAGCTTCCTGCTATGTGCACCCTGGGAGGCAGCAGAAGAGGATTCAAGTGCTTGGATCCCAGCCACCTAAGTGGGAGACCAGATGGAGCTCCTGGACCCTGGCTTCTGGCTTCTGACTGTGGCTCAACATAGCCCTCACTGTTGTGGGTAATTGGGGAGCAAGTCCGGGAAGGGAAGATTCTTTCTTTCTTTCTTTCTTTCTTTCTTTCTTTCTTTCTTTCTTTCTTTCTTTCTTCCTTCCTTCCTTCCTTCCTTCCTTCCTTCCTTCCGTCTTTCCTTCCTTCCTTCCTTCCTTCCTTCCTTCCTTCCTTCCTTCCTTCCTTCCTTCTCTCTCTCTCTCTCTCTCTCTGTTACTCTACCCTTCAAATAATTTTTACTCCTAAAATTCTTATGGGAACACAAGGTACCTTGAATAGCCAAAGCAGTCTTGAACAATAAAAAAGCTGGAGACATCGCATTGCCAGATCTCAAGAGCTACTAGAAGGCTGTTATAACCAAAACAGCATGGAACTGGGGTAAAAATAGACATGTGGATCAATGGAACAGAATACAGACCTCAGAAATCCACACACCTAAAATAAATTTATCCTTGACAAAGGTGGGGAAAACGGTCCCTGGAGAAAGGAGAGTCCACTGGTGTGTGTTGGAAAAATGGTTTCCACATGCAGAAACTTGAAACAAGGTCCCTACCTTTTATCCTATAAGAAAATTAACAACCAATGGCTCCAAGATCTAAATATAAGAGCTGCAACTCTGAAACGACTAGAAGAAAGCAAGGGGAAACACTCCAACGCATTGGCATAAGCAATGAGGTTTTGGATCAGACCCCAAAAACACAGGCAATAAAAGCAAAAATAGCAAATGGGGAGACGTTTCTGCATAGAAAGGAAACCAGCAGAGCAAGGAGACAACTAACAGAATGGGAGAAGATGTTTTCAAACTGTGGATCTGATAAAAGATGGATATCCAGAATATTGAAGGGGCTCAACGGATTTAACAACAACATAACAAGAACCCAGTGAAAAGTGGGCAAAGATCTAACTAGGTAGTTTTCAAAATAAGAAACTCAGATGGCCACGAACCACATGACAACATACTCAGTATCACTAGCCGCCTGGGAAATCCAAATAACGATCACAGTACGCTATCATTTCATTCCAGTTAGAATGACTACTAGCAAAAAGTTAAAAAAGATAGCAAATGTGAGTGAGTATGTGATAACCCTTATACACCGTCAGGGGGAAGGAAAATGAATACAGCCATTATGGAAAATTGTAGCAAGTTCTGCAAAAGACTAAAAATAGATGCACCATATGACCTAGCTACCCCACTTCTGGGAATATGTCCAAAAGAAGTGAAATCAGCATAGGATAGATACCTGCACCCCCGTGATAACTTAAGCCCAACTCAACATGGCAAAGGTATGGAATCAATCTAGCTGTCCATCCATGGACTGGATAAAGAAGATGTGGCATATCTACCTGATGGAATACTACTCAGTCATAAAAAGAACAAAATACTGATATTTGCAAAATGAATGGAATTGGAGATCATGACACTAAGCGAAATAAGCCAAACACTGAAAGATGAATATCAAATATTTTTTCTCATATGGGAATGTTAGCATAGATATGGTAAAAAAAAGTGCAGCTGCCATATTATTTGCTATCTAGATATTTACAAACGTCTCCTTACAGAATTATACCAATTACATAATAGTATACCTTTCTTTCTTCACTTTATGATCTTTGTTATGAATCCCATGTTACATGATTTTAATATATCCACCTTTGCTTTCAAGACAAATAGTATGTTTGTGTATGTACATGTGTGTATATGTACATATGTAATATTTATGTATGAAGCCAATATGGCAAAAACGCTCATAATTGTAAATCTATATGTGTTCATTGAACCCTTCTTTACACTTTTCCATATTTTTTGAAATAGTTTCAAATCAAAATCTAAAAGGTGAAAACAAATTTTGAGATTTATTTACGTGTCTATTTGAAAACCACAGTGACACAGGGAGAGGACGTGACAGAGAGAAATCTCCCATCTGTTGGTTCACTCCCCAGTTGGCCCCAACAGTCAGATATGGGCAGCCCATAGCCAGGAGCCCGGAACTCCATCTGGGTCTCCCACGTGGGTGTCAAGGGCTCCATTACTTGGGCCATCTTCTGCTGCCGTCCACTGCCAGGCACGCTAGCAGGGAGCTGGATCAGAAATAGAGTAGCTGTGACGCCAGTGGACACGCAGCTATGGGACGCCAGCATCGCAAGGAGGCAGCTTAACCTGCAGGGCCACAACACCAGCCCCCATCCCAAAGCAATGTTTTGGGTTTTTTTAAAAGATTTATTTATTTATTTGAGAAGCAGTTACTCTACTGGTTGGAGTTATCTCCAAACAGCATGAGCCCAAGCGATTTCATTTCTGTCCTACACCTGTAGACTTCCCACCTAACAAATGTGTACCTGTGATGCCGATTAAAAATCTTTCCCCCATTTCTCTACCCTAAGCCGAGGAAATCCTGCCAGGGCTTACTTAAAGACTCACAGCCCGCAAGCCAAGCTAGTCCCAAGCAGGGGGCCACATGGCGGGCTTGGTGGGACGTCCCAAGCTGGCTCCAGCCTGGCCGGGGACGAGCGCAGAGAAAAGCTCCGGTCCCGTGGCCGCCCACACTCCCTCTGTCCTCAGCAGACCCACATGCCCTAGAGTACAGCACCACTTCTCAAGAGTGAGACTGCAGATGCCAGCAGCCCGGTCTTCCCAGGACATTGAGCAACCCTTGGTGAAGCACTTGCAGCATCCACGCAGTCCCCAGCAGCCGGCAAGCCCTTCTCTCTAAGGCATTTCAACACACATAACCAGGGCTTTGTTCCGATGTGAATAAGGGTTTGTGCCGGTGCCAGTGTTGCCCCATACAGGAGATTAACAAACATGAGCTGAAACCTTCTAGCAGACCCATTGCAGTCTTAATGTTCTTTCTTCATACCAGGCACAAATGTCAAACCACTCGAGAAAAAAATGGGAGGGGGCGTCAGCCGCCTCTGAAGATCTAATTAATCTAGACAGTCTGGTGTTGCAAACGCTTTTAATGTCAAGTGCCCACTGTCAGTTTGGCTGCAGACGGCCTGAGCTGGTCATGGCCCTGTCCCGTTGTCAGAGCTCGGATAATAGTACGATGACACTCACAAGCATCTCCCAATTTCTTCCTTTGCCCCCGTAAATGGAATGTTTTAACTAAGAGGTCACGTGCTAATGGTGATAGTTCACATATGGCTCTTCTGCCCCCAGGGAGCAGCAGGCTTCTACTCCAAGTGGAAGCGGAGGTGTGACTTGGTACGGGGCTGGTTGGGTACCAGGGTCAGCTGGGATGAGGCTGGCGGGTCTTTTGTTGAAACAGGAGGAGCCCCAGTCTGAGTTCCCTGCCCCGTGGACTTAGAACGTTTTATAAAGTGATCCGTGCTGGTTTGCTAAGGTCAGCACAGCAAAGAACCGCACACCGTGTGGCTGTGAATTTCCTCCGAGTCCCGGAAGCCAGGAATCTGAGATCCAGGGGTCGGCAGTGTGGGTGTCCCCTGAGACCTCTGTCGTGAGCTTGCACGGGCCACCTCCCCGGTCCTCATCTGGTCTCCCCCGGTGTGAGTCTGGGTCCTCATTCCCCCTTTCTTTTTTTTTTTTTTTTTTTTTTTTTTTACAGGCAGAGTGGACAGTGAGAGAGAGACAGAGAGAAAGGTCTTCCTTTTGCCGTTGGTTCACCCTCCAATGGCCGCCGCGGTAGGCGCGCTGCGGCCTGTGCACCACGCTGATCCGATGGCAGGAGCCAGGTGCTTCTCCTGGTCTCCCATGGGGTGCAGGGCCCAAGGACCTGGGCCATCCTCCACTGCACTCCCTAGCCACAGCAGAGAGCTGGCCTGGAAGAGGGGCAACCGGGACAGGATCGGTGCCCTGACCGGGACTAGAACCCGGTGTGCCGGCGCCGCAAGGCGGAGGATTAGCCTAGTGAGCCGCGGCGCCAGCCCATTCCTCCTTTCTTTAAGAACACCAGTCACCTCGCAGGAGGACACACCCGTACCACCTCGTTTTATCCTGATGGCCCCTTCAAAGGCCCTCTCTCCAAATACAGTGCCATTGTGAGGACGGCAGCATGGGAACTTGGGGGTGGCAGTGCGATTCAACTGGTGACAACATGAGGGTATTCAGAGAAGCCCATGAATAAATGGGAGTAAATGATAAGTTTATTTTGGTGCAAAAAACTTTGACACCTGGAGGCCAGCACTGTGGCATAGTGGGCTAAGCCTCCGCCAGCATCCCATATGAGCGCCCGTTTGTGTCCTGGCTACTCCACTTCCAATCCAGCTCTCTGCTATGGCCTGGGAAAGCAGTAAAAGATGGCCCAAATGCTTGGGCCCCTGCACCCACGTAGGAGACCTGGAAGAAGCTCCTGGCTCTGGCTTTGGCCCCAGCTGTTGTGGCCATTTGGGGAGTCAATCAATGGATGGAAGCACTCACTTTCTCTCTCTCTCTCTCTCTCTCTCTCTCTCTCTCTCTCTCTCTCTCTCTCTCCTTCTCTCTCTGTATCTCTGCCTTCCAAATAAATAAATAAATCTTAAAACAATTTGAAATTCAAGCCTAGTTGTGTCATAATGTACATTTTTCCTAAACTTCTTGAAGCGTCCTTGTGTCATTCACTGAAGCTACTGGCCACGTTTCACTCATTCTAACGTGCCTGTTATTCCACATTTCCACTTCTGTTCATCCGACCAAAGCTGCCAACCTGCGGGGTTCAGAATTTAATCAGTAGACGTTTTCCTTTAGTAGCCGCATGTAGAGTAATGGTTTGCCTTACAATGAGTGATGTCTTGGACTTGATAAATTATAATAATTCTCACAATATTTCACTGCATTTGGTACAACATTTTTGCCCATTTTACAGATTAGAAAACTGAGTGACACAGGTCAAGCAGCTTGCCTTTAAGGACGCCAGCTAGTATGTGCTAGATCTTGGGGTTCAAGTCCAGACCACCTGACCACCAGGCCTGCTCCCTGTAGCTCAATGTTGAGTAGACGCTGCTGGGAGGCCAGATGAGCTGATGCCTTGGAGGCACTTAGACCAGTGCCTGGAACACAGCACCTGCACTACGCAGTTGCCAGTGTCTATTTGGGAGACTCACGTGTTATGTGTGTCCCCAGGGATCGCAGTGTACTGACATGTGCTCCCGGTAGCAGGGCCAGCCCCACAGTGATGTGGGACCCTTCGTCCTTCTGGAGTCAACCGAAAAATGCTGGGGTTGTGGTGCGGTCAGACTTAAGCTGCCACCTGCAATACCAGTGTCCCATATGGGAATGGAGTACTGGTTTGAGCCCCAGCTACTCCACTTCCAAGCCAGCTCCCTGCTCATACACTTTGGAAAGCAGATGAAGACGGCCCAAGTCCGTGGATCCCTGCCACCAATGTGGGAGACCCAGATGGAGTCCTGGGCACCTGGTCTCAACGTGACTCAGCCTCAGCCATTGCTGGGCACCTGGTCTCAACGTGGCTCAGCCTCAGCCATTGCTGCCATTTGGGAAGTGAACCAGCAGATGGAAGATTCTCTCAGTGTCTCCCTCCCTCTCTCTGTCACTCTGCCTGTCAAATAAAAGAAATAAATCTTCACAGAAGAGATAATGAAAATGTACGTATTTGTTCTTTCAGTGGGAATGGATCTTATATTTCCCATAAACAAGCTTTGATGAACTTTAAGAATTGAAAATAATAATAATAATAACAACAACAATAATAATAATAATAATAAAGATCCCTTGGTTTGAAGGACTTAGCATCGAGTAGAAGAAGACAGCTGAGTAAGCACAGGAAGGGCGGAGCATGACAGGTGCCACTGGGGTAGCTTAAACAAGTAAGGGAGAGGCCGGCGCTGTGGCGCAGTGGGTTAATGCCCTGGCCTGAAGCACTGGCATCCCATATGGGCGCCGGTTCGAGTCCCGGCTGCTCCTCTTCTGATCCAGCTCCCTACTGTGGCTTGGGAATGCAGTAGAAGATGGCCCAGGCCCTTGGGCCCCTGCACCCATGTGGGAGACCTGGAAGAAGCTCCTGGCTCCTGGATTTGGATCGGCACAGCTCTGGCCATTGTGACCAACTGGGGAGTAAACCAATGGATGGAAGACCTCTCTCTCTCTGCCTCTCCTCTCTATGTAACTCTGAACTTCAAATACATAAATAAATCTTTTAAAAAATAAGAGAAGCAATGGGAGAGTTGAGAGGATGGGCATTAACCCTGGCTGAGTGATCAGGACAGTGGTGTCTAAGGGGCAGAGGAGGCATCTGAGTTGGACTTAAATGATGTGTAAGGTTTCGAAAGGTTAAAAATGGGATGAAGGGCTGGCCCTGTGGTACAGTGGATTAAGCTGCCACCTGCCATGCCAGCATTCCAGTTTGAGTCCTGGCTGTTCCACTTCTGATCCAGCTCCCTGCTAATGCATCTGGGAAAGCAGCAGATGATGACCCAAGTGTTTGGGTCCCTGCACCCATGCGGGAGACTTGGGTGGAGTACCTGAGTCCTGGCTTTGGTCTTGACCAACTCCAAACATTGCAGCCACTTTGGGAGTGCATCAGTGGATGGAAGATCTATGTCTGTCTCTCCCTCTCTCTGTCTCTCACTTTGCCTTTAAAATACATATATACAGGCCGGCACTGCAGCTCACTTGGCTAATCCGCTGCCTGTGGCACTGGCACCCTGGGTTCTAGTCCTGGTCCGGGCGCCGGATTCTGTCCCGGTTGCTCTTCTTCCAGTCCAGCTCTCTGCTGTGGCCCGGGAAGGCAGTGGAGGATGGCCCAAAGTGCTTGGGCCCTGCACCTGCATGGGAGACTGGGAAGACATGGGAGACTGGCTTCGGATGGGAGCAGCGCGCCGGCCGTAGTGGCCATTTGGGGGCTGAACCAACGGAAGGAAAACCTTTCTCTCTGTCTCTCTCTCTCTCTCACTGTCTAACTCTGCCTGTCAAAAAAATAAATAAGTACATACATACATACATAAATCTGGAAAATGGGCTAAGGATGTAGTTCTAGCCAAACAACTAAGGCCCGGAAGTGAGAGTGTCCTCAGGGAAGTGCTAATTCAGGTTGACAGGGGCTGTACACGAGCAGACAACAAAAGATGATGCTTTTAAGGTGGTGCTATGGACTGAGTGTTTCTGTGCCATCTGCACTCCATCTGTTGGCGCCCTAATGCGATGCTATTGGGAGGTAATTGGGTGTAGGTGGGATTACGAGAGTGGGAGTAGGGTCCCTTTAAGAGCAGGGATAGAGACCAGTGCACCTGCCACCATCTGCCCTGTGAGCACCAGCGAGAAGGCCCACCTCTGCCAGCCAGGGAGACAGAGCCCACATCAGGAACCAAGGCGCCCGGAATCTTGAACATGGCCTTGCACCGTCCAGAGCCACGAGGGACAAATGTCAGTTGTCAAAGCCACCCACTCTGTGCCGTGCCGCGGTGGTGTTCTGAGCTGACTCAGACTGTTGGGGACCTTCAAGGCTACAGTAATTAATTGAGACTAATTGGACAGCAAATTAAGTCCTTGAAGGTCGAAAGAGCTGGGAGTAGGAGCAGTGGCTTATTGAAAGTTCTGAGTGGAGAAATTCAACTGGTGACAGTGGGGACAGTTTCGAGAAGAGGAGAGACAATAGGCTGGGGGCCCAGGGGAGCCTACTGCAGAGGTCCAGGAATAGAGTGACCAACTCGGCCCTTCCAGGTTCAGCATAGAAAGTCTTGGGTCCCAGGCACACTGGGGCAGTTGCTCACCCTATCAGCGTAAGGAAGGGGGCTCTTAACCCAGCCCTTAGAAATCAAACCCACACTTTGGGATAGGATTGTCATATTTAGCTCATGTCTAAACTTCTGGAGAACTGTGGGCTTCCTAATGTTTCCTTGTTTGAATATTACGATTAGTGGCAAATTAAGCTGGGGAATATAAAGTGGATTAAAATGATGCCTTTGCAAAACTGATGAAGAGAGGGGAGGGAAGGAAGAGGACTTGGGGAGAGCAGGGGAGTGAGGGAAGTATGGTTGTCTTCTTGGAACCGTGCCTATGGAATGCACACAATCTGTTCTCTTTATTAATAGGAACAATTGCAGGCCGGCCCCTCAGCTCACTTGGCTAATCCTCCGCCTGCGGCGCTGGCACACAGGGTTCTAGTCCCGGTCGGGGCTCCGGATTCTGTCCCGGTTGCTCCTCTTCCAGTCCAGCTCTCTGCTGTGGCCCAGGAGGACAGTGGAGGCTGGCCCAGGTCCTTGGGCCCTGCACCTACATGGGAGACCAGGAGGAAGCACCTGGCTCCTGCCTTTGGATCAGTGCAGCGCCGGCCGTAGCAGCCATTTGGGGGGTGAACCAATGGAAGGAAGACCTTTCTCTCTGTCTCTCTCTCTCTCACTGTCTAACTCTGCCTGTCAAAAAAAAAAAAATTAATAGAAACAATTGTAAAAAGAGAAATAAATCAAAGTGAGATCAGTGGGGAACACAGTGAAGGAACAATCTATGCATAGGAGAGCAGAAAGGCAAGAAGTTGAGAATGTTCCAGTCTTTGAGCTCGGCTGCCTGGGAAGGGGAATGAGACGTCTCAGGGAGGGGGGCTGGAGTGAAGAACTAGGTGGAGAGTTCGGTTTCGGCTGTCCTGAGCTTCCGGGCTTGGGCCCAGCTGGCTGGCTTGTGGGTGTGTGGGTATGCGGACATTCAGAGCCGCCAAGGACAGACTCCGGACCTGTCCCTCGCGGTGAACCTGCCGAAGGCAGCCTGGCCACGGCCGGCAGGAGAAGACTCAGCTCCTCAAACGCAGAGCGGTGCCTGGGCCAGATAAGGGGCCTCCTTCAAACGCTCCCACCGGCAAGCGCCAGCAGAAGCACTCGTATGAATGCAGACTTCCAGGTCATGCGCCATGCCAATGCGCAGTGTGAGGCTCTGGACTCTACCTTTTGCTCACAAGCTCCATGTGACCCTTGCGCAGACCGTCTCAACACGACCATTTGTGGAACAGGCCCATGGCCATGGTGTAGGTGCCCAGTTGCCAGTCCCTGCCTGTCCTCTCCCACCTTCCTGCTTTCTTTACTGGTTATGCGGTGTGTGCCCCAGCTGCTGGGCTGGCTGTGAGTTCTGGAGACACGGCTACCTCGTGTTCCCTGGACTTCCCGTGCCTCATACAACCCCTAAGTCTAGGAATGTCCAACACCCTGCTTCTTAGCCACATGGATTCGTGCCAGAAATATCCATTTGATTCCACAAAAGACTCCCCTCCCCTCTTCCATCCAATCCCAAATTTCCCCAACTCCTCTTGCCTGCACTCCCAAGAATGACCTTGTGTGTTCTGGACATTAGGCGGAGGGTCGCTGTAACCTAAGCCAAAGAATCCTCTGGGTTCACTGTGTCAGGCGTCCAGTTCGAGGGAGTCACTTCCGCCAGTCCCCAGGCTGGCTGAGCGCAAGCCACAAGCAAACACAGGTAAATCATCTCTCTGACGCTCTCCAGGGCTCATGGATTCAGATCACCAGGGTGGGTTTGGTTACTGGCTCAGACCACAGCTTGGAACAAACCAGAACAACGTGTGTGGGAAGGAGCAAACTGGCTCCACTCTGTCTCTTCATCACCAGCCCACGAGATTCAGCCAGATCCATAGTCCATTTCTCAGACACTGTCGTAACATCCGTGCATTCTGTATCAGATGAGGACAGGGCGGGAGGGAAACCCTTGTTCCTCGCCCTGGGCTGTTTGCAAAGCAATAAATCCATAGTACAGTGCTCAGCAATGCTCAATGTACAGTAATGATCTCACAAATGCCTGCGAGCATTCTAAGGCTCAGAACAACATGCTGTTATTTGCTTTAAATGAACATACACTGAGGAAGTTAAGCACTCTCCTCGTCAATGAACTTGAGCTTGAATTCATCTCAAGGAATCACTGGGTTCCTCTACTGACAAGCGTCGAAAGTCGTGCTCTCGCAAAGTCTACCCAGGGACTTTGTGGCACTCTATGTGCAACCAAGAGGTGAGGCCAGTGGCCATGTCAGGGTATTTCATTCTCTGCCTTTGGTTCAGGCCACTGAGATTCAAGTTGCTTGTCTCAGTTGTTCAACACACAGCCACTGCATGCCAGACACTATGCTGGACGGGTGGGAAACATCAATACACCACCCAAAGGAAACCCCTGCCCTCGTGGGGTTATGATCTAGTTAGGCAGGGATGAGAGTAGAAGCCGGGAGACAGGTGAGGAGTAATAGACTCCATCAACAACTAAATTATATCATGTGTTAAAAAGACCTAAGTGCTATAGAAACAGAACCCGGGGCCAGCGCCGCAGCTCATTAGGCTATCTTCCGCCTGCGGCGCCAGCACACTGGGTTCTAGTGCTGGTCGGGGCGCCAGATTCTGTCCCGGTTGCTCTTCTTCCAGGCCAGCTCTCTGCTGTGGCCCGGGAAGGCAGTGGAGGATGGCCCAAGTGCTTGGGCCCTGCACCCCATGGGAGACCAGGAGAAGCACCTGACTCCTACCTTCGGATCAGCGTGGTGCACCGGCCGCAGTGGCCATTGGAGGGTGAACCAACAGCAAAGGAAGACCTTTCTCTCTGTCTCTCTCTCTCACTGTCCACTCTGCCTGTCAAAAAAAAAAAAAAAAAAAAAAAAAAAAAAAAAAAAAAAGAGCTCCGGTTTGGAACATGCTCCAGAAACTTCCAAGTGAAGATGGGAAGAAGGCAAGGGTGGGGGTTGAGTGTGGAGTTCTGGAGCGAGATCTGGGCTGAGCTTGCAAAGCTGGGCGCCTTTGGCATACAGATATTTAAAGCTCTGCTAGGTGGGAAGATCACCAAGGGAGGATGGAACAGCAAAGGGGGGAGAGGAAGTGAGCCGGCATCAGGAAGAAAAGGACTGTGCGGGAGCACTCGGGGTGTCGATGGGAAGGCAGGAGCCAGTGGCCCTGGCAGGCAGCCGAGGAGGCTGGTCCCCGGATGGAGTGGCAAATGCCGTTGCTGAGTTGGCTGAGACAAAGGGAAGCACTGGCCCCCGGCCGACACAGCAAGGCTGCCCCAGCACGAGGTCCTGCGATGAGTCATGGGCACGAATGTCTATCTATGCAGAGAGAAGAGAGAAAGGCAAGAGAGGAATTGGATACGAGAAGTCTAAACATTTCTTTCCAGGAATTCTCTTGCAAGGGGTGGGCAAAAAACACCATGCTCACTGGTGGGGAAAGTGTGGCTGTTAAAAAAGATTTTGTTTGTTTCTTAAAGAGAGAAACATGGTGATGAAAAAGGGAGGGGTGAAAAGTTCTAGAACAATGACTTATGGGGGCTGGTGCTGTGGGGCAGCAGGTTCAACTGCTGCCTGCAAGCATCAGCATCCCCTATGGGTGCCAGTTCGAGACCTGGCTGCTCCATTTCCAATCCTGCTCCCTGCTATGGCCTGGGAAAGCAGCAGAAGATGGCCCAAGTGCTTGGGCCTCTGCACCCATGTGGGAGAGCTGGAGGAAGCTCTTGGCTCCTGGTTTTGGCCTGGTCCAGACCTGGCCGATATGGCCACTTGGGGAGTGAACCAGTGGATGGAAGACCTCTCTCTCTCTCTTTTTCTCTGTAACCCTGCCTTTCACGTAAATAAATAAATAAATATTTTTTTAAAAAATTCTAGAACAATGACTTTGAAAAAAACAAAGAGGGGGTCAGTGCTGTGGCATAGCAGGTAAAGTCATTGCCTGAAATGCCAGCATCCCATATGGGTACCAGTTTGAGTCCCGGCTGCTCCACTTCCCATCCAGCTCTCTGCTGTGGCCTGGGAAAGCAGTAGAAAAATGGCCCAAGTTCTTGGGCCCCTGCACCCGTGTGGGAGACCTGGAAGACGCTCCTGGCTCCTGGCTTCGGATCAGCACAGCTCCAGCCTTTGTGGTCAATTGGGGAGTGAACCAGAGGATGGAAGACCTCTCTCTCTCTCTCTCTCTCTCTCTCTCTAACTCTGACTTTCAAATAAATAAATAAATCTTTAAAAAAAAAAAAAGCCAAAGAAGAAGTAAGAAGCTGACCTCAGATGAGAGCACGGGGAGTCCATGTGTGGCGGTGGCAAAGCAGGGGATGTGGGGGCGGACAGGGGTGGATGGGAGGTGGGGGGCTGCTGCAGTCTGTAGGTGTGCTCTTTCCTCTGCTTGCGTTTTCCCAGGAAGTGAGAAGCAAGGTCACATGGAGAGGGAACCCAGGTAGGAGCGTTAGAGAAGAGGAATCATGGATGAGCCGTCTAGGGTCATGGGCAGGGGGTTGGGGGCGTCCTCCTCCTATTTGCCTGGCTGCATTGGAGTCCTAAGCAAGCATTGCAGTTGGGCCTTTGAAGTAGCATCTTGACAGTAGGGACTCCATTTTGGAGCACTTGAGACTCCATTCTGGGAAAGCACCCCCTCCCCCCCCACTGTGAGACTCTGGTCTGAAACCATGATCTAAAACAGTAGAACAATAGCAGTCCACTACATCACACTTGGCAGAGCATAGGAACCCCCTAGCATAATTGTTCAAGCTTGAAAGTAGAAAGGTTGCACCTGGATTAATGATAAAAATGTAATTTGTCTATGTCCTACATATAATAAAAACCAATACCTGGATTAATGTCAGGATTATAAGATTGTCACTGGTATTGTCAAGATTATAATTGATACTAGTTTCACATAGGTTTTAGGTCAGCTTGACCCCGGTAACCATGTATTCCCCCCTGTTCCTAGCAACCATGAATTCTCCTCCTGATTTTGTGGTTTTTGCCTTTATAAACCCTGCTGCTTTAGGCTTCAGGGTCGAGAGTTCTTTAGGGCATGAGCCCACTCTCCACCGCCGGCAAATAAAGGACCATCACATTTTATCAATGTGTGGAGCTCCTTTGTTTGCACTCGCTCAGGTACAACACCTTTAAAGTGAACCCAATGGTTGGAGCTGAGAGGTTTTGTCCAGCTCTGTTCAGCTGCACAGATGTTGGAGGAAGGTGGTAAAAATCAGGTGTCACCAGGTGCTAAGTGAGAAAGAGACCACGGGGGTTGAGGGCTCCTGCCGAGGACGCCATTGGGCACAAGGAAAAGAAGGAGGACAGCAGGGGGCAGAGCAGCGGACATGGGGAGGGGAAAGTGGCCAGAAGGCTCCAGCAGGGCTGTGCGCTCTTGGAAGCAGGTCCCTAGAGAGACTGGGTGGGACAGATGGCAGAGGAGTGGTATGAGACTAGGGCGCATAAGCTGGGATCATAGAGGGGCTGCAGCTACTGGGGACTGCTGCTCAGGTCTGGAACGCGACATGGGAGCGGAGGGCTGAGTACAGTGATGTCTTGAAAGGATGAGCCCAAGGCAGTGGAAGGATCATCTCACGCACCCGACTGTAAGATAAGAGGACAACTAGAGAGCGTTACAGCAAACCAGAGCTAAAATCTCCAAGGAACCAAGGGGAGCGACCCCCTTCCCACACAGCAGCGACCATAGGGGTATTAAGTCACGTGACATAATACAACCTGGTGCGAGAGTCCAAGCTGGCAGTGTGTGGGAAGGGAAGTGGAGAAAGGTCTTGAGGAGGCAATGAGATTCATGGGGAGCACCTAGCTCTCCACCAGGTGGACCCTGGGATACAAAGACTGTAGGAGGAAAAGAGCCACCCCCCTCGAGAGGCTGCAGCAGAAGCCTTGGCCCCAGGGAAGACTCAGGCGAAAGGACATTTTGCTAGTGGTGAAGCCGGCCTCACAGGGGTAAGGCAGGAGGGCTGCAGGGTCAGCCGGGGGAGAGATGGGGACAGAGGGGTGTGGCAGGTGGAGGAAACCTGCATGTTGGGCTTTGAATGACAACTGAGATAAAAGAGAGAGCATCATGGGATGTGTCCTGCTGGACTGATGGCAGGTGTTGGTGGTGCAGCTGTACTGAAAGACACAGATGGGTGGGCGTCTCGGGCTCTGCCTTGAGTCCCAAAGACATAAGGCATGGGCTGAATTCCCGAGCTTGGGGACTGCTCTTAATGCCCACATGGGACTCCCAGTGCCGCTGCTCCTTGTGCCTGTACATGAGGTTACAGGTGGTTGGGAAGGCCAAGGATAACTCCAAGACCAGGTCCCCACTTGACCTCTGTCAGTGGAAGGTAGAAGACTTAACATTTTCTAGATATTTTGCAAACATTATTAACTTCACTACATCTGATCAAATAAACATTATTAAGAGCCTTGAAGGTCCTAGCTGTAAGAGAAAGAATTGCTACAGAAATAAACACAGATTAAAAAAGAAAAATGATAGTGGGGAGTAAAATGCCAGGCATTGCTTACTCGGAGACACTATGAACTTGCAGGCAATTAGATTTAAGAACTTGACCTGTTTGTAAGCAAAGAAACTTCAGGATACTCTGCAAATTCCCTAGTCCATGTTCTGAACAGGATGGTTCCTGTACATAAGATACACATAATAAAGTGCAGCTGTTATTACAGGTAACTGAGCTTTGATTCCACATAACTGCTGCTTTTAAAAATTCTTTTCTGGGCCGGTGCCGTGGCTTAACAGGCTAATCCTCCGCCTTGCGGTGCCGGCACACCGGGTTCTAGTCCCGGTTGGGGCGCCGGATTCTATCCCGGTTGCCCCTCTTCCAGGCCAGCTCTCTGCTATGGCCCCGGAGTGCAGTGGGGGATGGCCCAAGTCCTTGGGCTCTGCACCCGCATGGGAGACCAGGAGAAGCACCTGGCTCCTGGCTTCGGATCAGCGAGATGCACCGGCCGCAGCGACCATTGGAGGGTGAACCAATGGAAAAGGAAGACCTTTCTCTCTGTCTCTCTCTCTCACTATCCACTCTGCCTGTCAAAAAAAAAAAAATTCTTTTCTGATGTTAATGCAAGCAGAGGAAGAGAAGAAAACATGTTTAGTTAATAGAACTCTAACCTCAAAGTACTTATTGTTGAGAGAAGCCATCTAACCAAACTGCCTCCTTCCTCTGTTTCAGAGAACATTGCTCCACTCACTTGAGAGCTAATCAGATATCTTGGGAGATCTCAGCTTATCCTTGTGTTGATCTTTCTGTTTGCATGTATTTTGCTTTGCTTGGTTTTAAAGTTTTTATTTCTTATTTATTTGGGAGGCAGAGAGGTAGAAAGAAAGAGAGATAAGAAGGGGAAGAGAGAGAGTTAGTTCCCTTTGCTGGTTTACTCTCCAAATGCCCACAACAGCCAGGACTGGGCAGGACTGAAGCCAGGATGTGGGAAATCAGGGAACTCAGCCTCCATGGCAGAAACCCAATTCTTTTTTTTTTTTTTCTTTATTTGACAGGTAGAGTTAAAAAGAGAGAGAGACAGAGAGAAAGGTCTTCCTTCCGTTGGTTCCCTCCCCAAACAGCGACTACACCTGGAGCTACACCGATCCGAAGCCAGGAGCCAGGTGCTCCCTCCTGGTCTCCCATGCGGGTGCAGGGGCCCAAGGACCTGGGCCATCCTCCACTGTCCTCCCGGGCCACAGCAGAGAGCTGGATTGGAAGAGGAACAACCGGGACTAGAACCCGGTGCCCATATGGGATGCCGGCGCCACAGGCAGAGGATTAACCAAGTGAGCCACGGCGCCGGCCCCCCAGAAACTCAATTCTTGAGCCATCACTTCATGTTCTGCATTAATGGAAAGCTGGAGTCAAGAGCCGGGGATTGAACCTTGGTACTCCCACGTGTGACACCAGCATCTTCACCACATCTTAACCTCTAGGCTACATACCTGCCCCACCCCCTTTTCATACATTTCCGTCTTTTCCTTTGAACCTACTCATAAGGTTTTTTTTCTTTGTATAAGTCCTGATGCATAACAATCACTGGAAAGTTGATAAAATGGGTCTGAGCCATGGGCACAAGGCAAGGGACTGGGTTTTCTCGCAGGGTGACTTTATGCCTACTCTACTGCGTCCCTCTCATGCGCCTACCTCGGTGCTGATATGGACAGCATGAGTCACTGATTCTACTCCAGGCTTCCTGTAACTCTTTGTAGCACTGTGTCTGCTGGCCATCTGAAAAGGTGATTCTAGTTTGGTTTTTTTTTTTTTTAAGATTTATTTATTTGAAAGAGTTACACAGAGCGAGGAGAGGCAGAAAGAGAGAGAGAGAGGTCTTCCATCCGCTGGTTCACTCCCTAGATGGCCACAATGGCCAGAGCTGGGCTGATCCTAAGCCAGGAGCCAGGAGCTTCTTCTGGGCCTCCCATACAGGTGCAGGGGTCCAAGGATTTGGGCCATCTTCTACTGCTTTCCCAGGCCAAAGCAGAGAGCTGGATCAGAAGTGGTGCAACTGGGGCTTGAACCAGAGACCATGTAGGATGCCGTCACTGCAGGTGGCGGCCCCACCCGCTACATTAAAGCGCTGGCCCCGGAAAGGTGTTTCTTAGCAAACATGAGCAACCCAGGAAACCAGCAGGAGCCAAGGGAGGTGGGAGACCTGGGCAGGCCTCTGGCCCTTTGGAGGAGGGGCTTGGGAGGCACCCTCCCTGGCATGACTCTCCTTTGCACGCGGGGTATCCGTCCTCATTTATGGTAAGAAGTGTTCGGATCTCTACCTCCTTAAGTACCAGGCACAAACATGGGGGAGAGAGGACAACTCTGGGAGGACCAAGGTCCCCTCTTGAACAGGTCGTACTCTGCCTTACTGGATCAGGACTTCCCCTGGTGCAGGGCCTTGGGTCAGTGTGCCGCCCTCTCAAAGGTCTGCCCTCGGTAAGAGCCGGGTTCCACTTTCTAGAAGGGCGAGCATGGTTGTAAACCCCACATGGGGCGCGTGTTCTGGTCTGCAGCCCAGACGCCCTGTGCTTTGTGTGAATGACAGCCGCACCCCCTGCCATTGTTTGCTGCATAAAATCCTGTTCGTCTTTGAAGTGTCATTGCCTCTGACCCCTGCCTGGACGCCCCATCCCTCGGTGGCCCCGCAGCTCTCCCGTTGATGTACCTTGTAGGTCCACTCATTAAAGATGACGATATCATGATTTCCTTAGACACATATCTACTATCTCTCACAGAAAACCCAAGTGAGACTTGGGTATAACTCGTCTTTCTATCTCCAGCTCCTTGCCTGATGTCTGGAACATATTAGGGCCAAATAAAATCCCAAAGTGCTCGTTGACGTGACCTCCAGAGATTGCACAGGCCAAGTCCAAGTAAACAAGGTCGGAATGGCATTCTGGGACTTGAGGATGCCAATATCGTTCCTTCCCCACCAAATTTTACCTCTTTCGATCCAGCTCCCAGCTAACGGCCTGGGAAAGCAGTGGAAGATGGCCCAAAGGCTTGGGCCCCTGCATATGCGTAGGGGACCCAGAAGAGGCTCCTGGCTCCTGGCTCCTGGCTCCTGGCTTTGGATTGGCCCAGCAGTGGACATTGCAGTCATTTGGGAGTGAACCAGTGGATGGAAGACCTTTCTTTTTTTTTTTTTAAGATTTATTTATTTATTTTAAAGTCAGAGTTACACAGAGAGAGAGAGAGAGGTCTTCCATCCACTGGTTCACTACCCAGTTGGCCACAATGGCCAGAACTGCACCGATCCAAAGCCAGGACCCAGGAACTTCTTCCAGGTCTCCCACGTGGTTGCAGGGGCCCAAGGACTTGGGCCATCTTCTACTGCTTTCCCAGGCCAAAGAGGAGAGCTGGATGGGAAGTGGAGCAGCCAGGTCTCAAAGACCTTTCTCTCTTTCTCTGTCTCTCCCTCTCTCTCTTTCTGTAACTCTGCCTCTCAAATAAATAAATTTTAAAAAATTTTTAACAACCCTACAATTAGTTTCCCACTCATTTTACACCATCATCACGGTTAACCTTACACCTGCTCTGTTCTTTAAACCCATGGCCCTCTGATTTACAAAATTACAGTGCTTCTCACCAGGCAGTGCGTTTAACACACATTTAGAGGAGGGATTTAAACTATTTCATGCAAGCTGTCCTTACACAATGTAGAGATAAGAATCGGGCTCTGATCTCACCTTTGACAGAATTTCACCAATTGCTTTGAGCAGGACAAGAGGAGGCTGACACACCAGCAACAAGCGGAAGCCAGACTAGTGATAAGCAAGGAGCAAAACGAAAATCTAGGCTGTTCCTGTAGAGGCAAATGCCAGGGGTCCTCCATGGGGCCCAGGACACCTGTCAGATGGTGATAGTGATGATCAACAAATGAGTGCAGAGAACTCCACCCCGGGGGTCATAGGCTGATACCCAGACAGCAGGCAGAAGGGCTGGGCTTTTCCTTGACAGCTTTACTCTAAGACACAGGAATAGTTTGGTTTGTTTTTCCAGTTTTTATGTGTTTTCCAGCCTGTTTTAAACAAATGCCTGTCTGCTAGTTTACAAACCATGGGTAGTGTCAGGTGTTTCATAGCCATTTTCTCCTCTTCCTTATCAAGTGTCCAACTTCAGCTATTGCCAGGTTCTGATGGCATGTGTATTTGGCCCAGTGAAAAGAATAAGGAGGTGGGCTGGCGTGGTGGCACACTAGGTTAATCCTCCACCTGCTGCGCTGGCATCCTATATGAGTGCCGGGTTCTAGTCCCAGTTGCTCCTCTTCCAGTTCAGCTCTCTGCTGTGGCCTGGGAGGGCAACGAAGGATGGCCCAGGTCCTTGGGCCCCTGCACCCGCATGGGAGACCAGGAAGAAGCTCCTGGCTCCTGGCTTCGGATGGGCGCATCTCCGGCTGTAGTGGCCATCTGGGGAGTGAACCAATGGAAGGAAGACCTTTCTCTCTGTCTCTTTCTCACTGTCTGTAACTCTACCTGTCAAATAAGTAAATAAAAATCTAAAAAAAAAAAATCTTAAAAAAAAAACCAAGGAGATGATAGTGGGCATTGGGGTGCAGGCACAGGTGTGCAGATGCACAATTACTTGGTTAGCTCCTTTCAAATGTTGTATACTGAGGGTCTTCCATGTGTCCCACACAATTGGGTGCTAAAAGATTGCAAAAAGTAATGCAAGCACAGCGGTACCTGTTTCAAAGAACCACGTACTCATGAGTGATTGTTGCAGCGTCTGATGAGTTTCCAAAGCCCTTTCCACTGGCCTGGCCCGTGTCAGAAAGTTCCAGTAAAAGATCCTAGCATCTTGAGTCTCTGGTATTTCTACTTTTGAATTTGATTAGAAAAAGCCATGCCTTGGCTGCCTGTGCACACCCCAGTAGCTACCACACTGACCGCTCCTAGCACGCACTGACCACTTAGCGCTAACCTATCCCTGCAGGAGGCACAGCTCCTGCCCCCAGAGTCCTCCGGGGCTCTGCTGCTTCACTCATTACGTGGAGGCACGGAGCTGCTGCTGCGCCCCCTCCAAGCTCCCTCGCTCAGCTGCAGTCTAGACTTGCAGGCCCTCTCTAGGGACGCGTTGCCTGGCAGTGCCTCTGGCCTCTGTGGCTTGTAGGCAGCATCCTTTAGTTGATGTCTCCTAGTCGGTGTGCTCAAGTCAGCAGCCCCCAGGCTGTGTCCTCTACGCTGGGACCTTTAGACGCTGAATCTCTCACAACCAAGCCGCCTCACCTTGCTTTTCCTGCTACAAGCATTCTTCCACTTCACCATTTGCTGCCCTGACAACATCACTGGTCCCCAGGAGGCTGGGGAGCCGATTTAAGGAAGAGGATTTTGATTCAAAACTTGTTGATTTGGGGAGTGCCTATGAGCCATTAACCTGAAGCTGTTTCACACGCAACTGGATATGCAGATCCAAAACCCATGAATGGAACAGAGTCAACAATGTAAGGTTTGAGAGTCACCAGCATGTAGGGATGGTTTAAAAACGAAACACGCCGTCATCGTAGGGTGGATGGGAGTGGCTCCGGCAGTACAAGAAGAATGCATGTAAGGGGTGTGTGATGGGGAGACGAAGAGAGAAGGATCCACAGCAACAAAAGTACAGCCAGATAGTAGGGACTCGTGGGAACCAGGGGAGGGGAGAGAGCAGGGCATCAAGCCTGTCGGCCGCTCCGAGACGGCGAACATGAACGTGACATTGACTCTGGCTGCCACCCCGTGGGCTGAAACTCACGACCTAGAGTTTCAGGGAAAAGAGCAGTTAAGAGCCTAGCTGTCTAGGCTGGGAAGTAAAAGGAGGGTGAAATGGTGGTTACAGGCCCTGCTTTGGAAACACTGCTTAACTGGAGGCAAGGAACCAGGTGGAAGCTAGGGGGCAACGTAGGACTAAGGGGGTCCCCCTCCGTAGTGCCTTTGTGTTTATTTTGGCTTCATGATGGGCTAACCCTGAGCACTGAACAACCCAGAAGCAAGAAGCATGTAGGCACGGCAAGGCTGAGCATTCCAAAGGGGGTAATGGAAGGAGCAAGAATCCAGAAGTGAGCAGAATTAGGAATCCAGGTGGAGTGTTAGCCTTCAACTTCTTTCTCAGTAAAGGAAGAGCAGCCACGGGTAGCTGGACGTAGGGGAGTGTGGCCTGAGGGCTTCCGTGACCTCCCTGAGGGAGGGTTCTGGTCACCTGCTCCTAACGGTGACCAGGAAAGAGCTGAGTAGTGAGTGTGGGGAAAGTGCTGCTGGCTCAGAGAAGCGTAAAGTGTTCACGGAGGACAAGAACAGAACTGTGAGTCACTGGACCAAGGCCCAGCTGAGAGTCCACCACCCAATCATGCACCTGTAGGCTTAGTTCTCCCGGGGTCCCCTAGCTGTACTTGGAAATTCCTACACATATTTAGGAATGGAGCAACAAGTTTGTACAATGGATCTGCATTTTGAGGGCTTGCTCACTAGGTCACTGAGCAGAATCTGTGCCTTCTATAATATCTACTGAACAAAAGTATGGCGAGGATTTGTCCTCCGTCTCTGGTGCTCTTCTGCATACGGGATCCTCTATAGATTTATTCGATGCCTTCTTTTCCCCCATGATATCCCACACAGTAGTGCTGCTTTCTAAGGACCTCCTGCGGGAAAAGAAGTAAGGCCGTGTGCTCAAGCCCATGTGGCCCACTGGCCCTACCATGAGTCCTTCATCCAGAAACAGGGGCCCCGCAGAGTGGGGGGAGGCCGGTGAAGACTCCGCTACAGCACTGGCTGGAAAGTCACAGCTCATGTGGTTGTAGGATGTGCTCTGCGCTCCGAACCAGCAACCAGGGAATCAGCAGACCTAAGGTGACGTTTCACCTCAGCCAGAATGCTTAGCCATAGGAACTAAGCACTAAAATCTCTCATGCTTACACCTGATGGCCCATTTGCAAAATATGTGCTTCCTGTCCCAGAGACTTGAGCTCTACCACTTTGAGAGTCATAGTAAGACACCACAGTGGGCCCGTCTAACTAGAAGTTGAGACCACTATAGGAGGCTGTCACCTCGCTACTGGAAGCTCTTCATACATTATGACAATGGGGGGGAGCTATTTCGCACTCAGGGTTATAGATTTTTATGATCAAGGTGTAAACATATGGTTATTACAAAATGAGAGCAGGGGAGATGGATCTGAAATGCAGGTGATCCTATGAGGCACCTCTTCAAATAGACATATTTATGGGAACCATTCGTAGCTGCTCAGTACAGGCAAGACCTTCAAAAACTAAACTCCTCAGGAATAGTTGCTTAGAGCACTAAGCCAACAACTTTGGCCGATTGAAGTATTGACTGAGAGTAGAGGAACTGGTAAAAGAAGAGGGGAACTGGGGCTGGCGCTGTGGTGCAGTGGGTTAATCCTCCGCCTGTGGCGCCAGCATCCCATATGGGCACCGGTTCAAGTCCCGGCTGCTCCTCTTCTGATCCAGCTCTCTGCTATGGCCTGGGAAAGCAGTAGAAGATGGCTCAAGTCCTTGGGCTCCTGCACCCAAATGGGAGACCCAGAAGAAGCTCCTGGCTCCTGGCTTTGAATTGGCACAGTTCTGGCCATTTTGGTCATTTGGGGAGTGAACCAGCAGATGAAAGACCCTTCTCTCTGTCTCTCCCTCTCACTGTGCCACACAGACAGTGAGAGGGAGAGACAGAGACTATTTTTCAAATAAAAAAAAACTTTAAGAAAAAAAGAGGAAGTGAATTGTAAATATCAGTTATAACATTGGTTGAGCATTTACGGAAAAAAGAGCTGTAATGGTTTCATGTATTCTTTTTTCATTCTCCTCTCTCATTCATATATATATATATATATACATATATATGTGTATATATATGTGTATATATATATATATATGAGAGAGAGCTGATTTTACCTTTCTCTCTCTTACTGCTGTGGTTGTGATTGCTAGCTTCTTCATTTATTCCACAGAGGACAACAAAGTTGGATTGTAAATGAAATAAAGGAGGAATAAGTTTTACTCCAAGACGGATCCTGACATCAATAAGGCATTTGAAGAGGGCAAATGCGTGTAAGCAGTTGATTGTATGCGAGCCAGTTTTCATTAAGCCACATGAATTTGACACTTTTAGAACAAAAAGTCAAATATTAGCCATTTCAAAAGCTCTAAATGAATGCCTTAGTTAGGCAGTGTGATGGTTAACTTTGCGCTAACTGGACTGGGCCACAGGGTGCCCAGACAATTGTTCCGACATCACTTTTCATGTGTCCTTAAAGGTATTTCTAGAAGAGGTTAACATTTGAATTGATGGACTGAGAAAAGCGATGGCCCTTCCTAATGTGAGTGGGCCCCATCCAAGCAGTCCAAGGTCTGGCTAGAGCATAAAGGCTGACACTCCTACGGATCAGAGAATTCCTCCTGCCTCATTGCCATTGTGCTGGAACACACGATGGTTTTCTCCTGCTTTTGAACGGAAACTAAACCATCAACTCTTGCAGTTTGTCATCTTGGGATACAGCAGCCTCCATAATCGCGTGAGCCAATTCCTTATCATAAGGATACATGATTGGTTCTGTTTCTCTCCAAAATCCTGACAAATGCAGGCAGGAACATCTGCTATTTGGACATTAAAGAACGGGAAAGTTGCATATCTGAATTTTGAGTACAAAAGAGGTGATTGTAGCATTATTTGGGATGAGCGTGCTCCATAACCTCGCCAGCCCTCTCTGGCCTGTGGATGTTAGATTTCTGACTGCCCAGCAGTGAAGATCCTGTCTATGAACTAGGCTCTTCCATTCAGCTGTATTTGTTTTAGTCTTCAATGGTGAACTGATTTACATAAAAGAAGTGCAGAGGGCAGAGGCTCCATGCTTCTGACTGGAGTTCAGGGGAGAGAGACACAGAGCTGCGCGAGCGCCTGCCGCTACAGTGATGACTTTCTGATTTGGTGTCCTGATCTGGTGACTGCCAGTGCCACCCGCGGCAGTGCGATTCTAGAACGCGCCAGTGCCGCGTCATGCAGAGAAAGCAGCTCCCTTGGCAGCCCGGTTCTGCAGTGTGACTTTGAGTCATTTCTGGAAATTCTGCCCAGACTAAAGCATGCTCATCTGGCCTCTCAGTGACTCTGGGAGCTATGTACCCCCTTTCATAAATCTCTCAGTGCTTAAACCAGCTCCAGGGATGCTATTGCTGGCCTGTAAAACTTCTGTCCGGTCCATCCAGCGCACTCCCCAGCACCCTGTTTGCCACAGAGCCTTGAGCTATGATTCAGCACTTCCCAATGCTTTCCCCCACCCCCCGCCCCGTGATACATGGACCTCTGAGACCCAGAGGGAGGCCGCCCTGTGTTCTTTCCCCACCTGCTCTGTTCCTAAACCCTTCTCCCCCCAGAGCGTCTCCACGTGTGGCAGGTTAGAGTGTGAACAGGACTCGGATCAATGCAAGGGTTTCATTGAGTGAGCTCCGAAATGTGCACCTTGGAATCCTAGGAGAACGCTGACAGGTTGAAATCTTTTTTTTTTTTTTAATTTATTTGACAGAAGGTTGAAATCTTTTATATATAACTCTGAAGATATAGATCACCTGCTAAGTCATTTGCTAAAAAACATTGACCATGTCAAGACGTAACCCAAGAGTTTCTTTGATAAAGAGATTCTATCCCTAGAGCATTTTAAACCCACTCTTCTACTCACTAATTGCTATATTAAAAATGAGGGAGGGGCCAGGGCTGTGGCGAAGTATGTAAAGCCACCACCTGCAGTGCCAGCATCCTATTTGGGCGCCGGTTCAAGTCCCGGCTGCTTCACTTCCAATCCAGCTCTCTGCTATGGCCTGGGAAAGCAGTGGAAGATGGCCCAAGTCCTTGGGCCCCTGTGCCCACGTGGGAGACCTGGAAGAAGCTCCTGGCTCCTGGCTGCTGGCTCCTGGCTTTGGATCAGTGCAGCTCTGGCCGTTGCAGCCAATTGGGGAGTGACCCAGCAGATGGAAGACCTATCTCTCTCTCTCTCTCTCTCTCTCTCTGCCTCTCCTCTCTCTGTGTAACTCTGACTTTCAAATAAATAAATAAATCTTTTTTAAAAAAAAATGAGGGAGACACTTGGCACTATTGTGCTGAAATGCCTCTGCCTCCTGGGCTGCGAAGCTCCCTTCCTTCCTGACAGATCCCTCAGTTACCAATCGGCATTGGTTCCCTGTACACGAATTTATTCTCTGCGATAAACCCCACACTGTGTGGGTGAGGCGCACACAAAGGCGATTCACGTTGAGTTCTTAACCTGGGAGTTCGCAGTCCAGTATTTCGGTGTTTAACACAGTGTTACCTTGAGCTTCCTCCACTATACTCAGTAAAGTGCTCTGTTTGTTCTGGAACTCAGTGAAACGAGCTGCAAGCTAACACCCAGCTGCCCTGAGTTGTAGCCCTAACTCGCTGCTCCTCCATGCTTCGCGTTCTCACTGGTCATGTGAAGCTGAGACGCTGCGGGAAGCAAATAAAATCATCGATGTAAAATCATTCTCTGCATGTCGGGGTGCTACAAGGTGAGGCAGTCTGGTTACTGCGACTTGGCTCTTCCTCTGAAGACTATCAGAGACCACCGCATAGCCTGCACTCTGCTGAAGGCTGCCTGGCCAGACCGCAGAGGTGATGGGTGGAGTCACGTTAACAGTGGCGCAGGTCATTTGACAGGATGCTGAGGCAGCTAAGGAAATGCTGTGGGCTCCGGTAAACAGCAAGGGGGACGTTCGCCCCAGTTAAAAATTAGTCCCCCTCGAGGTTCCTCCACATTGGGATTGTTCTCTTAATCCCAGCTTCCAAGCAAACAGGTCCTTCCTGTAAACACCAAAGCTCCCCGCATTGTTCCCTGTATCGCTGTTTGAACTCCCTCATCGTGAAACCCTGTTTTCGCAAAGCTGCTCGTCTTTATGATTGATCGGTCACATCGCCATAGATAATAAATACCTGGAGGAAGCAGACGTCTGAGCCTCTGCCTCCACCTTTGGCAGCGGAGAGCGTCCCCTGGCTTCCCCACATTACAATCTCAAACCCTAGTCTGCTTCCTTAACCTATGCCACGTGGTCCCTCGTTGGGGTTAACCGGACACCTGCTGTGCTAAACGCAGCAGTTTTTTTTTTTTTTTTTTTACTTTTAGAAATATTTTATTTAATGAGTACAAATTTCCTAAGTACAATTTTAGGAATATAGTGGTTTTTTCCCCCCATACCCGCCCTCCCACCCCCACTCTCATCCCACCTCCTCCTCCCTCTCCCATTCCCAGTCCTGTTCTCCATTAAGATTGATTTTCAGTTAACTTTATACACAGAAGACCCACTCTATACTAAGTGAAGATTCCAACAATTTGCACCCA
Organism: Lepus europaeus; assembly: GCF_033115175.1. Lineage (NCBI taxonomy): Eukaryota > Metazoa > Chordata > Mammalia > Lagomorpha > Leporidae > Lepus > Lepus europaeus. Next base: position 13,836,952 of record NC_084842.1, read on the forward strand.
CCCACACACAAAATATAAAGGACTGTTTGAGAACAAGTTTTACAGTTACTCTCACAGTACAGCTCATTAAGGACTCAGGTCCTGCGTGGGGAGTAAGTGCACAGTGACTCCTGTTGTTAATTAAACAATTAACACTCTTATGCATGACGTCAGTGACCACCCCAGGCTCTTGACATGAGCTGCCAAGGCTATGGAAGCCTTTTGAGACCACAGACTCCCCCAGTATGTAGAGAGGGGTAGCAGCAGATTTTAGAATCAGGAATCCCAGAGGGCCTGGCTCTTTCTGAGGTCCTTCTGAGACCAGCGGTGAGACGATGGGAACAGTGGGGGCTTGACCATAATTTCTAGCTTTGGCTCTGCCAGTTACCAGCTGTGTGACCTCATGCAAATGTCTATACATCTCTGAGCTTCCATTTCCTCAGCGTTAAGGAGGGCCTTATGTCCCGCTTAGTAGGCATTGTGCAGCCGAAGTGAAAGGGGGTACACAAAGTGCCTAGTTCAGGGATGGGCATTTGGCCCAGAGGTTAAGACACTGCTTGGGATGCCCACGTCCCATATCTCAGCGCCTGTGTTCAGGACCCAGCTCTAGATTATTGCTTCCTGCTATGTGCATTTTGGGAGGCAACAGGTGATGGCTGGAGAAGTTGGGTCCGTCCCTGCCACTTATCTGGGAATCCAGGATTGAGTTCTCCGCTCCTGGCTTCAGCCTCATCCAGCCCTGACTATTGCAGGCATTTGGAGAGTAAACCAGTGGGTGGGAGATCTCTGTCTTTCTGTCTGTCTGTCTATATCTGTATGTCTCTGATTTTCAAATAATTAAGTAAATAAAATTTTACAGTGCCTGGTTCAGTGTCTGGTACATAGCAATTGTTGACAAACTTGATGCTTGCCCCCTTCTCCAACACTTCCCATCCCTGTGCTCTGTGACGCAGCCCTGTGTCATCCAACCTTCCAAGCAGGTATCTACAGAATAGGGGCAACACATAAGGAAAGGTTTCTAGGCTTTGCTGAATACTTGTAGCTTGAGTTCTGAGCAGGCCAGACCCACAAGCACATTGAGGATTTTGCAGTGGGTGAGTGGTCCCAAGACCTTTCCAGTGATCCTGTTCGCACCGTTTATATCCCCTGAGTGCCCCCTGTGAGCGTCACAGGCACTCCTAGAGCCAGAAAGGGTTCAGGAAAGAACAGGTCGCTCGTAGTTCCCTGGCAAGCGCTCGGGAGCGATGAGAACACACTGTGCAGGATAGGCCTGTCAGAGCACAATTGTTTTCAGGGCCAAGCGCTAAGGAACAAAAGGGCATCTCAAGCCACAGCCAGGGGACATTGGCTGCCTCCTGCGCAGCGGAAATACCTTGCCAACACAGCACTGACACAAGCAGGAAGCCAGGTCGACCCACCAGACCGCACTCAGGCTCTTGGTGTGCCAAGAACATGGGGCATTGAATGAAATCCAGGTTGTGCACCTGCGCAACAGGTGACAACACTATGGCAGTGAGCACTGTTCCCCGGGGCCCTAGCATCCTCCTCCCTGTCATTTGCATCTCAAAGGTCTGGAGAGGAGTGAGTTGGGCCAGCTGTGAGCTATGGGGATTGCTGTGCAATTACCTTGGGAGAGAGAAGGATGCAATTAGCATAAGGGAGGGAACTGGAAGTGGATGGGTGTTGGGCAGCCATCCAGCCCACCACCACCGAGTAGGCCCTGCCTAGTCTCTTGGAGGCCTGCCAGCTCTCAAAGCCACCAGCAAAGGCTACGTGATGACAGACACTTTTGCCCGAGGACTCAACCAGGCTTCGCAGCTGACTGCTTGGCAGGCAGAGGCCTCGGGGAGACAGCGAGACAATCTACAAGTACAGTGACTTAACCGGAAACCATGCCATGGAACTTGATCATCCTACAAAAAAAATAGACTCAAAATACATTCAAGGCATCCTTCAAAATTTCCATGAAGACCTATTGTCTCTTATGTTAACAGTAATGATTTTAATCACTCGAGGAAGTACTGATTCCTGAAAGAAAGCCAAGTGCAAGTATAGCTAAAATGAATCACCTTAGTTTTAGCTTAGTTTAGTTACATAACCAAGTTAAAACTCTCTCTTAGATACATCAATGCCATTAAGTCATTGGGTGTTTCTCAGCACAATTCTTTTTTTTTAAAAAAAAGATTTATTTATTTATTTGAAAGTCAGAGTTACACAGAAAGAGGAGAGGAAGAGAGAGAGAGAGAGAGAGTCTTCCATCCACTGGCTCACTCTCTGATGGGCCACAATGGCCGGAGCTGCACCGATCTGAAGGCAGGAGCCAGGAGCTTCTTCCAGGTCCCCCAGGCGGGTGCAAGGGCCCAAGGACTTGGGCCATCTTCTACTGCTTTCCCAGGCCATAGCAGAGAGCTGGTTCAGAAATGGAACAGCCAGGACTTGAACAGGTGCCCATATGGGATGCCGGCACTGCAGGTGGCTGCTATGCCACAGCACCGGCCCCCTCGCAGCACAATTCTTAATCAACTCCTTTCTGCAGAAATCGCCCATGATCATTACACAGTACAGGAAAGAGGGGAGGGGAAATGACCTTGACCGTGGAAAATGGGCATGGGGCATGGAATTACAGTACAGGATCTGTGGGTGTGAACAAGTCCTAATAAACATTAAATCGTTCACTGAATATTCTCTGAATATCAAGTAAAAGTAGCTCAAAGGCAAGCAGGCAAAGGAGTCCCTGTCATCCAGTGGATAATAGGCAATCCGTATTGAACAGGACACACCCACTTACCTATGCTGCTCTCTCTACCCTCCCAGCAGTAAGTCTGTGTTCTGCAGCAGGGGTGGTTTGTGTCATTCAGAAGCATAATCGTTTGGTAAATGAGGTCAGAAACTGAAGCTGTCTCTCCAGCCTTCTTGTCTATGCAAAATCCTCCAAGTATTTCCCTGAGCCCTCGTGTGTGTGAGCGTTCCTGGGCTTGTTCTCCTTCAGGGGTCCACTGACCATCCAGCCGGTCTGCACTGGGGCCTTCCTACCCTCAACTCTGCCATCCTAGTGCTGCAGGTGAGTCTGAATGCCTTCACACGTCACTGTGCCAGGGCCTGTGGAAATCAGGGAATCAGAAGTGTACCACCTTTCTGGGGGCAGGTGGGAGATGGGTGAGGCCTTCCTCTATTGTGGCCATCTCTTTCCTCTGTACCCTAGAAGTCTTAGCCCCTCACACGTCCTATCAGGGATCCTCGTCTGGGCTCGGATTCCATGCAAAGCAGCTCAGCTAGGGATACCTGGCTGAGCTCATGTCCATTCTCAGATTGTGCTCAGCCAGGATATTTCTGTTCTGAGAAACTCAAGACACACTCATACACACACACACACACACGTGTGTACCTGCAAGATAGCTTTAAAATAATCCATTGATTAATTGGAGAAGTGGACAGATAAGACAGACACACAGAGCTCCTACTCACTGGCTCCCTCCACAGATGCCCACAATGGCCAGGTATGGGCCAGAGTCAAAACCAGGAGCCAGGAACTCAACCAGCTGTCTCCCGGGGTCTGCACTGGTAGGAAGCTCGAGTCAGGAGCCGGAGCCAGGACTCAAACTCGGGCAGCACAATCTGGGATGCAGTGGTCTCAATCGCCAGGCCAAACACCCAGGGTTGGGCTTAAATGGGATTTTGAAGCAAAGGAGCCAAACAGTTGGGAAATAAAGTGGGAATGAGAAGACATTACAAGAACCCAAAGATTCATTGCATCCGGCTGATTGCTGAGGAAAAACAAGAGGGGGTGACCGAGGGACCCAACAAATCCCAGGAGCCCATCCACGGGCAGATTATTTCCATGGGTGTCGTGTTATAAAAGCCTCAAGACAACCTGATTAGAGGAGAAGCCCAAAGCTGTGACAAATCTCAGCCAAATCCCCAATCGCCACCTTTGTTAAGACCATGGATTGTACTTTGGGCAGTGCTACTCCAAGATTCTCTCAATCGTAGAGTCTGGATTTGGGGTAGACAGGAAGGGAATGTGGACTAGAGGAACAGAGACACTTGGCTTCCTGGCTTCTTGCAAAGTGGCCCTTTGGTCCCTACCCCAGTGTTCCTTTGGGGATCACTGTGTCCCAAGATCATTGTCATCACTGTGCAGGCCAAGCAAGGGACCAGGTGCTGGAATCCTAAACAGGGCGCTTTGGACCGAAAAGATACAATATCCTCTTTTGCTGTGAGCAGACGATCCTAAGAAGAAAATAAAGCCATTAATAACTCTATTCCTAAATATGATCATTTACATACTTCCCCAGGAGTTGATTCACAAAAGACGGGACCCATTCCTTGGTTTTCTTTGGATTGGCGAATCTGCCTTGAAAGTAGGAGATTGCTCAAAGATACAATTTACCCTCCTAAACTACTGATAGGAATAGAAGACGGCAATGCAGGGGACAGGCGAGCAAGTGCTTGGGCTCCTTAGTCATTGATGCGGACAATAAGCCACTTCTATGGACCAGCTCCCAGGAGCTGGGCTAGGGATGCCTGCAAGGTGCAAAGATACATTATTCAGGATTGCTGCCTTCAAGTCTCTCTCTCTCTCTCTCTTTCCCTCCCCCCCACCCTCTCTCCTTCCCTCTCTCTCTCTTCCCTCTCTCCCCCCACCTCCCCTAAAACAGCTTTGTTCCATCCTCAATAAACAAAGTAAATGATATAGTAAAATTATTCATATCTTCCTCCACTGGAAACACTTTGACACCTTTATACCCCCAACACTTTTCAAACTCAATCCCGGATCCACTACACTACAACAGTCAAGTTTAAAAAGAATGCTATACCAATGGGTTAAAAAAAATACCAGTGATGAAACAAGGAAATACTTAGTTGACCTTTGCAAATCCCAAACACAGTTTTCTCTGTATACAAATGCACCCGGAAGCACGGACTAGAACAAAGGTGATCCTGTAACACCATCCCCTCTGTGCAAATAAGAATGCGTGAGTGGGGTGGTGTGTTCCTGGGCTAAAATTCTCACCCAGGGGAGCTGGGTCATGCCTCAACCTCTGACCATAGTTTATGTTGGACGTCACCAACATCTCAGAGCCTGGGGACCAGAATGGGCTGCTAACAGAGAGCAAAACCAAGGCTTTTTTTTTTTTAATGGCAGAAAGTAAAGGGCACCAGTGTAGAGTTCAAATAGCACTGATCAGAGGGTTCAAATTTGAGTGACAGCTCTGCAACTTACTGGTTATGAGTTCCCAGGCAACCACATAAACTCTTGGAACCTCCATTTTCCTATCTGTAAACAAGGGGGTGTGGAAGTAACAGTGCCAGCTCTGATGACCTCAAAGTAGTATTATGAAATTAGAAAGATATATTTGAAACTGTGATGTGAGCTGCCTTATGCATCACAGATAATAAGAGATTCCCACCAATTTTGGTATAGTATTCTCCAGAATGGGATATTTAGAAGTCAGTAGTCTAGTTGTGATTCTAACTGTCTCGTGCCATTTTTCCCCTACAGAAATAAAAAGAAACTCCTGGGGCCACCATTGTGGTGCAGTGGGTTAAGCCACAGCCTGCAGCACCAACATCAGATATTGGAACATTGGTTTGAGTCACAGCTACTCCAGCTCCCTGCTAAAAGCACCTTGGAAAGCAGCAGACGATGGTCTAAGTACCTGGGTCCCTGCCCAGGTGGGGTCTCCCAGGTGGGAGACCCGGATGCAGCTCCAGGCTCCAGACTTCAGCCTGGCCCAGCCACAGCCATTATGGCCACTGGGGAATGAACCAGCAGTTGGAAGGCCTCTTTCTGTCTCTCCCACTTCTCCAACAGTCTACCTTTCAAATAAATAAGATTTTTAAGTAGCTTCCTGCTAAATAGAAGGCCAGTCCAACAAGGAGATGGACAATGATGTGTGAGTCTAAACCTCTCACTTCATCTAGTGTCTGTTGAAGACTATCATAAATGCTATGAGCAACAGGCGGCTGCTGAAACAGAAACCCAGATTTCATTTTTATTCTTGCCAAAAAAAATCTGTCTCCCTTCTTGTCCTAGAGGTAGGGGAACCTGCCTGAAGAAGGCCCTGTGAGGCCAGGAAAGGGTGCCCAAAGCTTCATTCCATCCCACAGGTGTCTTTAGAGAAGGGGCAGCAAAAGCCCCTGCTGCCTCTCATGCCTTACCCAGAGGCCATACAGAACCCCTCCCTGGAGCAAAGTCGGGCGCCACTCCGAGAATAGATCTGTTGGGTTTCGCAGAGTTTTCAGCAATGATACCCTTCCTACTTGATGGTTAATAATCTACTCTTAGCTCCCAAAAGGGAGACAGAAACTCAAGCTGAAAATCCTCACCCAAACATCATTCCAGCGGTTCCCTACTGTGCTAAGACAGTGCCCTGATGTCTTAGCCACGTGTGCATGGACCTCACAAGTGACTCCTACTCTACCTTTTCAGCCCTGTGTCAAATCGCGTCTATCTAAATATGAATATCTGTCTCTCAATCGCTCACTCTTGCTCTCTCTCCTTCTCTCCACCCACCTTCCTCCCTGCCTACTCAATCATCTCCATGTCTATATAAATCATCACATGAGAAGGAATTATCCAGATCCCAGAGAGACACAAGAGCGCACATTGTGCCTGAAGCCGTATACTGATTTATGCATTCATTGGCATAAACACACACTTATTCAAACACAAAGCAACACTGCTCAGATAGTATGCATACACTCTCAGGGTATGGTGGCTTTTTCTTCTTTTTAGAGGCATTGTCTTTTGGCTAGAAAAATCACACTTTTGAGCCTTTGGAGATCATTTTGATTTGCAAAGATCTTCACTCACCCTGTAATCCCCAAACACTCATCTGTTGTTCACAATTGTGTGTTCTCTCTCAATAGTTTGAATGTTCTCTGTTTGTCTTTAGTTTAGTTCCTGGTGAGTTCAGACCCACATTCAAATGATCAGGTCCCTACAGAATATCCCCTGGAGGTGCCCCATTTGCATGGCAATCCTGTCCATCACACAGAGTCCTCTCTCAGCCATGTTTGTTCATGCGTATTCTCCTACTTTCATTTTTAATTTTTTTTTTTGACAGGCAGAGTGGATAGTGAGAGAGAGACACAGAGAGAAAGGTCTTCCTTTTGGCCGTTGGTTCACCCTCCAATGGCTGCTGCAGCCGGCGTACCACGCTGATCCGAAGCCAGGAGCCAGGTGCTTCTCCTGGTCTCCCATGCGGGTGCAGGGCCCAAGCTCTTGGGCCATCCTCCACTGCCTTACCGGGCCATAGCAGAGAGCTGGCCTGGAAGAGGGGTAACCGGGATAGAATCTGGCACCCCAACCGGGACTAGAACCCTGTGTGCCGGCGCTGCAAGGCAGAGGATTAGCCTGTTAAGCCACGGCGCCGGCCTCTCCTACTTTCAACCTCAGAAGCACACCCAGGGTCTGCTGAGCAAAACTGGCTGAGAACAATTCCTTCTGCCGGCCACCACCACTGTTACAGTCATAGGAAGCTGAGAGCTGAGCACCACCACCTGCTCTAGCTAGACAGTTCCTTGTCGTTACTCCTGCAAGCCTTGGGCCCCTCGACCCTGTCTGGTGCTTGTGTGGTGTCCACCTGTACTGCTGTGCCTTGTCATCACACCCGCCCTCAGAGGCTGACACGTAGCCTCGCAGTTGAGATGCCCACATCAAAGTGCCTGTGAACCTGGCTCCAGCTCCACTGACACAGGAGGCAGCAACGGCTCAAGTGGTGGTGTTCTGCCTCTCATTGTGTTCCCAGCGCCTGGATCACGCTGGCCCAGCACTGGCTCTTGTGGGCATTTGGAGGGAGAATTAGCAGATGGGAGCTCTCGCTCACTCTCTCTCTCTCTGTCCCTTCTAAATAATAAATAAAACATGATTTCAAAACAGAATCTTACCACTACCCCACTTCAAAATCCTGTGGAAATCTCTCTTACCCTGTGAAACTTTCCCCTTCTCACAGCCAGATTTGACACAGTATCACAGCTCTTTCAGTCCATGTCTCGGTTAGGCACTTAGTAGACTTAGAAAGTGAGAGAGAGGGAGAGAGAGAGAGAAAGGTCTTCCTTCTGTTGGTTCACCCCCCAAATGGCTGCCACACTACGCCAATCTGAAGCCAGGTGCTTCCTCCTGGTCCCCCAAGCGAGTGCAGGGGCCCAAGCACCTGGGCCATCTTCCACTGCCTTCCCGGGCCACAGCAGAGAGCTGGACTGGAAGAGGAGCAACCGAGACTAGAACCCGGCGCACATATAGGATGCTGGCACCACAGGCGGAGGATTAACCAAGTGAGCCACGGAGCCGGCCCAGTAGACTACTGCCCATTTGTAGTTCTTTCTCCAGTAAGAGCATAGCACCTGGAAGCCAAGTTCTGTCTGTCTCTGCGTGGCTCTTTGGTCTTGGAGAACCCCTTGCTGCTCCTCTCTGGGTGAAATAGCACAGGAATCCTCCAAGGCTAGAAGCTGATATACAGAAGCGGATATAGAAGCTGCCTTGTGAACACGCGCTGTCCCATTCCTGCTTTTATGAGGGCTGTGGGTTCTGGAGTCTTGGAAGAACCTGAACCATAGGAACATTTTTAAAATATTTATTTGAGAGAGAGAGAGAAAGAGAGAGAGAGAGAAAAATAGGCAGAAAGAGAACTGCCATCTGCTCATTTATACCCCCAAGTGCTTGCAAACAACAGCTAGGGCTAAGTTATGTCAAAGCCAGAAGCCGGGGACTCAATCCAGGTCTCCCACATAGGTAGCAGGAACCCAGCTCATGGAGCTATCACTGTTGCCTCCCTCCCAGGGTCCACATTAGTAAGAAGCTGGAGTCAGAAGCCAGAGCCAGGTCTCAAACCAAAGACACCTTGATATGGGATGTGGTCTTAACCACTAGCAGAAACGCTTGACCTTGAAGCTAGAAATCTTGACTCTGTAAGGCTTTTTGGAGATCATAAAACCATCTCCCTTTGGCCAAATGAGGAGACGAAAGCTAAGACAGGTGTGACAGGCTCCCATTCAGACAACTAGCTACACAGCAGAACTGAAGCTAGAATAAAATGAAAAGCTGCAACCCTCTAGAACGAGCAGTAAAATGTTATTTCTTTAAAGACGGACCATTCCAGGAACACCAGTCTTAACACCATCACTACGCTCAAAGTGCCCTCCTTAGTGCAAGCTCACCAGATTTAAAGGAATGAAGAGGAGAAAAATTGCTCAACCCAATCCCACCCTGCTTCAACAAGCGAGATTGAGATACAGAAGCCAGCTCAGGCCCACAAACCTGGGGACGCGGTGCCGTCCAGGAGAAAGCGAACCAGGTTGTCTTTTGGGATCCACCCAAACCTGCTGTGCCACCTTGGACTAGTCCAAATTCAGTCCCATCCCTCTGAACTTGGACTTTCTCGCCTGTAAAATAGCTCAGCTGGCCCATACTGACGCCCGCCGTAGTGTATGGATGACGGGACAGCAAACCTTTTATTCTCTGAAAAGATTAAAGGTCTAATGAGGCTCCATCTCACGCCTGCACATCGCTGATGTTTAAAGCCCCTGCGTTCTGGGACTGAATGAGCGAGGAAGGCACTCACGCCGTGTTCTCCTGGCCATTCCACACTTTGTCCTAGCTTGATCCACTTTGCCCTTTCTCTGGCTCTGATTTGCAGGCTTGCTGGGGTGAGGCATGGGGGTGAGGAAATGCTCAGATGTAAGAGATGTGTTAATTCTATTTTTCAGTTCCCCCCACATTATCACCCTTAAGCCCTCCTATCAGCACCCTGGTCCTGTTTTGCGTGTTTTGAATCTGCTTTTGTAAAATCAATTTTTGTGTTTTGTGTGTGAGTGTGTGTGTATCTTTGAACTTCTGTAAGTAGTGCTAGATGGTGTGTTTCTATTTGCCAGGTGCAGCTGAGCAAGAAGGGGCTCCCAGCCCCTTCGTCTCCACCACATCGATGTCTCCAAGCAGAGAGCTGTGAAGACCGCCCACTCCACAGAGCCCAAGGGCAGGGATTACTCACAGCGGCAACACAAGGATGGAAGCCGTACATAGGACATGGTGATTAAGACCACTAGCTCTAGTCAAACGTACTTTGGTCTGAATCCTGTTTTTCCGCATTTCTATGACTTGGGGCAAATTACTCAACCTCTCAAAAATCTCCATTTCTTCATGTGAAAACAAGGACAAGAGTAACTCATGAGGTTGCTGTGTAGATTAAATCAGGTAAGCCTAGAACCATGCAGGCTGGCACAGAGTCAAATCTAAATAAATGACAGCAGAATTTAGTAATAAATACTTATTAGCGTGCTCACAGACGCCACGCCCCACAGGTCTGGGGTGGGGGAGCGAAGAGCTTAGGATGAAAGACAAATAGAAAGTAAGGAACTTTAGAGGTGTGGCTGGGATCAGAAAACTGCACAACTGAAACCTTCTAATAATTAACCCTTCAAGTCCCTGGGAGGAAATATTCCAACAATTACACTTACTTGTTATTTTCTACTCTGGCACAAAGAAACAAAAGGAAAAGGACAGCCTTGCCTAGATGGAACATTTCTAACTCTTTACCTAAGCCAGGGGCCTGGAACTTTATCCAGGGACCCAACTGCTTGAGCCATCACCTTCTGCCTCCCAGAGTATGCATTAGCAAGAAGCTGGATCAGAAGCTGTGTCTCTGGTCTCTTAACTGGCACTCCAATATACAATGTGGGTGGCCCAAGTGGCAGCTTAACCCATTGCAGCACAGCATCTGCCCCTGGAACTTTTTTTTTAAAGGTTAAAATAAGTACTTTGGGGGCCAGTGCTGTGGCACAGCAGGTTAACGTCCTGACCTGAAGTGCCGGCATCCCTTACGGGCACCGGTTACAGACCCGGCTGCTCCACTTCCGATCCAGCTCTCTGCTATGACCTGGGAAAGCAGTAGAAGATGGCCCAAGTGCTTGGGCCCCTGCACCCGCGTGGGAGACCCGGAAGAAGCTCCTGGCTCCTGGCTTCCGATCGGCGCAGCTCCAATTGTTGTGGTCAACTGGGGAGTGAACCATCGGATGGAAGATCTCTCTCTCTACCTCTACCTCTACCTCTACCTCTACCTCTCCTCTGTGTAACTCTGACTTTCAAATAAATAAATCTTTTTAAAAATGTACTTTGAGCCATATGTTTTATTTCACCCCAGCTCTCCTCGCTCCCGGATGAGTGTCTCACATGTCAATTGCCATCTGCCTGCCATCAGCTTGGCCAAGGGTGTGGTCCTATGACACTCTGTATCCTGAGCTTTACTATTCAAGGAAGCATAGAGGTACCAAAACTTGGTCAGAGCATCCCCCATCTTTGAACAGGAGGAAGCTGAACTTCAGTAGTTTCGTCACATGATTTGTTTAATGTGCTCCAATAGACACGCAATTACCCTGTAAACAACTCCTGCAACTGATCCTTACCAAGCAATGGTGTTGCCTCCTAGTTCATGAGCACCTGCATGGAGAGAGGACCGGAGGGCACGCTTGGCCCATGCTCAGGGCCAAGAAGTTCTCCACAGTGATCTCTGGAACCAGAATACACCAGGGAAGAATGTGGCCTCCATCTAGCAAGTCCCATGGTCTCGACCCCAAGAGCCTGACCCACTTCCCCACCAAGTTCATCGTCAAAGGGCAGGCCCTGGGGAAACAATGACCTCAGCCAGTGCCCTTCAGCAGTGTGACCTCTGCACCGTGCAGCTAAGGCAGCCAGAGGCAGGTGAGTCAGAAAAGTGACGCCCAAAGCCACAGTGATCAGAGCCTGATTAAAGAAAACCCCAACCTCTAACTTAGCTCAGGGAAGTGAATCGCCTACTTCCTCAAAGACAAGTCTTTCAAGGAGCCCAGTGATTCATGAGAGAGCAGAAAATATGCCATGCTGCTATTTATACTTGCAAACCGGCTCCACTGCCCTCGTTCCGTGCTCTTAGCACATGAGAAAGGGGTCCATCGACTTTCAACAGGATGATAAGTTGATTTTTTCTCTCTGTTTCTTAATACTTGTGTTGTTGCTTTTTCCTTTAAAGCAAGATCAGCATCCACAGATTCTTTAAGTCCTTAAGGTAGAATTAGAAAATCAACACCACACATCACTGATATAAGCAGCTGTTAATGATGGACATTAGCTGGTGAATGAACTGTAGTCATAATGAGTGTCAAAATATATGAAAGCAACTTGAATCTTTACTATTCACGCTTAGGCAACCAGAAAGAACAGACGTACACAATCCTGTAATCCAGAAGAATCTTCAAACAGGTATGTGTTGGAGTTTTGTAAGCCTCGACACTCTGCCTGTTCAAGATGTATATAAGGAGTCCCTGAAATTTCTCATAAATTCTTCTGATTAGTTTCAGGCTTGCCTCTCAAAGAAACTGCATTTGTGAAGACATAATTAACCTATTTTCACATTTTAATCATCTAAAAGATACACAACTAATCACAGCTTCGGATCGGCGTGATAATCGATGTTATCAAACTGAATTAATTTAACTCTAATCAAAAGCAAAAATAGCATGACAATCAAGCGTTCAAGCTGATTCATCTAGTTTTATTTTGGGAAATAGGCACCTTGTTGGACTTTTTGAAAAAAGAATTCAAAAATTCCTTTTGCCTCCTTTAAAGGCCGGAGCTCAGTCTCCTAGGGTGTGGACCACTGGTTTGGAGTCTCATGAACAGCCCAAGAAGTCACATAGCCTTGAACTGGACAGGGGCACCTGTCTCCTCCACCTCTGTACTCCCAAACAGGTGTATGTAACCAAGACAATCACAATGCTAATCTTGCCAGTATTCCAATTTTCCCTCTGAAAAAGTGGAAATAGCTAAGAAAAATTGTTTAAAAAAGAAAAGTAAGCAACTGAGGAATCTGCACTTCAGAGCTTATGAGGAATTCTACAGAGGAAACCAACGTGAACGGTCTGAGAGCAGAGAAGACCTTGTGATGTTGACAGTTCACTTCCTCCAAGTCCCCGATACACTCAATTTGGAGTTTCAAGACTTTCAAACATTCAGAGGGCAAGATCAGAGGGACACATGATTTTGTATTCTGGACCTGTGGACAAAAACACAGTTTTGAGATCCGTATTTCATTTCAACTGGAAGTGAAAACTTGTTCAATGGCGTCCACATCTTCTTCTTCTGTGGTTTGCATTGTAGTTGTTTGGGTGACTTTGCTTAGGAAACACAGCTAAAGTGCTCTAGGGATGCTTTAAAACCTGAACTCAGATAGGGGCTGGTACTCTCACACAGCCAATGGGTTAAGCCACAACCAGCAACCCTGGCATCCCACATCAGAGCACGGATTCAAATCCCAGCTGTTCCAGTTCCTATCCAGCTCCCAGGATAATGCACCTGGGAAAGCAGTAGAAAATGGCCCAAGTATTTGGGTCCCACCCATATAGGAGTCCCAGGCTCCTGGCTTTGGCCTGGCCCAACCACTGCCATTATGGCCATTTGGGGAGTGAATATCTCTTCTTCTTTCTCTCTCTCTCTCTGTCACTATACATTTCAAATAAATAAAATAAATCTCCTAAAAAATGTGTACTCCCATAGACAACAGTCTATGACCTTAGACTTTTCTAAAAGTTTCTCTTGAGTTGAATCTAAGCTACACATGCTAAATTCTTATACAAGTAGTCAAATATCCAAACCAGGTACAGAAAACAGGACATTTTGACACAGGAAGAAAAACTTCATATTCTCAGAGAATTGCAACATGATCATCATTAACTACTCAACTTCATAAAGTATCAGGTACTGCGGTGGGGTTCATGCATTTTAACTTGAGATCAAGCCCTAGAAAAAACTGTACTTGGATTTCCATTTTTTTGCACTAAAATAAACTTACATTTTAAATTAATTATTTATTTACCAAATTATTTATTTGAAAGACAGAGAGGCAGAGAGAGGGGCAGACAGAGATCTTCCATCCACTGCTTCACTCCACAGCTACCTGCACCAGCCAGGGCTGGACCACATTGAAGCCAGGAACCCAGATGTCAGTTGGAGTCTCCCCCGTGGGTGACAGGGACCTAAGCACTTGTGCCGTCCTCTGCTGCCTCCTGGGATGCACATTAGCAGAAAGCTGGATCAGAAGCAGAGTGACTGGGCCAGCGCCGTGGCTCACTAGGCTAATCCTCCGCCTGCGGCGTCAGCACCCTGGGTTCTAGTCCCGGTTGGGGCGCTGGGTTCTGACCCAGTTGCTCCTCTTCCAGTCCAGCTCTCTGCTGTGGCCCGGGAGGGCAGTGGAGGATGGCCCAAGTGCTTGGGCCCTGCACCCGCATGGAAGACCAGGGGAAGCACCTGGCTCCTGCCTTCGGATTGGTGCAGCGCCTGCCGTAGCGGCCCTTTGAGGAGTGAACCAACGGAAGGAAGACCTTCCTCTGTCTCTCTCTCTCTCTCACTGTCTAACTCCGCCTGTAAAAAAAAAAAAAAAGGAAGCCGACGGGCTGGAACTGAAAACGGTCATTTTGCGGTGGGTTGCAGGCATCCCCAGCAGTGACTTACCTGCGGTGCCACACTTCCCATAAACTCATATTTTCCACCATCTTGCTCTCTCACGCCTCTCAGAGAACGCTCTCACATCAAGCCCAGGCTGCCCTGCTGGCGATGTTCTCGGAACCTCTGTAGCCTGGCCTTGCTGTGGCAACCTTGAGGCCCCACACGCCAGTACACTCCCTTTCCCAGGGAGGCTGGCCCTTCCTGCACCTGCCAACAGCCCGATCTCCTCCTCCACCATGCCTGCTCCTCACCTGTGCCTGTGTGCGTGCCATCCCTACTGTCCTCTCCCAACCTGTCTTTTCTTGAGCACCTACATAGCCCTTGCTTTCTCTCAGATATTCTTTCTACTGACCTATCCCAAAAGACCAGTCTTTTTCCAGCAGTTCTATCGCACTCATGGCCAGCACCACACCCATTAGCACTTACGCATAATTGTCCCAAGTGCCAACATAGCATCTCGTTGTACTTCTGCTACCATCTCCTGAGCTCAGAGTGTATAAACTCACAGACTCATGCCTCCCACTTTGGCAGTGTCCTCTCCCCTAGATTCCCTAGAACAAATGCACCAAGCCCTCAGCTGATTGCCTAAAGTAGCATGAATTCAAGATGGAGCCCATTTCTAAAAAATTTATTTTACAGACCAATTGTACTTTCTCTGTGCTCTCAAGTCTATAACAGTGTAAAAGTGCAAATTAACTGGCCCAAACTAAAGAGACGGGGGCTGGTGTTGTGGCACCGTGCGTTAGGTTGCCACCTGCGACACCGGCATCCCTTATTGGAGTGCCAGCTGGAGTCCCAGATGCTCTGCTTCTGACTCAGCACCTTGCCGAAGCACCCGGGAAAGCACAGGAAGATGGTTCAACTGCGTGGGCCCCTGCCACCCCCATGAGAGACCTGGATGGAGTTCCAGGCTCCTGGCTTCAATCTGGCATGGCCTTGGCCATTATGGCTGTTCGGGAAGTGAATCAGGGGACAGAAGCTCTCCTTCTCTCTGTGTCTCTCCTTCTCTCTCTGTCACTCCATCTTTTAAGTAAAATGAAATAAATCTTTAGACTAAATCAACAAGATCACCTCCACAAAGCTTCCCAGTTTGTACATGGGGTCCTGACATGATTGGCTCTATGAGACTGTTATTACACAGGCAATACAGTTAGTGCTACTTAATCAAATGCAGGAGAGAGGAACACAAGACATCAGGGCCAAGGTCATCTCTCCATGGCAAAGCGGGTGTTCTTGCTGTGTGCTCTAGTGGCTTCTTGGAAGGAATTTACAGGATTTACATGTGAAGAGCATTTCTAAATTTCAGCCCTAAAGTCTTATTCCAAAGCCCCACTGCGCAGTAACCACAGGGGGCAACAATGAAGAAACTGTTTCCTATGGCGCAGCGTATTTCCAGACTGCTTGCGCTTGTCACCCTGAAGCCCGTTTCCCATCTTCGTCAGGCGCTGCCGCCAGCTAGTGTCACCAGTCCCATTTGTGACGAACAACCCAGCACTTTCTGCAGCCTAGCCCTTGGGGAGCAAAGCAAGCATCAGGAGGCTAATGTTGATGGTGCAGCTTAAGACAATAACGCAGGCCACAGTGACTGAGCCTGTGCTGTCTGCCATTTCTTAGCCGCCACCCCCACCTCCTGATTTAGGGACGTTAAAGCATGGCTGGTTGATTATGAATTCGGGGGAGTCCCCAGTTACATTCTCAGAAGCACTAGCTTAAAGGAACACTTTAAAAAAAAAAAAAAAAGATTTATTAGAAAGGTAGAGAGAGGGAGAGAGGTCTTCTATCCGCCGGCTCACTCACTCCCCAGGTGGCCACAAGGGCAGGATAGCATGCCATCCAAAGCCAGGAGGTTCTTCCGGGTCTCCCACGCGGGTGCCCAAAGACTTAGGCCTTCTTCTACGGCTTTTCCAGGCCACAGCAGAGAGCGGGATTGGAAGTGGAGCAGCCAGGACTCGAACCAGCATCCATATGGGATGTCGACACTGCAGACAGCAGCTTTATCCGCTGTGCCACAGCGCCGCCCCTAAAGGAGCACTCTTAACTTTGGCCCACACAAGGCCATGAAAACACCTAACCACTGCCAGTTTTGTGCCAGGGTCCCTGCGGGCCACTCCCACCCATGGGCCCGGTCCGTAGAGGACATTTAAGCTTTAGTATTATTCCGTGCAAGGAGGAAGGCAGTAGAACACCTCAAGTTTGCCGTCGGAGCTGGGGGCTGGGGAAAGCATCCTAGATCGGGCAGGGGGAGGTGGTTGTGCAGAAACGCCGGGCAAAGGGCATCTTGAGTGGGGAGGCGTGGAGTTGGGCCAGGTGGGAACGCGGCTTTTTAAGTCCGCATTACCACGGCTGAGGGCCCGCTAGGTTCCGAAAGGCCACTGCTGCCCTCCAGTTCCGGGGTAGCTCCGGCTTCTTTGCTCCTGCCAGTTAGACTTTCCGTCTTTTGTGCTTGCCTAGGGGTCCATGACCTGTGGCTGGCCGCACTGGATTCCCTTTGCGCATGCATAGCCATATCGCAAGCCCCAGGAACTTAAAAAAAAAAAAAAAAAAAAAAAAAAAAAAGACCTATTGTTCAGCATAAAATGGGGAAACTTTTAGGAAACAGATGAAAATGCGTATCAAGGGGAAATCCGGTCAAAATGCAATCCCACCTCACTTTGAGACTCACTGGAAAAAAGCCTGAGGAATGCCACACGGCACAATCTTCCATTACCTCCTGCTTTGCACGTGATTTATGCTCACAAAACAAATTTTTAGAGGTGAGTGTGGTCGCAGTGGCTACGGGCATTTGTGCCACAGAACCTCAAAAAAAAAAACAACTCAGGAATAGGTGGCACCAAGTTGCTTTGGGTGTGGAGTGAAATGACTGAAAATAGAGTTGTCTAAAGGGTTTTCAAAAAGCTGTTAAAAGGGCCCACTTCCTACACAGCGATCAAGTTCTCCCGACCCTGCCTTCCACAAATCACTACAAGAGACTGAACACATTTTAAAAAACCAAAGGAGGCCCGCTCTGGAGGGGCGCTGACGCAGGGAGGCAGGGAATGACAGGAGGTGGCAGAATGAGCGACACCCGCCCAGCCCCCAGCCCTGGGCTCGGATGAGGGCCAAGTGGCACTGCTTAAACTCCACTGGAAAATCCGGAGTCTTTCTGACCCGGAGACCTGGAAGCAAAGAGTTCGGGCCAACCACAGCCACTGGAAAATGAGATACTAGAGGGAAGGAGGGGGCCGGGGAAGGACGGCCACAAATCCCGGTGTAAGCCGTCCGGCTGGCTGGGGAACTCCCAAGAAGCACGTGCGCAGGTCAGAGTGCAAACGTCCCAACTAGATCTGCAAGAACCAAAAGGAGACTCAAGCCGCCACCCAAAACGAGAGTTTTCTATTTGACGTCAATTGCCTGCTACCACAAATAAATGAAAAACAGCACACTTTTCCAGATTATCCGCAGCCTAATCCTCACATGTTTAGAACATAATCCAACATTATTCAACATGTGAAGAAGCAGAAAGCTGTGTCCTAGTCTCAAGAGGAAAGATAACTAAGAGAAACTGACCTTAGGACGATCTAAATGTTTGATGTCACAAAGATTTAAAAGTAGCCATGTCCAATGATGGAAAAAGACAATAAATTCGTAATGAATGAAAGATGGAGAATCTTAGCAAAGATATAGGAACTCAGAAGAAAAATAGAAATTTAAGAGCTGAGACGTATGTATTAACATCTGAAATAAAATATTCACTAGGCAGATATAAAAGTAGGTTGGCGATAACAAAGAGGCAGGAAGCAAAAGCAAATAATATAAAGTATGCAATCTAAAGCACAGAAAAGACAGAGCTAGAACTCCCTTCTCTTATGCAACCCGATGGCCTCCCTTCCTCCCGCAGCAGGAGAAAGGCTAAATATTCCCTAAAGAGCATAAAACAAAAGATCTCTGGCCTGGCCATGGAGCATGAGGACAGTGGCACAATGTGAGCATAGACATAGGAAGATAAAGTAGAAGCTGACGTATTGAACATGGAGGCAGCCCCGCCATGCTCAGTAGCCAGGTTTACCCCCACTAAGCAAAAGGGTGGAACATCTTACCAACCCCGGAGACAATACCAAATATGATTTAATCATAGATTTGGTAAAGATGCTGGTAGAATCAAAGAAATACTCTAGGGAATGCACAAAAGCTAATTCAGAGTTATGAAAGAAATGAATAGATTGTATCTAAAAGTGAATGAATCAAGAAATAACAGTACATGCCTGGATTTAAAACCTAGGAGGCAAATGCCAGAATCCTCAGGGACGAGAACAATGACCGTCTCTGACAGCAAAGTCATGGTTTGGTTCTGGAGTTGGTAACTCTGGTTTTTCATGATTGGCCTTTAGGTAGGAGGGGAACTTCCAGAAAATTGTGGAAAATGGAATTGATAGCTTATGTTGGAGCAAGAAAACAAGTTGCAAAGGTAATTTTTTTCATAGTGTGCATTTTCCATGAACTTTTTGAGGACCTCTTGTACAACTCTATTTTTAATCAGGTTATGCATACTTTGATAAATATCAAAGTTGTTTAAAACAAATCAGTACTATACATAAAGACTAAGTTGCCATCCACCAGAAATAGCCTAAAGAACAGTTCCAAGTATGGAATAATAATAATGGAAGCTAAGACTCGCATCGCGTCCACCATCTGCCCAGGCTTTGCTAAGCATTCAACGTATACATGAATTCATTTAATCCCCTGATGCTTCTTATTGTGTGCCCCTAATTTGCAGACAAAGAAACTGAGGCAGAATTAAGTGAAGTAACTTGTCCAAGATTCATGCAACCGTTAAACAGTTGAGTGGGAATTTGAACTGAGACGTTAGGTTCCAGAGGCTGAGCAATTCACTATTAATATCCCCTTGAGCTCCGCCTTGCGGCGCCGGCATACCGGGTTCTAGTCCCGGT
This sequence comes from Lepus europaeus, assembly GCF_033115175.1. Taxonomy (NCBI): domain Eukaryota; kingdom Metazoa; phylum Chordata; class Mammalia; order Lagomorpha; family Leporidae; genus Lepus; species Lepus europaeus. The sequence continues at coordinate 13,856,335 of NC_084842.1, forward strand.
CAGGGCACCGATCCTGTCCCGGTTGCCCCTCTTCCAGGCCAGCTCTCTGCTGTGGCCAGGGAGTGCAGTGGAGGATGGCCCAAGTTCTTGGGCCCTGCACCCCATGGGAGACCAGGAAAAACACCTGGTTCCTGCCATCGGAACAGCGCGGTGCGCCGGCCGCAGCGCGCTACCGCGGCGGCCATTGGAGGGTGAACCAACGGCAAAAGGAAGACCTTCCTCTCTGTCTCTCTCTCACTGTCCACTCTGCCTGTCAAAAAAAAAAAAAAAATATCCCCTTGAGGCAGAAATTCCTTCTCATTACCCTCTTCCCTCCTGCTTGTGCTCTCTTTAGATTCAGTGATTCTAGTGCACCTGAAATATTAAAATACACTCAATGTTTTAAAATAGTCAAAAAATATTGTATTTCCAAGAATTTTGTAAAACAAATATTTTTATTTTAAGTTGTGTAAATTACCAAATGGTGATGATTAACCATGGTGTAAGTTTTCTTTAAAAAAAAAATCCGAGAAAGGTACCAAGGTAGAGCAGCAGGTTGAGTCGCTGCCTGCAGCACATCCCATGTTGGAACACCAGTTCGAGTCCCTACTGCTCCATTTCCAATCCAGCTCCCTGCTAATGTGCCTAGGAAAGCAGAGGAGGATGGCCCAAGTAGCTGGGTCCCTATCACTCACATAGGATGCCCAGATGGAATTCCTTGCCTCCTGAGCTCTGTCGCGCCGAGCCATTTGGGGTGTGAACAAGGAGGTGGAAGATTTAATTCTCTTTCTCCATCTCTCTCCCTCTCTCTGCCTTTCAAATAAAAGAAATAAATCTTTTTTAAAAAGGAAAGCAAAAATACCTTCGTGCTCATTTATTGAGCATGGAGCTCACATACAACTCCATTTACTGTTTACAATAAGCATACAAGACAGCGGTATTATCCTGACTTCAGAGACAAGGCTGAGGTTCAGAGAGGTTGAGTAACTTGCCTAAAAGCACACAGTGGGATCCCAATAAGTGTGACTCAGATCCAGTTGCATTAACAGATTTCTCCATTATCCAAACTGTTCTCAGTCTCTCTCTCTCTCTCTCTCTCTCTCGTCTGCAAGAAGAAGCCTATGATACGCTTAGATAATTCAGAGTCATAGAATATTCTCTCAAGGTCAAATGCATTTCTTCGCAGGTAAGGCAAAAGCCTTGATGAGAAATCATGGCTTCAAAGAAGGTTGTGAGGGGTATTCAGAAGCAGAGGAATACCTTTCATTAAAATCGCACATTCTAAAAGTCAGTCTGACACCATGAGCATTGTCTTGGGAGTCTGGGGGAAAGATAGAAACGGGTGGTCTTTAAATCATTTAAACGACCTCTTCGGTTTCCCTTAGTTTCAACATAATTCCTCCCTAAGCTGATGGCACTTCCAGCTCTAAAGGGCTTTTGCATATCTGATGCGCTGCAGCTTCCTCTTCCTCTGAAAGAAGCATTAGTTATCTTGCTGAGCGCTCTGCGAGCGTTTTACCGGTCTGTGCATCCTTGCCGGGAGATGGTTTCGCACGTGAAGTATTGTTCTCAGCATTGAAAGCCGTTCATCTTCCATGTGTTAAAAATTGGGATCCCACAGTGACATTAGAGGAGAGCAGTCGTCTGTAATTTGCACAGCTAAATTTGGTTTCCGGACTGTCAAATATGCAAGTGCGTCGTTTGGAATAATAGTTAATAACAGTCTCCAAGCAAGTCGGAAATGGAGCCACTATCATTGAAAAGCTGGAGCCAAAATGCAGCTGCCTCTCCAGCGAGCTACTGAGTTAATGAGGAGCACCTCTTACAAACCAACACACAACGCCGCCAGCCAGGATGATCTAGGCCCCCACTACCTTGAACGCAGGGCTGCCAACCCGTCACAGCGTGATGACCAAGAACAGACCCGTTACGCCTCCTTGCCAAGGGCTCCCGCTTAACGCCTGGTGCTCGTATCTGTGTTCTGTGAGCAGGGATGACGACATCAGGAACCAGGCCCTGGGTTACAGAGATTCTGTGGAGAGCCAGGGTGAGCCGTGGCATTGCAAAAGGAGTGTCTTCAAGGCTCAGAGATTCTAGGGCACCTGCAACAGCTCCTTTGATGCGTGGCCCAGAAAAGCCTGCCCGCATGCCCCTGCAAAGGGGTTGCCCTGGATTCTCTCCACCTGCCCCTCTAGAACCACCCTCCGCCCCCTTCCACTCTGCTGTGTGCCCGGGAAAGCCGGTCCCTGAGGATTGGCTGCTCCAGCTCCAGGGACCTCTGGCTGTTTGGGCCCTTGGGGTACCAGGCAAGTGATCAGAGGGTGCCAGGAGAGTGAGCGTGGAGTGCTGGTCCCCCGATGCGGCAGCAGCTGTGTCCTCTACCCAACGCCTCGAGTTCCTCGTCTCCTACTGCACTCCCTCTCTGCCCCCTTGCCACTCACATGGAGGAGTGGTACCGGCTCCCTGTGCTCGCCGGTCCTGGTGATTCTCCCTCCCTTCTTGCATCTCCCTGAACACCGCTCCGCCTCCGCCAACGGCCCTTCCACAGAGCTGTCTCCCCTGGCCCATTTGGGGCATGTCACCGATTTCCTGTGGGGCTGACCCATACCATGGTGCTCATCCTCTTCTCTCATAGCCAACTGAACTTGGCTCTTGCCACAGGGGATTTCAGCCCCTGGCGAACACGGGGGTTGTAAGACGGGTGACTGTCTATGCAGTGTCATCCCTGGCATTCAGCACGCACTTGCACGCGGCTATCCACTCCCTGCGTGAACTTGAACGTGTTGTCAGGATGATTAAAGCTCTGGGTGTTCAGACCCCCGCTACACCTGCACCTCCACATCCCCCAGTCCTCCTGCTCCAATCGGGCCCTCCCAGCACCACGGCGTCCTCACGGTCAGGACCCCCGAGGTCCCCACTTCCTGCCTCACTTCTCCAGCGTGTCTCAGTCTTGTCAGGAGAGGCTCCATGTCCCTGTCATCCTTGTTTTGTCTTTGCTGAAGTGCACAGCCCAGTTCTGGAGCTGTAGGGACTTCCCGGGGCCTGTGGGCTACAAAACTTGGGGACAACTCCATAGATGCGAATTTCTGTCAATAGCAAAATATACAGATCCCTGTATGTTTTGGCCAGCGTGGTTCCGTGTTCGGTCGTCACTGCTATATTTTTTTCTGAGGCCTTTGGGGATGTATAAAGTGGACCACAGAGCTCATCCTGATACCTAGGGATACATGTGTACACACGTGTGTGCCTACACCTAACCTATCGTCCACCTGTCTGTCTGTTGTTAACATTATCTGGTGGGTGGGAGCAGGGGGCAAGCCACAGTATAAAGGGCTGGGCTCTATGATAATATAACACTGGGCTCCACTCGAGTCTACACCACGGACTGTCTCACCTGGACAGGTTGCTTAACCTCTCAAGTTTTATTCCCGCTTCCATACACATGGCAATAATCCTATCTCTGTCACAGGTAATTGTGCAGGATTAAATTCCTTGTTTTATAAAAAGTACCTGAAAAGGAAGGTGCTTAATAAGTGTATATTTCCTTCTTCCCAGAGCTACAGTTTAAAATTAAAAAAAAAAAAAAAAAAAAGGAAATTCGGAAACTTCATCGAAATGTGAGTCAAGCTGCCAGACCAGGAGTAGGCATTTAGCCCAGTACTTAAGATGCTCATGTTCCAGGGCCAACGTTGTGGCGTAGTGGGTTAAGCAGCCACCTGCAACCCTGGCATCCCCTATGGGTGCTGGTTCGATTCCCTGCTCACCATTCTGACCGTATCAGGTGAGCCCCATGCAGGCTCCCAGGAGCCCTCCCTCTCGGTACCTTCCCTCTCTCCTTCTTTCTCTCCTGCCCCGGCACCCAACAGAGCGCGGCTTCATCCTGCTTCCTGGGTTCTGGCCAACATTTGCCCTGTGCATCCGTTTTCTAGAGTTATCATAAAGTGTCAGTAACCTGGTGACTTACCTTTCTGGAAGGCTAGACTCTGAAACCAAGGTGTCAGCAGGGCCACGCTCCCTCCCAAACCTCTAGTCGGGGAGCCTTCCTGCCTCTTCCAGCTCCCAGCAGCCCTCAGCGTTCCTTAGCTGGTGGGGGCATCACTCCAACCTCTGCCACCCTTGTCACAAGTCTCTGTGTGTCTGTGTGTCTGTGTGTCTCTTCTCTTCTTAGGAGGATGCTGGTTACATTGGATCAGGGACTCCCCTTACTCCCGTACGATATCATTTTAATTTACATCTTCATCATATTTGCAAAGACCCGCTTTCCAGACGAAGTTGCATTCCCGGGCACCAGTTGTACCAGGTGTTAGGACTTCAGTACCCCTGGGGGGAGGGGCAGCGCTCAGCCCACACTGGGCACCCTCGTTCCGAGGGGACTCCCCAGCACACGAAGTGCCCTTTGGGTGATGTCTACTATTGAGAGCCTCCCCCTCCAACCACAAGGTGGGCTGGGGAAGAACAAAGAAACAAAGAAGGTAGGAAAGCCACTTCCTTCCACCCTGGGGGAGACGGGCAAAGGCAGACATGAGCGGAGGCAGGGAGGCCAGCCTCGCCAGGCACTTTCTCCTCTGCCAGCTCCTCGCGTCTCCTCTGAAGGTGTTTAAGTCCTGCTCCACCACCACCCCTGATGAGCTGTGTGACCTTTCTGATCCTGTAAAGGGGTCACATCATCCTTTGCAACTGGAAAATATTTTAGCGTCCCGGTGACATTTGGGGTTTTCCTGCCATCACTGGCTAGGGTTAACCAGAACTAACGGACTCAGGGGGTGGCAGGCAGGCCCTGGCAGGAGTCCCAGTCTGAGAACCCGCCTCTGCTGTCAGCCCTCAACCCCCGTCAGGTTGGGAGACCAGAGGCTGACCTGGCAAAGAGGAAGGGGCAGCTCTGGAAGGGGGTGGCAGGTGGATTTCAGGAACCACAGGCCCGGCTCCCTGGAAGCTCCAAGGAGGGAATCGCTCGGGCCCTGCAACTTCTCCGGTATCTGCCTCAGGGGAGGGTGGGGGACACTGACAAAGACCAGCTGAACTTCCTGCCTATGAGCACTTGACTTAGAAGGACTTAAGCAAGAAGGACTTAAGCAAAGCCTTGGCTTTTCCTGAAACTTGACCTTTCTGCTCCCTTGGTCTCTGATATGTCCCCCACGCTGTCCCGATCCGCAGGCTGTCCTTCCTGTTGGCTGTTGGGCTCATGCCCATAGACATGCATCTTCCATTCATTCCCAGGCAATTCTCAAGCATCCAGGATAAGCAAGAGACCCTCAGTTCGGCAATAACTCGCAACACAATAAAGGCAAACAGAGTCCTAGCAGCCCCCAGTCTGCCTGGGCCTGCACAGGAGACACCCTGGAAGACAGAGGGCCAGAGGGTACGGGGACACACTTGACATCCAGCTCTACAGACTAGAACTTGAACTCAAGCCACTTAAGCTTCAGTGCCCTGGGTTTAGGAGGGATGGAGCCATTGGTGCTGAGAGTTCTTATGGTTGACAGCAGTGTGCCGGGTCCCTAAAGCTGTATCTCACGAAGCTGGGGTCCCCCACGTTACTGAGCCCCTGGATATATCTGTATCCAGCAGGAACTCTGCCTCCTACTCCTATCCTGTCTGCTCCAGGGAGTAGCCTCCTCTGGCTAACACCCTTGGTCTTCCTACCCTCTCCCTTGGCCAGCAGCCTCCGTGGATCGGGACCAAGCCGATGCGTGAGTTTCCTCAATGGTCTACGCTGACATCCAGGGCTTAGGATCACCAGGATTTCATTCTGATTACAAAATTTTTTCCACATTGCAACACAAGCCCCACACGAGATTGATCTCTTCCCTCCCCTGTCACCATTTCTCAAGTCTTGTTTTTACATTGATTTCATCCCGGCAGATTTATTTCAAGTGACTCCAAGCAGACTTCCTCTTTTGTCTTAATTCAGTCTTAGGGGAAACGAGCCCGGAGTGCATTTGGAAAGCTCTGACCCCGGAGCTGTCTTTTAAGCTCCGAGAACACAGTTTTTCCTTATTTTTTCTTTTGCGGCACATGACCCAAGTCTACTCCTGTGTGCCCTTTGGGTCCGATTCTTTGAGTCTAGAGTCTTGGAAATGATTTCTTTCTGCCTCAAGATCTGTGAAGGTCTATAAACTGGAGAGTGATGGGTTGTAGAGAGAGCTCAGGGTCCTAGGAAGCTTGTGAACCTGCCTGGGCTTTCGTGACATTTCACAGAACTACCCGTAAGTCTTTGTGGTTCTAGTTAGGTAGTTCCACAAGCAAACCAGCCCACACCCTAGTGGCTTAAAGCAATAGCATTCACTTATTTTAGTTAGGGTGAGTTTTTCCCATGATCCAACAGGCTTTCCCAGGTAGGTGATTTGCATTTCTGGAGAAGACAGGGAGCCGATACTGCCCTTAACTTTGGGACTTCCCCAGTGTCCTGGGATAATCCTCTGCATCAAGAACATGTAGGATGGGATGTACTATAGTGGACACCTTTGGAGAATCAACTCCACTGTGATGTACTTACTCTCTGGCCATTTACATCTATCCTGCATATAGATATATCAACTCCCTAAGTTGTAGCACTGTGCCTACTTAGAAGTCCAGGACCTCATTATCTAGATCTAGTGCATGTGCTCAGAAGGTTTCTTGGGTTTGCTCAGTTCTTTAAGAATGGCTCCTTGGGAGCTGTTTCTCTCTGTCTGAACATCTGTGAAGAGCTAGGAACTGCTGAAGAGGCAAGTAATCTGATGACCACAGTACACACCCAACACACCATAGTGGGACAAGCAGAGGGTAGCCACTGAAGACGCTCACTCAAGAAGGGAGAAACGGAGGCACAGGGCATTAGCCACGGCAGTTCTAAATCCAGCCGGCGCATGCTGCCAGTGCCTTGACTAGGGATCAGTACTAATGCCTGGGAGTTCTGCATTGTGCCCTCTGGGTACTTAGTGCTTCCCGTGAAATCCTCTTTCTTTTTCTAGTAACTCTGTATTTACAGTGCAGCAGTTTTTCCTACCTGCTTCCTAAAGTAGAAGTTGGGAACCCAGGGATCTCGTTTCATTTTGTATTGTCTCTCTAGCCCTTTCAGTTCAAGCTGATACAATGCTTTGAAAAAATGATGTGAGTGTTTTGTACATGAGTAAATCCATACCATTAGATTAAAAAGACACCTGCAAATTGATGAGCAAAGTCCTCCACTTAAGGCTCCATGGGACAATGCCTTAAGAGTTTTAGATAGAGTGCATAGACTGGGAAACGTGTCCTTAACACCTCACCATCTTTCTTGTCTGTTTCCGGGTTTTATGAGGCACCACGTTACATCTTTCCATGACTTCACAAAGAATCTTAGAGGCACACCATGAATTTGCTCTTCTCCTAGAAGCTATTTCTTAACTTGAGGAGAATAGTTTGTTAACTGAAGAAGTTGGAAGTAAGTTTTATTTTTTTAACCTCTAAGTTACTTATTCTCCTCTAGATTTCGGTTAGTAACTGAGCAATCCTTCTTCAAGCTCATTTGTCTCCCTTTGCATCTCACTGAAGCCAGTGAGGAGAAGGTAGGTGACACTTCCCGCAGTCTACCCAGAAATCTCCGCAACAGAGCCCTAAGCTTGTCAGGTGCATTTCTGGTTTTCTCCATTCCTGCAGATACTCCCAGACTTTCTCCCACTGCATAACCAGGCTCCTTTTGCTCTGGCCTCTAGTCGTATTTTCCCTGCTTTCCTTTAAGTCTTCACCGGCCTCTTCAAGGTCCATCAGCTACGGCCCAGTCCCAAAGCCAGTAGCTTGTTTTAGGTTTTTGATTTGACAACAAACTACTCCCAGTTCCAAAATAGCATCCTCTTATCTATTGCTTCATAACAAACCATCCCAAAGCCCCATGGCTTCAAACAGTCATCCTTGATTCACTTCACCATTGTGCCCTTGGAGCAGGGCTGGTGGAAGAGAATCATCTCTGCTCTTGTGTCGCCAGTGAGAGCAGCTTGACTGGTGATTTGGGAACCACGTTCAAGATGGTCTCTCGGGGCTGGTGTCATGGTACAGTGGGTTAGGCAGCTGCTGGCGATGCAGGTGTCCCACATCGGAGCGCTGGTTCAAGTCTTGGCTGCTTTCCAGTCCAGCTCCCTGCGAATGTACCTGGGAAGACAGTAGAAGATAACCCAAGTGCTTGGGTCCTTGCCACCCACATGAGAGACCCGGATGGAGTTCCCAGATCCTGCCTTCTGCTTGGCCCAGACCTGAACTTTGTGGCCATCTGGGGAGTTAACCAGTGGAAGGAAGAGCTCTCTCTCTCTCTCTCTCTCTCTCTCTCTCCCTCCTTCTCTCTGTGCTGCTCTGCCTTTTAAATAAATAAATAAATCTTCTTGAAAACAAAGTGGCTCACTCACATGCAACAACTAGGTCTCATTGGTTGGTTGCTCAGCCAGAGCTGGGTGTAGGATCCTCAGTTCCTCTCCACACCAGCTATTCCATGGCTGCTTGACTTCTACATAGCAACATAGTTGGATTCCAAGAATGAGCACAGAGAGTAAGAGAGAAGAATATGGGGTTTTTAAAACGGTGTTTATTTTAGAGGCAGAGAGATGACCTTGTCTGGTTTACTGCCCCGAATGCTCACAGCGGGCTAAGCCTGGGCTGAGCCCAAAGCCAGGAGCTGGGACCTGAGTCCCAACCTCTTATGTCCGTGGGAGAAACTCGGTTACTTGAATCATTTCTGCTGCCTCCAGGGTCCACATTAGCGAGAAGCTGGAGCCAAGAGCCGGGAGATAAACCCAGGGACTCCAATGTGGAATGCGGATCTCTTAACCAGCGTCTTAGCCCCCAGGCCAAACGCCTGTCCCAGTTTGGCACTTCGACAATTTAGCCTCACATGGCATCACTACTCTGTCTGCTGAGGCTGCCCCCACAAAGGCCCAGCCAGGCTCAGGGGTAGGAGCATAAATCCCTCCACTGGAAGGGAAGAGTGTCAGTGTCACTCTGTCAGAACACGTGGCGCGGGAAGGTTGCATGGAGAGGTGATAGACAGGCAGACGGACAGATGGATGGCAGGTAGACAGATAACCTCTGGGAAATACAGTCAGATCTGCTCAGGAAGATTCAGGAAAATGATATGGAAAAACAGCTTCCAGGGCGCGTCACCTGGTGTCTGACACTGAAGTTCAACTTGGGCGTGGGTCCTGTTGCTGGACTCCCCCTGCTGTCTCATCCATGAGACAAAGTCTGCTGCTCTCTACCTGAGAACATCCTGCACCTGTTCAGGATGCGCCACAGTCTGCCATTGTCTGCCACATGGCACCCATCAGACCCAACACCCTGGCAACGCACCCTCCCTTCCCATCTGCCTGCTGCCTTGCATTCCCTCACATATGTCTTGCACCTTCTCCTAGACTTGTCCTTGTTCTGTTTTACCTGCCTGAATTTCCTTCTTTACCTGGCTCCAAGTTGTTCAGATTTTTCAAAGATTAACTCCTGTGTGAATGCATGCAGTGAGGCTTTGAGTAGGAGCTGTGTGCCAGGCCGGTGCCAAGCAATAGGCTATGACCACGAAAGGCTTCGTGTCCGACTTCAGCAGCCGAGACTCTAGTGAGGACGCAGAGACACAGCATACAAAAGAAAAAAATACAATAAGCTGAGACAGTTTCCAAAACGGAGATGAATATTTAGGGATTCCAAGAGAAACAGCACAGGCCACCTGGAGACGTTAAGGAAGATTTTAGAGAAGTGTTGAGCCCACACAGGAAAGGCTGCGTGGGGATTTGCTAGGCTACCAAAGCAGCAGGGGCAGGTGCACTACCAGCACAGTGATGCACACCCAGAAGTAAGACAAGAGGGAGCAGGGCTGGCATGTGGTGTAGTAGGTTAAGCCTCCACCTGTGGCACCAGCATCCCACATGGGCACCAGCTCAAGTCCCAGCTGCTCCACTTCCAATCCAGCTCTCTGCTGTGGCCTGGGAAAGCAGTAGAAGATGGCCCAAGTGCTTGGGCCCCTGCACCCATGTGGGAGACCCGGAAGAAGCTCCTGGCTCCTGGCTTCAGATGGGCCCAACTCTGGCTGTTGTGACCATTTAGGGAGTGAGCCAGCAGATGGAATACCTCTCTCCCTATCTCTGTCTATAACTCTGCCTCTCAAATAAATAAATAAATCAATCTTTAAAAAAAGAAAAAAAAAACAAAACAAGAGAGCTGGACTTGTCTCTGTTTCTTCTCTCAGGGTCGTGTTCCTCTAATAGACTGCATGGGATATACACGCAGCAAAACACAGGAGTCCAGAAAGTGGTGTGGTTTCATGGGGAACCAAATGTGACACTTACATGCAGTGCCATGGCTCCATCAGCTGCTTTTGTTCAGTTCAATCTGTAGAAGGCTGTCACTCAAAATGACCTTGTTCCATTTCGATAAAATATAGAGAAGGTTGTTGCTCAAAATAAGCTCTGGCCACTAACTCTTGGGTCACCCCAAGCTTGTAGCACAATTATTCCTCCAGTGACTACCAGATAGGATGGAGATGGAGATGGAGATGGAGAAGGAGGTCCTGGCTGGCATCAGCAGCCGGGGGAAGCGCTGGCTGGATGCTCACCACATACAATGCTGGGGTGAGTCCTACATAGGCAAAGCTAGCAGAGAACAGTAAACAGAGAAGAGATTTTATGGTAATATTTCCCTGTTCTCTCTCTTTTCTGGAGCTGAACTTTCTTACCCAGAAATGAAAGCATTGCAGTGAAAGTAGAGTCTTCGGGACCAGTGCGGTGGCTCACTTGGTTAATCCTCCACCTGCGGCACTGGCATCCCATATGGGCGCTGGGTTCTAGTCCCGGTTGTTCCTCTTCCAGTCCAGCTCTCTGCTGTGGCCCGGGAAGGCAGTGGAGAATGGCCCAAGTGCTTGGGCCCTGCACCTGCATGGGAGACCAGGAGGAGGCACCTGGCTCCTGGCTTCGGATCGGCACAGCGCCGTCCGTAGCGGCCATTTGGGGGGTGAACCAACGAATACCTTTCTCTCTCTCTCTCTCTCTCTCTTTCTCTCTCACTGTCTAACTCTGCCTGTCAAAAAACAAAAATAAAAAAGATCAGTTGTAAGGACAAAACATGGAGTCATAGCAACTCTTGCATTAGACCTCAAAGAGGGGAGCCAAAGAATTATAAACAAACCAACCCCCGCAGTTCCAGTGCCCTTGCACAGCCCATCACAGATATCTGCACCCAGCTCCCACCAAGTGCAAAGAGAGTGACCGAGGGGTCCAGCTGAGCAGTCTGGAGGTGCAGTGTTACAGTTCCTTACAAATCCACATTTTTCCTATAATGTTTTATTTAAAATTATACTAATTGCCTTTCATATTGTGATCTATGCATGCTTATTTTAACATAGAAACTATTTCTTCTCCAGGAAGAGTCATGCGCCAGGAAAGGTATCGCTGTACCTGGTGATTCTACTAACATTCTGGGACAAGTCCACCTCCCTTACAGTCGTGTGAGAAGGATGATGAGCTTCTCCTGTGACCCGTAGTCAGCAAGCAGAGAGGCGTGGTTACAACGCTCATCATTGTTTGATAATGAGGTCCTAACGCCAAGCTAGGGGGGATGACAAAACAATTCCCCTCCTTGGGGTCAACGTTTGTCCTGCTGGTTAAGATGCCTACATCTAGGGGCCGGCGCTGTGGCATGGTGGGCCAAGCTGCTGCCTGTAGTGCCAGCAACCCATATGGGTTCTAGTCCTGCCTGTTCTTCCGATCCATCTCTCTGCTATGGCCTTGGAAAGCAGCAGAAGATGGCCCAAGTCTTTGGTCCCCTGCACCCATGTGGGAGACCTGGAAGAAGTTCTTGGCTCCTGGCTTCAGATCAGCACAGCTCCAGCCATTGTAGCCAATTGGGAAGTGAACCAGTGGATGGAAGATTCTCTCTCTCTCTCTCTGCCTCTCAAGTAAATAAATGAAATCTTAAAAAAAAAGAAGAAGAAGAAAAGAAAAATGTCTTGCCCATATTGTATATCTAAGTAGCTGGATTCCAGTTCTGGCTCTGGCTCCCAATTCCAACTTCCTGCTAACATAGACCCTGGGAGGCAGCAAGTGATGGCTCAAGTAGTTGGGTCCCTGCCCCTCATGTGGGAGACTTGGATTGAGTTCCCAGCTCTGCAGGCATCAGGAGAACAAACCCATAGAAATGCTCACACTCTCTAACTCTTTCTCTGCCCCTCAAATAGTTAAAATAATCATAATATTAATTCTCACCATGGGAACTTGTACCTTAGAACCCGAGTACCTTAGTTGTCTTTTCAGAGTGATTTGAAACCACCTGCCAGAGACAGGCATTTGGAGCAGCTGAGTCATTGCTTGGAGCGCCCTCATCCCATGTTGGAATGAGGTTCAAGTCCCAGCTCCGCTTCCAATTCTAGCTTTTTGCTCATGTGCACGTTGGGCGGCGGTGGGTGATGGCTCAGGTTCTTGGGTCCCCACCATCCCTGTGAGAGATTTGAGTTGATTCTCGGGCTCCTGGTTTCAGCCTGGCCCAGCGCAGGTTTTGTGGGCATTTGGGAAGTGAATCCAGGCATGGAAGATCTCTCTGTACCTGTACCTGTCTCTTTCCGTCTCTATGCCTTTCTAATCAAATATAAGATAAAATAGAAAGTAAAAAAAAAAAAAAAATAGAAAGTAAAAACCACTTGGAATATCACTACAGGGGAGAGTCTCCCCTTCTGCCCTCTGGAGTGTCAATAACTGAGACTTGAGATGAATTGAGGAAAGGCTGATAAACAGAGAAATGTGTGTGTGTTTGTTATATGCATAATCATGGGGGTAGTGCAAGAATGGAAAAGCGAGTGTCCAACACGTCACTGAGGTCGAGAAGCTGGGATTCCCTTCTCCATGGGGGAAGGGGTGGGCTGCACACAATTTTAGAGGAAATGACATTCACAGGGAATGAATGGGTCCAAAGAACAGACAATGGCCAGGCCTCCGGGTGTGGTATTTGATTTTCAGTCTCCTCCTCTGTGACACGAGTTTAATCTTTCTTGCTTGATGACCTTGCACATAGAAGACTGCTCCTCTCTGACAGCTCCAGTGTTTGGATGGACCAGGGAATTTCAAAGCCCTTCCCTGCACTGCATGAGAGAATGAGGATCGAGAGACTGAGCACAGGGGAAGGTCGGAGAGACCAGGGTGCTGCTGTGGTAGTCCAGCCTGTGAGAGCACCACACTTGGGGGCATGGTTTTCTGAGCCCCCTGTTTCCTCCTGCGCAGCGTTACCCAACTTGGAAAGTACCTAGAAACCCTTAACAGCCGTCGTGATTCACCCTGGGCTCTCAGACTGGTGTTGGTAGCCGCCTGGAGCCCAGCACCTTGTTCCCAAGCTTCCCTTCCCTAATGACTTGCCATTTCCACTTCACTAGGAAGTCACTCCCAGCCTTCAATGTATTCTAAATTACAGTGCTGCTTCCAACAGGCCACAGATCGGCAGCATCTTGTTCCTCCCTGTTAAAAACACAAACAGGCCGGCGCCGTGGCTCAACAGGCTAATCCTCCGCCTTGCGGCGCCGGCACACCGGGTTCTAGTCCCGGTTGGGGCACCGGTCCTGTCCCGGTTGCCCCTCTTCCAGGCCAGCTCTCTGCTGTGGCTAGGGAGTGCAGTGGAGGATGGCCCAAGTCCTTGGGTCCTGCACCCCATGGGAGACCAGGAGAAGCACCTGGCTCCTGCCATCGGAACAGCGCGGTGCGCCGGCCGCAGCGCGCTACCGCGGCGGCCATTGGAGGGTGAACCAACGGCAAAGGAAGACCTTTCTCTCTGTCTCTCTCTCTCACTGTCCACTCTGCCTGTCAAAAAAAAAAAAAAAAAAAAAAAAAAGGAAAAAAAAAAAACAAAAAAAAAACACAAACAGACACGCCTACTGCAGACTGCCCGAGTCCGAGCAGGAGTCTGGGTTTGAACAAGCTCCCCTGGTGACTCTTCTGGGCACAGCAAGTGACAGGAGCAGTCCTCAGAGGCTCGATGCCGCTCAGTCCAACTTTCTTGGAGCTGCGCTGTGCAGGGCTGGCCCGCGGGCGAGTCAGCCTGCCTTCCAGACCCTGGTGATTCACGAAGTCACCTCTCCACGTGGTCCCTACTCCCAGGCCTCCCCTTGAACCGGCGCGCCAGTCATTTCCTCCTCACTTTAGTGCTTCCATCACGGTCTCCCCCACCCACCCTTGCTGGAAAGGCACATGTGCTCCTGAGCCCACCCACAGATGGCGTCTCACTCACTGCCCGTCACTGCTTGGACAGGTGATTGATTGGGATGAATCTGCTAACATCCGATCACAGTACTTCAGAGATCAAAGGTACTGCCATGCCACGATCGGGGTTCCTCTGACTTATCTGTTGGGGTCATCCTTTGTACCCCCAGTCTTACCAGTTTTCCTTTTTTTTTTTTTTTTTTTTTTTGAGATTTATTTATTTATTTGACAGTCAGAGTTACACAGAGAGAGGAGAGGCAGAGGCAGAGAGAGACAGAGAGGTGTCTTCCATCTGCTGGTTCACTTCCATCTGCTGTGATGATCCGAAGCCAGGAGCCAGAAGCTTCTTCTGGGTCTCTCACATGGGTGTGGGGCCCAAGTCTTGGGCCATCTTCCACTGCTTTCCCAGGCCATAGCAGAGAGTTGGATTGACAGTGGAGTAGCTGGGACTCGAACCGGTGCCCATATGGGATGCCAGCACTGCTGGCAGCGGCTTTACCCGCTATGCCACTGTGCCAGCCCCACTAGTTTTCTTTAAAATGCTTTTCTTGTTTTGTTTGAATCTGACAGCATCTGAAATATCCTTGGTTTCAATTAAGTCTTTTTTTTTTTTCCCTGTGGTTAGGAGTTTTGTTTGTTTTGCCAGGGAATTAAACTCTTTGGAATGCTTATTCCTATGGAGAACCCATTTATTAGAAATCCAGTATTGTAGCGTAGTGTAGAAATACATAACAAATTAGATACATATGGTCTTTATGTTATTTATTTATATTTGTATTATCTTACATATTTGTCTTATGTTGGATTTCTAACATGTGATATAATTATATAATATATATAAGTGATGGGGGATAGGCAGTAGTTTAGGTCTGCTGAGCTGGAATTTGCTGCAAGCCTTCGTGTTAATCTATCCTCCTAATTGTCAATCAAAAATCCTTTCCCAGGATGCATCAGCTTCATCAGGGACCTAAGTAGAGACTCCATGAAAATACAGGTATTAAACTCCTCGTGGAGAGGAGGCACCACCTCCTACTTCCTATAAGGGGCCAATAATGGGGGAAGAGCGCTCTCTCTCTCTCTCTCTCTCTCCCTCTCTCTCCTCTCCCTCTCTCGCGCTCTTTCACAGCACCTTGTGGCTGGTGGGCTGTACAGGTGCCCTTTCTCTCTCTCCTCCCCGCCCTTCCTCCTTGCCCACTGCCCATTCATGACAGGTAGTTCTCGGTGTGGGGCAACCCCTGTTGACGTATGTATGTGTGTTCACTTTCTCACCTTTTGAATAAAATTTGTTATTGTGCACCTTACACAAGTCTGCGTGTAGAATGCTTGTCTTTGTGCAAAGCAAGAGCCTGGAGTGAAATTAATACACCCATGTCTACACCATAAGTATAGAGTATGTGTCTTTATAGAATATCATTGTACTTTATATAACACATTAGAGATGTGATATATATATACTATTTATTTGAAACCCAAAATAAGACAAACAATGGCCCTCATGGCACTGTGGGCATGGGCTGTTTGCCCAGGGAGCATCCACGTGGCCCCGGTGCCGCGGGCTCCTTGGTGGGTGAGCACCATCCTGGTAAGTCAGCTTCCAGTGTGTGTCTCAGCCTCAGAAGCTCAGAAGCCTGTTAGAGTTGGCCCCCCGTGGTGAGGACGCCTCTCCTAGCCATGGGGCTAGTAAATCAAACTAGAGAGCCATTTCTTAGCCTCCATTGATAAATCACTGTCTCTGGAAGTGGAGAATCCTGGTCCATAGGAAATCAGCGCATTACTTTCCTAGAGCCTTGTTACGTGGGAAGGCAAAGTGTTCTCTGAGCCTACTTCATAAATATTACAATAACTAACACTGATACAGGAAAGCAAATACTTTTTTTTTTTAAATAGGCTGAGTTAGTGAGAGAGAGAGACAGAGAGAAAGGTCTTCCTTCCATTGGTTCATCCCCCCAGATGGCCGCTACGGCCAGAGTGCTGCGCCGATCCGAAGCCAGGAGCCAGGTGCTTCCTCCTGGTCTCCCATGTGGGTGCAGGGCCCAAGCACTTGGGCCATCCTCCACTGCCTTCCCGGGCCACAGCAGAGAGCTGGACTAGAAGAGGAGCACCCGGGACAGAACCAGCGCTGCAGGCGGAGGATTAGCCCAGTGAGCTGCAGCGCTGGCTAGGAGAGCAAATACTTCTAAGTATGGATGACTGATTCATCTTTTCCCAGAAGGAAATTTCCATGCAAAGCAAAATCATAATCTAGGGGTTGTTGTTATGGGGTGAATTGTGTCCCCCCAAAAAAAGATAGGTTGAAGTCCTAATCCCCACTACTCAAATGTGTCCTGATTTGGAACTGAGATCTTGGCAGGTGTGATGAAGTTGAGATGAGGTTATCAGGGTGGGCCCTAATCCAGCATGACTGGTGCTCTTATAAGCTGAGAAGATGGCCACGAGGCAGGGACAGGATGATGTCTCCCCCCACCACCACCACCCAACACACACACACACACACACACACTGGCTTCAGAGCGAGCCCGGCCCCGTTGGACATCTTGGTTTCAGATCCTGGCTCCACAGCTATAAGAAAATAGGTGTCTACTCTTGAGAATCACTCCATTAGTGACACTGGCATATGACAGCCCTAGGAAACGAAAGCAGCTGCCTTCCCAACATGGACTCAGAATGAAGGAATTAAGGCGAATGCAAGCATGGGGGAACTGCTCTATGAGAGCCAGCTCGCCTTTCCTGTTCCAGAGAAGACCTCTCGAACGAGACCGTAATATTCGAAACCCACTAGGGAAGACCCAGTCCTACATGGGATCCCGCCCACTGAAGCACATGTCCTCATTTCTCAGCAGTGAGCGGGCCCAACGAGGCCTCAGGAAAAGCGCAAGCACACTTGTGAATACCTTGAGGGCATCCCTCCCCCTCCCCCCACCTTTCCTAGAAATGCAACCCACACTTGGACAATGCTCTGCAGCTGGCACATGTCCTAGAACACCCTTCCTGACCTTTGGGGCACAGCTTCTACTCACTGGGCCTTGGGGCTTCCTTAGGAAGTCACCAGTGTTTGGGCCAAATGCCTAGACTGTATATTAACACGTGGATGATTTTGCTCTGACGACGTACGCGTTGGTTTGAATTTTGAGTTCATGGGAGTGAATGAAAGGTAAAACAGTGGGAAACTTTAGGGGCCACTGATCTGACCCAGCAACCCCTGAGCATCCCAGACCCTACACATCCCTCCCTCAGGCAGCAGGACACAGCACACCTGCTCCCGGGCCCTGCAGACGACTGCCTGCCTGGACCCATGGGAGATCGGGCTGCCTCCTCCGGCCCTTACGATGCCCCCGGGACTCTCGTCTTCCCCTCCCCTTCCTGTGCAGCCCTCTTGCTCACTGCTGCCCAGCAGTTAGGAGAGTGGAGCGTGCCTTCAAGGGAGGACCTGTCTTCCCCTGCCTGGGCCAGCGGATGATGAAGCCAGCAACTACAGGCCATTTAAGGCTTCTGCTTGTGCGGAGTAGGTCTGGCTGATCCCTTGTTAGGTGCAAGAAGAGGAAAAGAACCTCAGACGAACATGGCTGCCAGATGTTCTACCCAGGAACCGCCCACGGCCATCACAACACGTTAGATAAACCCGGTGACTGCAAATTGATCCTTGGGACAGAGAGCCCTCGCACCTCTCCCTGGACTCCCACACAGGACCCCACAAAACCACCCTTAGAGCTTCCTAGGGAACTTGCCAGACCTCCTGTTAAGAAAAAAAAAACTATGTTATAGAAATACACTCAGGCCTGGCCCTGTGGCAAAGCAGGTAAAGCCAGCATCCCATGTGAGCTCCAATTCAAGTCCCAGTTGCTCCACTTCCAATCCAGCTCCCTCCTAATGCGCCTGAAAAGGCAGGAGAAGATGGCCCAGGTGCTTGAGCCCCTGCTACCCACGTGGGAGATCCGGATGGAGATCCAAGCTCCTGGCTTTGGCCTGGCCCAGCCTTAGCCATTGGGACCATTGGGGAAGTGGATGGAATCTTCTCTCTCTCTCTCTCTTACTGTAACTCTCCCTTTCAAATAAATTTTTTGTCAAATAAGTCTTTCCAAAAAACCAATAAAGATACTGTTCAAACCTCTACACAATTACCTCTAAGCCGGTGAACAGTATTTTCCTAATACGCAGCAGCTTTCCAAAGAGCACACGCCCACTTTTTCCTGAAGCTCTCCCCTCCCACCATGGGGCCACGCAGGAGCCGTGTTGTCAGTGTGTGGGAGCAATAGGAGGTCTGCCTCTCCACCCTGGCTAACAAGATTGTTGAGAGTTAAATGCAAGATTCATTCTTGATCAGAGCAGAGAGATGCCAAGTTGGCAGGTCTTCAGCGTACGACCGTGTCCAGACTGAATGGATTACCATCTAACGAAAGGCCTGCTCTGTGGGGAGGGCCGGAGAGGGGAACAAAGACGACCCCCAGAGGCAGATTTTCCCGATAGTTCCATGTATACCACGTGTGCACACACTGCCAGCTCTCCCGGGTGAAGCAGGCAGCTGGAGATTTCAGCTTTCCTGAGGACAAAATCAAATGCACGTGTTTCGAAGGAAACCTGGAAATGCCAGGATGTTCTGAGCGGGCGCTCAGGATTTCTGACCCCAGAGGGGCAGGAGAGGTGGAAAGTGAAGACAGCAGCCCCTCTGTACCCGCAACCCCGCGTCTGTGGGTTCAGCCAGCCTCAGATGGCAAAGACGGAAACCCAAGGTTGTGTCTCACTGAACGCGGACAGAATTTTCCTCTCTTTTGCTAAACAATACAGTCTACCGTCTATCGGCATGGCATTTACACTGTATTCCGCATTGTAAGTAACTTACAGATGCTTTCGAGTACACAGGAGGAGGTGCAGGGGCGGCCCTATGTGACATTAGTGTGGCAGCTGCTCTCCCTGTGGCTCTGTAGGTAGAAGGAAATCTACATTTTCAGGCAAACTGAATCGGCTGTGCTGTCTCATTCATGCACACATCAGAACAATATGCCTGGGTAACTCCGAAAAGCGATTTGGGTTAAGAGAGTGATAGAGTGTATTTCTTTCTTTCTTTTTTTTTTTTTTAAGATTTATTTATTATTTACTTTATTTGAAAGGCAGAGTTATAGAGAGGCAGAGGCAGAGAGAGAGAGACAGACAGAGTTTTCCATCCACCGGTTCACTCCCCAGATAGCTGCAGCAGCCGGGGCTATGCACATCCGAAGCCAGGAGCCAGGAGCTTCTTCCAGTCTCCCACACAGGTGCAGGTGCCCAAGGACTTGGGCCATCTTCTACTGCTTTCCCAAGCTATACAGAGAGCTGGATCAAAAGTGGAGCAGCCAGGACTTGAACCGGTGCCCATATGGGATGCCAGCACTGCAGGTGGCAGCTTAACCTGCTACGCCACAGCGCCAGCCCCAAATATCCTTATTCTTAAGACATGAAAGCTGAGAGTATTTGCTTGATGTCTTCAGCTTACCCATTTTGTTTTTGATAGACATGTGGTATTTGTACATATTTATGAATAATGATGTGACATTTTTATTCCTGTACATCTCTTAGAACATAAAATTATTGATCTCAGAGAAGTTGAGACAAGTAGTGGTTACCAGGGGCTGGGGAGAGTAGGAAGGGAGGGGAAAGGATGACCAGTGGGTTCAACACAGCTTATTCTTAAATGATTCAAAAACTCACACACTCACACACACACACACACACGTACGTGGGCACACGCAGCTGCATGTACACAGAACTACGTATTTGGAGATAAAGCAAACCTGACAAAATGTTAGCAGTTGTCCGGTTCTATGGAAAACTGTTTGTAAATATACATCTTATTTATTTCTTTGAGAGACAAAAAGAGAGCTCCCGTCTGCCGATTCAGGACCGGAGCCGACACTTGAACCAAGGCACTCCGTTACGAGATGCGGGGTTCCCATTGCAGTCTGAACTGCTAAGCCCTGGACGTCTAAAACTCTGGAGATAAAATACTAGAGGAGAAAAAGCTGCAGTTGCTTCTGCATTGTAGGGCAGAAGCTACAGGGAGAGAATCCCCCTTCTTCCCTGCAAGGAGTATTCTTGGGAGAGCCAGAGGCGTGATTCAGATGCACGGGCACAAACTGAGATACTAAACGAAAATCCTTTATTTGGGATGGGGGTCTTTGCAGAGATTATTTGTGGCATTAAAGTATTTTTGCTTCTTCTGGTAGAGGCTGAGAGATAAGGAGGATCAGGGGGCAAGGGATAAGGAGAAGGAGCCAGAGACTCTGGGGGTGGGGGAGGGAGCGAGGGAGGTCAGGGTGGAGGTGTCAGTGTGCCGGAGTGTGGTGGCTCCCGCTCCTGGAGGAGAAGCAGAGGTGAAGTGGAGGGAGCCCCTGCAGCACAGAATGGGAGCTGCAGAGGGCCAGAGTTACCCAGGAAGAGCACCCAAGCAGGGGCTCCAGGAACAAGACGATGGGTTGGTGGTGCTTCTCAGTGGCCCCCTGGGAGGACCTCAGGGCGTATCTTTAGAAAAAAAAAAAAGGCCAGCACCATGGCGAAGTAGGTTAATTCTCCGACTGCGGTGCCCACATCCCATATGGGTGCCGGTTCTAGTCCTGGCTGCTCCACTTCCAATCCAGCTCTCTGCTGTGGCCCAGGAAGGCAGTGGAGGATGGCCCAGGTCCTTGGGCCCCTGCACCCACATGGGAGACCCGGAGGAAGCATCTGGCTTCTGTTTTCAGATCGGCACAGCTCCAGCCGTTGCAGCCAATTGGGGAGTGAACCAACGGAAAGAAGACCCTTCTCTCTGTCTCTCCCTCTCACTGTCTGTAACTCTACCTCTCAAATAAAATAAATAAAAATCTTAAAAAAAAAAAAAAAAGAATGTACAGGCGTGGTAGTGAGGTGACTAGGGGGCGTGGATTTGCTCTAATGTCATAGGAGTCGGTGCTTCAGTGGAGAGAGCAAACTCACAAGACACGATGCGGGTTGTGTACAAGAGAATTTCAAACTGCTCGTGGAAAATGGAATTAGAACATGTTTGTTTTGCTGCAAAAAAAAAATCTTGAAATCCATGCATTCAAGGGGTTTTCAAAAAGTCATGAAAAATATGTATGATTTTTTAAAAAATGCATGAATTTCCATGAACTTTTTGGAGTGCCCTTGTCTATACCAAGATATACTTTTCTTTCCCTCCCCCAGCGCCCATCTAACAAGGGCAGATGGTGTCAAGGGGAAGGGCATTATTTTACCAGGTGCTTGTGGAGGCAAGATGGGGACAGAAGCTGACGCCTCTGGGATGTTGGCCAGAGGAGGGGAGCACCTACCTCGCACTGCGGTGGACACCACCTGGAACAGCTGGGGGCCAATGGAGGAGGGAGAACAAGGGGTTAGGAGGACTTGGGGATGGCAGAGAGCTCAACACCACACCATGGTACCCAGCCCACAAATGCTGCAAACGTAGAGCAAAGTCTCCTAACATACACCATGGTAGGGAGTCCCTAATGGAAAGTGGACTCGGCACCCTGTGACCCAAGCTACACACAGGCAGAGCAGACAGCCCAAGAGGCCAGGGAAGCCCCCAAGTGGGGCACAGCATGGGTTTATGCTCTCAAATTCAGTGGGAAAAGTTTCCTTTTTTACTTGAAGTGTCTTAGCATAGGTACCTGCAACCTTCAAAGGTAGTTCCTCAGCCAGGCGTTTGGCGTAGTGGTTAATTAACACCCACATCATGTAGTGGAGGTCTTGGGTTTGAGTCCCAGTTCTACTCCCAGTTCCAGCTGCCTGCTGATGCAAACCCTAGGAAGCAGCGGCGATAGCTCAAGTGGCTGGATTCCCAGCACCCACATGGGGTGGGGGTGGGGTCCTGGATTGAGTTCCTGGCTTCTGTCTCCAGCCTGGAGCTATTGTGGACATTCAGGAGTGAACCAATAGATGGGAAATCCCTGTGTGTGTGTGTGTCTGTCTCTCTCTGCCTTTCAAATAAGTAAAATAGATAAATAAGAATTATTTTGAAAATTTCATTATTGTTTAAAGATATATTGTTTTATTCATATATTTGAAAGGCAGAATGACAGATACAGGGGGGAGAGAGAGATCTTCCATCCACTGGTTCATTCCCTAAATGGGCGCACCCAGACCCACAGGGCTGATCCAAGCCAAAGCCAGGAGCCTAGAACTCCACTTGGGTCTTCCATGTAGATGGCAGGGCCCCAAACACTTGGGCCATCTTCTGCTGTCTTTCCAGGTACATTAACAGAGAGTCAGATCCGAAGTGGAGCAGCCAGGACTCAAACCGGTGCTCTGATATGGGATGCCAACTTTGTAAGCTGCGGGGCAACACAGTGCAGGCCCCTAAAACCTTAAGAAGTAGTTTCCTAGCAGTGGAAGATGGCCCAAGTCCTTGGGCCCCTGCACCGGTGTGGGAGACCTGGAAGAAGCTCTTGGCTTCGGATTCCGCCCAGCTCCAGCAGCTGAGGCCATTTGGGGGAGTGAACCAGCAGATGAAAGATCTCTCTCCCTGTCTCTCCCTCTCTCTGTCTGTAACTCTGCCTCTCAGACAAACAAATAACTAGTTTCCTTTCACTTCTTCCTGCAAGTGTCCTTTTGTTTCCGACCAGGAACTGCATTGCTTTCTTGTCTATACAGCCTGCAGCAAGACTGGGTTAACTCTTCAATATCTCAGCAGGAGCAGGAAAGGGGGACAAGCCCGCAGAAGCCAGGAGGCACCCAGGACAAACCCCTTCACGCTTCCAAGGCCACAAGGAGAGCCTGAGCCACGGGGGCGCCTCCCTGCCTCCCTATTTCCCTGCTGTTCTCGAGGGAGGCACAGCTGTCCTGGGATTTGCTCCTGTCTGCAGGAAGCTACAGCTGCAGCTTAGAATAAGAGAGAAGCAAGACTTTGCGGGGATAAGAACCCCAAGGGCACATTCCAAGGTCTTGCACATCCTCAAGGGCCAACAGGTGCTTCAAAGTGATGCTTACGGGTGATGGGGGTCTCTGCTCTCTCACCTAAGCCTTCTCCCCCACATGTCTTCGCACAACTGCCTCCAGCTGCGGGCTGGAATGAAGGATGCAAATAGATCTAATCTCCAAACAAACTGTGGTATTTGCAGCGAGTGTTTCAGGCTGCAGGGAGGGGACAGCCCCGGGCGGCGGCGGTTTCCGCCCCCTCCCTCAGCCCAGCCTCTTGAAAAACGCCCCGTGGTTGGTTTGGACCCTGAGGCTCTTCCAGATGCTGTCGGAAAAACACCCAAGGCCCCGGATACCACAGCCCAGACCCCAGCTCGGTGCAGCGGGAGCCGCTCAGGCGCAAGGAGCTGGCGGCTGGGAGCAGGCGCCAGGTCTCAGGGCTTCCGGCCACATCCTGTCTCCTGAACCCTTGAGTCACTGTGCTCAGCTGGGGAGCGGGGATACCTACACTTCCGCCTCCCCGGCGCTGCGTGGGCGGAAGCCGAGAAGTGACTGATGGCGCAGGTCCTGTTACCGCCACGCCTGTGCTGGCTGCAAACCCTACGTGGGGGTCTCGCGGATCAGAGCTGTTTATTCAAATGAAACCCTGGGGCCTGAAGAGCCAACGCTGCGCACCAGGTCTCCAAGTTAGCGATGCTGAAACTGTTACTTATTTTCTTATTTGAAAGGCAGAGAGAGATCTTCCATCCACTGTTTCACTGGCCAAATGCCAACAGCCAGGGCTGAAGCCAAGGGCCAGGAGCGCAATCTGAGTCTTTCACGTGAGTAGCAGGGGCCCAAGTTCTTGAACTGTTATCTACTGCACTTGAGCAGGAAGCTGGGTTGCAAGCGGAGGATCTGGGACTTGAACCAGGCACCATGCTATGGGATGCTGGCATCACAAGTGGTGACTTAACCCCTGTGCCATACCCTCCCCCAGCCCTGCTGGCAATTTTTTTATTATTATTTCAGGATGCTAAGATAAGCTACATTTTATTTACTCCTTACAGTTATTATCAATGGACTGGCTGGTTCCCACTGGTTCTCCCTGCTACCCTTCTCCCTGGCCTGGCTATCCCCAGGGCCTAGCCTGAATGGTTGCTGGCCCAGATGTGGCCACCCAATGGGAAAAGCTGTACCAGGGAAGGCCAAGGTCAGTTCAGGAGGTCCCTGTGGGCAGGACTGTGACCAGCTGTGCCACGCAGTGAAGTGACACTGGCCCCAGAGGATGGTCTGCAAATCCCAGAGACCTGGGAAGTACAGCTCTCCCCGAGCCCACTGCCACCGAATGGGAATCTAAGAACCTGTATTCGTATAGATTTGAATTTGAAGACCACTCTTCTTTCACCACCTTGAGAATTCACTGTCTTGTTGAGTGAATAAATACCAAATTTGGAAATTTCCAAATGGCAGACCTTTGGGAGTTGGGGGGGGGGGGGGGGATCCTGTCCACATTCCCTGAGTCACCATGTAGGTCCTCTCTACTCAGAAATGCTGTGTGATCGGGCACCAGCCATCTCTCTTTGCCTGCGAGGCAATACAGTATCTCCCTATTCACATCTGGGCGCATGCTGTGGTGTAGTCGGTTAAGCCGCCGCCCGGGACACCTGCCTCCCCTATTGGACGCTGGTTCAAGTCCTGGCTTCTCCATTTCCCATCCAGCTTCCTGCTAAGGCATCCTGAGAGGTAACAGATGGTGGCTCAAGTGCTTGGGCGCCTGACACCCATGTGGGAGACCCAGATTGAGCTCAGGGCTCAAGGTTTAAGCCTGACCCATCCCTGGCTGTTGCAGGCATTTGGGGCGTGAACCAGCAGATGGAAAGGAAATTTCTCTCTCTGTCTCTGCCTTTTAAATATAATAAATCCAATGTGTGGCAGGCTGGGCTGAGGTATTGAGCCAGAGGAAGGCTGCACGGCACCGTTCAGTGGGCATGGTTCTTGGACAACACCTCTCCACCACTGACACCTCCCTTGATCTCTGCATCTCCTGGGAAAGATGATGTGGAAATGAAAAGAGCCCAGGGAGTGAGCAGAAATCATAATCCTATGTGAGTGTTGAAGGGGACCCTGGGTGACCTGAGGATGCTCTACCCCAGCGTGGAGAGCAATCACCGGCGTGTTCCCTACGCCAGGACCACATCACAACACAGATGACTAAGAAAAGCAGTGAGACTCAGACAACAAATGTTTCCACTCTGTTATCTCGGGCTGTCGGCAGCGGTCAGGATGGCTGCTGCACACAACCGGTCCCCTGAACCATGTAGGTGAGGGACTCAGGATCATTATCTCGCACGGGGGACTCACTGGCTGTGTGCATCACACGGAAGTGAGGGAGTGAGGAAGGGGAGGGCGCCTCAGCTGGTCGGGTCTCCGCCTTGGGGAGGGCAGGCCAGCTGCGGTCCACCTGCAGCATGGCAGATGTTACTAAGCCTGGGAGGTCCTTCCTTCAACTGGCCCTTGCCTGTGCTCTCAAAGCCTCCACCTACTCTGAGCAGGATTCTCCCATACCTACAGCACCTTCCTGACCCGTAGGTCATGGCTGCAGGACCCTCAGCAAGACTGGCAGGAACCCGGGTTCAGGAAGAAAACAAAAGCAGGTCTGAGAACAGGCCAAGGAGCTATCGGGAAACTCACGGGGTTCTTTCCAGAATGTCTGTCTTCTCACCTTAAGTCTGCCTGTAACAAAGTAATTTCTTATGGGCAGGTGTGTAAACTAGTGGTTACCATAGTGGTTAGGACGTCCCATGGCAGATGGCCTGGGCTCCATCCCCAGCTCCTGACTTCAGTTTCTTACTAATGCAGACCCTGGAGGCAGCAGCGATGGCTCGAGTCATTGACCACAGTTTCCCAGGTGAGAGACCTGGACTGCGTTCGTGGCTCCTGGCTCCTGGTATTTGGAGAACCAACCAGTGGGTGGGAGCACTTTCTGTGTCACTTCAATTTTCAAATAAATAAACAAACAGTATACCGAAAGTTAGCCTTAAGACTCTGCAGTAGTCCTGAGCCTGGTAGCTGTCATTAAAACAAAAACAAAACAGTATGAGTTTAAAGATAAAGGGGGCAGGGGCCAACATTGTAGTGTGGCAGGTTAAACCACCGCTTCCAGTGCAAGTGTCCCATATAGAAGCGATGGCTTGAGTCCCGCCTGCTCTGCTTCCAATCCAGCTCCTTGCTAATGTGCCTGGGAAGGCAGGGGAGGATGGCCAAATACTTGGACTCCTGCCACCCATGTGGGAGACCAGGATGGAGTTCTTGTCTCCTGGCCTCAACATGGCCAAGCCCCATCCATCGGGACCATTTGGTAAGTGAATCAGAGGATGGAAGACCCCTTTCTCTCTTTCAATCTGTTCCTCTGCTTCCAAATAAATACATCGAGAGAGAGAGAGAGAGAGAGAGAGAGAGAGAGAGGGGAAGTACTTCTAGATTGAATTTAAAAAATGTCAAACCAGCAAGAAAAAGAAAGATGATGAAAAATAGATGCACAAACTGAAAAGGAATAGCAGCTTATATCCCATAATTATATCACTACAAAATTCAGTATAATAGTGATAACAAAATAGAATTCTAACTACAATCATGCATTATGTTTAAAGATGAACATTCACATTAATGACCCAAAGCACTCACGGATGTTTATATTTTGTTCCCTGTTTTCCTGCCATAAAAGCCATCGAGATATGTGATACTTAAAAAATCTGTCCGTTTTTCTTCAGTGCTGGGTCTCCTGCAGGGGTGAGCTACACATATCTTTCA
Source organism: Lepus europaeus (assembly GCF_033115175.1). Taxonomy (NCBI): domain Eukaryota; kingdom Metazoa; phylum Chordata; class Mammalia; order Lagomorpha; family Leporidae; genus Lepus; species Lepus europaeus. The sequence goes on from NC_084842.1 coordinate 13,883,154, forward strand.
TTCCACCCACAGTACCCCATGAAAGAGGCTTTGTTAGACGAGGGACACTTCCAGTGGCCACGGAACATATGTCTCCATAATCCCCGGACAGAAGTCATTGTCCTGCCCAGCAAGGAGCCCTAGCAAAGCTCCCTGCACTGAGCGAGCATGCCACGTGTCCTGGGGCTGTGCGGGCTTGCATCCTGGCCAGGGCGCCACGCGCTCAGAGCCCCGTGGGCCTGGCCCACCTGGCTTCCTGATTCAGCAGCTCTTCTCTCCGCAGAACAGATGGACCAGTCTCCCCAGCCCCCACCCGGGCCAAAGAAGCCCTTCGGGAGATCCTCCTGTCTTGCTCTTCCCAAATGGGCTTTGCTATAAAAAGCAAATTAAACAGCCATTGTTCTTTGCCTCCACCAAACTGGCAGACGAACATCCGGCTTAATACCAATGACTCCCTAGCTGCCTACAGCAGTAGGAAAAAAAAAATGCCTTCCACTTGCAACAGATTGTTTCCGAAGTTCCAGGCCTTTCTTTGAAGCTGTGTCCTTTCTTTTGCTATGATGCAGAATACACAGCAGTGGCTTCTGGAATACTCCTGGAATACTCCCCGCTGTCCCCAGAGGGGCTCAGGGCTCGTAAGGGAAGCAGATCCCTCTCTCTTCTCTTCCGCGGACATTTGGCAGAGAAAGACTCATGGAACTGGATTCAGGAGCCACCAAGTAGTAGAACACCCCCGGCGTACCTGGAGCAGAAAACATAACACACTTAGAGCCGAGAGGACACTAAGATCCAGCAAGCTCCAACAACGTGGGGCCGCGAGGGAGGGGAAGAAGGAAGTCAAACACACCCTCATCTTCAGGCAGCTTTGGGAGAAGCTGCAAGGAGAAGAAAGAGAGGGGGCAAGAGAGAGAAGGAAGGACATTGGAAGGGAGAGCGTGGGGGTGGGTGAGGCCGGCCAGTGGAGCTGTGGGGCTGTGGGCCTCTTCAGACACAGGTGGAATGTCCTGCACAAGCAGGCTGCCAGCGTCGCCAGGCCAGCTGGCATCCCCCCGCTCACAGCTTCTGGTGCTGCATCTGTGACCTTGCAGCCTTAAATCACACCTTCAAGGTGGGGGCAAGCTTGTTCTCAGAGCTGGCAGGGAAGGGCTGAGCCCCTGGGGATTGTTGGAGCGGCTCCAGAGACCCTGGCTGTCTTGGGTGACCTTGTGGTTTTAAACCATGCCTTCAAGTTAGCGGCAATCTTCCACCCAGCGCCAGTAGAGGAGGGGGCTGAGCCCCTGAGGAGACAGAGAGTCTCCAGGAGACCCCCACTATCTCCTTGAGCCCCAAGCCAATCAACATATGTACGTGAACTCCCTGCCCAGTGGGCACCCCCAATAGGATGACCCAATGAGCAAATAGTAATGCCTTAAAAACCTGGGACACTTCCTCAAAGCCAGTGTCCTGCTTGGGCACTCCGCCTGGGCTCCTCTCTGACCAGGCGCTTTCTCTATCACTTGCCGATCGAATACAAGTTTCTGCCTCTTTGCACATTGTTTCCCGGCTTTTAATTTCTATTCTAAGCTGAGGAGATGAACCCACCAGACTCGCTCTGGCACCGCCGTCCCCTCCATGACCAGTAACAGTAGGGAAGCAACTTTACAAGGGAACTTCAGAAAGTCCACGGCAAATGTGTTATGGGAAAAAAAATACATGTTCTTCAAATTGTTTCGCACAAAAATCAACTTCTATTTTAATTTGATGTCCCATGAACCTTTTGGAGCGCCCTCTTATTTATTGCTTAGCACATTATAAAATAATGGTTTATCTAATGGTCTCCGTCCCCTTACCACACACTCTAAGATCTGTAATTTAGGCTCCTGTTTTGCACGTAGACTTGACTTCAGATTCAACCTGCACCAAAATCTAACTTTCATCAACCATCGCTGACGGCATTCTAAGGTGGCCCCCCAGAGCCGTTCCTTCTCCAGGTACCATCCAAAGGGAACAGGGAGCTGGCAGAAGCCAAGTCTCACAGCAGGGCCGTTTCCCCGGTGAAGCGAAGGCCCTTCCGTCCACATGACAAGTGCCATTGTGTCATTAACCACAGATCTCTCAGCTGATGTAATGAACAGCTTCGCACAAACAACTCACACAATTCATCGCACGCCTGTAATCCTAAAGCAGAGATCTAACATCTCAGATAAATCTCAGGGGGGCTAAAGATGTCGGTTGTGTGCGCTGAGGTTCCAGGAGGGGAACTCGGAGCCAACAGTAGGCTTTCGATCGAAAGGATTTTCAGGCTTGTTGATCGCCCGCCCTTTAGAGCGAAGGCTGGAGGAGCTGTCTTAACTGCTCAGTTCTGAAGGCCAAGTGCACCACCGAGACCTTCACCCTGGCTGGGCCTCTCAATCATTACGAAGCCCCCGTGGGCTTTGAGGTTTCCAACCACAGCTGTCACATTCAGATTTTCAAAATGAAACCTTGGTACGAGTTTCCTGACTGGCTTCTCTCTACATGGTCAAGTGGCCTTATTCTCAGAAAGGGAGAGACACTTCTGGTAAATAAAGAACCCAAACAGGAAGTGAGCCCATGACGACCTGCAGTGGGTGCCGGCAGTGGCCGTGGAAGGCTCAGGGAGGTTCCTCGGGGATGCCACTCGTGCCCTGTTGGCGGAGCTACCTCTGCCAGCCACCCAGCTTATGATGGCCCTGGCAGGAAGGTGCCAGCCAGCACTTCTGTGACCCACAGAGCCTGGTCTACAGTCCCGTGGTCTTCACCATTGTAGCAGCATTGGCCAGTTGTATTAGGGGCAAATTGCACTGGTTTCCTACAGTTATTGCTACAAATGGCCACATGTAGTGGTATAAATAACACAAGGATTATCTCACTCTTCTGAGATGGGTTTCGCTGGGCTGAAATCAAGGTGCCCACAGGACTGCGCCCCTGCTGGAGGCTCCAGGGGAGAGTCTGTCTCCTTGCCTTTCCCAGCTTCTAGAAGCTGCCTGCACTCCTTGGCTCACGGCCACTCCCTCCATCCTCTGAGCCAGTAAGGGAGGTTGGGCCCTTCTCTAGCTATCTTTCTGCCTCCTTATACTTTTAAGGACCCTGTGTGGATAAAAGGCCCATCCAGATAATGCAGGACAATCTCTCTATTTTAACATCAGCTACTTGGCCACTCTTATTCCTCCTGCAACCTGAATTCCCATTTGTCATGCAATATAGCACTCAACAGATTCCAGGGGTTAGGATATAGACCTTTTTGGAAGACCGTTACACAGCCTACTACATAAGCAAACTAAAGCAAAAAGGATATAGCGTGGGGTGACACACTCTGTAGACGAATGCTCACCAGAGTGTCTTCAAAGCACCAGCAAAACAAGCTGAGTGCTAGGTCCATGGTGAAGGAACACACACAGGGCCAGGGAGTGTGCCTTGTGTCCAGTGTGGTCGCAAGGAGATGGAACTGAGATGAGGCACTCCAGGGGAGTTTTGGCCCGTGAGACCCGGTAGGAACCCCAAGAAGTCATGTGACTACCTTTATGGCTCGTCCCCACATTTCTGTGGTCAGACATTTTGGTGCAAATTTGGAAGATGTTTAAAGCTGCAAGCCAACACAAAGCCAGGTGGCAAGCACGTTCGCATCTCCTTCGGAAGCAAGCTGTCCCTGAAGGCACTGTGCACTTGGTTCCCACCGCCACCCCTTCGGCTCTGACTCAGTGTTGAAGAAACTATTTGCAGTTCTGGCAGCTCAGGAAGCAAAGTTCTCCCATGTCCCAGGAAACACATGATTTTTTTTTTTTTTCCTCAAGGGCTTACTCACAGCAAATGTTTTTGTATTCGCATTAGCCTAGGTGTTGAACTGGATCTAAGAATCTGACCACGAGGGTCCCAGTGCATGGGAATGTCACTGAGAAGGACTTGAGGGGGCTCCAGGGAATCTGTGTGCCCTGAGACCCATCACATGCTTGATATGCCAGCCAGATTTTTTTTATAAAATTTCTTTATTTATTTGAAAGTCAGAATTACACAGAGAGAGACGGAGAGGCAGAAAGAGAGAGAGAGAGAGAAGTCTTCCATCCACTGGTTCACTCCCCAAATGGCCGCAATGGCTGGAGCTGTGCTGATCCGAAGCCAGGAGCCAGGAGCTTCTTCCAGGTCTCCCACGTGGGAGTAGGGGCCCAAGCACTTGAGCCATTCTCTCCTTCTTTCCCAGGTCATAGCAGAGAGCTAGATCGGAAGTAGAGCAGGCGGGACTTGAACTGGCATCCATATGGAATGAGTAGCACTGCAGGTGGTGGCTTTATCAGCTATGTCACAGCACCAGCCCCCATATCTTCTCTTAGTCCTCCACCCAACCTTCTGAGACAAGACACAGTGCCAGTCCCCACTAACAGAGCGGAGACGGACCAGGGTCTGTTGGGCTTATAAGACAGTTTGTACTGTGTTCAATCATTCCTTGGGTAATCACGTCATCCCATCATGTTAACTGCAAACAAGAAGGATTTCCTGCCTATTCTATTATATCTATGTTATGTATGTGAAGGGCCTTCACAAAGTTCATGTAAAATGTGCACTCTGTATTTCCCAGAACTTTTTGAAATCCCCTCATGTATGTATGTATGTATGTGGATTACATATATGTGTATATATGTAAATATGTATTTTTAAAAGATTTTATTTATTTGAGAAGCAGAGTTACAGAGAGAGAGGGGGGAAGACAGAGATAAAAGTTTTCCATTCAATGGTTCACTTCCCAGATGGCCACAATGGCCGGAGCTGCTCCAATCTGAAGCCAGGAGCCTCTTCTGGGTCTCCCACATGGGTGCAGGGGCCCAAGGACCTGGGCCATCTTCTACTGCTTTCCCAGGCCATAGCAGAGAGCTGGATCGAAAGCAGAGCAGCCAGGACACAAATGGGCACCCATAGGTGCTGGCTCTAAGATGTATTTTCTTTGTTTGAAAGGCAGAGTGACAGAGAAAGAAGGAGAGAGAGGGAGAGAGATCTTCCACCAGCTGGTTCATTCCCCCAAAATGACAAGGGCCAGAGTGGGGATGAGGCAGAAGCCAGGAGCCTGGAACTCCATCTGGGTCTCGCATGCTGGTGGCAGGGGCCCAAGGACTTGGATCATCACCCGCTGCTCTCCGGGCGCATTAGTAGATAACAGGATTGGAAGGGGAGCAGCGGGGCCTCCAACCTGTGCTCTGATGTGGGATGCCTGTGTTGCAGGCCATAGCTTAACCCACTGTGCCACAGCGCCGGCCCCTATATTTATATCATCACATATATTATCCACATGTGTGGTAAAAGTCACTAAACATCTCTGTCCCTTCTCTAAATTGTCCCAAAATGCAAATTTCATTCTTTTTGGTTTGTCCATGAAATATTGTATCTCCAAATCTCTGACTTCTCTCTCCCTCCCTTTCTCTCTGCCTCTGTCTCTCTCTCTCCCTCCCCCCACGGTCACCTCCCTTCCATTAGAAGTACGCTTGAGTGTGTCACCGCCATTCTGTAGACAGGAAGAGACAAGTGTTGTTCCACAGCGCAGACCTGGGCGCTTCCTCCTCTGTAGCCACCTCATCCATCTTGCTCCTCCGCTCTCCAGCCCAACAGTCTCAGGCTGAACGCACTTCCCTTTCCTGGTGTGACTGACAGCTCTGTTAGTCTCGCCCCAACCAGTGGTCACGTACGGATCACGCACCATCCACGGACCGTCAAACCCACCCGCGGCTCCCAATCCCTCCTGCGCTACTGCTGGGTCCTGCCTTTTCTCTTTGTTCATCTTCACCACGCTGTAAACATTCCAGCCAAGTGCTCTCCTGGGGAGGTTTTCCCCCCACGCACCCACCCCCCTCCTACCCTCCTGCCATCTTCCAGAATTCCCATCTGTCCCTCGGCGTTGTCACAATGGCTCTGCGTCAACACGTACGCACTTCACCCTGGAGCGGTGGGGCATTTGGCCAATACCAGGTGGCAGGTTCTTCGCAGAGAATCCAGAGACACGGTCTCGTGTGATGCTTTGTGACTGTCAGTTGGTGCGAGAGTGGGAATGTGTTCATCAGCGGAGCCCCCTCCTCGATTCCCAGTGTGGGGTGGGGAGGTGGGAGTGGGGAGGATTCTGCGCGGTCAGAGCAAAGGGACCCATCCAAGCAAGCTGCTCCAGCCGCCCGGCGCACCGGGTCACTGAAGGTTGTACCCCTCTCTGGTGAGAGCTCTCGCAAACCAGCTTTGTACAGATGCACGTGTGTTGGAGGAGGCCCCGGGGCTCAGCAAAGGTGAGATGGAAGCTGTGGAGTTGGGGCAGGCGGCGGAAGTAGAGAACCGATGGTCTGTCCTCCGTGAGGCCCCCACGGGAAAGGGTTTGGCTGCGATCAGAGGAGCTGGGAGGCCACGCCCTGGCTGGTCTGGACACCTGAGGTCCTCCTCATCCGGAGAGGACTGGGTGGAAGACAGCCTTGCCCCAAAGCTCCTTGTGATTAAACGGAACTGTGGGGCCCCATTGTGTGGCTTGAAGGTAGACAATGCACCAGAAATGGCTGTAAAACAAGGGGCTGGCTCTATGGCTCAGCAGGTAAAACTGCCGCCTGCAGTGCCACCCATTTCCCATGGGCGCCGGTTCTAGTCCCAGCTGCTCTTCTTCTGATCCAGCTCTCTGCTATGGCCTGGGAAAGCAGTGGAAGATGGCCCAAGTCCTTGGGCCCCTGCACCTGCATGGGAGACCCAGAAGAAGCTCCTGGCCTCAGGTCAGCACAACTCTGGATGTTGTGGCCAACTGAGGAGTGAACCAGCAGATGGAAGACCTCTCTCTCCCTCTGTCTCTCTGTAACTCTGCCTTTCAAATAAATAAATAAATAGATCTTTTTTTTTTAAAGAGTAAAGTGAGTCTGACTCAGGGGAAAATATCCATTGGGAAAATCAAACCAGAAAAAAAGGTGAAGTCTTGAAACAGCGTGCTTTCTTCAACACTTGGTGAGAGCCAGTTTCTGAGAAGGATGTAGAGCCGTGAAGTGCTTGGCGCTCCACAGGAATTCCCCGATCTCTGCCCTGTATACCACAGAGGAGAGTGACTATCAGGACCAGCAGTGACTAAGTGCCAGGCTCCAAAGTTTACACTCATCCTGCAGGGAAAATATTTTTAAATATTTATTTATTTATCTGAAAGGCAGAGTTACAAAGAGAGGCAGAGGCAAGGGAGGGGGCAAGGTGGAATCCTCCATCTGCTAGCCTGCTCCCCAAATGGCTGCAATGGCTGGGGCTGGGTCAGACCAAAGCCAGGATCCTGGAGCTTCATCTGGGTCTCCCACAGGGGTCCAGGGGTCCAAGGGTCCAAGGACTTGGGCCGTCTCCTGCTGCTTTCCCAGGCTCATTAGCATTTAGCTGGATTGGAAGTGGAGCCAGCCAGGACTTGAATCAGCGCCGACATGGGAGGCGATGGCCCAACCCACTGTACCACAACAATAGCCCCACCCAAAAAATATTTTTATGGCCATTTTACAGTGGTGGAAACTAAGGTTGTGCCAACTAAGACAGGTGCCTGGGTTCACGTCCTGGCCCTTCTTCCCCTAGAATGGAGAGGCAGTCGGTGAAGGCTTAAACAGCTGGGTTTCAGTCACACATGTGGGAGATCCAGACTGGGCTCAGACACACAGCTTGAGCCTACCCCAGCCCCAGCTGTTGAGGGCATTTGAAAAGTGAACCATAGTTGGGAGATCTCTCTCTCTTTGCTTCTCAAATAAATAAACAGAAAATATTTGTATTTATTTACTTGTTTGTTTACTGCTGTCCCCCACCCCCACACACATATGGCTGCGAATGAGAGTCCCCGTTCAAGTGCTTTGAACACTGATGCTACTGGGCCATTCCCTTGCTGTGTAGACAATAAATTCAGTTGTGAGGCAACTTCAAAAAGTTCATTGCACATGGAGTGAAAAGAGAGTTTATTGTGGAGCAAAATGTTTTGAAATCCAGGCAGTTTTCTCATTGTACATATTTCCATGAAGTTCTAGAAGGCCTCTCATACGTCTGCATTTCAGAATGTTTTGCACAAAATAAACTCTTCATTCCATTTTCCACAAACTTTTTGAAGTTCTCCTGACTCCCCACATTCTGAATATTTTGTGGGCTTCCTGCATCGCTTCCATAACCGTCAGACAATACGTTTCTCTTGTCTAAGCCCTCTGCTTTGTGGTACTTTTGAAAAAAAAAATAGTTTGCTTATTTGTATTTATTTGAAAAGCAAAGTGACTGTCAGAGAGAGAGCAAGAAAGAGAGAAATCTTCCACCTGGTTCACTCCCCAAATGCCCACGACAGCCAGGACGAAGGCAGGCTGAGGCTGGGAGCTGGGGACACAGTCTGGGTCTCCCACATGGGTGGCAGGGACCCAAACTTGAGCCATCACTGCTGCCTCCCAGGGTCTGCGTTTGATAAGAAAGCTGGAGTTGAGAGCAGAGCCCTGGACTGGAACACAGACATTTATTATGGGATGCAGGATTCCCAGGTGACTTCTTAACTGCTACACCAAATGCCTACCTCCACAATGACGATTTCCGGGAAGATTTTTGCTAAGTTGCTAACCATCCGTGGCTGCACATCAGAATCATCTGTGGAGACTTCAGCCTCAACACCCAGCTCCGCACCCAGGGCCTGGGGCAGCACTCGGCAACTGTGCTTTAAAAACATCGCCCAGGCCGGCGCCGTGGCTCAACAGGCTGATCCTCTGCCTAGCGGCGCCGGCACACCGGGTTCTAGTCCCAGTCGGGGCGCCGGATTCTGTCCCGGTTGCCCCTCTTCCAGGCCAGCTCTCTGCTATGGCCCGGGAAGGCAGTGGAGGATGGCCCAAGTGCTTGGGCACCTGCACCCGCATGGGAGACCAGGAGAAGCACCTGGCTCCTGGCTTCGGATCAGCACGATGCGCCGGCCGCAGCGGCCATTGGAGGGTGAACCAACGGCAAAGGAAGACATTTCTCTCTGTCTCTCGCTCTCACTGTCCACTCTGCCTGTCAAAAAAAAAAAAAAAAAAAAAAAAAAAACAAAAACATCGCCCAGCGGATTTTGACCTCCAGCCGGAGCTGGTTCCCGCAGACTAGGGGTGAACACATACTTCAGATCTCCTTCTCCTGTCGCTGACAAACACGATCGCCATGCAATCAAAGCGAGACACAAATCCCCGCTGCAGAAGGTCTTCCAAAGCGACACAAAGCAATCACAGAACAGGTTTGGAAAACGAAGGCCAAAGTTAAGCTTATACAAGGGCAGGAAAAGCACCAGATGTGAATATATTAAGCTTTGTTTTAAAGGAGTGCAAAGGGAAATTGGTTAAATGCCGGAGTGTGTGCTGAGAGGTGGCAGATGGTGAGCCGCACGGGGAGGGAGGCAGCCTGCCCTGCCCGGCAACCCTGCTCTAATCCAGGCCCACCTCGCCCACTTCACCGTTAGGGGATGTGCTGTCCTGATTCTCGGATACCTGAACTATTCTCATTGTAATCCAAGCTTGATCCTTTAAAGCAGACAAAGTCTCGGATGTGACCACGTCTATTGTCATTGTATTGGCAATGCCCCAAATGTATTATGCATTTGTCTCACGCACAGAAACTCATTGCCATCCCCATCCGCACCACTCTCCTCCATAAAAGCCCTGCATTTTATCCCCAGTGCACGGAAGAATGGCAGCCCTTCTCCTGAGCCGTAAAGTGTCAAAGATGGCTGTGCGCTGTGCTTGTTGTCTAAGCTTCCGGTGCCAGGGCTCTCCCAAATCTGGAGCTTCCTGCACCTGCTCCAGAGTCCAAGCTCTGGGACCCGCTAGGGGGTTGCAGAAGCTCCTTTGATATCTTCCTGTAGTGCTGCTTTAAGAACTTGGGGAACACTTTTGGGGTCACAGAAAGACATCCAAAAGGCTTCCAGGAAGCCTGGCTGGGAGGGTCACAGAAACTCAACAGTAAAAGCTCGAGAAGGCTCTGTTAGTGCATTTCCCAACCAGTCAAGAAGGCATTCGATCTCAACCTGTGCTGCCAATCCGAGAGCATCCGTAAATTGGGTACAGCAGCAGCAATGCTTCCAAACATCTGTAAATTGGGTACAGCAGCAGCAATGCTTCCCATACATCTGTAAATTGGGTACAGCAGCAGCAATGCAACAGCACCCATACTTCCAGGCACGGTGCACTCATTGCAAATACTGTTCAAGAAGTCATTGAAGGCTTGGCCAGTCCTTGAAAGCCCATTGATCCTTTTTCTAGGCTGGGAGGCATAGAATGTTCTGTTTTTATACCCAGCACAGATGGATCCCAGTGACCTTTCCATTGAATCAAATGATTTCCTCCATTGAAAAAAGAGTGATGATGAGATCCACATACACTCCAGCCGTGGTTTAAATCCTGCCCTTTGGGCTAAGAAGTTGAAAAATTTCCAAAGTAGGAGATTCTTTGACTGCCTTTTTGCCTAAATTATCACTGGATTCTTCCCAAGGGTTATGTGAAACAGGGTATATGAAGCCTTTAACACAATGGCTGGCACACAGTGGGGGTGAAACAAATGTTGGTTGTCCTGGTGGGTTTTCCCGTTACCATGGCTGCAGGTGCAGCTATGACCTGAGCGTCACCTGATCAGGTGGAAGAGTTTAATCAGCCATCCCCTCAGCCTTCTCATGAGTTCTTTCTAAACAAAAACCTTCTGGTCCTGTCTTCTCCAGACAGGCAAGGCTTTCCTGAGAGTTTCCAAACACAACCCCACAATCTAAACTTTGAGAAGGATGGGGTATTTCAAGTGCTTTCTGTTCAACCAGAGCGTTTAAGATTTTACAGGGCAAAAATAAAAGTGGAAATCTTCCCCGAGCACAGTTCAAGGTTGAAGTTCCCTAGAGGATGGTAAACATTTGGTTAGGGATGGTTTACAGCAGGATTACACAAGAGAGAAAAACCCGCCCTGAACCCAGCACCCTCTTCTCCTGCAGTGTTCACAGTCTCCTCTAGGGGGCAGGGTGTTGAGCTTTGCCTCTATTCTTACAGATAGGATGACTTCCTTTGTCCAATCTCCCATTATCAAAATTGCTCCTGGCTTCAAAGGATATTCTAAAACCACACACAGGGAGATTAGGTAGGATCCTGGCACTCTGCACATCCTTACCCTATGTTAAGTTAATGACGTTGGCTAACCTTGTGAATTTCCATGATGGCTGCCAATGTCTGGACACAGAGTGGTTACCTAGGAAATACAGCATCCTTGCCTCCCCGGCCAACCTTCACCAGGTCACCTGGTGCTGTAATCATGGGCTGATATAATTAACACAAGTTCAGGTTAAGCCAATGAGTTTCTCCTATAGATTACTTAAGGCAGAATACACACCTGTACTGTAAATGTTATAAATGTCATGTTTTCTTGTAAATGTTATAAATGTCATGTTTTCTTCATGCCTCAATGCCAGCACAAACAGGCTGTGAACATGCCACCCACACAAACAGGTGCACTAAGGTGATGAGGCTGGTCCCTGCCACAGTGAAATTTGAAAGCAACAATGAAATCCCCTCATGTCTTTTGTTTGTGGACCTCCGACCCCCTGATTAAAGCACTTAGCCGTGGGGCCCAGCTGTGGCTCAGCAGGTAAAGCTGCCACCTGAGATGAAGGTGTTCTATATGACAAGTGAGTCCCAGCTGCTCCACTTCCTATCCAGCTCTCTGCTATGGCCTGGGAAAGCAGCACAAGATAGCTCAAGTCCTTGGGCCCCTGCACCCATGTGGGAGACCCAGAAGAAGCTCCTGGATCCTGGCTTCGGATCGTCACAGCTTCGGGCATTGCAGGCATCTGGGGAGTGAACCAGCTGATGGAAGATTCTCTCTCTCTCTCTCTCTCTCTCTCTCTCTCTCTCTCTCCCCTCCCCTGTCTACTCTGCCTTTCAAATAAATACATAAATCCTTTTTAACAATTATTTGGCTAGGGCTGGTGCTGTGGCATGGCAGGTAAAGCCACCGCCTGCAGTGCCGGCATCCCATATGGGTGCAGGTTCATGTTCTGGCTGCTCCATTTCTGATCCAGCTCCCTGCTAATGTGCCTAGGAAAGCAGCAAGAGATGGCGCAAGTGCTTGGGCCCCTGCACCCACTTGGAGACCTGGAAGAAGCTCCTGGCTCCTCCTATCTACGAGTGTTTCCCTCTGCATGTTCGCTCTTCCTGCTGAGACTGCCAACAAGAGAGCAAGCAGGCACCTGCCCACTGAGGCCTGAACTTAGAGTCGTCCTGCCTTCACTCACCTCGCCCATGGGCCGCAGCGACATCTCAAGAGGAACGCAGTCTTTCCGTAGACGTCACTCTGTGCCATTGTGTTTAAGCCAAGTGATCCAGAGAATTCTCCCAGCCCCCTGACTTTGCAGGGTTTTTTCTCGCCCCTCTGCCTCCTTTTCCAGAGATGAGAGATGCCTTCCCCTGCTGCCAGCCACCTGCTCAGAAGCACCGGCCATTTCCATACACCAACGGGCAGCCATCGGTCACTGGGAGAGGCATTAGTCACTCAGTGAAGGGAGAGGCCGTGGGGTTTACAGCACCGCCAGGAGTCGGGGAGCCTTCCAGGAGGACAGACACTGCTCATTGCCGTCCCCAGCTGCCTTTCCAGGAAGCACTTTTGCTAGTAGGAAACACAGACACTGTTCTCACTATTTCTTCTAGGAAATCCAGGCTCCTGGCTCCCACAGCCCCTGGCCCCTGTCCTCCTCTGCACCCGGGCTTCCCTCCTGGAAGCCTCAGTGAGAGGTTGTGCTGCTACAGAAAGAGCCCTGGGGAGTCAGGCTGGCTGCTACACAGACTGGCTCGGGCGTGAAGGGCCTTGTGGACTAGCAGTTACCCCTACGTGCATGCCGGAGGAAGCCTGCCCTAGACTATGCTGAAGACCCAGGACCAGAGAAGGGGGGGCTCCCGTGTGCTTGACCTTGACCAAGAAGCAGCACCTGGAGGGCACCAACCATGAGACAGAAATGCAGACACACTAGAACTGATCTGGCATAGGCTGGGAATCCTTCCTTTGTCTGCCAGCCCCTGGTGGTGGGCAGTCGAGGATCAATTTCACTTTTATTTCAGCTTAGAAGAGAAAGTCGCCCCTGGGAAGGAGATAAGAGAGCCGAACCAAAGGGCATCTTAGGGTTGGTTTCATTAGTTTCCATCTTAGCCAAAGAGCATCAGGAAAGAAAGTTCTCCACTCTCCCCAAACAAGTTCAAATTATGAGGAACTTTTAGAAAGTTGCTGGAAAATGGAATTAAAAAATTATTTGGAAACAAAAAGTTTCAAAATCCATCCATACCAGGGGTCTTCTAAAAGTTCACAGAAACTAGGCATGGATTTCAGCTTTTTTTTTTTTTTTTTTTTTGCAGCAACATAATTTTAGTCTTTTAATTTCATTTTCCATGAACTTTTTGGGATTCCCTCACACATATTCCACTAGAAATGTGACTTCAAATTCAAGAAAAAGAGACGACCAAAATCCAAACCTAAGGACCATGTTTTGTTTTTAATGAAATCTGTGTCTCTAAGTTCCCTTCACTATCCAAACTTGGTTTCACATTTTTTTAAAGAATTATTTTATTTTATTTTATTTAAAAGACAGAGATACAGAGAGAGGTAGAGTCAGAGAGAGAGAGAGAGAGAGAGAGAGAGAGAGAGAGAGAGAGGTCTTCCATTCCACTGGTTCATTCCCCAAAAGACCACAGCAGCCAGAGCTGAACTGATCTGAAGCCAGGAGCCAGGAGCTTCTTCCAGGTCTCCCAGGCAGGTGCAGGGGCCCAAGGATGTGAGCCATCTTCTAGTGCTTTCCCGGCCATAGCAGAGAGCTGGATGGGAAGAGGAGCAGCCAAACCCACTTCCATCCAAAGCAGCTTAGAACAGCTGTCTTCTAGTTGGAGCCCGACCAAAGCCGAGTATCACTATCATGGCCACTCTGCATTTTACAAGCTGCTAAA